>NC_071391.1:92364475-93036475 GCF_022682495.2 Desmodus rotundus
ACACTATCCTTAAACAGAAATCTTCTGATATATCAGAGCTGTGGGTTGTGTGCTAAACTAAATGCTACTGAAATTATTTTCAATCCGTAGTGAATGAACAGGAGCATAGCAGTTTCAGACCTTCGCAGGACAATCAGCTGCGAGCGTGGGCTTTTCGCCGCTCTGTTTTTTCCAGGAAAATAGCAGAGGCCGAAGATCTCCTGCAGCTACTGACTACGATGTCTTGTGGACAAAACTGTTTCTCGAACGTAGATATGCCCATGAAGCTCACAGCCCACTGACTCTATTCGATTGAATTTCCTTCTGATAGAATAGCAAGGAATTCATGGAAAGCTTCCAAACAACTAGGGAATCAGGATGTTTCATAAGGGTCCCTTATTAGAAAACTTCACCTCCAGCGGGTAACACTAGGTCAATGGACTCGTTTCAGTAGAGTGCGGAATGTGTGGGATGCCGCTAGAAGCCACCGATTTAGAACGTCATTTCAATTGGTTTTCTGTATGATCACCGTGGCGGTAACTTTGCTAGCCACAGAGTTGTGGAATCACGTTCCCCAAATCAGATGAGTGAACGGAAGCACAGGACTATGCCGACTATGACCTAGAGTCAGCTTAGCTACCACTGTTTTCGCCAAAATATGCGTTCTGCGAGGAAAGCGTATCCGGACGTTGGAAGGCCGCTAGGCCCTGATACGAGACTTGGCCTCCAAGTCTCTGAAGATCTAAGGGAATATGAATGTCAGAGTAGCCTGTGGGACTCCCAGTGGAAGATAATACATTCCTGAAGATTTGTTTGCTCCTCAACTCACCCGGGAATCAACCTATTTCGTAGGAAGCGGGTTTTTCTCCAAAGCCGTCTCAGTGTTCAACGTCTTCTCAGTGTGGTCATTTCAGTAGCAGATGTGCTGGGAGAAGAAGACTGTAGCCTAAGAAACCATGGAGACTATACTACGTGCCTCGGACTCCACCCGTTCGTGAAGCATTCAAAGAGGAAGAAGCTAAAAGTACCTCATGGGCCTACCAGGCCATTCATTCCACTCTGAGAATACAGCAGGGAAGACTTTGCGCTCCCCTGCATCATTCAGGAATTATATCAAGTCGTGCGAAAAGTGTTGTCAACAAAAGCCATCCACACTATTTGACGTGTTAGCAATGTTCTCAATTCAGTAGGAGATGAAAGCAGTGGTGTGTCACATAGTACGTACTCTTGTCAGCATCCTGTCCAAGAACGTTGCAGCAATGTAGGATCTCCGGCTCGTGTCTTAGCCCAAGAGCTACTGAAACGATCTCCCGTCAGCAACGGAGGGAATGCTAGCATAGCACTTTGTGATCCTTGAAGCGGAATGAGCTTCCACAGTAGAGTTTTCTCCTAGGTACTTTTTCCATGAGAAAAGCGTAGACCCAGGAAGAATAGAGGCAACAGCCTACTACCTCACTTTGCCCATACAGTGTTTTCAACGTAGAAATACATGTGCAGCTAGCAGTCCCCTTACTCTATTCGAGTGACTCTCTCACACAGCGCAGGGGTGAACGGTTTGAAAGCTGCCAAGTTACTCGGGAAGCAACATGTTCCTGAGAAGTGGCTTTAAGCATGAACGCAGCACTAGATCAATGTGCTCATAGCAGTTGAATTGGAAATGAGTGCCTTATACCACATCACATACCCTCTTCAGAACTTATGATCAGCTCTTTTGCTCTGTTATTTTTACCTTGCTGTATTTCGGTGCAACGATCTACAGAATAACTTTCTCGTCAACAACGGACTCAATGAAGCACAGGACAAGACAGCGAAGAAATGCACGATCTTCTATGACACACTCTCCTCTAACTGCGACCGTCATCTAGCTTTAGCCCTAGCCCTAAAAACTATATGTAACATTAACCCAAACGCTAATGCTAAACCTATCCCTAACCCTAAACCTAACCATAACCGTAACCCTATCCATAAGCCTAACCCTAGCCCTATCCCCAACGCTGTCCCTAATCCTAACCCTAACCCCTAACCCTAACCCTATCCTATCCCTAACCCTAACCCTAACCCTAACCCTATCCCTATCCCTAACCCTAACCCTAACCCTAACCCTATCCCTATCCCTACCCTAATAATAAAGCTTATCCTTACCATAATCGCAATGCTAGTCGTAACTCTAACACTATCCTTAAACAGAAATCTTCTGATACATCAGAGCTGTGGGTTGTGTGCTAAACTAAATGCTACTGAAATTATTTTCAATCCGTAGTGAATGAACAGGAGCATAGCAGTTTCAGACCTTCGCAGGACAATCAGCTGCGAGCGTGGGCTTTTCGCAGCTCTGTTTTTTCCAGGAAAATAGCAGAGGCCGAAGATCTCCTGCAGCTACTGACTACGATGTCTTGTGGACAAAACTGTTTCTCGAACGTAGATATGCCCATGAAGCTCACAGCCCACTGACTCTATTCGATTGAATTTCCTTCTGATAGAATAGCAAGGAATTCATGGAAAGCTTCCAAACAACTAGGGAATCAGGATGTTTCATAAGGGTCCCTTATTAGAAAACTTCACCTCCAGCGGGTAACACTAGGTCAATGGACTCGTTTCAGTAGAGTGCGGAATGTGTGGGATGCCGCTAGAAGCCACCGATTTAGAACGTCATTTCAATTGGTTTTCTGTATGATCACCGTGGCGGTAACTTTGCTAGCCACAGAGTTGTGGAATCACGTTCCCCAAATCAGAGGAGTGAACGGAAGCACAGGACTATGCCGACTATGACCTAGAGTCAGCTTAGCTACCACTGTTTTCGCCAAAATATGCGTTCTGCGAGGAAAGCGTATCCGGACGTTGGAAGGCCGCTAGGCCCTGATACGAGACTTGGCCTCCAAGTCTCTGAAGATCTAAGGGAATATGAATGTCAGAGTAGCCTGTGGGACTCCCAGTGGAAGATAATACATTCCTGAAGATTTGTTTGCTCCTCAAACTCACCCGGGAATCAACCTATTTCGTAGGAAGCGGGTTTTTCTCCAAAGCCGTCTCAGTGTTCAACGTCTTCTCAGTGTGGTCATTTCAGTAGCAGATGTGCTGGGAGAAGAAGACTGTAGCCTAAGAAACCATGGAGACTATCCTACGTGCCTCGGACTCCACCCGTTCGTGAAGCATTCAAAGAGGAAGAAGCTAAAAGTACCTCATGGGCCTACCAGGCCATTCATTCCACTCTGAGAATACAGCAGGGAAGACTTTGCGCTCCCCTGCATCATTCAGGAATTATATCAAGTCGTGCGAAAAGTGTTGTCAACAAAAGCCATCCACACTATTTGACGTGTTAGCAATGTTCTCAATTCAGTAGGAGATGAAAGCAGTGGTGTGTCACATAGTACGTACTCTTGTCAGCATCCTGTCCAAGAACGTTGCAGCAATGTAGGATCTCCGGCTCGTGTCTTAGCCCAAGAGCTACTGAAACGATCTCCCGTCAGCAACGGAGGGAATGCTAGCATAGCACTTTGTGATCCTTGAAGCGGAATGAGCTTCCACAGTAGAGTTTTCTCCTAGGTACTTTTTCCATGAGAAAAGCGTAGACCCAGGAAGAATAGAGGCAACAGCCTACTACCTCACTTTGCCCATACAGTGTTTTCAACGTAGAAATACATGTGCAGCTAGCAGTCCCCTTACTCTATTCGAGTGACTCTCTCACACAGCGCAGGGTGGTGAACGGTTTGAAAGCTGCCAAGTTACTCGGGAAGCAACATGTTCCTGAGAAGTGGCTTTAAGCATGAACGCAGCACTAGATCAATGTGCTCATAGCAGTTGAATTGGAAATGAGTGCCTTATACCACATCACATACCCTCTTCAGAACTTATGATCAGCTCTTTTGCTCTGTTATTTTTACCTTGCTGTATTTCGGTGCAACGATCTACAGAATAACTTTCTCGTCAACAACGGACTCAATGAAGCACAGGACAAGACAGCGAAGAAATGCACGATCTTCTATGACACACTCTCCTCTAACTGCGACCGTCATCTAGCTTTAGCCCTAGCCCTAAAACTATATGTAACATTAACCCAAACGCTAATGCTAAACCTATCCCTAACCCTAAACCTAACCATAACCGTAACCCTATCCATAAGCCTAACCCTAGCCCTATCCCCAACGCTGTCCCTAATCCTAACCCTAACCCTAACCCTAACCCTATCCCTATCCCTAACCCTAACCCTAACCCTAACCCTATCCCTATCCCTAACCCTAACCCTAACCCTAACCCTAACCCCTATCCCTACCCTAATAATAAAGCTTATCCTTACCATAATCGCAATGCTAGTCCTAACTCTAACACTATCCTTAAACAGAAATCTTCTGATATATCAGAGCTGTGGGTTGTGTGCTAAACTAAATGCTACTGAAATTATTTTCAATCCGTAGTGAATGAACAGGAGCATAGCAGTTTCAGACCTTCGCAGGGACAATCAGCTGCGAGCGTGGGCTTTTCGCCGCTCTGTTTTTTCCAGGAAAATAGCAGAGGCCGAAGATCTCCTGCAGCTACTGACTACGATGTCTTGTGGACAAAACTGTTTCTCGAACGTAGATATGCCCATGAAGCTCACAGCCCACTGACTCTATTCGATTGAATTTCCTTCTGATAGAATAGCAAGGAATTCATGGAAAGCTTCCAAACAACTAGGGAATCAGGATGTTTCATAAGGGGTCCCTTATTAGAAAACTTCACCTCCAGCGGGTAACACTAGGTCAATGGACTCGTTTCAGTAGAGTGCGGAATGTGTGGGATGCCGCTAGAAGCCACCGATTTAGAACGTCATTTCAATTGGTTTTCTGTATGATCACCGTGGCGGTAACTTTGCTAGCCACAGAGTTGTGGAATCACGTTCCCAAATCAGAGGAGTGAACGGAAGCACAGGACTATGCCGACTATGACCTAGAGTCAGCTTAGCTACCACTGTTTTCGCCAAAATATGCGTTCTGCGAGGAAAGCGTATCCGGACGTTGGAAGGCCGCTAGGCCCTGATACGAGACTTGGCCTCCAAGTCTCTGAAGATCTAAGGGAATATGAATGTCAGAGTAGCCTGTGGGACTCCCAGTGGAAGATAATACATTCCTGAAGATTTGTTTGCTCCTCAAACTCACCCGGGAATCAACCTATTTCGTAGGAAGCGGGTTTTTCTCCAAAGCCGTCTCAGTGTTCAACGTCTTCTCAGTGTGGTCATTTCAGTAGCAGATGTGCTGGGAGAAGAAGACTGTAGCCTAAGAAACCATGGAGACTATCCTACGTGCCTCGGACTCCACCCGTTCGTGAAGCATTCAAAGAGGAAGAAGCTAAAAGTACCTCATGGGCCTACCAGGCCATTCATTCCACTCTGAGAATACAGCAGGGAAGACTTTGCGCTCCCCTGCATCATTCAGGAATTATATCAAGTCGTGCGAAAAGTGTTGTCAACAAAAGCCATCCACACTATTTGACGTGTTAGCAATGTTCTCAATTCAGTAGGAGATGAAAGCAGTGGTGTGTCACATAGTACGTACTCTTGTCAGCATCCTGTCCAAGAACGTTGCAGCAATGTAGGATCTCCGGCTCGTGTCTTAGCCCAAGAGCTACTGAAACGATCTCCCGTCAGCAACGGAGGGAATGCTAGCATAGCACTTTGTGATCCTTGAAGCGGAATGAGCTTCCACAGTAGAGTTTTCTCCTAGGTACTTTTTCCATGAGAAAAGCGTAGACCCAGGAAGAATAGAGGCAACAGCCTACTACCTCACTTTGCCCATACAGTGTTTTCAACGTAGAAATACATGTGCAGCTAGCAGTCCCCTTACTCTATTCGAGTGACTCTCTCACACAGCGCAGGGGGTGAACGGTTTGAAAGCTGCCAAGTTACTCGGGAAGCAACATGTTCCTGAGAAGTGGCTTTAAGCATGAACGCAGCACTAGATCAATGTGCTCATAGCAGTTGAATTGGAAATGAGTGCCTTATACCACATCACATACCCTCTTCAGAACTTATGATCAGCTCTTTTGCTCTGTTATTTTTACCTTGCTGTATTTCGGTGCAACGATCTACAGAATAACTTTCTCGTCAACAACGGACTCAATGAAGCACAGGACAAGACAGCGAAGAAATGCACGATCTTCTATGACACACTCTCCTCTAACTGCGACCGTCATCTAGCTTTAGCCCTAGCCCTAAAACTATATGTAACATTAACCCAAACGCTAATGCTAAACCTATCCCTAACCCTAAACCTAACCATAACCGTAACCCTATCCATAAGCCTAACCCTAGCCCTATCCCCAACGCTGTCCCTAATCCTAACCCTAACCCTAACCCTAACCCTATCCCTATCCCTAACCCTAACCCTAACCCTAACCCTATCCCTATCCCTAACCCTAACCCTAACCCTAACCCTAACCCTATCCCTACCCTAATAATAAAGCTTATCCTTACCATAATCGCAATGCTAGTCCTAACTCTAACACTATCCTTAAACAGAAATCTTCTGATATATCAGAGCTGTGGGTTGTGTGCTAAACTAAATGCTACTGAAATTATTTTCAATCCGTAGTGAATGAACAGGAGCATAGCAGTTTCAGACCTTCGCAGGACAATCAGCTGCGAGCGTGGGCTTTTCGCCGCTCTGTTTTTTCCAGGAAAATAGCAGAGGCCGAAGATCTCCTGCAGCTACTGACTACGATGTCTTGTGGACAAAACTGTTTCTCGAACGTAGATATGCCCATGAAGCTCACAGCCCACTGACTCTATTCGATTGAATTTCCTTCTGATAGAATAGCAAGGAATTCATGGAAAGCTTCCAAACAACTAGGGAATCAGGATGTTTCATAAGGGTCCCTTATTAGAAAACTTCACCTCCAGCGGGTAACACTAGGTCAATGGACTCGTTTCAGTAGAGTGCGGAATGTGTGGGATGCCGCTAGAAGCCACCGATTTAGAACGTCATTTCAATTGGTTTTCTGTATGATCACCGTGGCGGTAACTTTGCTAGCCACAGAGTTGTGGAATCACGTTCCCCAAATCAGATGAGTGAACGGAAGCACAGGACTATGCCGACTATGACCTAGAGTCAGCTTAGCTACCACTGTTTTCGCCAAAATATGCGTTCTGCGAGGAAAGCGTATCCGGACGTTGGAAGGCCGCTAGGCCCTGATACGAGACTTGGCCTCCAAGTCTCTGAAGATCTAAGGGAATATGAATGTCAGAGTAGCCTGTGGGACTCCCAGTGGAAGATAATACATTCCTGAAGATTTGTTTGCTCCTCAAACTCACCCGGGAATCAACCTATTTCGTAGGAAGCGGGTTTTTCTCCAAAGCCGTCTCAGTGTTCAACGTCTTCTCAGTGTGGTCATTTCAGTAGCAGATGTGCTGGGAGAAGAAGACTGTAGCCTAAGAAACCATGGAGACTATCCTACGTGCCTCGGACTCCACCCGTTCGTGAAGCATTCAAAGAGGAAGAAGCTAAAAGTACCTCATGGGCCTACCAGGCCATTCATTCCACTCTGAGAATACAGCAGGGAAGACTTTGCGCTCCCCTGCATCATTCAGGAATTATATCAAGTCGTGCGAAAAGTGTTGTCAACAAAAGCCATCCACACTATTTGACGTGTTAGCAATGTTCTCAATTCAGTAGGAGATGAAAGCAGTGGTGTGTCACATAGTACGTACTCTTGTCAGCATCCTGTCCAAGAACGTTGCAGCAATGTAGGATCTCCGGCTCGTGTCTTAGCCCAAGAGCTACTGAAACGATCTCCCGTCAGCAACGGAGGGAATGCTAGCATAGCACTTTGTGATCCTTGAAGCGGAATGAGCTTCCACAGTAGAGTTTTCTCCTAGGTACTTTTTCCATGAGAAAAGCGTAGACCCAGGAAGAATAGAGGCAACAGCCTACTACCTCACTTTGCCCATACAGTGTTTTCAACGTAGAAATACATGTGCAGCTAGCAGTCCCCTTACTCTATTCGAGTGACTCTCTCACACAGCGCAGGGGTGAACGGTTTGAAAGCTGCCAAGTTACTCGGGAAGCAACATGTTCCTGAGAAGTGGCTTTAAGCATGAACGCAGCACTAGATCAATGTGCTCATAGCAGTTGAATTGGAAATGAGTGCCTTATACCACATCACATACCCTCTTCAGAACTTATGATCAGCTCTTTTGCTCTGTTATTTTTACCTTGCTGTATTTCGGTGCAACGATCTACAGAATAACTTTCTCGTCAACAACGGACTCAATGAAGCACAGGACAAGACAGCGAAGAAATGCACGATCTTCTATGACACACTCTCCTCTAACTGCGACCGTCATCTAGCTTTAGCCCTAGCCCTAAAACTATATGTAACATTAACCCAAACGCTAATGCTAAACCTATCCCTAACCCTAAACCTAACCATAACCGTAACCCTATCCATAAGCCTAACCCTAGCCCTATCCCCAACGCTGTCCCTAATCCTAACCCTAACCCTAACCCTAACCCTATCCCTATCCCTAACCCTAACCCTAACCCTAACCCTATCCCTATCCCTAACCCTAACCCTAACCCTAACCCTATCCCTATCCCTACCCTAATAATAAAGCTTATCCTTACCATAATCGCAATGCTAGTCGTAACTCTAACACTATCCTTAAACAGAAATCTTCTGATACATCAGAGCTGTGGGTTGTGTGCTAAACTAAATGCTACTGAAATTATTTTCAATCCGTAGTGAATGAACAGGAGCATAGCAGTTTCAGACCTTCGCAGGACAATCAGCTGCGAGCGTGGGCTTTTCGCAGCTCTGTTTTTTCCAGGAAAATAGCAGAGGCCGAAGATCTCCTGCAGCTACTGACTACGATGTCTTGTGGACAAAACTGTTTCTCGAACGTAGATATGCCCATGAAGCTCACAGCCCACTGACTCTATTCGATTGAATTTCCTTCTGATAGAATAGCAAGGAATTCATGGAAAGCTTCCAAACAACTAGGGAATCAGGATGTTTCATAAGGGTCCCTTATTAGAAAACTTCACCTCCAGCGGGTAACACTAGGTCAATGGACTCGTTTCAGTAGAGTGCGGAATGTGTGGGATGCCGCTAGAAGCCACCGATTTAGAACGTCATTTCAATTGGTTTTCTGTATGATCACCGTGGCGGTAACTTTGCTAGCCACAGAGTTGTGGAATCACGTTCCCCAAATCAGAGGAGTGAACGGAAGCACAGGACTATGCCGACTATGACCTAGAGTCAGCTTAGCTACCACTGTTTTCGCCAAAATATGCGTTCTGCGAGGAAAGCGTATCCGGACGTTGGAAGGCCGCTAGGCCCTGATACGAGACTTGGCCTCCAAGTCTCTGAAGATCTAAGGGAATATGAATGTCAGAGTAGCCTGTGGGACTCCCAGTGGAAGATAATACATTCCTGAAGATTTGTTTGCTCCTCAAACTCACCCGGGAATCAACCTATTTCGTAGGAAGCGGGTTTTTCTCCAAAGCCGTCTCAGTGTTCAACGTCTTCTCAGTGTGGTCATTTCAGTAGCAGATGTGCTGGGAGAAGAAGACTGTAGCCTAAGAAACCATGGAGACTATCCTACGTGCCTCGGACTCCACCCGTTCGTGAAGCATTCAAAGAGGAAGAAGCTAAAAGTACCTCATGGGCCTACCAGGCCATTCATTCCACTCTGAGAATACAGCAGGGAAGACTTTGCGCTCCCCTGCATCATTCAGGAATTATATCAAGTCGTGCGAAAAGTGTTGTCAACAAAAGCCATCCACACTATTTGACGTGTTAGCAATGTTCTCAATTCAGTAGGAGATGAAAGCAGTGGTGTGTCACATAGTACGTACTCTTGTCAGCATCCTGTCCAAGAACGTTGCAGCAATGTAGGATCTCCGGCTCGTGTCTTAGCCCAAGAGCTACTGAAACGATCTCCCGTCAGCAACGGAGGGAATGCTAGCATAGCACTTTGTGATCCTTGAAGCGGAATGAGCTTCCACAGTAGAGTTTTCTCCTAGGTACTTTTTCCATGAGAAAAGCGTAGACCCAGGAAGAATAGAGGCAACAGCCTACTACCTCACTTTGCCCATACAGTGTTTTCAACGTAGAAATACATGTGCAGCTAGCAGTCCCCTTACTCTATTCGAGTGACTCTCTCACACAGCGCAGGGGTGAACGGTTTGAAAGCTGCCAAGTTACTCGGGAAGCAACATGTTCCTGAGAAGTGGCTTTAAGCATGAACGCAGCACTAGATCAATGTGCTCATAGCAGTTGAATTGGAAATGAGTGCCTTATACCACATCACATACCCTCTTCAGAACTTATGATCAGCTCTTTTGCTCTGTTATTTTTACCTTGCTGTATTTCGGTGCAACGATCTACAGAATAACTTTCTCGTCAACAACGGACTCAATGAAGCACAGGACAAGACAGCGAAGAAATGCACGATCTTCTATGACACACTCTCCTCTAACTGCGACCGTCATCTAGCTTTAGCCCTAGCCCTAAAACTATATGTAACATTAACCCAAACGCTAATGCTAAACCTATCCCTAACCCTAAACCTAACCATAACCGTAACCCTATCCATAAGCCTAACCCTAGCCCTATCCCCAACGCTGTCCCTAATCCTAACCCTAACCCTAACCCTAACCCTATCCCTATCCCTAACCCTAACCCTAACCCTAACCCTATCCCTATCCCTAACCCTAACCCTAACCCTAACCCTATCCCTACCCCTACCCTAATAATAAAGCTTATCCTTACCATAATCGCAATGCTAGTCCTAACTCTAACACTATCCTTAAACAGAAATCTTCTGATATATCAGAGCTGTGGGTTGTGTGCTAAACTAAATGCTACTGAAATTATTTTCAATCCGTAGTGAATGAACAGGAGCATAGCAGTTTCAGACCTTCGCAGGACAATCAGCTGCGAGCGTGGGCTTTTCGCCGCTCTGTTTTTTCCAGGAAAATAGCAGAGGCCGAAGATCTCCTGCAGCTACTGACTACGATGTCTTGTGGACAAAACTGTTTCTCGAACGTAGATATGCCCATGAAGCTCACAGCCCACTGACTCTATTCGATTGAATTTCCTTCTGATAGAATAGCAAGGAATTCATGGAAAGCTTCCAAACAACTAGGGAATCAGGATGTTTCATAAGGGTCCCTTATTAGAAAACTTCACCTCCAGCGGGTAACACTAGGTCAATGGACTCGTTTCAGTAGAGTGCGGAATGTGTGGGATGCCGCTAGAAGCCACCGATTTAGAACGTCATTTCAATTGGTTTTCTGTATGATCACCGTGGCGGTAACTTTGCTAGCCACAGAGTTGTGGAATCACGTTCCCCAAATCAGATGAGTGAACGGAAGCACAGGACTATGCCGACTATGACCTAGAGTCAGCTTAGCTACCACTGTTTTCGCCAAAATATGCGTTCTGCGAGGAAAGCGTATCCGGACGTTGGAAGGCCGCTAGGCCCTGATACGAGACTTGGCCTCCAAGTCTCTGAAGATCTAAGGGAATATGAATGTCAGAGTAGCCTGTGGGACTCCCAGTGGAAGATAATACATTCCTGAAGATTTGTTTGCTCCTCAAACTCACCCGGGAATCAACCTATTTCGTAGGAAGCGGGTTTTTCTCCAAAGCCGTCTCAGTGTTCAACGTCTTCTCAGTGTGGTCATTTCAGTAGCAGATGTGCTGGGAGAAGAAGACTGTAGCCTAAGAAACCATGGAGACTATACTACGTGCCTCGGACTCCACCCGTTCGTGAAGCATTCAAAGAGGAAGAAGCTAAAAGTACCTCATGGGCCTACCAGGCCATTCATTCCACTCTGAGAATACAGCAGGGAAGACTTTGCGCTCCCCTGCATCATTCAGGAATTATATCAAGTCGTGCGAAAAGTGTTGTCAACAAAAGCCATCCACACTATTTGACGTGTTAGCAATGTTCTCAATTCAGTAGGAGATGAAAGCAGTGGTGTGTCACATAGTACGTACTCTTGTCAGCATCCTGTCCAAGAACGTTGCAGCAATGTAGGATCTCCGGCTCGTGTCTTAGCCCAAGAGCTACTGAAACGATCTCCCGTCAGCAACGGAGGGAATGCTAGCATAGCACTTTGTGATCCTTGAAGCGGAATGAGCTTCCACAGTAGAGTTTTCTCCTAGGTACTTTTTCCATGAGAAAAGCGTAGACCCAGGAAGAATAGAGGCAACAGCCTACTACCTCACTTTGCCCATACAGTGTTTTCAACGTAGAAATACATGTGCAGCTAGCAGTCCCCTTACTCTATTCGAGTGACTCTCTCACACAGCGCAGGGGTGAACGGTTTGAAAGCTGCCAAGTTACTCGGGAAGCAACATGTTCCTGAGAAGTGGCTTTAAGCATGAACGCAGCACTAGATCAATGTGCTCATAGCAGTTGAATTGGAAATGAGTGCCTTATACCACATCACATACCCTCTTCAGAACTTATGATCAGCTCTTTTGCTCTGTTATTTTTACCTTGCTGTATTTCGGTGCAACGATCTACAGAATAACTTTCTCGTCAACAACGGACTCAATGAAGCACAGGACAAGACAGCGAAGAAATGCACGATCTTCTATGACACACTCTCCTCTAACTGCGACCGTCATCTAGCTTTAGCCCTAGCCCTAAAACTATATGTAACATTAACCCAAACGCTAATGCTAAACCTATCCCTAACCCTAAACCTAACCATAACCGTAACCCTATCCATAAGCCTAACCCTAGCCCTATCCCCAACGCTGTCCCTAATCCTAACCCTAACCCTAACCCTAACCCTATCCCTATCCCTAACCCTAACCCTAACCCTAACCCTATCCCTATCCCTAACCCTAACCCTAACCCTAACCCTATCCCTATCCCTACCCTAATAATAAAGCTTATCCTTACCATAATCGCAATGCTAGTCGTAACTCTAACACTATCCTTAAACAGAAATCTTCTGATACATCAGAGCTGTGGGTTGTGTGCTAAACTAAATGCTACTGAAATTATTTTCAATCCGTAGTGAATGAACAGGAGCATAGCAGTTTCAGACCTTCGCAGGACAATCAGCTGCGAGCGTGGGCTTTTCGCAGCTCTGTTTTTTCCAGGAAAATAGCAGAGGCCGAAGATCTCCTGCAGCTACTGACTACGATGTCTTGTGGACAAAACTGTTTCTCGAACGTAGATATGCCCATGAAGCTCACAGCCCACTGACTCTATTCGATTGAATTTCCTTCTGATAGAATAGCAAGGAATTCATGGAAAGCTTCCAAACAACTAGGGAATCAGGATGTTTCATAAGGGTCCCTTATTAGAAAACTTCACCTCCAGCGGGTAACACTAGGTCAATGGACTCGTTTCAGTAGAGTGCGGAATGTGTGGGATGCCGCTAGAAGCCACCGATTTAGAACGTCATTTCAATTGGTTTTCTGTATGATCACCGTGGCGGTAACTTTGCTAGCCACAGAGTTGTGGAATCACGTTCCCCAAATCAGAGGAGTGAACGGAAGCACAGGACTATGCCGACTATGACCTAGAGTCAGCTTAGCTACCACTGTTTTCGCCAAAATATGCGTTCTGCGAGGAAAGCGTATCCGGACGTTGGAAGGCCGCTAGGCCCTGATACGAGACTTGGCCTCCAAGTCTCTGAAGATCTAAGGGAATATGAATGTCAGAGTAGCCTGTGGGACTCCCAGTGGAAGATAATACATTCCTGAAGATTTGTTTGCTCCTCAAACTCACCCGGGAATCAACCTATTTCGTAGGAAGCGGGTTTTTCTCCAAAGCCGTCTCAGTGTTCAACGTCTTCTCAGTGTGGTCATTTCAGTAGCAGATGTGCTGGGAGAAGAAGACTGTAGCCTAAGAAACCATGGAGACTATCCTACGTGCCTCGGACTCCACCCGTTCGTGAAGCATTCAAAGAGGAAGAAGCTAAAAGTACCTCATGGGCCTACCAGGCCATTCATTCCACTCTGAGAATACAGCAGGGAAGACTTTGCGCTCCCCTGCATCATTCAGGAATTATATCAAGTCGTGCGAAAAGTGTTGTCAACAAAAGCCATCCACACTATTTGACGTGTTAGCAATGTTCTCAATTCAGTAGGAGATGAAAGCAGTGGTGTGTCACATAGTACGTACTCTTGTCAGCATCCTGTCCAAGAACGTTGCAGCAATGTAGGATCTCCGGCTCGTGTCTTAGCCCAAGAGCTACTGAAACGATCTCCCGTCAGCAACGGAGGGAATGCTAGCATAGCACTTTGTGATCCTTGAAGCGGAATGAGCTTCCACAGTAGAGTTTTCTCCTAGGTACTTTTTCCATGAGAAAAGCGTAGACCCAGGAAGAATAGAGGCAACAGCCTACTACCTCACTTTGCCCATACAGTGTTTTCAACGTAGAAATACATGTGCAGCTAGCAGTCCCCTTACTCTATTCGAGTGACTCTCTCACACAGCGCAGGGGTGAACGGTTTGAAAGCTGCCAAGTTACTCGGGAAGCAACATGTTCCTGAGAAGTGGCTTTAAGCATGAACGCAGCACTAGATCAATGTGCTCATAGCAGTTGAATTGGAAATGAGTGCCTTATACCACATCACATACCCTCTTCAGAACTTATGATCAGCTCTTTTGCTCTGTTATTTTTACCTTGCTGTATTTCGGTGCAACGATCTACAGAATAACTTTCTCGTCAACAACGGACTCAATGAAGCACAGGACAAGACAGCGAAGAAATGCACGATCTTCTATGACACACTCTCCTCTAACTGCGACCGTCATCTAGCTTTAGCCCTAGCCCTAAAACTATATGTAACATTAACCCAAACGCTAATGCTAAACCTATCCCTAACCCTAAACCTAACCATAACCGTAACCCTATCCATAAGCCTAACCCTAGCCCTATCCCCAACGCTGTCCCTAATCCTAACCCTAACCCTAACCCTAACCCTATCCCTATCCCTAACCCTAACCCTAACCCTAACCCTATCCCTATCCCTAACCCTAACCCTAACCCTAACCCTATCCCTACCCCTACCCTAATAATAAAGCTTATCCTTACCATAATCGCAATGCTAGTCCTAACTCTAACACTATCCTTAAACAGAAATCTTCTGATACATCAGAGCTGTGGGTTGTGTGCTAAACTAAATGCTACTGAAATTATTTTCAATCCGTAGTGAATGAACAGGAGCATAGCAGTTTCAGACCTTCGCAGGACAATCAGCTGCGAGCGTGGGCTTTTCGCCGCTCTGTTTTTTCCAGGAAAATAGCAGAGGCCGAAGATCTCCTGCAGCTACTGACTACGATGTCTTGTGGACAAAACTGTTTCTCGAACGTAGATATGCCCATGAAGCTCACAGCCCACTGACTCTATTCGATTGAATTTCCTTCTGATAGAATAGCAAGGAATTCATGGAAAGCTTCCAAACAACTAGGGAATCAGGATGTTTCATAAGGGTCCCTTATTAGAAAACTTCACCTCCAGCGGGTAACACTAGGTCAATGGACTCGTTTCAGTAGAGTGCGGAATGTGTGGGATGCCGCTAGAAGCCACCGATTTAGAACGTCATTTCAATTGGTTTTCTGTATGATCACCGTGGCGGTAACTTTGCTAGCCACAGAGTTGTGGAATCACGTTCCCCAAATCAGATGAGTGAACGGAAGCACAGGACTATGCCGACTATGACCTAGAGTCAGCTTAGCTACCACTGTTTTCGCCAAAATATGCGTTCTGCGAGGAAAGCGTATCCGGACGTTGGAAGGCCGCTAGGCCCTGATACGAGACTTGGCCTCCAAGTCTCTGAAGATCTAAGGGAATATGAATGTCAGAGTAGCCTGTGGGACTCCCAGTGGAAGATAATACATTCCTGAAGATTTGTTTGCTCCTCAAACTCACCCGGGAATCAACCTATTTCGTAGGAAGCGGGTTTTTCTCCAAAGCCGTCTCAGTGTTCAACGTCTTCTCAGTGTGGTCATTTCAGTAGCAGATGTGCTGGGAGAAGAAGACTGTAGCCTAAGAAACCATGGAGACTATACTACGTGCCTCGGACTCCACCCGTTCGTGAAGCATTCAAAGAGGAAGAAGCTAAAAGTACCTCATGGGCCTACCAGGCCATTCATTCCACTCTGAGAATACAGCAGGGAAGACTTTGCGCTCCCCTGCATCATTCAGGAATTATATCAAGTCGTGCGAAAAGTGTTGCCAACAAAAGCCATCCACACTATTTGACGTGTTAGCAATGTTCTCAATTCAGTAGGAGATGAAAGCAGTGGTGTGTCACATAGTACGTACTCTTGTCAGCATCCTGTCCAAGAACGTTGCAGCAATGTAGGATCTCCGGCTCGTGTCTTAGCCCAAGAGCTACTGAAACGATCTCCCGTCAGCAACGGAGGGAATGCTAGCATAGCACTTTGTGATCCTTGAAGCGGAATGAGCTTCCACAGTAGAGTTTTCTCCTAGGTACTTTTTCCATGAGAAAAGCGTAGACCCAGGAAGAATAGAGGCAACAGCCTACTACCTCACTTTGCCCATACAGTGTTTTCAACGTAGAAATACATGTGCAGCTAGCAGTCCCCTTACTCTATTCGAGTGACTCTCTCACACAGCGCAGGGGTGAACGGTTTGAAAGCTGCCAAGTTACTCGGGAAGCAACATGTTCCTGAGAAGTGGCTTTAAGCATGAACGCAGCACTAGATCAATGTGCTCATAGCAGTTGAATTGGAAATGAGTGCCTTATACCACATCACATACCCTCTTCAGAACTTATGATCAGCTCTTTTGCTCTGTTATTTTTACCTTGCTGTATTTCGGTGCAACGATCTACAGAATAACTTTCTCGTCAACAACGGACTCAATGAAGCACAGGACAAGACAGCGAAGAAATGCACGATCTTCTATGACACACTCTCCTCTAACTGCGACCGTCATCTAGCTTTAGCCCTAGCCCTAAAACTATATGTAACATTAACCCAAACGCTAATGCTAAACCTATCCCTAACCCTAAACCTAACCATAACCGTAACCCTATCCATAAGCCTAACCCTAGCCCTATCCCCAACGCTGTCCCTAATCCTAACCCTAACCCTAACCCTAACCCTATCCCTATCCCTAACCCTAACCCTAACCCTAACCCTATCCCTATCCCTAACCCTAACCCTAACCCTAACCCTATCCCTATCCCTACCCTAATAATAAAGCTTATCCTTACCATAATCGCAATGCTAGTCGTAACTCTAACACTATCCTTAAACAGAAATCTTCTGATACATCAGAGCTGTGGGTTGTGTGCTAAACTAAATGCTACTGAAATTATTTTCAATCCGTAGTGAATGAACAGGAGCATAGCAGTTTCAGACCTTCGCAGGACAATCAGCTGCGAGCGTGGGCTTTTCGCAGCTCTGTTTTTTCCAGGAAAATAGCAGAGGCCGAAGATCTCCTGCAGCTACTGACTACGATGTCTTGTGGACAAAACTGTTTCTCGAACGTAGATATGCCCATGAAGCTCACAGCCCACTGACTCTATTCGATTGAATTTCCTTCTGATAGAATAGCAAGGAATTCATGGAAAGCTTCCAAACAACTAGGGAATCAGGATGTTTCATAAGGGTCCCTTATTAGAAAACTTCACCTCCAGCAGGTAACACTAGGTCAATGGACTCGTTTCAGTAGAGTGCGGAATGTGTGGGATGCCGCTAGAAGCCACCGATTTAGAACGTCATTTCAATTGGTTTTCTGTATGATCACCGTGGCGGTAACTTTGCTAGCCACAGAGTTGTGGAATCACGTTCCCCAAATCAGAGGAGTGAACGGAAGCACAGGACTATGCCGACTATGACCTAGAGTCAGCTTAGCTACCACTGTTTTCGCCAAAATATGCGTTCTGCGAGGAAAGCGTATCCGGACGTTGGAAGGCCGCTAGGCCCTGATACGAGACTTGGCCTCCAAGTCTCTGAAGATCTAAGGGAATATGAATGTCAGAGTAGCCTGTGGGACTCCCAGTGGAAGATAATACATTCCTGAAGATTTGTTTGCTCCTCAAACTCACCCGGGAATCAACCTATTTCGTAGGAAGCGGGTTTTTCTCCAAAGCCGTCTCAGTGTTCAACGTCTTCTCAGTGTGGTCATTTCAGTAGCAGATGTGCTGGGAGAAGAAGACTGTAGCCTAAGAAACCATGGAGACTATCCTACGTGCCTCGGACTCCACCCGTTCGTGAAGCATTCAAAGAGGAAGAAGCTAAAAGTACCTCATGGGCCTACCAGGCCATTCATTCCACTCTGAGAATACAGCAGGGAAGACTTTGCGCTCCCCTGCATCATTCAGGAATTATATCAAGTCGTGCGAAAAGTGTTGTCAACAAAAGCCATCCACACTATTTGACGTGTTAGCAATGTTCTCAATTCAGTAGGAGATGAAAGCAGTGGTGTGTCACATAGTACGTACTCTTGTCAGCATCCTGTCCAAGAACGTTGCAGCAATGTAGGATCTCCGGCTCGTGTCTTAGCCCAAGAGCTACTGAAACGATCTCCCGTCAGCAACGGAGGGAATGCTAGCATAGCACTTTGTGATCCTTGAAGCGGAATGAGCTTCCACAGTAGAGTTTTCTCCTAGGTACTTTTTCCATGAGAAAAGCGTAGACCCAGGAAGAATAGAGGCAACAGCCTACTACCTCACTTTGCCCATACAGTGTTTTCAACGTAGAAATACATGTGCAGCTAGCAGTCCCCTTACTCTATTCGAGTGACTCTCTCACACAGCGCAGGGGTGAACGGTTTGAAAGCTGCCAAGTTACTCGGGAAGCAACATGTTCCTGAGAAGTGGCTTTAAGCATGAACGCAGCACTAGATCAATGTGCTCATAGCAGTTGAATTGGAAATGAGTGCCTTATACCACATCACATACCCTCTTCAGAACTTATGATCAGCTCTTTTGCTCTGTTATTTTTACCTTGCTGTATTTCGGTGCAACGATCTACAGAATAACTTTCTCGTCAACAACGGACTCAATGAAGCACAGGACAAGACAGCGAAGAAATGCACGATCTTCTATGACACACTCTCCTCTAACTGCGACCGTCATCTAGCTTTAGCCCTAGCCCTAAAACTATATGTAACATTAACCCAAACGCTAATGCTAAACCTATCCCTAACCCTAAACCTAACCATAACCGTAACCCTATCCATAAGCCTAACCCTAGCCCTATCCCCAACGCTGTCCCTAATCCTAACCCTAACCCTAACCCTAACCCTATCCCTATCCCTAACCCTAACCCTAACCCTAACCCTATCCCTATCCCTAACCCTAACCCTAACCCTAACCCTAACCCTATCCCTACCCTAATAATAAAGCTTATCCTTACCATAATCGCAATGCTAGTCCTAACTCTAACACTATCCTTAAACAGAAATCTTCTGATATATCAGAGCTGTGGGTTGTGTGCTAAACTAAATGCTACTGAAATTATTTTCAATCCGTAGTGAATGAACAGGAGCATAGCAGTTTCAGACCTTCGCAGGACAATCAGCTGCGAGCGTGGGCTTTTCGCCGCTCTGTTTTTTCCAGGAAAATAGCAGAGGCCGAAGATCTCCTGCAGCTACTGACTACGATGTCTTGTGGACAAAACTGTTTCTCGAACGTAGATATGCCCATGAAGCTCACAGCCCACTGACTCTATTCGATTGAATTTCCTTCTGATAGAATAGCAAGGAATTCATGGAAAGCTTCCAAACAACTAGGGAATCAGGATGTTTCATAAGGGTCCCTTATTAGAAAACTTCACCTCCAGCGGGTAACACTAGGTCAATGGACTCGTTTCAGTAGAGTGCGGAATGTGTGGGATGCCGCTAGAAGCCACCGATTTAGAACGTCATTTCAATTGGTTTTCTGTATGATCACCGTGGCGGTAACTTTGCTAGCCACAGAGTTGTGGAATCACGTTCCCCAAATCAGATGAGTGAACGGAAGCACAGGACTATGCCGACTATGACCTAGAGTCAGCTTAGCTACCACTGTTTTCGCCAAAATATGCGTTCTGCGAGGAAAGCGTATCCGGACGTTGGAAGGCCGCTAGGCCCTGATACGAGACTTGGCCTCCAAGTCTCTGAAGATCTAAGGGAATATGAATGTCAGAGTAGCCTGTGGGACTCCCAGTGGAAGATAATACATTCCTGAAGATTTGTTTGCTCCTCAAACTCACCCGGGAATCAACCTATTTCGTAGGAAGCGGGTTTTTCTCCAAAGCCGTCTCAGTGTTCAACGTCTTCTCAGTGTGGTCATTTCAGTAGCAGATGTGCTGGGAGAAGAAGACTGTAGCCTAAGAAACCATGGAGACTATACTACGTGCCTCGGACTCCACCCGTTCGTGAAGCATTCAAAGAGGAAGAAGCTAAAAGTACCTCATGGGCCTACCAGGCCATTCATTCCACTCTGAGAATACAGCAGGGAAGACTTTGCGCTCCCCTGCATCATTCAGGAATTATATCAAGTCGTGCGAAAAGTGTTGTCAACAAAAGCCATCCACACTATTTGACGTGTTAGCAATGTTCTCAATTCAGTAGGAGATGAAAGCAGTGGTGTGTCACATAGTACGTACTCTTGTCAGCATCCTGTCCAAGAACGTTGCAGCAATGTAGGATCTCCGGCTCGTGTCTTAGCCCAAGAGCTACTGAAACGATCTCCCGTCAGCAACGGAGGGAATGCTAGCATAGCACTTTGTGATCCTTGAAGCGGAATGAGCTTCCACAGTAGAGTTTTCTCCTAGGTACTTTTTCCATGAGAAAAGCGTAGACCCAGGAAGAATAGAGGCAACAGCCTACTACCTCACTTTGCCCATACAGTGTTTTCAACGTAGAAATACATGTGCAGCTAGCAGTCCCCTTACTCTATTCGAGTGACTCTCTCACACAGCGCAGGGGTGAACGGTTTGAAAGCTGCCAAGTTACTCGGGAAGCAACATGTTCCTGAGAAGTGGCTTTAAGCATGAACGCAGCACTAGATCAATGTGCTCATAGCAGTTGAATTGGAAATGAGTGCCTTATACCACATCACATACCCTCTTCAGAACTTATGATCAGCTCTTTTGCTCTGTTATTTTTACCTTGCTGTATTTCGGTGCAACGATCTACAGAATAACTTTCTCGTCAACAACGGACTCAATGAAGCACAGGACAAGACAGCGAAGAAATGCACGATCTTCTATGACACACTCTCCTCTAACTGCGACCGTCATCTAGCTTTAGCCCTAGCCCTAAAACTATATGTAACATTAACCCAAACGCTAATGCTAAACCTATCCCTAACCCTAAACCTAACCATAACCGTAACCCTATCCATAAGCCTAACCCTAGCCCTATCCCCAACGCTGTCCCTAATCCTAACCCTAACCCTAACCCTAACCCTATCCCTATCCCTAACCCTAACCCTAACCCTAACCCTATCCCTATCCCTAACCCTAACCCTAACCCTAACCCTATCCCTATCCCTACCCTAATAATAAAGCTTATCCTTACCATAATCGCAATGCTAGTCGTAACTCTAACACTATCCTTAAACAGAAATCTTCTGATACATCAGAGCTGTGGGTTGTGTGCTAAACTAAATGCTACTGAAATTATTTTCAATCCGTAGTGAATGAACAGGAGCATAGCAGTTTCAGACCTTCGCAGGACAATCAGCTGCGAGCGTGGGCTTTTCGCAGCTCTGTTTTTTCCAGGAAAATAGCAGAGGCCGAAGATCTCCTGCAGCTACTGACTACGATGTCTTGTGGACAAAACTGTTTCTCGAACGTAGATATGCCCATGAAGCTCACAGCCCACTGACTCTATTCGATTGAATTTCCTTCTGATAGAATAGCAAGGAATTCATGGAAAGCTTCCAAACAACTAGGGAATCAGGATGTTTCATAAGGGTCCCTTATTAGAAAACTTCACCTCCAGCGGGTAACACTAGGTCAATGGACTCGTTTCAGTAGAGTGCGGAATGTGTGGGATGCCGCTAGAAGCCACCGATTTAGAACGTCATTTCAATTGGTTTTCTGTATGATCACCGTGGCGGTAACTTTGCTAGCCACAGAGTTGTGGAATCACGTTCCCCAAATCAGAGGAGTGAACGGAAGCACAGGACTATGCCGACTATGACCTAGAGTCAGCTTAGCTACCACTGTTTTCGCCAAAATATGCGTTCTGCGAGGAAAGCGTATCCGGACGTTGGAAGGCCGCTAGGCCCTGATACGAGACTTGGCCTCCAAGTCTCTGAAGATCTAAGGGAATATGAATGTCAGAGTAGCCTGTGGGACTCCCAGTGGAAGATAATACATTCCTGAAGATTTGTTTGCTCCTCAAACTCACCCGGGAATCAACCTATTTCGTAGGAAGCGGGTTTTTCTCCAAAGCCGTCTCAGTGTTCAACGTCTTCTCAGTGTGGTCATTTCAGTAGCAGATGTGCTGGGAGAAGAAGACTGTAGCCTAAGAAACCATGGAGACTATCCTACGTGCCTCGGACTCCACCCGTTCGTGAAGCATTCAAAGAGGAAGAAGCTAAAAGTACCTCATGGGCCTACCAGGCCATTCATTCCACTCTGAGAATACAGCAGGGAAGACTTTGCGCTCCCCTGCATCATTCAGGAATTATATCAAGTCGTGCGAAAAGTGTTGTCAACAAAAGCCATCCACACTATTTGACGTGTTAGCAATGTTCTCAATTCAGTAGGAGATGAAAGCAGTGGTGTGTCACATAGTACGTACTCTTGTCAGCATCCTGTCCAAGAACGTTGCAGCAATGTAGGATCTCCGGCTCGTGTCTTAGCCCAAGAGCTACTGAAACGATCTCCCGTCAGCAACGGAGGGAATGCTAGCATAGCACTTTGTGATCCTTGAAGCGGAATGAGCTTCCACAGTAGAGTTTTCTCCTAGGTACTTTTTCCATGAGAAAAGCGTAGACCCAGGAAGAATAGAGGCAACAGCCTACTACCTCACTTTGCCCATACAGTGTTTTCAACGTAGAAATACATGTGCAGCTAGCAGTCCCCTTACTCTATTCGAGTGACTCTCTCACACAGCGCAGGGGTGAACGGTTTGAAAGCTGCCAAGTTACTCGGGAAGCAACATGTTCCTGAGAAGTGGCTTTAAGCATGAACGCAGCACTAGATCAATGTGCTCATAGCAGTTGAATTGGAAATGAGTGCCTTATACCACATCACATACCCTCTTCAGAACTTATGATCAGCTCTTTTGCTCTGTTATTTTTACCTTGCTGTATTTCGGTGCAACGATCTACAGAATAACTTTCTCGTCAACAACGGACTCAATGAAGCACAGGACAAGACAGCGAAGAAATGCACGATCTTCTATGACACACTCTCCTCTAACTGCGACCGTCATCTAGCTTTAGCCCTAGCCCTAAAACTATATGTAACATTAACCCAAACGCTAATGCTAAACCTATCCCTAACCCTAAACCTAACCATAACCGTAACCCTATCCATAAGCCTAACCCTAGCCCTATCCCCAACGCTGTCCCTAATCCTAACCCTAACCCTAACCCTAACCCTATCCCTATCCCTAACCCTAACCCTAACCCTAACCCTATCCCTATCCCTAACCCTAACCCTAACCCTAACCCTAACCCTATCCCTACCCTAATAATAAAGCTTATCCTTACCATAATCGCAATGCTAGTCCTAACTCTAACACTATCCTTAAACAGAAATCTTCTGATATATCAGAGCTGTGGGTTGTGTGCTAAACTAAATGCTACTGAAATTATTTTCAATCCGTAGTGAATGAACAGGAGCATAGCAGTTTCAGACCTTCGCAGGACAATCAGCTGCGAGCGTGGGCTTTTCGCCGCTCTGTTTTTTCCAGGAAAATAGCAGAGGCCGAAGATCTCCTGCAGCTACTGACTACGATGTCTTGTGGACAAAACTGTTTCTCGAACGTAGATATGCCCATGAAGCTCACAGCCCACTGACTCTATTCGATTGAATTTCCTTCTGATAGAATAGCAAGGAATTCATGGAAAGCTTCCAAACAACTAGGGAATCAGGATGTTTCATAAGGGTCCCTTATTAGAAAACTTCACCTCCAGCGGGTAACACTAGGTCAATGGACTCGTTTCAGTAGAGTGCGGAATGTGTGGGATGCCGCTAGAAGCCACCGATTTAGAACGTCATTTCAATTGGTTTTCTGTATGATCACCGTGGCGGTAACTTTGCTAGCCACAGAGTTGTGGAATCACGTTCCCCAAATCAGATGAGTGAACGGAAGCACAGGACTATGCCGACTATGACCTAGAGTCAGCTTAGCTACCACTGTTTTCGCCAAAATATGCGTTCTGCGAGGAAAGCGTATCCGGACGTTGGAAGGCCGCTAGGCCCTGATACGAGACTTGGCCTCCAAGTCTCTGAAGATCTAAGGGAATATGAATGTCAGAGTAGCCTGTGGGACTCCCAGTGGAAGATAATACATTCCTGAAGATTTGTTTGCTCCTCAAACTCACCCGGGAATCAACCTATTTCGTAGGAAGCGGGTTTTTCTCCAAAGCCGTCTCAGTGTTCAACGTCTTCTCAGTGTGGTCATTTCAGTAGCAGATGTGCTGGGAGAAGAAGACTGTAGCCTAAGAAACCATGGAGACTATACTACGTGCCTCGGACTCCACCCGTTCGTGAAGCATTCAAAGAGGAAGAAGCTAAAAGTACCTCATGGGCCTACCAGGCCATTCATTCCACTCTGAGAATACAGCAGGGAAGACTTTGCGCTCCCCTGCATCATTCAGGAATTATATCAAGTCGTGCGAAAAGTGTTGTCAACAAAAGCCATCCACACTATTTGACGTGTTAGCAATGTTCTCAATTCAGTAGGAGATGAAAGCAGTGGTGTGTCACATAGTACGTACTCTTGTCAGCATCCTGTCCAAGAACGTTGCAGCAATGTAGGATCTCCGGCTCGTGTCTTAGCCCAAGAGCTACTGAAACGATCTCCCGTCAGCAACGGAGGGAATGCTAGCATAGCACTTTGTGATCCTTGAAGCGGAATGAGCTTCCACAGTAGAGTTTTCTCCTAGGTACTTTTTCCATGAGAAAAGCGTAGACCCAGGAAGAATAGAGGCAACAGCCTACTACCTCACTTTGCCCATACAGTGTTTTCAACGTAGAAATACATGTGCAGCTAGCAGTCCCCTTACTCTATTCGAGTGACTCTCTCACACAGCGCAGGGGTGAACGGTTTGAAAGCTGCCAAGTTACTCGGGAAGCAACATGTTCCTGAGAAGTGGCTTTAAGCATGAACGCAGCACTAGATCAATGTGCTCATAGCAGTTGAATTGGAAATGAGTGCCTTATACCACATCACATACCCTCTTCAGAACTTATGATCAGCTCTTTTGCTCTGTTATTTTTACCTTGCTGTATTTCGGTGCAACGATCTACAGAATAACTTTCTCGTCAACAACGGACTCAATGAAGCACAGGACAAGACAGCGAAGAAATGCACGATCTTCTATGACACACTCTCCTCTAACTGCGACCGTCATCTAGCTTTAGCCCTAGCCCTAAAACTATATGTAACATTAACCCAAACGCTAATGCTAAACCTATCCCTAACCCTAAACCTAACCATAACCGTAACCCTATCCATAAGCCTAACCCTAGCCCTATCCCCAACGCTGTCCCTAATCCTAACCCTAACCCTAACCCTAACCCTATCCCTATCCCTAACCCTAACCCTAACCCTAACCCTATCCCTATCCCTAACCCTAACCCTAACCCTAACCCTATCCCTATCCCTACCCTAATAATAAAGCTTATCCTTACCATAATCGCAATGCTAGTCGTAACTCTAACACTATCCTTAAACAGAAATCTTCTGATACATCAGAGCTGTGGGTTGTGTGCTAAACTAAATGCTACTGAAATTATTTTCAATCCGTAGTGAATGAACAGGAGCATAGCAGTTTCAGACCTTCGCAGGACAATCAGCTGCGAGCGTGGGCTTTTCGCAGCTCTGTTTTTTCCAGGAAAATAGCAGAGGCCGAAGATCTCCTGCAGCTACTGACTACGATGTCTTGTGGACAAAACTGTTTCTCGAACGTAGATATGCCCATGAAGCTCACAGCCCACTGACTCTATTCGATTGAATTTCCTTCTGATAGAATAGCAAGGAATTCATGGAAAGCTTCCAAACAACTAGGGAATCAGGATGTTTCATAAGGGTCCCTTATTAGAAAACTTCACCTCCAGCGGGTAACACTAGGTCAATGGACTCGTTTCAGTAGAGTGCGGAATGTGTGGGATGCCGCTAGAAGCCACCGATTTAGAACGTCATTTCAATTGGTTTTCTGTATGATCACCGTGGCGGTAACTTTGCTAGCCACAGAGTTGTGGAATCACGTTCCCCAAATCAGAGGAGTGAACGGAAGCACAGGACTATGCCGACTATGACCTAGAGTCAGCTTAGCTACCACTGTTTTCGCCAAAATATGCGTTCTGCGAGGAAAGCGTATCCGGACGTTGGAAGGCCGCTAGGCCCTGATACGAGACTTGGCCTCCAAGTCTCTGAAGATCTAAGGGAATATGAATGTCAGAGTAGCCTGTGGGACTCCCAGTGGAAGATAATACATTCCTGAAGATTTGTTTGCTCCTCAAACTCACCCGGGAATCAACCTATTTCGTAGGAAGCGGGTTTTTCTCCAAAGCCGTCTCAGTGTTCAACGTCTTCTCAGTGTGGTCATTTCAGTAGCAGATGTGCTGGGAGAAGAAGACTGTAGCCTAAGAAACCATGGAGACTATCCTACGTGCCTCGGACTCCACCCGTTCGTGAAGCATTCAAAGAGGAAGAAGCTAAAAGTACCTCATGGGCCTACCAGGCCATTCATTCCACTCTGAGAATACAGCAGGGAAGACTTTGCGCTCCCCTGCATCATTCAGGAATTATATCAAGTCGTGCGAAAAGTGTTGTCAACAAAAGCCATCCACACTATTTGACGTGTTAGCAATGTTCTCAATTCAGTAGGAGATGAAAGCAGTGGTGTGTCACATAGTACGTACTCTTGTCAGCATCCTGTCCAAGAACGTTGCAGCAATGTAGGATCTCCGGCTCGTGTCTTAGCCCAAGAGCTACTGAAACGATCTCCCGTCAGCAACGGAGGGAATGCTAGCATAGCACTTTGTGATCCTTGAAGCGGAATGAGCTTCCACAGTAGAGTTTTCTCCTAGGTACTTTTTCCATGAGAAAAGCGTAGACCCAGGAAGAATAGAGGCAACAGCCTACTACCTCACTTTGCCCATACAGTGTTTTCAACGTAGAAATACATGTGCAGCTAGCAGTCCCCTTACTCTATTCGAGTGACTCTCTCACACAGCGCAGGGGTGAACGGTTTGAAAGCTGCCAAGTTACTCGGGAAGCAACATGTTCCTGAGAAGTGGCTTTAAGCATGAACGCAGCACTAGATCAATGTGCTCATAGCAGTTGAATTGGAAATGAGTGCCTTATACCACATCACATACCCTCTTCAGAACTTATGATCAGCTCTTTTGCTCTGTTATTTTTACCTTGCTGTATTTCGGTGCAACGATCTACAGAATAACTTTCTCGTCAACAACGGACTCAATGAAGCACAGGACAAGACAGCGAAGAAATGCACGATCTTCTATGACACACTCTCCTCTAACTGCGACCGTCATCTAGCTTTAGCCCTAGCCCTAAAACTATATGTAACATTAACCCAAACGCTAATGCTAAACCTATCCCTAACCCTAAACCTAACCATAACCGTAACCCTATCCATAAGCCTAACCCTAGCCCTATCCCCAACGCTGTCCCTAATCCTAACCCTAACCCTAACCCTAACCCTATCCCTATCCCTAACCCTAACCCTAACCCTAACCCTATCCCTATCCCTAACCCTAACCCTAACCCTAACCCTAACCCTATCCCTACCCTAATAATAAAGCTTATCCTTACCATAATCGCAATGCTAGTCCTAACTCTAACACTATCCTTAAACAGAAATCTTCTGATATATCAGAGCTGTGGGTTGTGTGCTAAACTAAATGCTACTGAAATTATTTTCAATCCGTAGTGAATGAACAGGAGCATAGCAGTTTCAGACCTTCGCAGGACAATCAGCTGCGAGCGTGGGCTTTTCGCCGCTCTGTTTTTTCCAGGAAAATAGCAGAGGCCGAAGATCTCCTGCAGCTACTGACTACGATGTCTTGTGGACAAAACTGTTTCTCGAACGTAGATATGCCCATGAAGCTCACAGCCCACTGACTCTATTCGATTGAATTTCCTTCTGATAGAATAGCAAGGAATTCATGGAAAGCTTCCAAACAACTAGGGAATCAGGATGTTTCATAAGGGTCCCTTATTAGAAAACTTCACCTCCAGCGGGTAACACTAGGTCAATGGACTCGTTTCAGTAGAGTGCGGAATGTGTGGGATGCCGCTAGAAGCCACCGATTTAGAACGTCATTTCAATTGGTTTTCTGTATGATCACCGTGGCGGTAACTTTGCTAGCCACAGAGTTGTGGAATCACGTTCCCCAAATCAGATGAGTGAACGGAAGCACAGGACTATGCCGACTATGACCTAGAGTCAGCTTAGCTACCACTGTTTTCGCCAAAATATGCGTTCTGCGAGGAAAGCGTATCCGGACGTTGGAAGGCCGCTAGGCCCTGATACGAGACTTGGCCTCCAAGTCTCTGAAGATCTAAGGGAATATGAATGTCAGAGTAGCCTGTGGGACTCCCAGTGGAAGATAATACATTCCTGAAGATTTGTTTGCTCCTCAAACTCACCCGGGAATCAACCTATTTCGTAGGAAGCGGGTTTTTCTCCAAAGCCGTCTCAGTGTTCAACGTCTTCTCAGTGTGGTCATTTCAGTAGCAGATGTGCTGGGAGAAGAAGACTGTAGCCTAAGAAACCATGGAGACTATACTACGTGCCTCGGACTCCACCCGTTCGTGAAGCATTCAAAGAGGAAGAAGCTAAAAGTACCTCATGGGCCTACCAGGCCATTCATTCCACTCTGAGAATACAGCAGGGAAGACTTTGCGCTCCCCTGCATCATTCAGGAATTATATCAAGTCGTGCGAAAAGTGTTGTCAACAAAAGCCATCCACACTATTTGACGTGTTAGCAATGTTCTCAATTCAGTAGGAGATGAAAGCAGTGGTGTGTCACATAGTACGTACTCTTGTCAGCATCCTGTCCAAGAACGTTGCAGCAATGTAGGATCTCCGGCTCGTGTCTTAGCCCAAGAGCTACTGAAACGATCTCCCGTCAGCAACGGAGGGAATGCTAGCATAGCACTTTGTGATCCTTGAAGCGGAATGAGCTTCCACAGTAGAGTTTTCTCCTAGGTACTTTTTCCATGAGAAAAGCGTAGACCCAGGAAGAATAGAGGCAACAGCCTACTACCTCACTTTGCCCATACAGTGTTTTCAACGTAGAAATACATGTGCAGCTAGCAGTCCCCTTACTCTATTCGAGTGACTCTCTCACACAGCGCAGGGGTGAACGGTTTGAAAGCTGCCAAGTTACTCGGGAAGCAACATGTTCCTGAGAAGTGGCTTTAAGCATGAACGCAGCACTAGATCAATGTGCTCATAGCAGTTGAATTGGAAATGAGTGCCTTATACCACATCACATACCCTCTTCAGAACTTATGATCAGCTCTTTTGCTCTGTTATTTTTACCTTGCTGTATTTCGGTGCAACGATCTACAGAATAACTTTCTCGTCAACAACGGACTCAATGAAGCACAGGACAAGACAGCGAAGAAATGCACGATCTTCTATGACACACTCTCCTCTAACTGCGACCGTCATCTAGCTTTAGCCCTAGCCCTAAAACTATATGTAACCTTAACCCAAACGCTAATGCTAAACCTATCCCTAACCCTAAACCTAACCATAACCGTAACCCTATCCATAAGCCTAACCCTAGCCCTATCCCCAACGCTGTCCCTAATCCTAACCCTAACCCTAACCCTAACCCTATCCCTATCCCTAACCCTAACCCTAACCCTAACCCTATCCCTATCCCTAACCCTAACCCTAACCCTAACCCTATCCCTATCCCTACCCTAATAATAAAGCTTATCCTTACCATAATCGCAATGCTAGTCGTAACTCTAACACTATCCTTAAACAGAAATCTTCTGATACATCAGAGCTGTGGGTTGTGTGCTAAACTAAATGCTACTGAAATTATTTTCAATCCGTAGTGAATGAACAGGAGCATAGCAGTTTCAGACCTTCGCAGGACAATCAGCTGCTAGCGTGGGCTTTTCGCAGCTCTGTTTTTTCCAGGAAAATAGCAGAGGCCGAAGATCTCCTGCAGCTACTGACTACGATGTCTTGTGGACAAAACTGTTTCTCGAACGTAGATATGCCCATGAAGCTCACAGCCCACTGACTCTATTCGATTGAATTTCCTTCTGATAGAATAGCAAGGAATTCATGGAAAGCTTCCAAACAACTAGGGAATCAGGATGTTTCATAAGGGTCCCTTATTAGAAAACTTCACCTCCAGCGGGTAACACTAGGTCAATGGACTCGTTTCAGTAGAGTGCGGAATGTGTGGGATGCCGCTAGAAGCCACCGATTTAGAACGTCATTTCAATTGGTTTTCTGTATGATCACCGTGGCGGTAACTTTGCTAGCCACAGAGTTGTGGAATCACGTTCCCCAAATCAGAGGAGTGAACGGAAGCACAGGACTATGCCGACTATGACCTAGAGTCAGCTTAGCTACCACTGTTTTCGCCAAAATATGCGTTCTGCGAGGAAAGCGTATCCGGACGTTGGAAGGCCGCTAGGCCCTGATACGAGACTTGGCCTCCAAGTCTCTGAAGATCTAAGGGAATATGAATGTCAGAGTAGCCTGTGGGACTCCCAGTGGAAGATAATACATTCCTGAAGATTTGTTTGCTCCTCAAACTCACCCGGGAATCAACCTATTTCGTAGGAAGCGGGTTTTTCTCCAAAGCCGTCTCAGTGTTCAACGTCTTCTCAGTGTGGTCATTTCAGTAGCAGATGTGCTGGGAGAAGAAGACTGTAGCCTAAGAAACCATGGAGACTATCCTACGTGCCTCGGACTCCACCCGTTCGTGAAGCATTCAAAGAGGAAGAAGCTAAAAGTACCTCATGGGCCTACCAGGCCATTCATTCCACTCTGAGAATACAGCAGGGAAGACTTTGCGCTCCCCTGCATCATTCAGGAATTATATCAAGTCGTGCGAAAAGTGTTGTCAACAAAAGCCATCCACACTATTTGACGTGTTAGCAATGTTCTCAATTCAGTAGGAGATGAAAGCAGTGGTGTGTCACATAGTACGTACTCTTGTCAGCATCCTGTCCAAGAACGTTGCAGCAATGTAGGATCTCCGGCTCGTGTCTTAGCCCAAGAGCTACTGAAACGATCTCCCGTCAGCAACGGAGGGAATGCTAGCATAGCACTTTGTGATCCTTGAAGCGGAATGAGCTTCCACAGTAGAGTTTTCTCCTAGGTACTTTTTCCATGAGAAAAGCGTAGACCCAGGAAGAATAGAGGCAACAGCCTACTACCTCACTTTGCCCATACAGTGTTTTCAACGTAGAAATACATGTGCAGCTAGCAGTCCCCTTACTCTATTCGAGTGACTCTCTCACACAGCGCAGGGGTGAACGGTTTGAAAGCTGCCAAGTTACTCGGGAAGCAACATGTTCCTGAGAAGTGGCTTTAAGCATGAACGCAGCACTAGATCAATGTGCTCATAGCAGTTGAATTGGAAATGAGTGCCTTATACCACATCACATACCCTCTTCAGAACTTATGATCAGCTCTTTTGCTCTGTTATTTTTACCTTGCTGTATTTCGGTGCAACGATCTACAGAATAACTTTCTCGTCAACAACGGACTCAATGAAGCACAGGACAAGACAGCGAAGAAATGCACGATCTTCTATGACACACTCTCCTCTAACTGCGACCGTCATCTAGCTTTAGCCCTAGCCCTAAAACTATATGTAACATTAACCCAAACGCTAATGCTAAACCTATCCCTAACCCTAAACCTAACCATAACCGTAACCCTATCCATAAGCCTAACCCTAGCCCTATCCCCAACGCTGTCCCTAATCCTAACCCTAACCCTAACCCTAACCCTATCCCTATCCCTAACCCTAACCCTAACCCTAACCTTATCCCTATCCCTAACCCTAACCCTAACCCTAACCCTATCCCTATCCCTACCCTAATAATAAAGCTTATCCTTACCATAATCGCAATGCTAGTCGTAACTCTAACACTATCCTTAAACAGAAATCTTCTGATACATCAGAGCTGTGGGTTGTGTGCTAAACTAAATGCTACTGAAATTATTTTCAATCCGTAGTGAATGAACAGGAGCATAGCAGTTTCAGACCTTCGCAGGACAATCAGCTGCTAGCGTGGGCTTTTCGCAGCTCTGTTTTTTCCAGGAAAATAGCAGAGGCCGAAGATCTCCTGCAGCTACTGACTACGATGTCTTGTGGACAAAACTGTTTCTCGAACGTAGATATGCCCATGAAGCTCACAGCCCACTGACTCTATTCGATTGAATTTCCTTCTGATAGAATAGCAAGGAATTCATGGAAAGCTTCCAAACAACTAGGGAATCAGGATGTTTCATAAGGGTCCCTTATTAGAAAACTTCACCTCCAGCGGGTAACACTAGGTCAATGGACTCGTTTCAGTAGAGTGCGGAATGTGTGGGATGCCGCTAGAAGCCACCGATTTAGAACGTCATTTCAATTGGTTTTCTGTATGATCACCGTGGCGGTAACTTTGCTAGCCACAGAGTTGTGGAATCACGTTCCCCAAATCAGAGGAGTGAACGGAAGCACAGGACTATGCCGACTATGACCTAGAGTCAGCTTAGCTACCACTGTTTTCGCCAAAATATGCGTTCTGCGAGGAAAGCGTATCCGGACGTTGGAAGGCCGCTAGGCCCTGATACGAGACTTGGCCTCCAAGTCTCTGAAGATCTAAGGGAATATGAATGTCAGAGTAGCCTGTGGGACTCCCAGTGGAAGATAATACATTCCTGAAGATTTGTTTGCTCCTCAAACTCACCCGGGAATCAACCTATTTCGTAGGAAGCGGGTTTTTCTCCAAAGCCGTCTCAGTGTTCAACGTCTTCTCAGTGTGGTCATTTCAGTAGCAGATGTGCTGGGAGAAGAAGACTGTAGCCTAAGAAACCATGGAGACTATCCTACGTGCCTCGGACTCCACCCGTTCGTGAAGCATTCAAAGAGGAAGAAGCTAAAAGTACCTCATGGGCCTACCAGGCCATTCATTCCACTCTGAGAATACAGCAGGGAAGACTTTGCGCTCCCCTGCATCATTCAGGAATTATATCAAGTCGTGCGAAAAGTGTTGTCAACAAAAGCCATCCACACTATTTGACGTGTTAGCAATGTTCTCAATTCAGTAGGAGATGAAAGCAGTGGTGTGTCACATAGTACGTACTCTTGTCAGCATCCTGTCCAAGAACGTTGCAGCAATGTAGGATCTCCGGCTCGTGTCTTAGCCCAAGAGCTACTGAAACGATCTCCCGTCAGCAACGGAGGGAATGCTAGCATAGCACTTTGTGATCCTTGAAGCGGAATGAGCTTCCACAGTAGAGTTTTCTCCTAGGTACTTTTTCCATGAGAAAAGCGTAGACCCAGGAAGAATAGAGGCAACAGCCTACTACCTCACTTTGCCCATACAGTGTTTTCAACGTAGAAATACATGTGCAGCTAGCAGTCCCCTTACTCTATTCGAGTGACTCTCTCACACAGCGCAGGGGTGAACGGTTTGAAAGCTGCCAAGTTACTCGGGAAGCAACATGTTCCTGAGAAGTGGCTTTAAGCATGAACGCAGCACTAGATCAATGTGCTCATAGCAGTTGAATTGGAAATGAGTGCCTTATACCACATCACATACCCTCTTCAGAACTTATGATCAGCTCTTTTGCTCTGTTATTTTTACCTTGCTGTATTTCGGTGCAACGATCTACAGAATAACTTTCTCGTCAACAACGGACTCAATGAAGCACAGGACAAGACAGCGAAGAAATGCACGATCTTCTATGACACACTCTCCTCTAACTGCGACCGTCATCTAGCTTTAGCCCTAGCCCTAAAACTATATGTAACATTAACCCAAACGCTAATGCTAAACCTATCCCTAACCCTAAACCTAACCATAACCGTAACCCTATCCATAAGCCTAACCCTAGCCCTATCCCCAACGCTGTCCCTAATCCTAACCCTAACCCTAACCCTAACCCTATCCCTATCCCTAACCCTAACCCTAACCCTAACCCTATCCCTATCCCTAACCCTAACCCTAACCCTAACCCTAACCCTATCCCTACCCTAATAATAAAGCTTATCCTTACCATAATCGCAATGCTAGTCCTAACTCTAACACTATCCTTAAACAGAAATCTTCTGATATATCAGAGCTGTGGGTTGTGTGCTAAACTAAATGCTACTGAAATTATTTTCAATCCGTAGTGAATGAACAGGAGCATAGCAGTTTCAGACCTTCGCAGGACAATCAGCTGCGAGCGTGGGCTTTTCGCCGCTCTGTTTTTTCCAGGAAAATAGCAGAGGCCGAAGATCTCCTGCAGCTACTGACTACGATGTCTTGTGGACAAAACTGTTTCTCGAACGTAGATATGCCCATGAAGCTCACAGCCCACTGACTCTATTCGATTGAATTTCCTTCTGATAGAATAGCAAGGAATTCATGGAAAGCTTCCAAACAACTAGGGAATCAGGATGTTTCATAAGGGTCCCTTATTAGAAAACTTCACCTCCAGCGGGTAACACTAGGTCAATGGACTCGTTTCAGTAGAGTGCGGAATGTGTGGGATGCCGCTAGAAGCCACCGATTTAGAACGTCATTTCAATTGGTTTTCTGTATGATCACCGTGGCGGTAACTTTGCTAGCCACAGAGTTGTGGAATCACGTTCCCCAAATCAGATGAGTGAACGGAAGCACAGGACTATGCCGACTATGACCTAGAGTCAGCTTAGCTACCACTGTTTTCGCCAAAATATGCGTTCTGCGAGGAAAGCGTATCCGGACGTTGGAAGGCCGCTAGGCCCTGATACGAGACTTGGCCTCCAAGTCTCTGAAGATCTAAGGGAATATGAATGTCAGAGTAGCCTGTGGGACTCCCAGTGGAAGATAATACATTCCTGAAGATTTGTTTGCTCCTCAAACTCACCCGGGAATCAACCTATTTCGTAGGAAGCGGGTTTTTCTCCAAAGCCGTCTCAGTGTTCAACGTCTTCTCAGTGTGGTCATTTCAGTAGCAGATGTGCTGGGAGAAGAAGACTGTAGCCTAAGAAACCATGGAGACTATCCTACGTGCCTCGGACTCCACCCGTTCGTGAAGCATTCAAAGAGGAAGAAGCTAAAAGTACCTCATGGGCCTACCAGGCCATTCATTCCACTCTGAGAATACAGCAGGGAAGACTTTGCGCTCCCCTGCATCATTCAGGAATTATATCAAGTCGTGCGAAAAGTGTTGTCAACAAAAGCCATCCACACTATTTGACGTGTTAGCAATGTTCTCAATTCAGTAGGAGATGAAAGCAGTGGTGTGTCACATAGTACGTACTCTTGTCAGCATCCTGTCCAAGAACGTTGCAGCAATGTAGGATCTCCGGCTCGTGTCTTAGCCCAAGAGCTACTGAAACGATCTCCCGTCAGCAACGGAGGGAATGCTAGCATAGCACTTTGTGATCCTTGAAGCGGAATGAGCTTCCACAGTAGAGTTTTCTCCTAGGTACTTTTTCCATGAGAAAAGCGTAGACCCAGGAAGAATAGAGGCAACAGCCTACTACCTCACTTTGCCCATACAGTGTTTTCAACGTAGAAATACATGTGCAGCTAGCAGTCCCCTTACTCTATTCGAGTGACTCTCTCACACAGCGCAGGGGTGAACGGTTTGAAAGCTGCCAAGTTACTCGGGAAGCAACATGTTCCTGAGAAGTGGCTTTAAGCATGAACGCAGCACTAGATCAATGTGCTCATAGCAGTTGAATTGGAAATGAGTGCCTTATACCACATCACATACCCTCTTCAGAACTTATGATCAGCTCTTTTGCTCTGTTATTTTTACCTTGCTGTATTTCGGTGCAACGATCTACAGAATAACTTTCTCGTCAACAACGGACTCAATGAAGCACAGGACAAGACAGCGAAGAAATGCACGATCTTCTATGACACACTCTCCTCTAACTGCGACCGTCATCTAGCTTTAGCCCTAGCCCTAAAACTATATGTAACATTAACCCAAACGCTAATGCTAAACCTATCCCTAACCCTAAACCTAACCATAACCGTAACCCTATCCATAAGCCTAACCCTAGCCCTATCCCCAACGCTGTCCCTAATCCTAACCCTAACCCTAACCCTAACCCTATCCCTATCCCTAACCCTAACCCTAACCCTAACCTTATCCCTATCCCTAACCCTAACCCTAACCCTAACCCTATCCCTATCCCTACCCTAATAATAAAGCTTATCCTTACCATAATCGCAATGCTAGTCGTAACTCTAACACTATCCTTAAACAGAAATCTTCTGATACATCAGAGCTGTGGGTTGTGTGCTAAACTAAATGCTACTGAAATTATTTTCAATCCGTAGTGAATGAACAGGAGCATAGCAGTTTCAGACCTTCGCAGGACAATCAGCTGCGAGCGTGGGCTTTTCGCAGCTCTGTTTTTTCCAGGAAAATAGCAGAGGCCGAAGATCTCCTGCAGCTACTGACTACGATGTCTTGTGGACAAAACTGTTTCTCGAACGTAGATATGCCCATGAAGCTCACAGCCCACTGACTCTATTCGATTGAATTTCCTTCTGATAGAATAGCAAGGAATTCATGGAAAGCTTCCAAACAACTAGGGAATCAGGATGTTTCATAAGGGTCCCTTATTAGAAAACTTCATCTCCAGCGGGTAACACTAGGTCAATGGACTCGTTTCAGTAGAGTGCGGAATGTGTGGGATGCCGCTAGAAGCCACCGATTTAGAACGTCATTTCAATTGGTTTTCTGTATGATCACCGTGGCGGTAACTTTGCTAGCCACAGAGTTGTGGAATCACGTTCCCCAAATCAGAGGAGTGAACGGAAGCACAGGACTATGCCGACTATGACCTAGAGTCAGCTTAGCTACCACTGTTTTCGCCAAAATATGCGTTCTGCGAGGAAAGCGTATCCGGACGTTGGAAGGCCGCTAGGCCCTGATACGAGACTTGGCCTCCAAGTCTCTGAAGATCTAAGGGAATATGAATGTCAGAGTAGCCTGTGGGACTCCCAGTGGAAGATAATACATTCCTGAAGATTTGTTTGCTCCTCAAACTCACCCGGGAATCAACCTATTTCGTAGGAAGCGGGTTTTTCTCCAAAGCCGTCTCAGTGTTCAACGTCTTCTCAGTGTGGTCATTTCAGTAGCAGATGTGCTGGGAGAAGAAGACTGTAGCCTAAGAAACCATGGAGACTATCCTACGTGCCTCGGACTCCACCCGTTCGTGAAGCATTCAAAGAGGAAGAAGCTAAAAGTACCTCATGGGCCTACCAGGCCATTCATTCCACTCTGAGAATACAGCAGGGAAGACTTTGCGCTCCCCTGCATCATTCAGGAATTATATCAAGTCGTGCGAAAAGTGTTGTCAACAAAAGCCATCCACACTATTTGACGTGTTAGCAATGTTCTCAATTCAGTAGGAGATGAAAGCAGTGGTGTGTCACATAGTACGTACTCTTGTCAGCATCCTGTCCAAGAACGTTGCAGCAATGTAGGATCTCCGGCTCGTGTCTTAGCCCAAGAGCTACTGAAACGATCTCCCGTCAGCAACGGAGGGAATGCTAGCATAGCACTTTGTGATCCTTGAAGCGGAATGAGCTTCCACAGTAGAGTTTTCTCCTAGGTACTTTTTTCCATGAGAAAAGCGTAGACCCAGGAAGAATAGAGGCAACAGCCTACTACCTCACTTTGCCCATACAGTGTTTTCAACGTAGAAATACATGTGCAGCTAGCAGTCCCCTTACTCTATTCGAGTGACTCTCTCACACAGCGCAGGGGTGAACGGTTTGAAAGCTGCCAAGTTACTCGGGAAGCAACATGTTCCTGAGAAGTGGCTTTAAGCATGAACGCAGCACTAGATCAATGTGCTCATAGCAGTTGAATTGGAAATGAGTGCCTTATACCACATCACATACCCTCTTCAGAACTTATGATCAGCTCTTTTGCTCTGTTATTTTTACCTTGCTGTATTTCGGTGCAACGATCTACAGAATAACTTTCTCGTCAACAACGGACTCAATGAAGCACAGGACAAGACAGCGAAGAAATGCACGATCTTCTATGACACACTCTCCTCTAACTGCGACCGTCATCTAGCTTTAGCCCTAGCCCTAAAACTATATGTAACCTTAACCCAAACGCTAATGCTAAACCTATCCCTAACCCTAAACCTAACCATAACCGTAACCCTATCCATAAGCCTAACCCTAGCCCTATCCCCAACGCTGTCCCTAATCCTAACCCTAACCCTAACCCTAACCCTATCCCTATCCCTAACCCTAACCCTAACCCTAACCCTATCCCTATCCCTAACCCTAACCCTAACCCTAACCCTATCCCTACCCCTACCCTAATAATAAAGCTTATCCTTACCATAATCGCAATGCTAGTCCTAACTCTAACACTATCCTTAAACAGAAATCTTCTGATATATCAGAGCTGTGGGTTGTGTGCTAAACTAAATGCTACTGAAATTATTTTCAATCCGTAGTGAATGAACAGGAGCATAGCAGTTTCAGACCTTCGCAGGACAATCAGCTGCGAGCGTGGGCTTTTCGCCGCTCTGTTTTTTCCAGGAAAATAGCAGAGGCCGAAGATCTCCTGCAGCTACTGACTACGATGTCTTGTGGACAAAACTGTTTCTCGAACGTAGATATGCCCATGAAGCTCACAGCCCACTGACTCTATTCGATTGAATTTCCTTCTGATAGAATAGCAAGGAATTCATGGAAAGCTTCCAAACAACTAGGGAATCAGGATGTTTCATAAGGGTCCCTTATTAGAAAACTTCACCTCCAGCGGGTAACACTAGGTCAATGGACTCGTTTCAGTAGAGTGCGGAATGTGTGGGATGCCGCTAGAAGCCACCGATTTAGAACGTCATTTCAATTGGTTTTCTGTATGATCACCGTGGCGGTAACTTTGCTAGCCACAGAGTTGTGGAATCACGTTCCCCAAATCAGAGGAGTGAACGGAAGCACAGGACTATGCCGACTATGACCTAGAGTCAGCTTAGCTACCACTGTTTTCGCCAAAATATGCGTTCTGCGAGGAAAGCGTATCCGGACGTTGGAAGGCCGCTAGGCCCTGATACGAGACTTGGCCTCCAAGTCTCTGAAGATCTAAGGGAATATGAATGTCAGAGTAGCCTGTGGGACTCCCAGTGGAAGATAATACATTCCTGAAGATTTGTTTGCTCCTCAAACTCACCCGGGAATCAACCTATTTCGTAGGAAGCGGGTTTTTCTCCAAAGCCGTCTCAGTGTTCAACGTCTTCTCAGTGTGGTCATTTCAGTAGCAGATGTGCTGGGAGAAGAAGACTGTAGCCTAAGAAACCATGGAGACTATCCTACGTGCCTCGGACTCCACCCGTTCGTGAAGCATTCAAAGAGGAAGAAGCTAAAAGTACCTCATGGGCCTACCAGGCCATTCATTCCACTCTGAGAATACAGCAGGGAAGACTTTGCGCTCCCCTGCATCATTCAGGAATTATATCAAGTCGTGCGAAAAGTGTTGTCAACAAAAGCCATCCACACTATTTGACGTGTTAGCAATGTTCTCAATTCAGTAGGAGATGAAAGCAGTGGTGTGTCACATAGTACGTACTCTTGTCAGCATCCTGTCCAAGAACGTTGCAGCAATGTAGGATCTCCGGCTCGTGTCTTAGCCCAAGAGCTACTGAAACGATCTCCCGTCAGCAACGGAGGGAATGCTAGCATAGCACTTTGTGATCCTTGAAGCGGAATGAGCTTCCACAGTAGAGTTTTCTCCTAGGTACTTTTTCCATGAGAAAAGCGTAGACCCAGGAAGAATAGAGGCAACAGCCTACTACCTCACTTTGCCCATACAGTGTTTTCAACGTAGAAATACATGTGCAGCTAGCAGTCCCCTTACTCTATTCGAGTGACTCTCTCACACAGCGCAGGGGTGAACGGTTTGAAAGCTGCCAAGTTACTCGGGAAGCAACATGTTCCTGAGAAGTGGCTTTAAGCATGAACGCAGCACTAGATCAATGTGCTCATAGCAGTTGAATTGGAAATGAGTGCCTTATACCACATCACATACCCTCTTCAGAACTTATGATCAGCTCTTTTGCTCTGTTATTTTTACCTTGCTGTATTTCGGTGCAACGATCTACAGAATAACTTTCTCGTCAACAACGGACTCAATGAAGCACAGGACAAGACAGCGAAGAAATGCACGATCTTCTATGACACACTCTCCTCTAACTGCGACCGTCATCTAGCTTTAGCCCTAGCCCTAAAACTATATGTAACCTTAACCCAAACGCTAATGCTAAACCTATCCCTAACCCTAAACCTAACCATAACCGTAACCCTATCCATAAGCCTAACCCTAGCCCTATCCCCAACGCTGTCCCTAATCCTAACCCTAACCCTAACCCTAACCCTATCCCTATCCCTAACCCTAACCCTAACCCTAACCCTATCCCTATCCCTAACCCTAACCCTAACCCTAACCCTATCCCTACCCCTACCCTAATAATAAAGCTTATCCTTACCATAATCGCAATGCTAGTCCTAACTCTAACACTATCCTTAAACAGAAATCTTCTGATATATCAGAGCTGTGGGTTGTGTGCTAAACTAAATGCTACTGAAATTATTTTCAATCCGTAGTGAATGAACAGGAGCATAGCAGTTTCAGACCTTCGCAGGACAATCAGCTGCGAGCGTGGGCTTTTCGCCGCTCTGTTTTTTCCAGGAAAATAGCAGAGGCCGAAGATCTCCTGCAGCTACTGACTACGATGTCTTGTGGACAAAACTGTTTCTCGAACGTAGATATGCCCATGAAGCTCACAGCCCACTGACTCTATTCGATTGAATTTCCTTCTGATAGAATAGCAAGGAATTCATGGAAAGCTTCCAAACAACTAGGGAATCAGGATGTTTCATAAGGGTCCCTTATTAGAAAACTTCACCTCCAGCGGGTAACACTAGGTCAATGGACTCGTTTCAGTAGAGTGCGGAATGTGTGGGATGCCGCTAGAAGCCACCGATTTAGAACGTCATTTCAATTGGTTTTCTGTATGATCACCGTGGCGGTAACTTTGCTAGCCACAGAGTTGTGGAATCACGTTCCCCAAATCAGAGGAGTGAACGGAAGCACAGGACTATGCCGACTATGACCTAGAGTCAGCTTAGCTACCACTGTTTTCGCCAAAATATGCGTTCTGCGAGGAAAGCGTATCCGGACGTTGGAAGGCCGCTAGGCCCTGATACGAGACTTGGCCTCCAAGTCTCTGAAGATCTAAGGGAATATGAATGTCAGAGTAGCCTGTGGGACTCCCAGTGGAAGATAATACATTCCTGAAGATTTGTTTGCTCCTCAAACTCACCCGGGAATCAACCTATTTCGTAGGAAGCGGGTTTTTCTCCAAAGCCGTCTCAGTGTTCAACGTCTTCTCAGTGTGGTCATTTCAGTAGCAGATGTGCTGGGAGAAGAAGACTGTAGCCTAAGAAACCATGGAGACTATCCTACGTGCCTCGGACTCCACCCGTTCGTGAAGCATTCAAAGAGGAAGAAGCTAAAAGTACCTCATGGGCCTACCAGGCCATTCATTCCACTCTGAGAATACAGCAGGGAAGACTTTGCGCTCCCCTGCATCATTCAGGAATTATATCAAGTCGTGCGAAAAGTGTTGTCAACAAAAGCCATCCACACTATTTGACGTGTTAGCAATGTTCTCAATTCAGTAGGAGATGAAAGCAGTGGTGTGTCACATAGTACGTACTCTTGTCAGCATCCTGTCCAAGAACGTTGCAGCAATGTAGGATCTCCGGCTCGTGTCTTAGCCCAAGAGCTACTGAAACGATCTCCCGTCAGCAACGGAGGGAATGCTAGCATAGCACTTTGTGATCCTTGAAGCGGAATGAGCTTCCACAGTAGAGTTTTCTCCTAGGTACTTTTTCCATGAGAAAAGCGTAGACCCAGGAAGAATAGAGGCAACAGCCTACTACCTCACTTTGCCCATACAGTGTTTTCAACGTAGAAATACATGTGCAGCTAGCAGTCCCCTTACTCTATTCGAGTGACTCTCTCACACAGCGCAGGGTGTGAACGGTTTGAAAGCTGCCAAGTTACTCGGGAAGCAACATGTTCCTGAGAAGTGGCTTTAAGCATGAACGCAGCACTAGATCAATGTGCTCATAGCAGTTGAATTGGAAATGAGTGCCTTATACCACATCACATACCCTCTTCAGAACTTATGATCAGCTCTTTTGCTCTGTTATTTTTACCTTGCTGTATTTCGGTGCAACGATCTACAGAATAACTTTCTCGTCAACAACGGACTCAATGAAGCACAGGACAAGACAGCGAAGAAATGCACGATCTTCTATGACACACTCTCCTCTAACTGCGACCGTCATCTAGCTTTAGCCCTAGCCCTAAAACTATATGTAACATTAACCCAAACGCTAATGCTAAACCTATCCCTAACCCTAAACCTAACCATAACCGTAACCCTATCCATAAGCCTAACCCTAGCCCTATCCCCAACGCTGTCCCTAATCCTAACCCTAACCCTAACCCTAACCCTATCCCTATCCCTAACCCTAACCCTAACCCTAACCCTATCCCTATCCCTAACCCTAACCCTAACCCTAACCCTAACCCTATCCCTACCCTAATAATAAAGCTTATCCTTACCATAATCGCAATGCTAGTCCTAACTCTAACACTATCCTTAAACAGAAATCTTCTGATATATCAGAGCTGTGGGTTGTGTGCTAAACTAAATGCTACTGAAATTATTTTCAATCCGTAGTGAATGAACAGGAGCATAGCAGTTTCAGACCTTCGCAGGACAATCAGCTGCGAGCGTGGGCTTTTCGCCGCTCTGTTTTTTCCAGGAAAATAGCAGAGGCCGAAGATCTCCTGCAGCTACTGACTACGATGTCTTGTGGACAAAACTGTTTCTCGAACGTAGATATGCCCATGAAGCTCACAGCCCACTGACTCTATTCGATTGAATTTCCTTCTGATAGAATAGCAAGGAATTCATGGAAAGCTTCCAAACAACTAGGGAATCAGGATGTTTCATAAGGGTCCCTTATTAGAAAACTTCACCTCCAGCGGGTAACACTAGGTCAATGGACTCGTTTCAGTAGAGTGCGGAATGTGTGGGATGCCGCTAGAAGCCACCGATTTAGAACGTCATTTCAATTGGTTTTCTGTATGATCACCGTGGCGGTAACTTTGCTAGCCACAGAGTTGTGGAATCACGTTCCCCAAATCAGAGGAGTGAACGGAAGCACAGGACTATGCCGACTATGACCTAGAGTCAGCTTAGCTACCACTGTTTTCGCCAAAATATGCGTTCTGCGAGGAAAGCGTATCCGGACGTTGGAAGGCCGCTAGGCCCTGATACGAGACTTGGCCTCCAAGTCTCTGAAGATCTAAGGGAATATGAATGTCAGAGTAGCCTGTGGGACTCCCAGTGGAAGATAATACATTCCTGAAGATTTGTTTGCTCCTCAAACTCACCCGGGAATCAACCTATTTCGTAGGAAGCGGGTTTTTCTCCAAAGCCGTCTCAGTGTTCAACGTCTTCTCAGTGTGGTCATTTCAGTAGCAGATGTGCTGGGAGAAGAAGACTGTAGCCTAAGAAACCATGGAGACTATACTACGTGCCTCGGACTCCACCCGTTCGTGAAGCATTCAAAGAGGAAGAAGCTAAAAGTACCTCATGGGCCTACCAGGCCATTCATTCCACTCTGAGAATACAGCAGGGAAGACTTTGCGCTCCCCTGCATCATTCAGGAATTATATCAAGTCGTGCGAAAAGTGTTGTCAACAAAAGCCATCCACACTATTTGACGTGTTAGCAATGTTCTCAATTCAGTAGGAGATGAAAGCAGTGGTGTGTCACATAGTACGTACTCTTGTCAGCATCCTGTCCAAGAACGTTGCAGCAATGTAGGATCTCCGGCTCGTGTCTTAGCCCAAGAGCTACTGAAACGATCTCCCGTCAGCAACGGAGGGAATGCTAGCATAGCACTTTGTGATCCTTGAAGCGGAATGAGCTTCCACAGTAGAGTTTTCTCCTAGGTACTTTTTCCATGAGAAAAGCGTAGACCCAGGAAGAATAGAGGCAACAGCCTACTACCTCACTTTGCCCATACAGTGTTTTCAACGTAGAAATACATGTGCAGCTAGCAGTCCCCTTACTCTATTCGAGTGACTCTCTCACACAGCGCAGGGGTGAACGGTTTGAAAGCTGCCAAGTTACTCGGGAAGCAACATGTTCCTGAGAAGTGGCTTTAAGCATGAACGCAGCACTAGATCAATGTGCTCATAGCAGTTGAATTGGAAATGAGTGCCTTATACCACATCACATACCCTCTTCAGAACTTATGATCAGCTCTTTTGCTCTGTTATTTTTACCTTGCTGTATTTCGGTGCAACGATCTACAGAATAACTTTCTCGTCAACAACGGACTCAATGAAGCACAGGACAAGACAGCGAAGAAATGCACGATCTTCTATGACACACTCTCCTCTAACTGCGACCGTCATCTAGCTTTAGCCCTAGCCCTAAAACTATATGTAACATTAACCCAAACGCTAATGCTAAACCTATCCCTAACCCTAAACCTAACCATAACCGTAACCCTATCCATAAGCCTAACCCTAGCCCTATCCCCAACGCTGTCCCTAATCCTAACCCTAACCCTAACCCTAACCCTATCCCTATCCCTAACCCTAACCCTAACCCTAACCTTATCCCTATCCCTAACCCTAACCCTAACCCTAACCCTATCCCTATCCCTACCCTAATAATAAAGCTTATCCTTACCATAATCGCAATGCTAGTCGTAACTCTAACACTATCCTTAAACAGAAATCTTCTGATACATCAGAGCTGTGGGTTGTGTGCTAAACTAAATGCTACTGAAATTATTTTCAATCCGTAGTGAATGAACAGGAGCATAGCAGTTTCAGACCTTCGCAGGACAATCAGCTGCGAGCGTGGGCTTTTCGCAGCTCTGTTTTTTCCAGGAAAATAGCAGAGGCCGAAGATCTCCTGCAGCTACTGACTACGATGTCTTGTGGACAAAACTGTTTCTCGAACGTAGATATGCCCATGAAGCTCACAGCCCACTGACTCTATTCGATTGAATTTCCTTCTGATAGAATAGCAAGGAATTCATGGAAAGCTTCCAAACAACTAGGGAATCAGGATGTTTCATAAGGGTCCCTTATTAGAAAACTTCATCTCCAGCGGGTAACACTAGGTCAATGGACTCGTTTCAGTAGAGTGCGGAATGTGTGGGATGCCGCTAGAAGCCACCGATTTAGAACGTCATTTCAATTGGTTTTCTGTATGATCACCGTGGCGGTAACTTTGCTAGCCACAGAGTTGTGGAATCACGTTCCCCAAATCAGAGGAGTGAACGGAAGCACAGGACTATGCCGACTATGACCTAGAGTCAGCTTAGCTACCACTGTTTTCGCCAAAATATGCGTTCTGCGAGGAAAGCGTATCCGGACGTTGGAAGGCCGCTAGGCCCTGATACGAGACTTGGCCTCCAAGTCTCTGAAGATCTAAGGGAATATGAATGTCAGAGTAGCCTGTGGGACTCCCAGTGGAAGATAATACATTCCTGAAGATTTGTTTGCTCCTCAAACTCACCCGGGAATCAACCTATTTCGTAGGAAGCGGGTTTTTCTCCAAAGCCGTCTCAGTGTTCAACGTCTTCTCAGTGTGGTCATTTCAGTAGCAGATGTGCTGGGAGAAGAAGACTGTAGCCTAAGAAACCATGGAGACTATCCTACGTGCCTCGGACTCCACCCGTTCGTGAAGCATTCAAAGAGGAAGAAGCTAAAAGTACCTCATGGGCCTACCAGGCCATTCATTCCACTCTGAGAATACAGCAGGGAAGACTTTGCGCTCCCCTGCATCATTCAGGAATTATATCAAGTCGTGCGAAAAGTGTTGTCAACAAAAGCCATCCACACTATTTGACGTGTTAGCAATGTTCTCAATTCAGTAGGAGATGAAAGCAGTGGTGTGTCACATAGTACGTACTCTTGTCAGCATCCTGTCCAAGAACGTTGCAGCAATGTAGGATCTCCGGCTCGTGTCTTAGCCCAAGAGCTACTGAAACGATCTCCCGTCAGCAACGGAGGGAATGCTAGCATAGCACTTTGTGATCCTTGAAGCGGAATGAGCTTCCACAGTAGAGTTTTCTCCTAGGTACTTTTTCCATGAGAAAAGCGTAGACCCAGGAAGAATAGAGGCAACAGCCTACTACCTCACTTTGCCCATACAGTGTTTTCAACGTAGAAATACATGTGCAGCTAGCAGTCCCCTTACTCTATTCGAGTGACTCTCTCACACAGCGCAGGGGTGAACGGTTTGAAAGCTGCCAAGTTACTCGGGAAGCAACATGTTCCTGAGAAGTGGCTTTAAGCATGAACGCAGCACTAGATCAATGTGCTCATAGCAGTTGAATTGGAAATGAGTGCCTTATACCACATCACATACCCTCTTCAGAACTTATGATCAGCTCTTTTGCTCTGTTATTTTTACCTTGCTGTATTTCGGTGCAACGATCTACAGAATAACTTTCTCGTCAACAACGGACTCAATGAAGCACAGGACAAGACAGCGAAGAAATGCACGATCTTCTATGACACACTCTCCTCTAACTGCGACCGTCATCTAGCTTTAGCCCTAGCCCTAAAACTATATGTAACCTTAACCCAAACGCTAATGCTAAACCTATCCCTAACCCTAAACCTAACCATAACCGTAACCCTATCCATAAGCCTAACCCTAGCCCTATCCCCAACGCTGTCCCTAATCCTAACCCTAACCCTAACCCTAACCCTATCCCTATCCCTAACCCTAACCCTAACCCTAACCCTATCCCTATCCCTAACCCTAACCCTAACCCTAACCCTATCCCTACCCCTACCCTAATAATAAAGCTTATCCTTACCATAATCGCAATGCTAGTCCTAACTCTAACACTATCCTTAAACAGAAATCTTCTGATATATCAGAGCTGTGGGTTGTGTGCTAAACTAAATGCTACTGAAATTATTTTCAATCCGTAGTGAATGAACAGGAGCATAGCAGTTTCAGACCTTCGCAGGACAATCAGCTGCGAGCGTGGGCTTTTCGCCGCTCTGTTTTTTCCAGGAAAATAGCAGAGGCCGAAGATCTCCTGCAGCTACTGACTACGATGTCTTGTGGACAAAACTGTTTCTCGAACGTAGATATGCCCATGAAGCTCACAGCCCACTGACTCTATTCGATTGAATTTCCTTCTGATAGAATAGCAAGGAATTCATGGAAAGCTTCCAAACAACTAGGGAATCAGGATGTTTCATAAGGGTCCCTTATTAGAAAACTTCACCTCCAGCGGGTAACACTAGGTCAATGGACTCGTTTCAGTAGAGTGCGGAATGTGTGGGATGCCGCTAGAAGCCACCGATTTAGAACGTCATTTCAATTGGTTTTCTGTATGATCACCGTGGCGGTAACTTTGCTAGCCACAGAGTTGTGGAATCACGTTCCCCAAATCAGAGGAGTGAACGGAAGCACAGGACTATGCCGACTATGACCTAGAGTCAGCTTAGCTACCACTGTTTTCGCCAAAATATGCGTTCTGCGAGGAAAGCGTATCCGGACGTTGGAAGGCCGCTAGGCCCTGATACGAGACTTGGCCTCCAAGTCTCTGAAGATCTAAGGGAATATGAATGTCAGAGTAGCCTGTGGGACTCCCAGTGGAAGATAATACATTCCTGAAGATTTGTTTGCTCCTCAAACTCACCCGGGAATCAACCTATTTCGTAGGAAGCGGGTTTTTCTCCAAAGCCGTCTCAGTGTTCAACGTCTTCTCAGTGTGGTCATTTCAGTAGCAGATGTGCTGGGAGAAGAAGACTGTAGCCTAAGAAACCATGGAGACTATCCTACGTGCCTCGGACTCCACCCGTTCGTGAAGCATTCAAAGAGGAAGAAGCTAAAAGTACCTCATGGGCCTACCAGGCCATTCATTCCACTCTGAGAATACAGCAGGGAAGACTTTGCGCTCCCCTGCATCATTCAGGAATTATATCAAGTCGTGCGAAAAGTGTTGTCAACAAAAGCCATCCACACTATTTGACGTGTTAGCAATGTTCTCAATTCAGTAGGAGATGAAAGCAGTGGTGTGTCACATAGTACGTACTCTTGTCAGCATCCTGTCCAAGAACGTTGCAGCAATGTAGGATCTCCGGCTCGTGTCTTAGCCCAAGAGCTACTGAAACGATCTCCCGTCAGCAACGGAGGGAATGCTAGCATAGCACTTTGTGATCCTTGAAGCGGAATGAGCTTCCACAGTAGAGTTTTCTCCTAGGTACTTTTTCCATGAGAAAAGCGTAGACCCAGGAAGAATAGAGGCAACAGCCTACTACCTCACTTTGCCCATACAGTGTTTTCAACGTAGAAATACATGTGCAGCTAGCAGTCCCCTTACTCTATTCGAGTGACTCTCTCACACAGCGCAGGGGTGAACGGTTTGAAAGCTGCCAAGTTACTCGGGAAGCAACATGTTCCTGAGAAGTGGCTTTAAGCATGAACGCAGCACTAGATCAATGTGCTCATAGCAGTTGAATTGGAAATGAGTGCCTTATACCACATCACATACCCTCTTCAGAACTTATGATCAGCTCTTTTGCTCTGTTATTTTTACCTTGCTGTATTTCGGTGCAACGATCTACAGAATAACTTTCTCGTCAACAACGGACTCAATGAAGCACAGGACAAGACAGCGAAGAAATGCACGATCTTCTATGACACACTCTCCTCTAACTGCGACCGTCATCTAGCTTTAGCCCTAGCCCTAAAACTATATGTAACCTTAACCCAAACGCTAATGCTAAACCTATCCCTAACCCTAAACCTAACCATAACCGTAACCCTATCCATAAGCCTAACCCTAGCCCTATCCCCAACGCTGTCCCTAATCCTAACCCTAACCCTAACCCTAACCCTATCCCTATCCCTAACCCTAACCCTAACCCTAACCCTATCCCTATCCCTAACCCTAACCCTAACCCTAACCCTATCCCTACCCCTACCCTAATAATAAAGCTTATCCTTACCATAATCGCAATGCTAGTCCTAACTCTAACACTATCCTTAAACAGAAATCTTCTGATATATCAGAGCTGTGGGTTGTGTGCTAAACTAAATGCTACTGAAATTATTTTCAATCCGTAGTGAATGAACAGGAGCATAGCAGTTTCAGACCTTCGCAGGACAATCAGCTGCGAGCGTGGGCTTTTCGCCGCTCTGTTTTTTCCAGGAAAATAGCAGAGGCCGAAGATCTCCTGCAGCTACTGACTACGATGTCTTGTGGACAAAACTGTTTCTCGAACGTAGATATGCCCATGAAGCTCACAGCCCACTGACTCTATTCGATTGAATTTCCTTCTGATAGAATAGCAAGGAATTCATGGAAAGCTTCCAAACAACTAGGGAATCAGGATGTTTCATAAGGGTCCCTTATTAGAAAACTTCACCTCCAGCGGGTAACACTAGGTCAATGGACTCGTTTCAGTAGAGTGCGGAATGTGTGGGATGCCGCTAGAAGCCACCGATTTAGAACGTCATTTCAATTGGTTTTCTGTATGATCACCGTGGCGGTAACTTTGCTAGCCACAGAGTTGTGGAATCACGTTCCCCAAATCAGAGGAGTGAACGGAAGCACAGGACTATGCCGACTATGACCTAGAGTCAGCTTAGCTACCACTGTTTTCGCCAAAATATGCGTTCTGCGAGGAAAGCGTATCCGGACGTTGGAAGGCCGCTAGGCCCTGATACGAGACTTGGCCTCCAAGTCTCTGAAGATCTAAGGGAATATGAATGTCAGAGTAGCCTGTGGGACTCCCAGTGGAAGATAATACATTCCTGAAGATTTGTTTGCTCCTCAAACTCACCCGGGAATCAACCTATTTCGTAGGAAGCGGGTTTTTCTCCAAAGCCGTCTCAGTGTTCAACGTCTTCTCAGTGTGGTCATTTCAGTAGCAGATGTGCTGGGAGAAGAAGACTGTAGCCTAAGAAACCATGGAGACTATCCTACGTGCCTCGGACTCCACCCGTTCGTGAAGCATTCAAAGAGGAAGAAGCTAAAAGTACCTCATGGGCCTACCAGGCCATTCATTCCACTCTGAGAATACAGCAGGGAAGACTTTGCGCTCCCCTGCATCATTCAGGAATTATATCAAGTCGTGCGAAAAGTGTTGTCAACAAAAGCCATCCACACTATTTGACGTGTTAGCAATGTTCTCAATTCAGTAGGAGATGAAAGCAGTGGTGTGTCACATAGTACGTACTCTTGTCAGCATCCTGTCCAAGAACGTTGCAGCAATGTAGGATCTCCGGCTCGTGTCTTAGCCCAAGAGCTACTGAAACGATCTCCCGTCAGCAACGGAGGGAATGCTAGCATAGCACTTTGTGATCCTTGAAGCGGAATGAGCTTCCACAGTAGAGTTTTCTCCTAGGTACTTTTTCCATGAGAAAAGCGTAGACCCAGGAAGAATAGAGGCAACAGCCTACTACCTCACTTTGCCCATACAGTGTTTTCAACGTAGAAATACATGTGCAGCTAGCAGTCCCCTTACTCTATTCGAGTGACTCTCTCACACAGCGCAGGGGTGAACGGTTTGAAAGCTGCCAAGTTACTCGGGAAGCAACATGTTCCTGAGAAGTGGCTTTAAGCATGAACGCAGCACTAGATCAATGTGCTCATAGCAGTTGAATTGGAAATGAGTGCCTTATACCACATCACATACCCTCTTCAGAACTTATGATCAGCTCTTTTGCTCTGTTATTTTTACCTTGCTGTATTTCGGTGCAACGATCTACAGAATAACTTTCTCGTCAACAACGGACTCAATGAAGCACAGGACAAGACAGCGAAGAAATGCACGATCTTCTATGACACACTCTCCTCTAACTGCGACCGTCATCTAGCTTTAGCCCTAGCCCTAAAACTATATGTAACCTTAACCCAAACGCTAATGCTAAACCTATCCCTAACCCTAAACCTAACCATAACCGTAACCCTATCCATAAGCCTAACCCTAGCCCTATCCCCAACGCTGTCCCTAATCCTAACCCTAACCCTAACCCTAACCCTATCCCTATCCCTAACCCTAACCCTAACCCTAACCCTATCCCTATCCCTAACCCTAACCCTAACCCTAACCCTATCCCTACCCCTACCCTAATAATAAAGCTTATCCTTACCATAATCGCAATGCTAGTCCTAACTCTAACACTATCCTTAAACAGAAATCTTCTGATATATCAGAGCTGTGGGTTGTGTGCTAAACTAAATGCTACTGAAATTATTTTCAATCCGTAGTGAATGAACAGGAGCATAGCAGTTTCAGACCTTCGCAGGACAATCAGCTGCGAGCGTGGGCTTTTCGCCGCTCTGTTTTTTCCAGGAAAATAGCAGAGGCCGAAGATCTCCTGCAGCTACTGACTACGATGTCTTGTGGACAAAACTGTTTCTCGAACGTAGATATGCCCATGAAGCTCACAGCCCACTGACTCTATTCGATTGAATTTCCTTCTGATAGAATAGCAAGGAATTCATGGAAAGCTTCCAAACAACTAGGGAATCAGGATGTTTCATAAGGGTCCCTTATTAGAAAACTTCACCTCCAGCGGGTAACACTAGGTCAATGGACTCGTTTCAGTAGAGTGCGGAATGTGTGGGATGCCGCTAGAAGCCACCGATTTAGAACGTCATTTCAATTGGTTTTCTGTATGATCACCGTGGCGGTAACTTTGCTAGCCACAGAGTTGTGGAATCACGTTCCCCAAATCAGATGAGTGAACGGAAGCACAGGACTATGCCGACTATGACCTAGAGTCAGCTTAGCTACCACTGTTTTCGCCAAAATATGCGTTCTGCGAGGAAAGCGTATCCGGACGTTGGAAGGCCGCTAGGCCCTGATACGAGACTTGGCCTCCAAGTCTCTGAAGATCTAAGGGAATATGAATGTCAGAGTAGCCTGTGGGACTCCCAGTGGAAGATAATACATTCCTGAAGATTTGTTTGCTCCTCAAACTCACCCGGGAATCAACCTATTTCGTAGGAAGCGGGTTTTTCTCCAAAGCCGTCTCAGTGTTCAACGTCTTCTCAGTGTGGTCATTTCAGTAGCAGATGTGCTGGGAGAAGAAGACTGTAGCCTAAGAAACCATGGAGACTATCCTACGTGCCTCGGACTCCACCCGTTCGTGAAGCATTCAAAGAGGAAGAAGCTAAAAGTACCTCATGGGCCTACCAGGCCATTCATTCCACTCTGAGAATACAGCAGGGAAGACTTTGCGCTCCCCTGCATCATTCAGGAATTATATCAAGTCGTGCGAAAAGTGTTGTCAACAAAAGCCATCCACACTATTTGACGTGTTAGCAATGTTCTCAATTCAGTAGGAGATGAAAGCAGTGGTGTGTCACATAGTACGTACTCTTGTCAGCATCCTGTCCAAGAACGTTGCAGCAATGTAGGATCTCCGGCTCGTGTCTTAGCCCAAGAGCTACTGAAACGATCTCCCGTCAGCAACGGAGGGAATGCTAGCATAGCACTTTGTGATCCTTGAAGCGGAATGAGCTTCCACAGTAGAGTTTTCTCCTAGGTACTTTTTCCATGAGAAAAGCGTAGACCCAGGAAGAATAGAGGCAACAGCCTACTACCTCACTTTGCCCATACAGTGTTTTCAACGTAGAAATACATGTGCAGCTAGCAGTCCCCTTACTCTATTCGAGTGACTCTCTCACACAGCGCAGGGGTGAACGGTTTGAAAGCTGCCAAGTTACTCGGGAAGCAACATGTTCCTGAGAAGTGGCTTTAAGCATGAACGCAGCACTAGATCAATGTGCTCATAGCAGTTGAATTGGAAATGAGTGCCTTATACCACATCACATACCCTCTTCAGAACTTATGATCAGCTCTTTTGCTCTGTTATTTTTACCTTGCTGTATTTCGGTGCAACGATCTACAGAATAACTTTCTCGTCAACAACGGACTCAATGAAGCACAGGACAAGACAGCGAAGAAATGCACGATCTTCTATGACACACTCTCCTCTAACTGCGACCGTCATCTAGCTTTAGCCCTAGCCCTAAAACTATATGTAACCTTAACCCAAACGCTAATGCTAAACCTATCCCTAACCCTAAACCTAACCATAACCGTAACCCTATCCATAAGCCTAACCCTAGCCCTATCCCCAACGCTGTCCCTAATCCTAACCCTAACCCTAACCCTAACCCTATCCCTATCCCTAACCCTAACCCTAACCCTAACCCTATCCCTATCCCTAACCCTAACCCTAACCCTAACCCTATCCCTATCCCTACCCTAATAATAAAGCTTATCCTTACCATAATCGCAATACTAGTCCTAACTCTAACACTATCCTTAAACAGAAATCTTCTGATATATCAGAGCTGTGGGTTGTGTGCTAAACTAAATGCTACTGAAATTATTTTCAATCCGTAGTGAATGAACAGGAGCATAGCAGTTTCAGACCTTCGCAGGACAATCAGCTGCGAGCGTGGGCTTTTCGCCGCTCTGTTTTTTTCCAGGAAAATAGCAGAGGCCGAAGATCTCCTGCAGCTACTGACTACGATGTCTTGTGGACAAAACTGTTTCTCGAACGTAGATATGCCCATGAAGCTCACAGCCCACTGACTCTATTCGATTGAATTTCCTTCTGATAGAATAGCAAGGAATTCATGGAAAGCTTCCAAACAACTAGGGAATCAGGATGTTTCATAAGGGTCCCTTATTAGAAAACTTCACCTCCAGCGGGTAACACTAGGTCAATGGACTCGTTTCAGTAGAGTGCGGAATGTGTGGGATGCCGCTAGAAGCCACCGATTTAGAACGTCATTTCAATTGGTTTTCTGTATGATCACCGTGGCGGTAACTTTGCTAGCCACAGAGTTGTGGAATCACGTTCCCCAAATCAGATGAGTGAACGGAAGCACAGGACTATGCCGACTATGACCTAGAGTCAGCTTAGCTACCACTGTTTTCGCCAAAATATGCGTTCTGCGAGGAAAGCGTATCCGGACGTTGGAAGGCCGCTAGGCCCTGATACGAGACTTGGCCTCCAAGTCTCTGAAGATCTAAGGGAATATGAATGTCAGAGTAGCCTGTGGGACTCCCAGTGGAAGATAATACATTCCTGAAGATTTGTTTGCTCCTCAAACTCACCCGGGAATCAACCTATTTCGTAGGAAGCGGGTTTTTCTCCAAAGCCGTCTCAGTGTTCAACGTCTTCTCAGTGTGGTCATTTCAGTAGCAGATGTGCTGGGAGAAGAAGACTGTAGCCTAAGAAACCATGGAGACTATCCTACGTGCCTCGGACTCCACCCGTTCGTGAAGCATTCAAAGAGGAAGAAGCTAAAAGTACCTCATGGGCCTACCAGGCCATTCATTCCACTCTGAGAATACAGCAGGGAAGACTTTGCGCTCCCCTGCATCATTCAGGAATTATATCAAGTCGTGCGAAAAGTGTTGTCAACAAAAGCCATCCACACTATTTGACGTGTTAGCAATGTTCTCAATTCAGTAGGAGATGAAAGCAGTGGTGTGTCACATAGTACGTACTCTTGTCAGCATCCTGTCCAAGAACGTTGCAGCAATGTAGGATCTCCGGCTCGTGTCTTAGCCCAAGAGCTACTGAAACGATCTCCCGTCAGCAACGGAGGGAATGCTAGCATAGCACTTTGTGATCCTTGAAGCGGAATGAGCTTCCACAGTAGAGTTTTCTCCTAGGTACTTTTTCCATGAGAAAAGCGTAGACCCAGGAAGAATAGAGGCAACAGCCTACTACCTCACTTTGCCCATACAGTGTTTTCAACGTAGAAATACATGTGCAGCTAGCAGTCCCCTTACTCTATTCGAGTGACTCTCTCACACAGCGCAGGGGTGAACGGTTTGAAAGCTGCCAAGTTACTCGGGAAGCAACATGTTCCTGAGAAGTGGCTTTAAGCATGAACGCAGCACTAGATCAATGTGCTCATAGCAGTTGAATTGGAAATGAGTGCCTTATACCACATCACATACCCTCTTCAGAACTTATGATCAGCTCTTTTGCTCTGTTATTTTTACCTTGCTGTATTTCGGTGCAACGATCTACAGAATAACTTTCTCGTCAACAACGGACTCAATGAAGCACAGGACAAGACAGCGAAGAAATGCACGATCTTCTATGACACACTCTCCTCTAACTGCGACCGTCATCTAGCTTTAGCCCTAGCCCTAAAACTATATGTAACCTTAACCCAAACGCTAATGCTAAACCTATCCCTAACCCTAAACCTAACCATAACCGTAACCCTATCCATAAGCCTAACCCTAGCCCTATCCCCAACGCTGTCCCTAATCCTAACCCTAACCCTAACCCTAACACTATCCCTATCCCTAACCCTAACCCTAACCCTAACCCTATCCCTATCCCTAACCCTAACCCTAACCCTAACCCTATCCCTACCCCTACCCTAATAATAAAGCTTATCCTTACCATAATCGCAATGCTAGTCCTAACTCTAACACTATCCTTAAACAGAAATCTTCTGATATATCAGAGCTGTGGGTTGTGTGCTAAACTAAATGCTACTGAAATTATTTTCAATCCGTAGTGAATGAACAGGAGCATAGCAGTTTCAGACCTTCGCAGGACAATCAGCTGCGAGCGTGGGCTTTTCGCCGCTCTGTTTTTTCCAGGAAAATAGCAGAGGCCGAAGATCTCCTGCAGCTACTGACTACGATGTCTTGTGGACAAAACTGTTTCTCGAACGTAGATATGCCCATGAAGCTCACAGCCCACTGACTCTATTCGATTGAATTTCCTTCTGATAGAATAGCAAGGAATTCATGGAAAGCTTCCAAACAACTAGGGAATCAGGATGTTTCATAAGGGTCCCTTATTAGAAAACTTCACCTCCAGCGGGTAACACTAGGTCAATGGACTCGTTTCAGTAGAGTGCGGAATGTGTGGGATGCCGCTAGAAGCCACCGATTTAGAACGTCATTTCAATTGGTTTTCTGTATGATCACCGTGGCGGTAACTTTGCTAGCCACAGAGTTGTGGAATCACGTTCCCCAAATCAGATGAGTGAACGGAAGCACAGGACTATGCCGACTATGACCTAGAGTCAGCTTAGCTACCACTGTTTTCGCCAAAATATGCGTTCTGCGAGGAAAGCGTATCCGGACGTTGGAAGGCCGCTAGGCCCTGATACGAGACTTGGCCTCCAAGTCTCTGAAGATCTAAGGGAATATGAATGTCAGAGTAGCCTGTGGGACTCCCAGTGGAAGATAATACATTCCTGAAGATTTATTTGCTCCTCAAACTCACCCGGGAATCAACCTATTTCGTAGGAAGCGGGTTTTTCTCCAAAGCCGTCTCAGTGTTCAACGTCTTCTCAATGTGGTCATTTCAGTAGCAGATGTGCTGGGAGAAGAAGACTGTAGCCTAAGAAACCATGGAGACTATCCTACGTGCCTCGGACTCCACCCGTTCGTGAAGCATTCAAAGAGGAAGAAGCTAAAAGTACCTCATGGGCCTACCAGGCCATTCATTCCACTCTGAGAATACAGCAGGGAAGACTTTGCGCTCCCCTGCATCATTCAGGAATTATATCAAGTCGTGCGAAAAGTGTTGTCAACAAAAGCCATCCACACTATTTGACGTGTTAGCAATGTTCTCAATTCAGTAGGAGATGAAAGCAGTGGTGTGTCACATAGTACGTACTCTTGTCAGCATCCTGTCCAAGAACGTTGCAGCAATGTAGGATCTCCGGCTCGTGTCTTAGCCCAAGAGCTACTGAAACGATCTCCCGTCAGCAACGGAGGGAATGCTAGCATAGCACTTTGTGATCCTTGAAGCGGAATGAGCTTCCACAGTAGAGTTTTCTCCTAGGTACTTTTTCCATGAGAAAAGCGTAGACCCAGGAAGAATAGAGGCAACAGCCTACTACCTCACTTTGCCCATACAGTGTTTTCAACGTAGAAATACATGTGCAGCTAGCAGTCCCCTTACTCTATTCGAGTGACTCTCTCACACAGCGCAGGGGTGAACGGTTTGAAAGCTGCCAAGTTACTCGGGAAGCAACATGTTCCTGAGAAGTGGCTTTAAGCATGAACGCAGCACTAGATCAATGTGCTCATAGCAGTTGAATTGGAAATGAGTGCCTTATACCACATCACATACCCTCTTCAGAACTTATGATCAGCTCTTTTGCTCTGTTATTTTTACCTTGCTGTATTTCGGTGCAACGATCTACAGAATAACTTTCTCGTCAACAACGGACTCAATGAAGCACAGGACAAGACAGCGAAGAAATGCACGATCTTCTATGACACACTCTCCTCTAACTGCGACCGTCATCTAGCTTTAGCCCTAGCCCTAAAACTATATGTAACATTAACCCAAACGCTAATGCTAAACCTATCCCTAACCCTAAACCTAACCATAACCGTAACCCTATCCATAAGCCTAACCCTAGCCCTATCCCCAACGCTGTCCCTAATCCTAACCCTAACCCTAACCCTAACACTATCCCTATCCCTAACCCTAACCCTAACCCTAACCCTATCCCTATCCCTAACCCTAACCCTAACCCTAACCCTATCCCTACCCCTACCCTAATAATAAAGCTTATCCTTACCATAATCGCAATGCTAGTCCTAACTCTAACACTATCCTTAAACAGAAATCTTCTGATATATCAGAGCTGTGGGTTGTGTGCTAAACTAAATGCTACTGAAATTATTTTCAATCCGTAGTGAATGAACAGGAGCATAGCAGTTTCAGACCTTCGCAGGACAATCAGCTGCGAGCGTGGGCTTTTCGCCGCTCTGTTTTTTCCAGGAAAATAGCAGAGGCCGAAGATCTCCTGCAGCTACTGACTACGATGTCTTGTGGACAAAACTGTTTCTCGAACGTAGATATGCCCATGAAGCTCACAGCCCACTGACTCTATTCGATTGAATTTCCTTCTGATAGAATAGCAAGGAATTCATGGAAAGCTTCCAAACAACTAGGGAATCAGGATGTTTCATAAGGGTCCCTTATTAGAAAACTTCACCTCCAGCGGGTAACACTAGGTCAATGGACTCGTTTCAGTAGAGTGCGGAATGTGTGGGATGCCGCTAGAAGCCACCGATTTAGAACGTCATTTCAATTGGTTTTCTGTATGATCACCGTGGCGGTAACTTTGCTAGCCACAGAGTTGTGGAATCACGTTCCCCAAATCAGATGAGTGAACGGAAGCACAGGACTATGCCGACTATGACCTAGAGTCAGCTTAGCTACCACTGTTTTCGCCAAAATATGCGTTCTGCGAGGAAAGCGTATCCGGACGTTGGAAGGCCGCTAGGCCCTGATACGAGACTTGGCCTCCAAGTCTCTGAAGATCTAAGGGAATATGAATGTCAGAGTAGCCTGTGGGACTCCCAGTGGAAGATAATACATTCCTGAAGATTTGTTTGCTCCTCAAACTCACCCGGGAATCAACCTATTTCGTAGGAAGCGGGTTTTTCTCCAAAGCCGTCTCAGTGTTCAACGTCTTCTCAGTGTGGTCATTTCAGTAGCAGATGTGCTGGGAGAAGAAGACTGTAGCCTAAGAAACCATGGAGACTATCCTACGTGCCTCGGACTCCACCCGTTCGTGAAGCATTCAAAGAGGAAGAAGCTAAAAGTACCTCATGGGCCTACCAGGCCATTCATTCCACTCTGAGAATACAGCAGGGAAGACTTTGCGCTCCCCTGCATCATTCAGGAATTATATCAAGTCGTGCGAAAAGTGTTGTCAACAAAAGCCATCCACACTATTTGACGTGTTAGCAATGTTCTCAATTCAGTAGGAGATGAAAGCAGTGGTGTGTCACATAGTACGTACTCTTGTCAGCATCCTGTCCAAGAACGTTGCAGCAATGTAGGATCTCCGGCTCGTGTCTTAGCCCAAGAGCTACTGAAACGATCTCCCGTCAGCAACGGAGGGAATGCTAGCATAGCACTTTGTGATCCTTGAAGCGGAATGAGCTTCCACAGTAGAGTTTTCTCCTAGGTACTTTTTCCATGAGAAAAGCGTAGACCCAGGAAGAATAGAGGCAACAGCCTACTACCTCACTTTGCCCATACAGTGTTTTCAACGTAGAAATACATGTGCAGCTAGCAGTCCCCTTACTCTATTCGAGTGACTCTCTCACACAGCGCAGGGGTGAACGGTTTGAAAGCTGCCAAGTTACTCGGGAAGCAACATGTTCCTGAGAAGTGGCTTTAAGCATGAACGCAGCACTAGATCAATGTGCTCATAGCAGTTGAATTGGAAATGAGTGCCTTATACCACATCACATACCCTCTTCAGAACTTATGATCAGCTCTTTTGCTCTGTTATTTTTACCTTGCTGTATTTCGGTGCAACGATCTACAGAATAACTTTCTCGTCAACAACGGACTCAATGAAGCACAGGACAAGACAGCGAAGAAATGCACGATCTTCTATGACACACTCTCCTCTAACTGCGACCGTCATCTAGCTTTAGCCCTAGCCCTAAAACTATATGTAACATTAACCCAAACGCTAATGCTAAACCTATCCCTAACCCTAAACCTAAACATAACCGTAACCCTATCCATAAGCCTAACCCTAGCCCTATCCCCAACGCTGTCCCTAATCCTAACCCTAACCCTAACCCTAACCCTATCCCTATCCCTAACCCTAACCCTAACCCTAACCCTATCCCTATCCCTAACCCTAACCCTAACCCTAACCCTATCCCTATCCCTACCCTAATAATAAAGCTTATCCTTACCATAATCGCAATGCTAGTCCTAACTCTAACACTATCCTTAAACAGAAATCTTCTGATACATCAGAGCTGTGGGTTGTGTGCTAAACTAAATGCTACTGAAATTATTTTCAATCCGTAGTGAATGAACAGGAGCATAGCAGTTTCAGACCTTCGCAGGACAATCAGCTGCGAGCGTGGGCTTTTCGCAGCTCTGTTTTTTCCAGGAAAATAGCAGAGGCCGAAGATCTCCTGCAGCTACTGACTACGATGTCTTGTGGACAAAACTGTTTCTCGAACGTAGATATGCCCATGAAGCTCACAGCCCACTGACTCTATTCGATTGAATTTCCTTCTGATAGAATAGCAAGGAATTCATGGAAAGCTTCCAAACAACTAGGGAATCAGGATGTTTCATAAGGGTCCCTTATTAGAAAACTTCATCTCCAGCGGGTAACACTAGGTCAATGGACTCGTTTCAGTAGAGTGCGGAATGTGTGGGATGCCGCTAGAAGCCACCGATTTAGAACGTCATTTCAATTGGTTTTCTGTATGATCACCGTGGCGGTAACTTTGCTAGCCACAGAGTTGTGGAATCACGTTCCCCAAATCAGAGGAGTGAACGGAAGCACAGGACTATGCCGACTATGACCTAGAGTCAGCTTAGCTACCACTGTTTTCGCCAAAATATGCGTTCTGCGAGGAAAGCGTATCCGGACGTTGGAAGGCCGCTAGGCCCTGATACGAGACTTGGCCTCCAAGTCTCTGAAGATCTAAGGGAATATGAATGTCAGAGTAGCCTGTGGGACTCCCAGTGGAAGATAATACATTCCTGAAGATTTGTTTGCTCCTCAAACTCACCCGGGAATCAACCTATTTCGTAGGAAGCGGGTTTTTCTCCAAAGCCGTCTCAGTGTTCAACGTCTTCTCAGTGTGGTCATTTCAGTAGCAGATGTGCTGGGAGAAGAAGACTGTAGCCTAAGAAACCATGGAGACTATCCTACGTGCCTCGGACTCCACCCGTTCGTGAAGCATTCAAAGAGGAAGAAGCTAAAAGTACCTCATGGGCCTACCAGGCCATTCATTCCACTCTGAGAATACAGCAGGGAAGACTTTGCGCTCCCCTGCATCATTCAGGAATTATATCAAGTCGTGCGAAAAGTGTTGTCAACAAAAGCCATCCACACTATTTGACGTGTTAGCAATGTTCTCAATTCAGTAGGAGATGAAAGCAGTGGTGTGTCACATAGTACGTACTCTTGTCAGCATCCTGTCCAAGAACGTTGCAGCAATGTAGGATCTCCGGCTCGTGTCTTAGCCCAAGAGCTACTGAAACGATCTCCCGTCAGCAACGGAGGGAATGCTAGCATAGCACTTTGTGATCCTTGAAGCGGAATGAGCTTCCACAGTAGAGTTTTCTCCTAGGTACTTTTTCCATGAGAAAAGCGTAGACCCAGGAAGAATAGAGGCAACAGCCTACTACCTCACTTTGCCCATACAGTGTTTTCAACGTAGAAATACATGTGCAGCTAGCAGTCCCCTTACTCTATTCGAGTGACTCTCTCACACAGCGCAGGGGTGAACGGTTTGAAAGCTGCCAAGTTACTCGGGAAGCAACATGTTCCTGAGAAGTGGCTTTAAGCATGAACGCAGCACTAGATCAATGTGCTCATAGCAGTTGAATTGGAAATGAGTGCCTTATACCACATCACATACCCTCTTCAGAACTTATGATCAGCTCTTTTGCTCTGTTATTTTTACCTTGCTGTATTTCGGTGCAACGATCTACAGAATAACTTTCTCGTCAACAACGGACTCAATGAAGCACAGGACAAGACAGCGAAGAAATGCACGATCTTCTATGACACACTCTCCTCTAACTGCGACCGTCATCTAGCTTTAGCCCTAGCCCTAAAACTATATGTAACATTAACCCAAACGCTAATGCTAAACCTATCCCTAACCCTAAACCTAACCATAACCGTAACCCTATCCATAAGCCTAACCCTAGCCCTATCCCCAACGCTGTCCCTAATCCTAACCCTAACCCTAACCCTAACCCTATCCCTATCCCTAACCCTAACCCTAACCCTAACCCTATCCCTATCCCTAACCCTAACCCTAACCCTAACCCTATCCCTATCCCTACCCTAATACTAAAGCTTATCCTTACCATAATCGCAATGCTAGTCCTAACTCTAACACTATCCTTAAACAGAAATCTTCTGATACATCAGAGCTGTGGGTTGTGTGCTAAACTAAATGCTACTGAAATTATTTTCAATCCGTAGTGAATGAACAGGAGCATAGCAGTTTCAGACCTTCGCAGGACAATCAGCTGCGAGCGTGGGCTTTTCGCAGCTCTGTTTTTTCCAGGAAAATAGCAGAGGCCGAAGATCTCCTGCAGCTACTGACTACGATGTCTTGTGGACAAAACTGTTTCTCGAACGTAGATATGCCCATGAAGCTCACAGCCCACTGACTCTATTCGATTGATTTTCCTTCTGATAGAATAGCAAGGAATTCATGGAAAGCTTCCAAACAACTAGGGAATCAGGATGTTTCATAAGGGTCCCTTATTAGAAAACTTCATCTCCAGCGGGTAACACTAGGTCAATGGACTCGTTTCAGTAGAGTGCGGAATGTGTGGGATGCCGCTAGAAGCCACCGATTTAGAACGTCATTTCAATTGGTTTTCTGTATGATCACCGTGGCGGTAACTTTGCTAGCCACAGAGTTGTGGAATCACGTTCCCCAAATCAGAGGAGTGAACGGAAGCACAGGACTATGCCGACTATGACCTAGAGTCAGCTTAGCTACCACTGTTTTCGCCAAAATATGCGTTCTGCGAGGAAAGCGTATCCGGACGTTGGAAGGCCGCTAGGCCCTGATACGAGACTTGGCCTCCAAGTCTCTGAAGATCTAAGGGAATATGAATGTCAGAGTAGCCTGTGGGACTCCCAGTGGAAGATAATACATTCCTGAAGATTTGTTTGCTCCTCAAACTCACCCGGGAATCAACCTATTTCGTAGGAAGCGGGTTTTTCTCCAAAGCCGTCTCAGTGTTCAACGTCTTCTCAGTGTGGTCATTTCAGTAGCAGATGTGCTGGGAGAAGAAGACTGTAGCCTAAGAAACCATGGAGACTATCCTACGTGCCTCGGACTCCACCCGTTCGTGAAGCATTCAAAGAGGAAGAAGCTAAAAGTACCTCATGGGCCTACCAGGCCATTCATTCCACTCTGAGAATACAGCAGGGAAGACTTTGCGCTCCCCTGCATCATTCAGGAATTATATCAAGTCGTGCGAAAAGTGTTGCCAACAAAAGCCATCCACACTATTTGACGTGTTAGCAATGTTCTCAATTCAGTAGGAGATGAAAGCAGTGGTGTGTCACATAGTACGTACTCTTGTCAGCATCCTGTCCAAGAACGTTGCAGCAATGTAGGATCTCCGGCTCGTGTCTTAGCCCAAGAGCTACTGAAACGATCTCCCGTCAGCAACGGAGGGAATGCTAGCATAGCACTTTGTGATCCTTGAAGCGGAATGAGCTTCCACAGTAGAGTTTTCTCCTAGGTACTTTTTCCATGAGAAAAGCGTAGACCCAGGAAGAATAGAGGCAACAGCCTACTACCTCACTTTGCCCATACAGTGTTTTCAACGTAGAAATACATGTGCAGCTAGCAGTCCCCTTACTCTATTCGAGTGACTCTCTCACACAGCGCAGGGGTGAACGGTTTGAAAGCTGCCAAGTTACTCGGGAAGCAACATGTTCCTGAGAAGTGGCTTTAAGCATGAACGCAGCACTAGATCAATGTGCTCATAGCAGTTGAATTGGAAATGAGTGCCTTATACCACATCACATACCCTCTTCAGAACTTATGATCAGCTCTTTTGCTCTGTTATTTTTACCTTGCTGTATTTCGGTGCAACGATCTACAGAATAACTTTCTCGTCAACAACGGACTCAATGAAGCACAGGACAAGACAGCGAAGAAATGCACGATCTTCTATGACACACTTTCCTCTAACTGCGACCGTCATCTAGCTTTAGCCCTAGCCCTAAAACTATATGTAACATTAACCCAAACGCTAATGCTAAACCTATCCCTAACCCTAAACCTAACCATAACCGTAACCCTATCCATAAGCCTAACCCTAGCCCTATCCCCAACGCTGTCCCTAATCCTAACCCTAACCCTAACCCTAACCCTATCCCTATCCCTAACCCTAACCCTAACCCTATCCCTATCCCTAACCCTAACCCTAACCCTAACCCTATCCCTATCCCTACCCTAATACTAAAGCTTATCCTTACCATAATCGCAATGCTAGTCCTAACTCTAACACTATCCTTAAACAGAAATCTTCTGATACATCAGAGCTGTGGGTTGTGTGCTAAACTAAATGCTACTGAAATTATTTTCAATCCGTAGTGAATGAACAGGAGCATAGCAGTTTCAGACCTTCGCAGGACAATCAGCTGCGAGCGTGGGCTTTTCGCAGCTCTGTTTTTTCCAGGAAAATAGCAGAGGCCGAAGATCTCCTGCAGCTACTGACTACGATGTCTTGTGGACAAAACTGTTTCTCGAACGTAGATATGCCCATGAAGCTCACAGCCCACTGACTCTATTCGATTGATTTTCCTTCTGATAGAATAGCAAGGAATTCATGGAAAGCTTCCAAACAACTAGGGAATCAGGATGTTTCATAAGGGTCCCTTATTAGAAAACTTCATCTCCAGCGGGTAACACTAGGTCAATGGACTCGTTTCAGTAGAGTGCGGAATGTGTGGGATGCCGCTAGAAGCCACCGATTTAGAACGTCATTTCAATTGGTTTTCTGTATGATCACCGTGGCGGTAACTTTGCTAGCCACAGAGTTGTGGAATCACGTTCCCCAAATCAGAGGAGTGAACGGAAGCACAGGACTATGCCGACTATGACCTAGAGTCAGCTTAGCTACCACTGTTTTCGCCAAAATATGCGTTCTGCGAGGAAAGCGTATCCGGACGTTGGAAGGCCGCTAGGCCCTGATACGAGACTTGGCCTCCAAGTCTCTGAAGATCTAAGGGAATATGAATGTCAGAGTAGCCTGTGGGACTCCCAGTGGAAGATAATACATTCCTGAAGATTTGTTTGCTCCTCAAACTCACCCGGGAATCAACCTATTTCGTAGGAAGCGGGTTTTTCTCCAAAGCCGTCTCAGTGTTCAACGTCTTCTCAGTGTGGTCATTTCAGTAGCAGATGTGCTGGGAGAAGAAGACTGTAGCCTAAGAAACCATGGAGACTATCCTACGTGCCTCGGACTCCACCCGTTCGTGAAGCATTCAAAGAGGAAGAAGCTAAAAGTACCTCATGGGCCTACCAGGCCATTCATTCCACTCTGAGAATACAGCAGGGAAGACTTTGCGCTCCCCTGCATCATTCAGGAATTATATCAAGTCGTGCGAAAAGTGTTGTCAACAAAAGCCATCCACACTATTTGACGTGTTAGCAATGTTCTCAATTCAGTAGGAGATGAAAGCAGTGGTGTGTCACATAGTACGTACTCTTGTCAGCATCCTGTCCAAGAACGTTGCAGCAATGTAGGATCTCCGGCTCGTGTCTTAGCCCAAGAGCTACTGAAACGATCTCCCGTCAGCAACGGAGGGAATGCTAGCATAGCACTTTGTGATCCTTGAAGCGGAATGAGCTTCCACAGTAGAGTTTTCTCCTAGGTACTTTTTCCATGAGAAAAGCGTAGACCCAGGAAGAATAGAGGCAACAGCCTACTACCTCACTTTGCCCATACAGTGTTTTCAACGTAGAAATACATGTGCAGCTAGCAGTCCCCTTACTCTATTCGAGTGACTCTCTCACACAGCGCAGGGGTGAACGGTTTGAAAGCTGCCAAGTTACTCGGGAAGCAACATGTTCCTGAGAAGTGGCTTTAAGCATGAACGCAGCACTAGATCAATGTGCTCATAGCAGTTGAATTGGAAATGAGTGCCTTATACCACATCACATACCCTCTTCAGAACTTATGATCAGCTCTTTTGCTCTGTTATTTTTACCTTGCTGTATTTCGGTGCAACGATCTACAGAATAACTTTCTCGTCAACAACGGACTCAATGAAGCACAGGACAAGACAGCGAAGAAATGCACGATCTTCTATGACACACTCTCCTCTAACTGCGACCGTCATCTAGCTTTAGCCCTAGCCCTAAAACTATATGTAACATTAACCCAAACGCTAATGCTAAACCTATCCCTAACCCTAAACCTAACCATAACCGTAACCCTATCCATAAGCCTAACCCTAGCCCTATCCCCAACGCTGTCCCTAATCCTAACCCTAACCCTAACCCTAACCCTATCCCTATCCCTAACCCTAACCCTAACCCTAACCCTATCCCTATCCCTAACCCTAACCCTAACCCTAACCCTATCCCTACCCCTACCCTAATAATAAAGCTTATCCTTACCATAATCGCAATGCTAGTCCTAACTCTAACACTATCCTTAAACAGAAATCTTCTGATACATCAGAGCTGTGGGTTGTGTGCTAAACTAAATGCTACTGAAATTATTTTCAATCCGTAGTGAATGAACAGGAGCATAGCAGTTTCAGACCTTCGCAGGACAATCAGCTGCGAGCGTGGGCTTTTCGCAGCTCTGTTTTTTCCAGGAAAATAGCAGAGGCCGAAGATCTCCTGCAGCTACTGACTACGATGTCTTGTGGACAAAACTGTTTCTCGAACGTAGATATGCCCATGAAGCTCACAGCCCACTGACTCTATTCGATTGAATTTCCTTCTGATAGAATAGCAAGGAATTCATGGAAAGCTTCCAAACAACTAGGGAATCAGGATGTTTCATAAGGGTCCCTTATTAGAAAACTTCATCTCCAGCGGGTAACACTAGGTCAATGGACTCGTTTCAGTAGAGTGCGGAATGTGTGGGATGCCGCTAGAAGCCACCGATTTAGAACGTCATTTCAATTGGTTTTCTGTATGATCACCGTGGCGGTAACTTTGCTAGCCACAGAGTTGTGGAATCACGTTCCCCAAATCAGAGGAGTGAACGGAAGCACAGGACTATGCCGACTATGACCTAGAGTCAGCTTAGCTACCACTGTTTTCGCCAAAATATGCGTTCTGCGAGGAAAGCGTATCCGGACGTTGGAAGGCCGCTAGGCCCTGATACGAGACTTGGCCTCCAAGTCTCTGAAGATCTAAGGGAATATGAATGTCAGAGTAGCCTGTGGGACTCCCAGTGGAAGATAATACATTCCTGAAGATTTGTTTGCTCCTCAAACTCACCCGGGAATCAACCTATTTCGTAGGAAGCGGGTTTTTCTCCAAAGCCGTCTCAGTGTTCAACGTCTTCTCAGTGTGGTCATTTCAGTAGCAGATGTGCTGGGAGAAGAAGACTGTAGCCTAAGAAACCATGGAGACTATCCTACGTGCCTCGGACTCCACCCGTTCGTGAAGCATTCAAAGAGGAAGAAGCTAAAAGTACCTCATGGGCCTACCAGGCCATTCATTCCACTCTGAGAATACAGCAGGGAAGACTTTGCGCTCCCCTGCATCATTCAGGAATTATATCAAGTCGTGCGAAAAGTGTTGTCAACAAAAGCCATCCACACTATTTGACGTGTTAGCAATGTTCTCAATTCAGTAGGAGATGAAAGCAGTGGTGTGTCACATAGTACGTACTCTTGTCAGCATCCTGTCCAAGAACGTTGCAGCAATGTAGGATCTCCGGCTCGTGTCTTAGCCCAAGAGCTACTGAAACGATCTCCCGTCAGCAACGGAGGGAATGCTAGCATAGCACTTTGTGATCCTTGAAGCGGAATGAGCTTCCACAGTAGAGTTTTCTCCTAGGTACTTTTTCCATGAGAAAAGCGTAGACCCAGGAAGAATAGAGGCAACAGCCTACTACCTCACTTTGCCCATACAGTGTTTTCAACGTAGAAATACATGTGCAGCTAGCAGTCCCCTTACTCTATTCGAGTGACTCTCTCACACAGCGCAGGGGTGAACGGTTTGAAAGCTGCCAAGTTACTCGGGAAGCAACATGTTCCTGAGAAGTGGCTTTAAGCATGAACGCAGCACTAGATCAATGTGCTCATAGCAGTTGAATTGGAAATGAGTGCCTTATACCACATCACATACCCTCTTCAGAACTTATGATCAGCTCTTTTGCTCTGTTATTTTTACCTTGCTGTATTTCGGTGCAACGATCTACAGAATAACTTTCTCGTCAACAACGGACTCAATGAAGCACAGGACAAGACAGCGAAGAAATGCACGATCTTCAATGACACACTCTCCTCTAACTGCGACCGTCATCTAGCTTTAGCCCTAGCCCTAAAACTATATGTAACATTAACCCAAACGCTAATGCTAAACCTATCCCTAACCCTAAACCTAACCATAACCGTAACCCTATCCATAAGCCTAACCCTAGCCCTATCCCCAACGCTGTCCCTAATCCTAACCCTAACCCTAACCCTAACCCTATCCCTATCCCTAACCCTAACCCTAACCCTAACCCTATCCCTATCCCTAACCCTAACCCTAACCCTAACCCTATCCCTATCCCTACCCTAATAATAAAGCTTATCCTTACCATAATCGCAATGCTAGTCCTAACTCTAACACTATCCTTAAACAGAAATCTTCTGATACATCAGAGCTGTGGGTTGTGTGCTAAACTAAATGCTACTGAAATTATTTTCAATCCGTAGTGAATGAACAGGAGCATAGCAGTTTCAGACCTTCGCAGGACAATCAGCTGCGAGCGTGGGCTTTTCGCAGCTCTGTTTTTTCCAGGAAAATAGCAGAGGCCGAAGATCTCCTGCAGCTACTGACTACGATGTCTTGTGGACAAAACTGTTTCTCGAACGTAGATATGCCCATGAAGCTCACAGCCCACTGACTCTATTCGATTGAATTTCCTTCTGATAGAATAGCAAGGAATTCATGGAAAGCTTCCAAACAACTAGGGAATCAGGATGTTTCATAAGGGTCCCTTATTAGAAAACTTCATCTCCAGCGGGTAACACTAGGTCAATGGACTCGTTTCAGTAGAGTGCGGAATGTGTGGGATGCCGCTAGAAGCCACCGATTTAGAACGTCATTTCAATTGGTTTTCTGTATGATCACCGTGGCGGTAACTTTGCTAGCCACAGAGTTGTGGAATCACGTTCCCCAAATCAGAGGAGTGAACGGAAGCACAGGACTATGCCGACTATGACCTAGAGTCAGCTTAGCTACCACTGTTTTCGCCAAAATATGCGTTCTGCGAGGAAAGCGTATCCGGACGTTGGAAGGCCGCTAGGCCCTGATACGAGACTTGGCCTCCAAGTCTCTGAAGATCTAAGGGAATATGAATGTCAGAGTAGCCTGTGGGACTCCCAGTGGAAGATAATACATTCCTGAAGATTTGTTTGCTCCTCAAACTCACCCGGGAATCAACCTATTTCGTAGGAAGCGGGTTTTTCTCCAAAGCCGTCTCAGTGTTCAACGTCTTCTCAGTGTGGTCATTTCAGTAGCAGATGTGCTGGGAGAAGAAGACTGTAGCCTAAGAAACCATGGAGACTATCCTACGTGCCTCGGACTCCACCCGTTCGTGAAGCATTCAAAGAGGAAGAAGCTAAAAGTACCTCATGGGCCTACCAGGCCATTCATTCCACTCTGAGAATACAGCAGGGAAGACTTTGCGCTCCCCTGCATCATTCAGGAATTATATCAAGTCGTGCGAAAAGTGTTGTCAACAAAAGCCATCCACACTATTTGACGTGTTAGCAATGTTCTCAATTCAGTAGGAGATGAAAGCAGTGGTGTGTCACATAGTACGTACTCTTGTCAGCATCCTGTCCAAGAACGTTGCAGCAATGTAGGATCTCCGGCTCGTGTCTTAGCCCAAGAGCTACTGAAACGATCTCCCGTCAGCAACGGAGGGAATGCTAGCATAGCACTTTGTGATCCTTGAAGCGGAATGAGCTTCCACAGTAGAGTTTTCTCCTAGGTACTTTTTCCATGAGAAAAGCGTAGACCCAGGAAGAATAGAGGCAACAGCCTACTACCTCACTTTGCCCATACAGTGTTTTCAACGTAGAAATACATGTGCAGCTAGCAGTCCCCTTACTCTATTCGAGTGACTCTCTCACACAGCGCAGGGGTGAACGGTTTGAAAGCTGCCAAGTTACTCGGGAAGCAACATGTTCCTGAGAAGTGGCTTTAAGCATGAACGCAGCACTAGATCAATGTGCTCATAGCAGTTGAATTGGAAATGAGTGCCTTATACCACATCACATACCCTCTTCAGAACTTATGATCAGCTCTTTTGCTCTGTTATTTTTACCTTGCTGTATTTCGGTGCAACGATCTACAGAATAACTTTCTCGTCAACAACGGACTCAATGAAGCACAGGACAAGACAGCGAAGAAATGCACGATCTTCTATGACACACTCTCCTCTAACTGCGACCGTCATCTAGCTTTAGCCCTAGCCCTAAAACTATATGTAACCTTAACCCAAACGCTAATGCTAAACCTATCCCTAACCCTAAACCTAACCATAACCGTAACCCTATCCATAAGCCTAACCCTAGCCCTATCCCCAACGCTGTCCCTAATCCTAACCCTAACCCTAACCCTAACCCTATCCCTATCCCTAACCCTAACCCTAACCCTAACCCTATCCCTATCCCTAACCCTAACCCTAACCCTAACCCTATCCCTACCCCTACCCTAATAATAAAGCTTATCCTTACCATAATCGCAATGCTAGTCCTAACTCTAACACTATCCTTAAACAGAAATCTTCTGATATATCAGAGCTGTGGGTTGTGTGCTAAACTAAATGCTACTGAAATTATTTTCAATCCGTAGTGAATGAACAGGAGCATAGCAGTTTCAGACCTTCGCAGGACAATCAGCTGCGAGCGTGGGCTTTTCGCCGCTCTGTTTTTTCCAGGAAAATAGCAGAGGCCGAAGATCTCCTGCAGCTACTGACTACGATGTCTTGTGGACAAAACTGTTTCTCGAACGTAGATATGCCCATGAAGCTCACAGCCCACTGACTCTATTCGATTGAATTTCCTTCTGATAGAATAGCAAGGAATTCATGGAAAGCTTCCAAACAACTAGGGAATCAGGATGTTTCATAAGGGTCCCTTATTAGAAAACTTCACCTCCAGCGGGTAACACTAGGTCAATGGACTCGTTTCAGTAGAGTGCGGAATGTGTGGGATGCCGCTAGAAGCCACCGATTTAGAACGTCATTTCAATTGGTTTTCTGTATGATCACCGTGGCGGTAACTTTGCTAGCCACAGAGTTGTGGAATCACGTTCCCCAAATCAGAGGAGTGAACGGAAGCACAGGACTATGCCGACTATGACCTAGAGTCAGCTTAGCTACCACTGTTTTCGCCAAAATATGCGTTCTGCGAGGAAAGCGTATCCGGATGTTGGAAGGCCGCTAGGCCCTGATACGAGACTTGGCCTCCAAGTCTCTGAAGATCTAAGGGAATATGAATGTCAGAGTAGCCTGTGGGACTCCCAGTGGAAGATAATACATTCCTGAAGATTTGTTTGCTCCTCAAACTCACCCGGGAATCAACCTATTTCGTAGGAAGCGGGTTTTTCTCCAAAGCCGTCTCAGTGTTCAACGTCTTCTCAGTGTGGTCATTTCAGTAGCAGATGTGCTGGGAGAAGAAGACTGTAGCCTAAGAAACCATGGAGACTATCCTACGTGCCTCGGACTCCACCCGTTCGTGAAGCATTCAAAGAGGAAGAAGCTAAAAGTACCTCATGGGCCTACCAGGCCATTCATTCCACTCTGAGAATACAGCAGGGAAGACTTTGCGCTCCCCTGCATCATTCAGGAATTATATCAAGTCGTGCGAAAAGTGTTGTCAACAAAAGCCATCCACACTATTTGACGTGTTAGCAATGTTCTCAATTCAGTAGGAGATGAAAGCAGTGGTGTGTCACATAGTACGTACTCTTGTCAGCATCCTGTCCAAGAACGTTGCAGCAATGTAGGATCTCCGGCTCGTGTCTTAGCCCAAGAGCTACTGAAACGATCTCCCGTCAGCAACGGAGGGAATGCTAGCATAGCACTTTGTGATCCTTGAAGCGGAATGAGCTTCCACAGTAGAGTTTTCTCCTAGGTACTTTTTCCATGAGAAAAGCGTAGACCCAGGAAGAATAGAGGCAACAGCCTACTACCTCACTTTGCCCATACAGTGTTTTCAACGTAGAAATACATGTGCAGCTAGCAGTCCCCTTACTCTATTCGAGTGACTCTCTCACACAGCGCAGGGGTGAACGGTTTGAAAGCTGCCAAGTTACTCGGGAAGCAACATGTTCCTGAGAAGTGGCTTTAAGCATGAACGCAGCACTAGATCAATGTGCTCATAGCAGTTGAATTGGAAATGAGTGCCTTATACCACATCACATACCCTCTTCAGAACTTATGATCAGCTCTTTTGCTCTGTTATTTTTACCTTGCTGTATTTCGGTGCAACGATCTACAGAATAACTTTCTCGTCAACAACGGACTCAATGAAGCACAGGACAAGACAGCGAAGAAATGCACGATCTTCTATGACACACTCTCCTCTAACTGCGACCGTCATCTAGCTTTAGCCCTAGCCCTAAAACTATATGTAACATTAACCCAAACGCTAATGCTAAACCTATCCCTAACCCTAAACCTAACCATAACCGTAACCCTATCCATAAGCCTAACCCTAGCCCTATCCCCAACGCTGTCCCTAATCCTAACCCTAACCCTAACCCTAACCCTATCCCTATCCCTAACCCTAACCCTAACCCTAACCCTATCCCTATCCCTAACCCTAACCCTAACCCTAACCCTATCCCTACCCCTACCCTAATAATAAAGCTTATCCTTACCATAATCGCAATGCTAGTCCTAACTCTAACACTATCCTTAAACAGAAATCTTCTGATATATCAGAGCTGTGGGTTGTGTGCTAAACTAAATGCTACTGAAATTATTTTCAATCCGTAGTGAATGAACAGGAGCATAGCAGTTTCAGACCTTCGCAGGACAATCAGCTGCGAGCGTGGGCTTTTCGCCGCTCTGTTTTTTCCAGGAAAATAGCAGAGGCCGAAGATCTCCTGCAGCTACTGACTACGATGTCTTGTGGACAAAACTGTTTCTCGAACGTAGATATGCCCATGAAGCTCACAGCCCACTGACTCTATTCGATTGAATTTCCTTCTGATAGAATAGCAAGGAATTCATGGAAAGCTTCCAAACAACTAGGGAATCAGGATGTTTCATAAGGGTCCCTTATTAGAAAACTTCACCTCCAGCGGGTAACACTAGGTCAATGGACTCGTTTCAGTAGAGTGCGGAATGTGTGGGATGCCGCTAGAAGCCACCGATTTAGAACGTCATTTCAATTGGTTTTCTGTATGATCACCGTGGCGGTAACTTTGCTAGCCACAGAGTTGTGGAATCACGTTCCCCAAATCAGATGAGTGAACGGAAGCACAGGACTATGCCGACTATGACCTAGAGTCAGCTTAGCTACCACTGTTTTCGCCAAAATATGCGTTCTGCGAGGAAAGCGTATCCGGACGTTGGAAGGCCGCTAGGCCCTGATACGAGACTTGGCCTCCAAGTCTCTGAAGATCTAAGGGAATATGAATGTCAGAGTAGCCTGTGGGACTCCCAGTGGAAGATAATACATTCCTGAAGATTTGTTTGCTCCTCAAACTCACCCGGGAATCAACCTATTTCGTAGGAAGCGGGTTTTTCTCCAAAGCCGTCTCAGTGTTCAACGTCTTCTCAGTGTGGTCATTTCAGTAGCAGATGTGCTGGGAGAAGAAGACTGTAGCCTAAGAAACCATGGAGACTATCCTACGTGCCTCGGACTCCACCCGTTCGTGAAGCATTCAAAGAGGAAGAAGCTAAAAGTACCTCATGGGCCTACCAGGCCATTCATTCCACTCTGAGAATACAGCAGGGAAGACTTTGCGCTCCCCTGCATCATTCAGGAATTATATCAAGTCGTGCGAAAAGTGTTGTCAACAAAAGCCATCCACACTATTTGACGTGTTAGCAATGTTCTCAATTCAGTAGGAGATGAAAGCAGTGGTGTGTCACATAGTACGTACTCTTGTCAGCATCCTGTCCAAGAACGTTGCAGCAATGTAGGATCTCCGGCTCGTGTCTTAGCCCAAGAGCTACTGAAACGATCTCCCGTCAGCAACGGAGGGAATGCTAGCATAGCACTTTGTGATCCTTGAAGCGGAATGAGCTTCCACAGTAGAGTTTTCTCCTAGGTACTTTTTCCATGAGAAAAGCGTAGACCCAGGAAGAATAGAGGCAACAGCCTACTACCTCACTTTGCCCATACAGTGTTTTCAACGTAGAAATACATGTGCAGCTAGCAGTCCCCTTACTCTATTCGAGTGACTCTCTCACACAGCGCAGGGGTGAACGGTTTGAAAGCTGCCAAGTTACTCGGGAAGCAACATGTTCCTGAGAAGTGGCTTTAAGCATGAACGCAGCACTAGATCAATGTGCTCATAGCAGTTGAATTGGAAATGAGTGCCTTATACCACATCACATACCCTCTTCAGAACTTATGATCAGCTCTTTTGCTCTGTTATTTTTACCTTGCTGTATTTCGGTGCAACGATCTACAGAATAACTTTCTCGTCAACAACGGACTCAATGAAGCACAGGACAAGACAGCGAAGAAATGCACGATCTTCTATGACACACTCTCCTCTAACTGCGACCGTCATCTAGCTTTAGCCCTAGCCCTAAAACTATATGTAACCTTAACCCAAACGCTAATGCTAAACCTATCCCTAACCCTAAACCTAACCATAACCGTAACCCTATCCATAAGCCTAACCCTAGCCCTATCCCCAACGCTGTCCCTAATCCTAACCCTAACCCTAACCCTAACCCTATCCCTATCCCTAACCCTAACCCTAACCCTAACCCTATCCCTATCCCTAACCCTAACCCTAACCCTAACCCTAACCCTATCCCTACCCCTACCCTAATAATAAAGCTTATCCTTACCATAATCGCAATGCTAGTCCTAACTCTAACACTATCCTTAAACAGAAATCTTCTGATATATCAGAGCTGTGGGTTGTGTGCTAAACTAAATGCTACTGAAATTATTTTCAATCCGTAGTGAATGAACAGGAGCATAGCAGTTTCAGACCTTCGCAGGACAATCAGCTGCGAGCGTGGGCTTTTCGCCGCTCTGTTTTTTCCAGGAAAATAGCAGAGGCCGAAGATCTCCTGCAGCTACTGACTACGATGTCTTGTGGACAAAACTGTTTCTCGAACGTAGATATGCCCATGAAGCTCACAGCCCACTGACTCTATTCGATTGAATTTCCTTCTGATAGAATAGCAAGGAATTCATGGAAAGCTTCCAAACAACTAGGGAATCAGGATGTTTCATAAGGGTCCCTTATTAGAAAACTTCACCTCCAGCGGGTAACACTAGGTCAATGGACTCGTTTCAGTAGAGTGCGGAATGTGTGGGATGCCGCTAGAAGCCACCGATTTAGAACGTCATTTCAATTGGTTTTCTGTATGATCACCGTGGCGGTAACTTTGCTAGCCACAGAGTTGTGGAATCACGTTCCCCAAATCAGATGAGTGAACGGAAGCACAGGACTATGCCGACTATGACCTAGAGTCAGCTTAGCTACCACTGTTTTCGCCAAAATATGCGTTCTGCGAGGAAAGCGTATCCGGACGTTGGAAGGCCGCTAGGCCCTGATACGAGACTTGGCCTCCAAGTCTCTGAAGATCTAAGGGAATATGAATGTCAGAGTAGCCTGTGGGACTCCCAGTGGAAGATAATACATTCCTGAAGATTTGTTTGCTCCTCAAACTCACCCGGGAATCAACCTATTTCGTAGGAAGCGGGTTTTTCTCCAAAGCCGTCTCAGTGTTCAACGTCTTCTCAGTGTGGTCATTTCAGTAGCAGATGTGCTGGGAGAAGAAGACTGTAGCCTAAGAAACCATGGAGACTATCCTACGTGCCTCGGACTCCACCCGTTCGTGAAGCATTCAAAGAGGAAGAAGCTAAAAGTACCTCATGGGCCTACCAGGCCATTCATTCCACTCTGAGAATACAGCAGGGAAGACTTTGCGCTCCCCTGCATCATTCAGGAATTATATCAAGTCGTGCGAAAAGTGTTGTCAACAAAAGCCATCCACACTATTTGACGTGTTAGCAATGTTCTCAATTCAGTAGGAGATGAAAGCAGTGGTGTGTCACATAGTACGTACTCTTGTCAGCATCCTGTCCAAGAACGTTGCAGCAATGTAGGATCTCCGGCTCGTGTCTTAGCCCAAGAGCTACTGAAACGATCTCCCGTCAGCAACGGAGGGAATGCTAGCATAGCACTTTGTGATCCTTGAAGCGGAATGAGCTTCCACAGTAGAGTTTTCTCCTAGGTACTTTTTCCATGAGAAAAGCGTAGACCCAGGAAGAATAGAGGCAACAGCCTACTACCTCACTTTGCCCATACAGTGTTTTCAACGTAGAAATACATGTGCAGCTAGCAGTCCCCTTACTCTATTCGAGTGACTCTCTCACACAGCGCAGGGGTGAACGGTTTGAAAGCTGCCAAGTTACTCGGGAAGCAACATGTTCCTGAGAAGTGGCTTTAAGCATGAACGCAGCACTAGATCAATGTGCTCATAGCAGTTGAATTGGAAATGAGTGCCTTATACCACATCACATACCCTCTTCAGAACTTATGATCAGCTCTTTTGCTCTGTTATTTTTACCTTGCTGTATTTCGGTGCAACGATCTACAGAATAACTTTCTCGTCAACAACGGACTCAATGAAGCACAGGACAAGACAGCGAAGAAATGCACGATCTTCTATGACACACTCTCCTCTAACTGCGACCGTCATCTAGCTTTAGCCCTAGCCCTAAAACTATATGTAACCTTAACCCAAACGCTAATGCTAAACCTATCCCTAACCCTAAACCTAACCATAACCGTAACCCTATCCATAAGCCTAACCCTAGCCCTATCCCCAACGCTGTCCCTAATCCTAACCCTAACCCTAACCCTAACCCTATCCCTATCCCTAACCCTAACCCTAACCCTAACCCTATCCCTATCCCTAACCCTAACCCTAACCCTAACCCTAACCCTATCCCTACCCCTACCCTAATAATAAAGCTTATCCTTACCATAATCGCAATGCTAGTCCTAACTCTAACACTATCCTTAAACAGAAATCTTCTGATATATCAGAGCTGTGGGTTGTGTGCTAAACTAAATGCTACTGAAATTATTTTCAATCCGTAGTGAATGAACAGGAGCATAGCAGTTTCAGACCTTCGCAGGACAATCAGCTGCGAGCGTGGGCTTTTCGCCGCTCTGTTTTTTCCAGGAAAATAGCAGAGGCCGAAGATCTCCTGCAGCTACTGACTACGATGTCTTGTGGACAAAACTGTTTCTCGAACGTAGATATGCCCATGAAGCTCACAGCCCACTGACTCTATTCGATTGAATTTCCTTCTGATAGAATAGCAAGGAATTCATGGAAAGCTTCCAAACAACTAGGGAATCAGGATGTTTCATAAGGGTCCCTTATTAGAAAACTTCACCTCCAGCGGGTAACACTAGGTCAATGGACTCGTTTCAGTAGAGTGCGGAATGTGTGGGATGCCGCTAGAAGCCACCGATTTAGAACGTCATTTCAATTGGTTTTCTGTATGATCACCGTGGCGGTAACTTTGCTAGCCACAGAGTTGTGGAATCACGTTCCCCAAATCAGAGGAGTGAACGGAAGCACAGGACTATGCCGACTATGACCTAGAGTCAGCTTAGCTACCACTGTTTTCGCCAAAATATGCGTTCTGCGAGGAAAGCGTATCCGGACGTTGGAAGGCCGCTAGGCCCTGATACGAGACTTGGCCTCCAAGTCTCTGAAGATCTAAGGGAATATGAATGTCAGAGTAGCCTGTGGGACTCCCAGTGGAAGATAATACATTCCTGAAGATTTGTTTGCTCCTCAAACTCACCCGGGAATCAACCTATTTCGTAGGAAGCGGGTTTTTCTCCAAAGCCGTCTCAGTGTTCAACGTCTTCTCAGTGTGGTCATTTCAGTAGCAGATGTGCTGGGAGAAGAAGACTGTAGCCTAAGAAACCATGGAGACTATCCTACGTGCCTCGGACTCCACCCGTTCGTGAAGCATTCAAAGAGGAAGAAGCTAAAAGTACCTCATGGGCCTACCAGGCCATTCATTCCACTCTGAGAATACAGCAGGGAAGACTTTGCGCTCCCCTGCATCATTCAGGAATTATATCAAGTCGTGCGAAAAGTGTTGTCAACAAAAGCCATCCACACTATTTGACGTGTTAGCAATGTTCTCAATTCAGTAGGAGATGAAAGCAGTGGTGTGTCACATAGTACGTACTCTTGTCAGCATCCTGTCCAAGAACGTTGCAGCAATGTAGGATCTCCGGCTCGTGTCTTAGCCCAAGAGCTACTGAAACGATCTCCCGTCAGCAACGGAGGGAATGCTAGCATAGCACTTTGTGATCCTTGAAGCGGAATGAGCTTCCACAGTAGAGTTTTCTCCTAGGTACTTTTTCCATGAGAAAAGCGTAGACCCAGGAAGAATAGAGGCAACAGCCTACTACCTCACTTTGCCCATACAGTGATTTCAACGTAGAAATACATGTGCAGCTAGCAGTCCCCTTACTCTATTCGAGTGACTCTCTCACACAGCGCAGGGGTGAACGGTTTGAAAGCTGCCAAGTTACTCGGGAAGCAACATGTTCCTGAGAAGTGGCTTTAAGCATGAACGCAGCACTAGATCAATGTGCTCATAGCAGTTGAATTGGAAATGAGTGCCTTATACCACATCACATACCCTCTTCAGAACTTATGATCAGCTCTTTTGCTCTGTTATTTTTACCTTGCTGTATTTCGGTGCAACGATCTACAGAATAACTTTCTCGTCAACAACGGACTCAATGAAGCACAGGACAAGACAGCGAAGAAATGCACGATCTTCTATGACACACTCTCCTCTAACTGCGACCGTCATCTAGCTTTAGCCCTAGCCCTAAAACTATATGTAACCTTAACCCAAACGCTAATGCTAAACCTATCCCTAACCCTAAACCTAACCATAACCGTAACCCTATCCATAAGCCTAACCCTAGCCCTATCCCCAACGCTGTCCCTAATCCTAACCCTAACCCTAACCCTAACCCTATCCCTATCCCTAACCCTAACCCTAACCCTAACCCTATCCCTATCCCTAACCCTAACCCTAACCCTAACCCTAACCCTATCCCTACCCCTACCCTAATAATAAAGCTTATCCTTACCATAATCGCAATGCTAGTCCTAACTCTAACACTATCCTTAAACAGAAATCTTCTGATATATCAGAGCTGTGGGTTGTGTGCTAAACTAAATGCTACTGAAATTATTTTCAATCCGTAGTGAATGAACAGGAGCATAGCAGTTTCAGACCTTCGCAGGACAATCAGCTGCGAGCGTGGGCTTTTCGCCGCTCTGTTTTTTCCAGGAAAATAGCAGAGGCCGAAGATCTCCTGCAGCTACTGACTACGATGTCTTGTGGACAAAACTGTTTCTCGAACGTAGATATGCCCATGAAGCTCACAGCCCACTGACTCTATTCGATTGAATTTCCTTCTGATAGAATAGCAAGGAATTCATGGAAAGCTTCCAAACAACTAGGGAATCAGGATGTTTCATAAGGGTCCCTTATTAGAAAACTTCACCTCCAGCGGGTAACACTAGGTCAATGGACTCGTTTCAGTAGAGTGCGGAATGTGTGGGATGCCGCTAGAAGCCACCGATTTAGAACGTCATTTCAATTGGTTTTCTGTATGATCACCGTGGCGGTAACTTTGCTAGCCACAGAGTTGTGGAATCACGTTCCCCAAATCAGATGAGTGAACGGAAGCACAGGACTATGCCGACTATGACCTAGAGTCAGCTTAGCTACCACTGTTTTCGCCAAAATATGCGTTCTGCGAGGAAAGCGTATCCGGACGTTGGAAGGCCGCTAGGCCCTGATACGAGACTTGGCCTCCAAGTCTCTGAAGATCTAAGGGAATATGAATGTCAGAGTAGCCTGTGGGACTCCCAGTGGAAGATAATACATTCCTGAAGATTTGTTTGCTCCTCAAACTCACCCGGGAATCAACCTATTTCGTAGGAAGCGGGTTTTTCTCCAAAGCCGTCTCAGTGTTCAACGTCTTCTCAGTGTGGTCATTTCAGTAGCAGATGTGCTGGGAGAAGAAGACTGTAGCCTAAGAAACCATGGAGACTATCCTACGTGCCTCGGACTCCACCCGTTCGTGAAGCATTCAAAGAGGAAGAAGCTAAAAGTACCTCATGGGCCTACCAGGCCATTCATTCCACTCTGAGAATACAGCAGGGAAGACTTTGCGCTCCCCTGCATCATTCAGGAATTATATCAAGTCGTGCGAAAAGTGTTGTCAACAAAAGCCATCCACACTATTTGACGTGTTAGCAATGTTCTCAATTCAGTAGGAGATGAAAGCAGTGGTGTGTCACATAGTACGTACTCTTGTCAGCATCCTGTCCAAGAACGTTGCAGCAATGTAGGATCTCCGGCTCGTGTCTTAGCCCAAGAGCTACTGAAACGATCTCCCGTCAGCAACGGAGGGAATGCTAGCATAGCACTTTGTGATCCTTGAAGCGGAATGAGCTTCCACAGTAGAGTTTTCTCCTAGGTACTTTTTCCATGAGAAAAGCGTAGACCCAGGAAGAATAGAGGCAACAGCCTACTACCTCACTTTGCCCATACAGTGTTTTCAACGTAGAAATACATGTGCAGCTAGCAGTCCCCTTACTCTATTCGAGTGACTCTCTCACACAGCGCAGGGGTGAACGGTTTGAAAGCTGCCAAGTTACTCGGGAAGCAACATGTTCCTGAGAAGTGGCTTTAAGCATGAACGCAGCACTAGATCAATGTGCTCATAGCAGTTGAATTGGAAATGAGTGCCTTATACCACATCACATACCCTCTTCAGAACTTATGATCAGCTCTTTTGCTCTGTTATTTTTACCTTGCTGTATTTCGGTGCAACGATCTACAGAATAACTTTCTCGTCAACAACGGACTCAATGAAGCACAGGACAAGACAGCGAAGAAATGCACGATCTTCTATGACACACTCTCCTCTAACTGCGACCGTCATCTAGCTTTAGCCCTAGCCCTAAAACTATATGTAACCTTAACCCAAACGCTAATGCTAAACCTATCCCTAACCCTAAACCTAACCATAACCGTAACCCTATCCATAAGCCTAACCCTAGCCCTATCCCCAACGCTGTCCCTAATCCTAACCCTAACCCTAACCCTAACCCTATCCCTATCCCTAACCCTAACCCTAACCCTAACCCTATCCCTATCCCTAACCCTAACCCTAACCCTAACCCTAACCCTATCCCTACCCCTACCCTAATAATAAAGCTTATCCTTACCATAATCGCAATGCTAGTCCTAACTCTAACACTATCCTTAAACAGAAATCTTCTGATATATCAGAGCTGTGGGTTGTGTGCTAAACTAAATGCTACTGAAATTATTTTCAATCCGTAGTGAATGAACAGGAGCATAGCAGTTTCAGACCTTCGCAGGACAATCAGCTGCGAGCGTGGGCTTTTCGCCGCTCTGTTTTTTCCAGGAAAATAGCAGAGGCCGAAGATCTCCTGCAGCTACTGACTACGATGTCTTGTGGACAAAACTGTTTCTCGAACGTAGATATGCCCATGAAGCTCACAGCCCACTGACTCTATTCGATTGAATTTCCTTCTGATAGAATAGCAAGGAATTCATGGAAAGCTTCCAAACAACTAGGGAATCAGGATGTTTCATAAGGGTCCCTTATTAGAAAACTTCACCTCCAGCGGGTAACACTAGGTCAATGGACTCGTTTCAGTAGAGTGCGGAATGTGTGGGATGCCGCTAGAAGCCACCGATTTAGAACGTCATTTCAATTGGTTTTCTGTATGATCACCGTGGCGGTAACTTTGCTAGCCACAGAGTTGTGGAATCACGTTCCCCAAATCAGAGGAGTGAACGGAAGCACAGGACTATGCCGACTATGACCTAGAGTCAGCTTAGCTACCACTGTTTTCGCCAAAATATGCGTTCTGCGAGGAAAGCGTATCCGGACGTTGGAAGGCCGCTAGGCCCTGATACGAGACTTGGCCTCCAAGTCTCTGAAGATCTAAGGGAATATGAATGTCAGAGTAGCCTGTGGGACTCCCAGTGGAAGATAATACATTCCTGAAGATTTGTTTGCTCCTCAAACTCACCCGGGAATCAACCTATTTCGTAGGAAGCGGGTTTTTCTCCAAAGCCGTCTCAGTGTTCAACGTCTTCTCAGTGTGGTCATTTCAGTAGCAGATGTGCTGGGAGAAGAAGACTGTAGCCTAAGAAACCATGGAGACTATCCTACGTGCCTCGGACTCCACCCGTTCGTGAAGCATTCAAAGAGGAAGAAGCTAAAAGTACCTCATGGGCCTACCAGGCCATTCATTCCACTCTGAGAATACAGCAGGGAAGACTTTGCGCTCCCCTGCATCATTCAGGAATTATATCAAGTCGTGCGAAAAGTGTTGTCAACAAAAGCCATCCACACTATTTGACGTGTTAGCAATGTTCTCAATTCAGTAGGAGATGAAAGCAGTGGTGTGTCACATAGTACGTACTCTTGTCAGCATCCTGTCCAAGAACGTTGCAGCAATGTAGGATCTCCGGCTCGTGTCTTAGCCCAAGAGCTACTGAAACGATCTCCCGTCAGCAACGGAGGGAATGCTAGCATAGCACTTTGTGATCCTTGAAGCGGAATGAGCTTCCACAGTAGAGTTTTCTCCTAGGTACTTTTTCCATGAGAAAAGCGTAGACCCAGGAAGAATAGAGGCAACAGCCTACTACCTCACTTTGCCCATACAGTGTTTTCAACGTAGAAATACATGTGCAGCTAGCAGTCCCCTTACTCTATTCGAGTGACTCTCTCACACAGCGCAGGGGTGAACGGTTTGAAAGCTGCCAAGTTACTCGGGAAGCAACATGTTCCTGAGAAGTGGCTTTAAGCATGAACGCAGCACTAGATCAATGTGCTCATAGCAGTTGAATTGGAAATGAGTGCCTTATACCACATCACATACCCTCTTCAGAACTTATGATCAGCTCTTTTGCTCTGTTATTTTTACCTTGCTGTATTTCGGTGCAACGATCTACAGAATAACTTTCTCGTCAACAACGGACTCAATGAAGCACAGGACAAGACAGCGAAGAAATGCACGATCTTCTATGACACACTCTCCTCTAACTGCGACCGTCATCTAGCTTTAGCCCTAGCCCTAAAACTATATGTAACCTTAACCCAAACGCTAATGCTAAACCTATCCCTAACCCTAAACCTAACCATAACCGTAACCCTATCCATAAGCCTAACCCTAGCCCTATCCCCAACGCTGTCCCTAATCCTAACCCTAACCTTAACCCTAACCCTATCCCTATCCCTAACCCTAACCCTAACCCTAACCCTATCCCTATCCCTAACCCTAACCCTAACCCTAACCCTATCCCTACCCCTACCCTAATAATAAAGCTTATCCTTACCATAATCGCAATGCTAGTCCTAACTCTAACACTATCCTTAAACAGAAATCTTCTGATATATCAGAGCTGTGGGTTGTGTGCTAAACTAAATGCTACTGAAATTATTTTCAATCCGTAGTGAATGAACAGGAGCATAGCAGTTTCAGACCTTCGCAGGACAATCAGCTGCGAGCGTGGGCTTTTCGCCGCTCTGTTTTTTCCAGGAAAATAGCAGAGGCCGAAGATCTCCTGCAGCTACTGACTACGATGTCTTGTGGACAAAACTGTTTCTCGAACGTAGATATGCCCATGAAGCTCACAGCCCACTGACTCTATTCGATTGAATTTCCTTCTGATAGAATAGCAAGGAATTCATGGAAAGCTTCCAAACAACTAGGGAATCAGGATGTTTCATAAGGGTCCCTTATTAGAAAACTTCACCTCCAGCGGGTAACACTAGGTCAATGGACTCGTTTCAGTAGAGTGCGGAATGTGTGGGATGCCGCTAGAAGCCACCGATTTAGAACGTCATTTCAATTGGTTTTCTGTATGATCACCGTGGCGGTAACTTTGCTAGCCACAGAGTTGTGGAATCACGTTCCCCAAATCAGATGAGTGAACGGAAGCACAGGACTATGCCGACTATGACCTAGAGTCAGCTTAGCTACCACTGTTTTCGCCAAAATATGCGTTCTGCGAGGAAAGCGTATCCGGACGTTGGAAGGCCGCTAGGCCCTGATACGAGACTTGGCCTCCAAGTCTCTGAAGATCTAAGGGAATATGAATGTCAGAGTAGCCTGTGGGACTCCCAGTGGAAGATAATACATTCCTGAAGATTTGTTTGCTCCTCAAACTCACCCGGGAATCAACCTATTTCGTAGGAAGCGGGTTTTTCTCCAAAGCCGTCTCAGTGTTCAACGTCTTCTCAGTGTGGTCATTTCAGTAGCAGATGTGCTGGGAGAAGAAGACTGTAGCCTAAGAAACCATGGAGACTATCCTACGTGCCTCGGACTCCACCCGTTCGTGAAGCATTCAAAGAGGAAGAAGCTAAAAGTACCTCATGGGCCTACCAGGCCATTCATTCCACTCTGAGAATACAGCAGGGAAGACTTTGCGCTCCCCTGCATCATTCAGGAATTATATCAAGTCGTGCGAAAAGTGTTGTCAACAAAAGCCATCCACACTATTTGACGTGTTAGCAATGTTCTCAATTCAGTAGGAGATGAAAGCAGTGGTGTGTCACATAGTACGTACTCTTGTCAGCATCCTGTCCAAGAACGTTGCAGCAATGTAGGATCTCCGGCTCGTGTCTTAGCCCAAGAGCTACTGAAACGATCTCCCGTCAGCAACGGAGGGAATGCTAGCATAGCACTTTGTGATCCTTGAAGCGGAATGAGCTTCCACAGTAGAGTTTTCTCCTAGGTACTTTTTCCATGAGAAAAGCGTAGACCCAGGAAGAATAGAGGCAACAGCCTACTACCTCACTTTGCCCATACAGTGTTTTCAACGTAGAAATACATGTGCAGCTAGCAGTCCCCTTACTCTATTCGAGTGACTCTCTCACACAGCGCAGGGGTGAACGGTTTGAAAGCTGCCAAGTTACTCGGGAAGCAACATGTTCCTGAGAAGTGGCTTTAAGCATGAACGCAGCACTAGATCAATGTGCTCATAGCAGTTGAATTGGAAATGAGTGCCTTATACCACATCACATACCCTCTTCAGAACTTATGATCAGCTCTTTTGCTCTGTTATTTTTACCTTGCTGTATTTCGGTGCAACGATCTACAGAATAACTTTCTCGTCAACAACGGACTCAATGAAGCACAGGACAAGACAGCGAAGAAATGCACGATCTTCTATGACACACTCTCCTCTAACTGCGACCGTCATCTAGCTTTAGCCCTAGCCCTAAAACTATATGTAACCTTAACCCAAACGCTAATGCTAAACCTATCCCTAACCCTAAACCTAACCATAACCGTAACCCTATCCATAAGCCTAACCCTAGCCCTATCCCCAACGCTGTCCCTAATCCTAACCCTAACCCTAACCCTAACCCTATCCCTATCCCTAACCCTAACCCTAACCCTAACCCTATCCCTATCCCTAACCCTAACCCTAACCCTAACCCTATCCCTATCCCTACCCTAATAATAAAGCTTATCCTTACCATAATCGCAATGCTAGTCCTAACTCTAACACTATCCTTAAACAGAAATCTTCTGATATATCAGAGCTGTGGGTTGTGTGCTAAACTAAATGCTACTGAACTTATTTTCAATCCGTAGTGAATGAACAGGAGCATAGCAGTTTCAGACCTTCGCAGGACAATCAGCTGCGAGCGTGGGCTTTTCGCCGCTCTGTTTTTTCCAGGAAAATAGCAGAGGCCGAAGATCTCCTGCAGCTACTGACTACGATGTCTTGTGGACAAAACTGTTTCTCGAACGTAGATATGCCCATGAAGCTCACAGCCCACTGACTCTATTCGATTGAATTTCCTTCTGATAGAATAGCAAGGAATTCATGGAAAGCTTCCAAACAACTAGGGAATCAGGATGTTTCATAAGGGTCCCTTATTAGAAAACTTCACCTCCAGCGGGTAACACTAGGTCAATGGACTCGTTTCAGTAGAGTGCGGAATGTGTGGGATGCCGCTAGAAGCCACCGATTTAGAACGTCATTTCAATTGGTTTTCTGTATGATCACCGTGGCGGTAACTTTGCTAGTCACAGAGTTGTGGAATCACGTTCCCCAAATCAGATGAGTGAACGGAAGCACAGGACTATGCCGACTATGACCTAGAGTCAGCTTAGCTACCACTGTTTTCGCCAAAATATGCGTTCTGCGAGGAAAGCGTATCCGGACGTTGGAAGGCCGCTAGGCCCTGATACGAGACTTGGCCTCCAAGTCTCTGAAGATCTAAGGGAATATGAATGTCAGAGTAGCCTGTGGGACTCCCAGTGGAAGATAATACATTCCTGAAGATTTGTTTGCTCCTCAAACTCACCCGGGAATCAACCTATTTCGTAGGAAGCGGGTTTTTCTCCAAAGCCGTCTCAGTGTTCAACGTCTTCTCAGTGTGGTCATTTCAGTAGCAGATGTGCTGGGAGAAGAAGACTGTAGCCTAAGAAACCATGGAGACTATCCTACGTGCCTCGGACTCCACCCGTTCGTGAAGCATTCAAAGAGGAAGAAGCTAAAAGTACCTCATGGGCCTACCAGGCCATTCATTCCACTCTGAGAATACAGCAGGGAAGACTTTGCGCTCCCCTGCATCATTCAGGAATTATATCAAGTCGTGCGAAAAGTGTTGTCAACAAAAGCCATCCACACTATTTGACGTGTTAGCAATGTTCTCAATTCAGTAGGAGATGAAAGCAGTGGTGTGTCACATAGTACGTACTCTTGTCAGCATCCTGTCCAAGAACGTTGCAGCAATGTAGGATCTCCGGCTCGTGTCTTAGCCCAAGAGCTACTGAAACGATCTCCCGTCAGCAACGGAGGGAATGCTAGCATAGCACTTTGTGATCCTTGAAGCGGAATGAGCTTCCACAGTAGAGTTTTCTCCTAGGTACTTTTTCCATGAGAAAAGCGTAGACCCAGGAAGAATAGAGGCAACAGCCTACTACCTCACTTTGCCCATACAGTGTTTTCAACGTAGAAATACATGTGCATCTAGCAGTCCCCTTACTCTATTCGAGTGACTCTCTCACACAGCGCAGGGGTGAACGGTTTGAAAGCTGCCAAGTTACTCGGGAAGCAACATGTTCCTGAGAAGTGGCTTTAAGCATGAACGCAGCACTAGATCAATGTGCTCATAGCAGTTGAATTGGAAATGAGTGCCTTATACCACATCACATACCCTCTTCAGAACTTATGATCAGCTCTTTTGCTCTGTTATTTTTACCTTGCTGTATTTCGGTGCAACGATCTACAGAATAACTTTCTCGTCAACAACGGACTCAATGAAGCACAGGACAAGACAGCGAAGAAATGCACGATCTTCTATGACACACTCTCCTCTAACTGCGACCGTCATCTAGCTTTAGCCCTAGCCCTAAAACTATATGTAACCTTAACCCAAACGCTAATGCTAAACCTATCCCTAACCCTAAACCTAACCATAACCGTAACCCTATCCATAAGCCTAACCCTAGCCCTATCCCCAACGCTGTCCCTAATCCTAACCCTAACCCTAACCCTAACCCTATCCCTATCCCTAACCCTAACCCTAACCCTAACCCTATCCCTATCCCTAACCCTAACCCTAACCCTAACCCTATCCCTATCCCTACCCTAATAATAAAGCTTATCCTTACCATAATCGCAATGCTAGTCCTAACTCTAACACTATCCTTAAACAGAAATCTTCTGATATATCAGAGCTGTGGGTTGTGTGCTAAACTAAATGCTACTGAACTTATTTTCAATCCGTAGTGAATGAACAGGAGCATAGCAGTTTCAGACCTTCGCAGGACAATCAGCTGCGAGCGTGGGCTTTTCGCCGCTCTGTTTTTTCCAGGAAAATAGCAGAGGCCGAAGATCTCCTGCAGCTACTGACTACGATGTCTTGTGGACAAAACTGTTTCTCGAACGTAGATATGCCCATGAAGCTCACAGCCCACTGACTCTATTCGATTGAATTTCCTTCTGATAGAATAGCAAGGAATTCATGGAAAGCTTCCAAACAACTAGGGAATCAGGATGTTTCATAAGGGTCCCTTATTAGAAAACTTCACCTCCAGCGGGTAACACTAGGTCAATGGACTCGTTTCAGTAGAGTGCGGAATGTGTGGGATGCCGCTAGAAGCCACCGATTTAGAACGTCATTTCAATTGGTTTTCTGTATGATCACCGTGGCGGTAACTTTGCTAGCCACAGAGTTGTGGAATCACGTTCCCCAAATCAGATGAGTGAACGGAAGCACAGGACTATGCCGACTATGACCTAGAGTCAGCTTAGCTACCACTGTTTTCGCCAAAATATGCGTTCTGCGAGGAAAGCGTATCCGGACGTTGGAAGGCCGCTAGGCCCTGATACGAGACTTGGCCTCCAAGTCTCTGAAGATCTAAGGGAATATGAATGTCAGAGTAGCCTGTGGGACTCCCAGTGGAAGATAATACATTCCTGAAGATTTGTTTGCTCCTCAAACTCACCCGGGAATCAACCTATTTCGTAGGAAGCGGGTTTTTCTCCAAAGCCGTCTCAGTGTTCAACGTCTTCTCAGTGTGGTCATTTCAGTAGCAGATGTGCTGGGAGAAGAAGACTGTAGCCTAAGAAACCATGGAGACTATCCTACGTGCCTCGGACTCCACCCGTTCGTGAAGCATTCAAAGAGGAAGAAGCTAAAAGTACCTCATGGGCCTACCAGGCCATTCATTCCACTCTGAGAATACAGCAGGGAAGACTTTGCGCTCCCCTGCATCATTCAGGAATTATATCAAGTCGTGCGAAAAGTGTTGTCAACAAAAGCCATCCACACTATTTGACGTGTTAGCAATGTTCTCAATTCAGTAGGAGATGAAAGCAGTGGTGTGTCACATAGTACGTACTCTTGTCAGCATCCTGTCCAAGAACGTTGCAGCAATGTAGGATCTCCGGCTCGTGTCTTAGCCCAAGAGCTACTGAAACGATCTCCCGTCAGCAACGGAGGGAATGCTAGCATAGCACTTTGTGATCCTTGAAGCGGAATGAGCTTCCACAGTAGAGTTTTCTCCTAGGTACTTTTTCCATGAGAAAAGCGTAGACCCAGGAAGAATAGAGGCAACAGCCTACTACCTCACTTTGCCCATACAGTGTTTTCAACGTAGAAATACATGTGCAGCTAGCAGTCCCCTTACTCTATTCGAGTGACTCTCTCACACAGCGCAGGGGTGAACGGTTTGAAAGCTGCCAAGTTACTCGGGAAGCAACATGTTCCTGAGAAGTGGCTTTAAGCATGAACGCAGCACTAGATCAATGTGCTCATAGCAGTTGAATTGGAAATGAGTGCCTTATACCACATCACATACCCTCTTCAGAACTTATGATCAGCTCTTTTGCTCTGTTATTTTTACCTTGCTGTATTTCGGTGCAACGATCTACAGAATAACTTTCTCGTCAACAACGGACTCAATGAAGCACAGGACAAGACAGCGAAGAAATGCACGATCTTCTATGACACACTCTCCTCTAACTGCGACCGTCATCTAGCTTTAGCCCTAGCCCTAAAACTATATGTAACCTTAACCCAAACGCTAATGCTAAACCTATCCCTAACCCTAAACCTAACCATAACCGTAACCCTATCCATAAGCCTAACCCTAGCCCTATCCCCAACGCTGTCCCTAATCCTAACCCTAACCCTAACCCTAACCCTATCCCTATCCCTAACCCTAACCCTAACCCTAACCCTATCCCTATCCCTAACCCTAACCCTAACCCTAACCCTATCCCTACCCCTACCCTAATAATAAAGCTTATCCTTACCATAATCGCAATGCTAGTCCTAACTCTAACACTATCCTTAAACAGAAATCTTCTGATATATCAGAGCTGTGGGTTGTGTGCTAAACTAAATGCTACTGAACTTATTTTCAATCCGTAGTGAATGAACAGGAGCATAGCAGTTTCAGACCTTCGCAGGACAATCAGCTGCGAGCGTGGGCTTTTCGCCGCTCTGTTTTTTCCAGGAAAATAGCAGAGGCCGAAGATCTCCTGCAGCTACTGACTACGATGTCTTGTGGACAAAACTGTTTCTCGAACGTAGATATGCCCATGAAGCTCACAGCCCACTGACTCTATTCGATTGAATTTCCTTCTGATAGAATAGCAAGGAATTCATGGAAAGCTTCCAAACAACTAGGGAATCAGGATGTTTCATAAGGGTCCCTTATTAGAAAACTTCACCTCCAGCGGGTAACACTAGGTCAATGGACTCGTTTCAGTAGAGTGCGGAATGTGTGGGATGCCGCTAGAAGCCACCGATTTAGAACGTCATTTCAATTGGTTTTCTGTATGATCACCGTGGCGGTAACTTTGCTAGCCACAGAGTTGTGGAATCACGTTCCCCAAATCAGATGAGTGAACGGAAGCACAGGACTATGCCGACTATGACCTAGAGTCAGCTTAGCTACCACTGTTTTCGCCAAAATATGCGTTCTGCGAGGAAAGCGTATCCGGACGTTGGAAGGCCGCTAGGCCCTGATACGAGACTTGGCCTCCAAGTCTCTGAAGATCTAAGGGAATATGAATGTCAGAGTAGCCTGTGGGACTCCCAGTGGAAGATAATACATTCCTGAAGATTTGTTTGCTCCTCAAACTCACCCGGGAATCAACCTATTTCGTAGGAAGCGGGTTTTTCTCCAAAGCCGTCTCAGTGTTCAACGTCTTCTCAGTGTGGTCATTTCAGTAGCAGATGTGCTGGGAGAAGAAGACTGTAGCCTAAGAAACCATGGAGACTATCCTACGTGCCTCGGACTCCACCCGTTCGTGAAGCATTCAAAGAGGAAGAAGCTAAAAGTACCTCATGGGCCTACCAGGCCATTCATTCCACTCTGAGAATACAGCAGGGAAGACTTTGCGCTCCCCTGCATCATTCAGGAATTATATCAAGTCGTGCGAAAAGTGTTGTCAACAAAAGCCATCCACACTATTTGACGTGTTAGCAATGTTCTCAATTCAGTAGGAGATGAAAGCAGTGGTGTGTCACATAGTACGTACTCTTGTCAGCATCCTGTCCAAGAACGTTGCAGCAATGTAGGATCTCCGGCTCGTGTCTTAGCCCAAGAGCTACTGAAACGATCTCCCGTCAGCAACGGAGGGAATGCTAGCATAGCACTTTGTGATCCTTGAAGCGGAATGAGCTTCCACAGTAGAGTTTTCTCCTAGGTACTTTTTCCATGAGAAAAGCGTAGACCCAGGAAGAATAGAGGCAACAGCCTACTACCTCACTTTGCCCATACAGTGTTTTCAACGTAGAAATACATGTGCAGCTAGCAGTCCCCTTACTCTATTCGAGTGACTCTCTCACACAGCGCAGGGGTGAACGGTTTGAAAGCTGCCAAGTTACTCGGGAAGCAACATGTTCCTGAGAAGTGGCTTTAAGCATGAACGCAGCACTAGATCAATGTGCTCATAGCAGTTGAATTGGAAATGAGTGCCTTATACCACATCACATACCCTCTTCAGAACTTATGATCAGCTCTTTTGCTCTGTTATTTTTACCTTGCTGTATTTCGGTGCAACGATCTACAGAATAACTTTCTCGTCAACAACGGACTCAATGAAGCACAGGACAAGACAGCGAAGAAATGCACGATCTTCTATGACACACTCTCCTCTAACTGCGACCGTCATCTAGCTTTAGCCCTAGCCCTAAAACTATATGTAACCTTAACCCAAACGCTAATGCTAAACCTATCCCTAACCCTAAACCTAACCATAACCGTAACCCTATCCATAAGCCTAACCCTAGCCCTATCCCCAACGCTGTCCCTAATCCTAACCCTAACCCTAACCCTAACCCTATCCCTATCCCTAACCCTAACCCTAACCCTAACCCTATCCCTATCCCTAACCCTAACCCTAACCCTAACCCTATCCCTACCCCTACCCTAATAATAAAGCTTATCCTTACCATAATCGCAATGCTAGTCCTAACTCTAACACTATCCTTAAACAGAAATCTTCTGATATATCAGAGCTGTGGGTTGTGTGCTAAACTAAATGCTACTGAAATTATTTTCAATCCGTAGTGAATGAACAGGAGCATAGCAGTTTCAGACCTTCGCAGGACAATCAGCTGCGAGCGTGGGCTTTTCGCCGCTCTGTTTTTTCCAGGAAAATAGCAGAGGCCGAAGATCTCCTGCAGCTACTGACTACGATGTCTTGTGGACAAAACTGTTTCTCGAACGTAGATATGCCCATGAAGCTCACAGCCCACTGACTCTATTCGATTGAATTTCCTTCTGATAGAATAGCAAGGAATTCATGGAAAGCTTCCAAACAACTAGGGAATCAGGATGTTTCATAAGGGTCCCTTATTAGAAAACTTCACCTCCAGCGGGTAACACTAGGTCAATGGACTCGTTTCAGTAGAGTGCGGAATGTGTGGGATGCCGCTAGAAGCCACCGATTTAGAACGTCATTTCAATTGGTTTTCTGTATGATCACCGTGGCGGTAACTTTGCTAGCCACAGAGTTGTGGAATCACGTTCCCCAAATCAGATGAGTGAACGGAAGCACAGGACTATGCCGACTATGACCTAGAGTCAGCTTAGCTACCACTGTTTTCGCCAAAATATGCGTTCTGCGAGGAAAGCGTATCCGGACGTTGGAAGGCCGCTAGGCCCTGATACGAGACTTGGCCTCCAAGTCTCTGAAGATCTAAGGGAATATGAATGTCAGAGTAGCCTGTGGGACTCCCAGTGGAAGATAATACATTCCTGAAGATTTGTTTGCTCCTCAAACTCACCCGGGAATCAACCTATTTCGTAGGAAGCGGGTTTTTCTCCAAAGCCGTCTCAGTGTTCAACGTCTTCTCAGTGTGGTCATTTCAGTAGCAGATGTGCTGGGAGAAGAAGACTGTAGCCTAAGAAACCATGGAGACTATCCTACGTGCCTCGGACTCCACCCGTTCGTGAAGCATTCAAAGAGGAAGAAGCTAAAAGTACCTCATGGGCCTACCAGGCCATTCATTCCACTCTGAGAATACAGCAGGGAAGACTTTGCGCTCCCCTGCATCATTCAGGAATTATATCAAGTCGTGCGAAAAGTGTTGTCAACAAAAGCCATCCACACTATTTGACGTGTTAGCAATGTTCTCAATTCAGTAGGAGATGAAAGCAGTGGTGTGTCACATAGTACGTACTCTTGTCAGCATCCTGTCCAAGAACGTTGCAGCAATGTAGGATCTCCGGCTCGTGTCTTAGCCCAAGAGCTACTGAAACGATCTCCCGTCAGCAACGGAGGGAATGCTAGCATAGCACTTTGTGATCCTTGAAGCGGAATGAGCTTCCACAGTAGAGTTTTCTCCTAGGTACTTTTTCCATGAGAAAAGCGTAGACCCAGGAAGAATAGAGGCAACAGCCTACTACCTCACTTTGCCCATACAGTGTTTTCAACGTAGAAATACATGTGCAGCTAGCAGTCCCCTTACTCTATTCGAGTGACTCTCTCACACAGCGCAGGGGTGAACGGTTTGAAAGCTGCCAAGTTACTCGGGAAGCAACATGTTCCTGAGAAGTGGCTTTAAGCATGAACGCAGCACTAGATCAATGTGCTCATAGCAGTTGAATTGGAAATGAGTGCCTTATACCACATCACATACCCTCTTCAGAACTTATGATCAGCTCTTTTGCTCTGTTATTTTTACCTTGCTGTATTTCGGTGCAACGATCTACAGAATAACTTTCTCGTCAACAACGGACTCAATGAAGCACAGGACAAGACAGCGAAGAAATGCACGATCTTCTATGACACACTCTCCTCTAACTGCGACCGTCATCTAGCTTTAGCCCTAGCCCTAAAACTATATGTAACCTTAACCCAAACGCTAATGCTAAACCTATCCCTAACCCTAAACCTAACCATAACCGTAACCCTATCCATAAGCCTAACCCTAGCCCTATCCCCAACGCTGTCCCTAATCCTAACCCTAACCCTAACCCTAACCCTATCCCTATCCCTAACCCTAACCCTAACCCTAACCCTATCCCTATCCCTAACCCTAACCCTAACCCTAACCCTATCCCTACCCCTACCCTAATAATAAAGCTTATCCTTACCATAATCGCAATGCTAGTCCTAACTCTAACACTATCCTTAAACAGAAATCTTCTGATATATCAGAGCTGTGGGTTGTGTGCTAAACTAAATGCTACTGAAATTATTTTCAATCCGTAGTGAATGAACAGGAGCATAGCAGTTTCAGACCTTCGCAGGACAATCAGCTGCGAGCGTGGGCTTTTCGCCGCTCTGTTTTTTCCAGGAAAATAGCAGAGGCCGAAGATCTCCTGCAGCTACTGACTACGATGTCTTGTGGACAAAACTGTTTCTCGAACGTAGATATGCCCATGAAGCTCACAGCCCACTGACTCTATTCGATTGAATTTCCTTCTGATAGAATAGCAAGGAATTCATGGAAAGCTTCCAAACAACTAGGGAATCAGGATGTTTCATAAGGGTCCCTTATTAGAAAACTTCACCTCCAGCGGGTAACACTAGGTCAATGGACTCGTTTCAGTAGAGTGCGGAATGTGTGGGATGCCGCTAGAAGCCACCGATTTAGAACGTCATTTCAATTGGTTTTCTGTATGATCACCGTGGCGGTAACTTTGCTAGCCACAGAGTTGTGGAATCACGTTCCCCAAATCAGATGAGTGAACGGAAGCACAGGACTATGCCGACTATGACCTAGAGTCAGCTTAGCTACCACTGTTTTCGCCAAAATATGCGTTCTGCGAGGAAAGCGTATCCGGACGTTGGAAGGCCGCTAGGCCCTGATACGAGACTTGGCCTCCAAGTCTCTGAAGATCTAAGGGAATATGAATGTCAGAGTAGCCTGTGGGACTCCCAGTGGAAGATAATACATTCCTGAAGATTTGTTTGCTCCTCAAACTCACCCGGGAATCAACCTATTTCGTAGGAAGCGGGTTTTTCTCCAAAGCCGTCTCAGTGTTCAACGTCTTCTCAGTGTGGTCATTTCAGTAGCAGATGTGCTGGGAGAAGAAGACTGTAGCCTAAGAAACCATGGAGACTATCCTACGTGCCTCGGACTCCACCCGTTCGTGAAGCATTCAAAGAGGAAGAAGCTAAAAGTACCTCATGGGCCTACCAGGCCATTCATTCCACTCTGAGAATACAGCAGGGAAGACTTTGCGCTCCCCTGCATCATTCAGGAATTATATCAAGTCGTGCGAAAAGTGTTGTCAACAAAAGCCATCCACACTATTTGACGTGTTAGCAATGTTCTCAATTCAGTAGGAGATGAAAGCAGTGGTGTGTCACATAGTACGTACTCTTGTCAGCATCCTGTCCAAGAACGTTGCAGCAATGTAGGATCTCCGGCTCGTGTCTTAGCCCAAGAGCTACTGAAACGATCTCCCGTCAGCAACGGAGGGAATGCTAGCATAGCACTTTGTGATCCTTGAAGCGGAATGAGCTTCCACAGTAGAGTTTTCTCCTAGGTACTTTTTCCATGAGAAAAGCGTAGACCCAGGAAGAATAGAGGCAACAGCCTACTACCTCACTTTGCCCATACAGTGTTTTCAACGTAGAAATACATGTGCAGCTAGCAGTCCCCTTACTCTATTCGAGTGACTCTCTCACACAGCGCAGGGGTGAACGGTTTGAAAGCTGCCAAGTTACTCGGGAAGCAACATGTTCCTGAGAAGTGGCTTTAAGCATGAACGCAGCACTAGATCAATGTGCTCATAGCAGTTGAATTGGAAATGAGTGCCTTATACCACATCACATACCCTCTTCAGAACTTATGATCAGCTCTTTTGCTCTGTTATTTTTACCTTGCTGTATTTCGGTGCAACGATCTACAGAATAACTTTCTCGTCAACAACGGACTCAATGAAGCACAGGACAAGACAGCGAAGAAATGCACGATCTTCTATGACACACTCTCCTCTAACTGCGACCGTCATCTAGCTTTAGCCCTAGCCCTAAAACTATATGTAACCTTAACCCAAACGCTAATGCTAAACCTATCCCTAACCCTAAACCTAACCATAACCGTAACCCTATCCATAAGCCTAACCCTAGCCCTATCCCCAACGCTGTCCCTAATCCTAACCCTAACCCTAACCCTAACCCTATCCCTATCCCTAACCCTAACCCTAACCCTAACCCTATCCCTATCCCTAACCCTAACCCTAACCCTAACCCTATCCCTACCCCTACCCTAATAATAAAGCTTATCCTTACCATAATCGCAATGCTAGTCCTAACTCTAACACTATCCTTAAACAGAAATCTTCTGATATATCAGAGCTGTGGGTTGTGTGCTAAACTAAATGCTACTGAAATTATTTTCAATCCGTAGTGAATGAACAGGAGCATAGCAGTTTCAGACCTTCGCAGGACAATCAGCTGCGAGCGTGGGCTTTTCGCCGCTCTGTTTTTTCCAGGAAAATAGCAGAGGCCGAAGATCTCCTGCAGCTACTGACTACGATGTCTTGTGGACAAAACTGTTTCTCGAACGTAGATATGCCCATGAAGCTCACAGCCCACTGACTCTATTCGATTGAATTTCCTTCTGATAGAATAGCAAGGAATTCATGGAAAGCTTCCAAACAACTAGGGAATCAGGATGTTTCATAAGGGTCCCTTATTAGAAAACTTCACCTCCAGCGGGTAACACTAGGTCAATGGACTCGTTTCAGTAGAGTGCGGAATGTGTGGGATGCCGCTAGAAGCCACCGATTTAGAACGTCATTTCAATTGGTTTTCTGTATGATCACCGTGGCGGTAACTTTGCTAGCCACAGAGTTGTGGAATCACGTTCCCCAAATCAGATGAGTGAACGGAAGCACAGGACTATGCCGACTATGACCTAGAGTCAGCTTAGCTACCACTGTTTTCGCCAAAATATGCGTTCTGCGAGGAAAGCGTATCCGGACGTTGGAAGGCCGCTAGGCCCTGATACGAGACTTGGCCTCCAAGTCTCTGAAGATCTAAGGGAATATGAATGTCAGAGTAGCCTGTGGGACTCCCAGTGGAAGATAATACATTCCTGAAGATTTGTTTGCTCCTCAAACTCACCCGGGAATCAACCTATTTCGTAGGAAGCGGGTTTTTCTCCAAAGCCGTCTCAGTGTTCAACGTCTTCTCAGTGTGGTCATTTCAGTAGCAGATGTGCTGGGAGAAGAAGACTGTAGCCTAAGAAACCATGGAGACTATCCTACGTGCCTCGGACTCCACCCGTTCGTGAAGCATTCAAAGAGGAAGAAGCTAAAAGTACCTCATGGGCCTACCAGGCCATTCATTCCACTCTGAGAATACAGCAGGGAAGACTTTGCGCTCCCCTGCATCATTCAGGAATTATATCAAGTCGTGCGAAAAGTGTTGTCAACAAAAGCCATCCACACTATTTGACGTGTTAGCAATGTTCTCAATTCAGTAGGAGATGAAAGCAGTGGTGTGTCACATAGTACGTACTCTTGTCAGCATCCTGTCCAAGAACGTTGCAGCAATGTAGGATCTCCGGCTCGTGTCTTAGCCCAAGAGCTACTGAAACGATCTCCCGTCAGCAACGGAGGGAATGCTAGCATAGCACTTTGTGATCCTTGAAGCGGAATGAGCTTCCACAGTAGAGTTTTCTCCTAGGTACTTTTTCCATGAGAAAAGCGTAGACCCAGGAAGAATAGAGGCAACAGCCTACTACCTCACTTTGCCCATACAGTGTTTTCAACGTAGAAATACATGTGCAACTAGCAGTCCCCTTACTCTATTCGAGTGACTCTCTCACACAGCGCAGGGGTGAACGGTTTGAAAGCTGCCAAGTTACTCGGGAAGCAACATGTTCCTGAGAAGTGGCTTTAAGCATGAACGCAGCACTAGATCAATGTGCTCATAGCAGTTGAATTGGAAATGAGTGCCTTATACCACATCACATACCCTCTTCAGAACTTATGATCAGCTCTTTTGCTCTGTTATTTTTACCTTGCTGTATTTCGGTGCAACGATCTACAGAATAACTTTCTCGTCAACAACGGACTCAATGAAGCACAGGACAAGACAGCGAAGAAATGCACGATCTTCTATGACACACTCTCCTCTAACTGCGACCGTCATCTAGCTTTAGCCCTAGCCCTAAAACTATATGTAACCTTAACCCAAACGCTAATGCTAAACCTATCCCTAACCCTAAACCTAACCATAACCGTAACCCTATCCATAAGCCTAACCCTAGCCCTATCCCCAACGCTGTCCCTAATCCTAACCCTAACCCTAACCCTAACCCTATCCCTATCCCTAACCCTAACCCTAACCCTAACCCTATCCCTATCCCTAACCCTAACCCTAACCCTAACCCTATCCCTACCCCTACCCTAATAATAAAGCTTATCCTTACCATAATCGCAATGCTAGTCCTAACTCTAACACTATCCTTAAACAGAAATCTTCTGATATATCAGAGCTGTGGGTTGTGTGCTAAACTAAATGCTACTGAAATTATTTTCAATCCGTAGTGAATGAACAGGAGCATAGCAGTTTCAGACCTTCGCAGGACAATCAGCTGCGAGCGTGGGCTTTTCGCCGCTCTGTTTTTTCCAGGAAAATAGCAGAGGCCGAAGATCTCCTGCAGCTACTGACTACGATGTCTTGTGGACAAAACTGTTTCTCGAACGTAGATATGCCCATGAAGCTCACAGCCCACTGACTCTATTCGATTGAATTTCCTTCTGATAGAATAGCAAGGAATTCATGGAAAGCTTCCAAACAACTAGGGAATCAGGATGTTTCATAAGGGTCCCTTATTAGAAAACTTCACCTCCAGCGGGTAACACTAGGTCAATGGACTCGTTTCAGTAGAGTGCGGAATGTGTGGGATGCCGCTAGAAGCCACCGATTTAGAACGTCATTTCAATTGGTTTTCTGTATGATCACCGTGGCGGTAACTTTGCTAGCCACAGAGTTGTGGAATCACGTTCCCCAAATCAGAGGAGTGAACGGAAGCACAGGACTATGCCGACTATGACCTAGAGTCAGCTTAGCTACCACTGTTTTCGCCAAAATATGCGTTCTGCGAGGAAAGCGTATCCGGACGTTGGAAGGCCGCTAGGCCCTGATACGAGACTTGGCCTCCAAGTCTCTGAAGATCTAAGGGAATATGAATGTCAGAGTAGCCTGTGGGACTCCCAGTGGAAGATAATACATTCCTGAAGATTTGTTTGCTCCTCAAACTCACCCGGGAATCAACCTATTTCGTAGGAAGCGGGTTTTTCTCCAAAGCCGTCTCAGTGTTCAACGTCTTCTCAGTGTGGTCATTTCAGTAGCAGATGTGCTGGGAGAAGAAGACTGTAGCCTAAGAAACCATGGAGACTATCCTACGTGCCTCGGACTCCACCCGTTCGTGAAGCATTCAAAGAGGAAGAAGCTAAAAGTACCTCATGGGCCTACCAGGCCATTCATTCCACTCTGAGAATACAGCAGGGAAGACTTTGCGCTCCCCTGCATCATTCAGGAATTATATCAAGTCGTGCGAAAAGTGTTGTCAACAAAAGCCATCCACACTATTTGACGTGTTAGCAATGTTCTCAATTCAGTAGGAGATGAAAGCAGTGGTGTGTCACATAGTACGTACTCTTGTCAGCATCCTGTCCAAGAACGTTGCAGCAATGTAGGATCTCCGGCTCGTGTCTTAGCCCAAGAGCTACTGAAACGATCTCCCGTCAGCAACGGAGGGAATGCTAGCATAGCACTTTGTGATCCTTGAAGCGGAATGAGCTTCCACAGTAGAGTTTTCTCCTAGGTACTTTTTCCATGAGAAAAGCGTAGACCCAGGAAGAATAGAGGCAACAGCCTACTACCTCACTTTGCCCATACAGTGTTTTCAACGTAGAAATACATGTGCAGCTAGCAGTCCCCTTACTCTATTCGAGTGACTCTCTCACACAGCGCAGGGGTGAACGGTTTGAAAGCTGCCAAGTTACTCGGGAAGCAACATGTTCCTGAGAAGTGGCTTTAAGCATGAACGCAGCACTAGATCAATGTGCTCATAGCAGTTGAATTGGAAATGAGTGCCTTATACCACATCACATACCCTCTTCAGAACTTATGATCAGCTCTTTTGCTCTGTTATTTTTACCTTGCTGTATTTCGGTGCAACGATCTACAGAATAACTTTCTCGTCAACAACGGACTCAATGAAGCACAGGACAAGACAGCGAAGAAATGCACGATCTTCTATGACACACTCTCCTCTAACTGCGACCGTCATCTAGCTTTAGCCCTAGCCCTAAAACTATATGTAACCTTAACCCAAACGCTAATGCTAAACCTATCCCTAACCCTAAACCTAACCATAACCGTAACCCTATCCATAAGCCTAACCCTAGCCCTATCCCCAACGCTGTCCCTAATCCTAACCCTAACCCTAACCCTAACCCTATCCCTATCCCTAACCCTAACCCTAACCCTAACCCTATCCCTATCCCTAACCCTAACCCTAACCCTAACCCTATCCCTACCCCTACCCTAATAATAAAGCTTATCCTTACCATAATCGCAATGCTAGTCCTAACTCTAACACTATCCTTAAACAGAAATCTTCTGATATATCAGAGCTGTGGGTTGTGTGCTAAACTAAATGCTACTGAAATTATTTTCAATCCGTAGTGAATGAACAGGAGCATAGCAGTTTCAGACCTTCGCAGGACAATCAGCTGCGAGCGTGGGCTTTTCGCCGCTCTGTTTTTTCCAGGAAAATAGCAGAGGCCGAAGATCTCCTGCAGCTACTGACTACGATGTCTTGTGGACAAAACTGTTTCTCGAACGTAGATATGCCCATGAAGCTCACAGCCCACTGACTCTATTCGATTGAATTTCCTTCTGATAGAATAGCAAGGAATTCATGGAAAGCTTCCAAACAACTAGGGAATCAGGATGTTTCATAAGGGTCCCTTATTAGAAAACTTCACCTCCAGCGGGTAACACTAGGTCAATGGACTCGTTTCAGTAGAGTGCGGAATGTGTGGGATGCCGCTAGAAGCCACCGATTTAGAACGTCATTTCAATTGGTTTTCTGTATGATCACCGTGGCGGTAACTTTGCTAGCCACAGAGTTGTGGAATCACGTTCCCCAAATCAGAGGAGTGAACGGAAGCACAGGACTATGCCGACTATGACCTAGAGTCAGCTTAGCTACCACTGTTTTCGCCAAAATATGCGTTCTGCGAGGAAAGCGTATCCGGACGTTGGAAGGCCGCTAGGCCCTGATACGAGACTTGGCCTCCAAGTCTCTGAAGATCTAAGGGAATATGAATGTCAGAGTAGCCTGTGGGACTCCCAGTGGAAGATAATACATTCCTGAAGATTTGTTTGCTCCTCAAACTCACCCGGGAATCAACCTATTTCGTAGGAAGCGGGTTTTTCTCCAAAGCCGTCTCAGTGTTCAACGTCTTCTCAGTGTGGTCATTTCAGTAGCAGATGTGCTGGGAGAAGAAGACTGTAGCCTAAGAAACCATGGAGACTATCCTACGTGCCTCGGACTCCACCCGTTCGTGAAGCATTCAAAGAGGAAGAAGCTAAAAGTACCTCATGGGCCTACCAGGCCATTCATTCCACTCTGAGAATACAGCAGGGAAGACTTTGCGCTCCCCTGCATCATTCAGGAATTATATCAAGTCGTGCGAAAAGTGTTGTCAACAAAAGCCATCCACACTATTTGACGTGTTAGCAATGTTCTCAATTCAGTAGGAGATGAAAGCAGTGGTGTGTCACATAGTACGTACTCTTGTCAGCATCCTGTCCAAGAACGTTGCAGCAATGTAGGATCTCCGGCTCGTGTCTTAGCCCAAGAGCTACTGAAACGATCTCCCGTCAGCAACGGAGGGAATGCTAGCATAGCACTTTGTGATCCTTGAAGCGGAATGAGCTTCCACAGTAGAGTTTTCTCCTAGGTACTTTTTCCATGAGAAAAGCGTAGACCCAGGAAGAATAGAGGCAACAGCCTACTACCTCACTTTGCCCATACAGTGTTTTCAACGTAGAAATACATGTGCAGCTAGCAGTCCCCTTACTCTATTCGAGTGACTCTCTCACACAGCGCAGGGGTGAACGGTTTGAAAGCTGCCAAGTTACTCGGGAAGCAACATGTTCCTGAGAAGTGGCTTTAAGCATGAACGCAGCACTAGATCAATGTGCTCATAGCAGTTGAATTGGAAATGAGTGCCTTATACCACATCACATACCCTCTTCAGAACTTATGATCAGCTCTTTTGCTCTGTTATTTTTACCTTGCTGTATTTCGGTGCAACGATCTACAGAATAACTTTCTCGTCAACAACGGACTCAATGAAGCACAGGACAAGACAGCGAAGAAATGCACGATCTTCTATGACACACTCTCCTCTAACTGCGACCGTCATCTAGCTTTAGCCCTAGCCCTAAAACTATATGTAACCTTAACCCAAACGCTAATGCTAAACCTATCCCTAACCCTAAACCTAACCATAACCGTAACCCTATCCATAAGCCTAACCCTAGCCCTATCCCCAACGCTGTCCCTAATCCTAACCCTAACCCTAACCCTAACCCTATCCCTATCCCTAACCCTAACCCTAACCCTAACCCTATCCCTATCCCTAACCCTAACCCTAACCCTAACCCTATCCCTACCCCTACCCTAATAATAAAGCTTATCCTTACCATAATCGCAATGCTAGTCCTAACTCTAACACTATCCTTAAACAGAAATCTTCTGATATATCAGAGCTGTGGGTTGTGTGCTAAACTAAATGCTACTGAACTTATTTTCAATCCGTAGTGAATGAACAGGAGCATAGCAGTTTCAGACCTTCGCAGGACAATCAGCTGCGAGCGTGGGCTTTTCGCCGCTCTGTTTTTTCCAGGAAAATAGCAGAGGCCGAAGATCTCCTGCAGCTACTGACTACGATGTCTTGTGGACAAAACTGTTTCTCGAACGTAGATATGCCCATGAAGCTCACAGCCCACTGACTCTATTCGATTGAATTTCCTTCTGATAGAATAGCAAGGAATTCATGGAAAGCTTCCAAACAACTAGGGAATCAGGATGTTTCATAAGGGTCCCTTATTAGAAAACTTCACCTCCAGCGGGTAACACTAGGTCAATGGACTCGTTTCAGTAGAGTGCGGAATGTGTGGGATGCCGCTAGAAGCCACCGATTTAGAACGTCATTTCAATTGGTTTTCTGTATGATCACCGTGGCGGTAACTTTGCTAGCCACAGAGTTGTGGAATCACGTTCCCCAAATCAGAGGAGTGAACGGAAGCACAGGACTATGCCGACTATGACCTAGAGTCAGCTTAGCTACCACTGTTTTCGCCAAAATATGCGTTCTGCGAGGAAAGCGTATCCGGACGTTGGAAGGCCGCTAGGCCCTGATACGAGACTTGGCCTCCAAGTCTCTGAAGATCTAAGGGAATATGAATGTCAGAGTAGCCTGTGGGACTCCCAGTGGAAGATAATACATTCCTGAAGATTTGTTTGCTCCTCAAACTCACCCGGGAATCAACCTATTTCGTAGGAAGCGGGTTTTTCTCCAAAGCCGTCTCAGTGTTCAACGTCTTCTCAGTGTGGTCATTTCAGTAGCAGATGTGCTGGGAGAAGAAGACTGTAGCCTAAGAAACCATGGAGACTATCCTACGTGCCTCGGACTCCACCCGTTCGTGAAGCATTCAAAGAGGAAGAAGCTAAAAGTACCTCATGGGCCTACCAGGCCATTCATTCCACTCTGAGAATACAGCAGGGAAGACTTTGCGCTCCCCTGCATCATTCAGGAATTATATCAAGTCGTGCGAAAAGTGTTGTCAACAAAAGCCATCCACACTATTTGACGTGTTAGCAATGTTCTCAATTCAGTAGGAGATGAAAGCAGTGGTGTGTCACATAGTACGTACTCTTGTCAGCATCCTGTCCAAGAACGTTGCAGCAATGTAGGATCTCCGGCTCGTGTCTTAGCCCAAGAGCTACTGAAACGATCTCCCGTCAGCAACGGAGGGAATGCTAGCATAGCACTTTGTGATCCTTGAAGCGGAATGAGCTTCCACAGTAGAGTTTTCTCCTAGGTACTTTTTCCATGAGAAAAGCGTAGACCCAGGAAGAATAGAGGCAACAGCCTACTACCTCACTTTGCCCATACAGTGTTTTCAACGTAGAAATACATGTGCAGCTAGCAGTCCCCTTACTCTATTCGAGTGACTCTCTCACACAGCGCAGGGGTGAACGGTTTGAAAGCTGCCAAGTTACTCGGGAAGCAACATGTTCCTGAGAAGTGGCTTTAAGCATGAACGCAGCACTAGATCAATGTGCTCATAGCAGTTGAATTGGAAATGAGTGCCTTATACCACATCACATACCCTCTTCAGAACTTATGATCAGCTCTTTTGCTCTGTTATTTTTACCTTGCTGTATTTCGGTGCAACGATCTACAGAATAACTTTCTCGTCAACAACGGACTCAATGAAGCACAGGACAAGACAGCGAAGAAATGCACGATCTTCTATGACACACTCTCCTCTAACTGCGACCGTCATCTAGCTTTAGCCCTAGCCCTAAAACTATATGTAACCTTAACCCAAACGCTAATGCTAAACCTATCCCTAACCCTAAACCTAACCATAACCGTAACCCTATCCATAAGCCTAACCCTAGCCCTATCCCCAACGCTGTCCCTAATCCTAACCCTAACCCTAACCCTAACCCTATCCCTATCCCTAACCCTAACCCTAACCCTAACCCTATCCCTATCCCTAACCCTAACCCTAACCCTAACCCTATCCCTACCCCTACCCTAATAATAAAGCTTATCCTTACCATAATCGCAATGCTAGTCCTAACTCTAACACTATCCTTAAACAGAAATCTTCTGATATATCAGAGCTGTGGGTTGTGTGCTAAACTAAATGCTACTGAAATTATTTTCAATCCGTAGTGAATGAACAGGAGCATAGCAGTTTCAGACCTTCGCAGGACAATCAGCTGCGAGCGTGGGCTTTTCGCCGCTCTGTTTTTTCCAGGAAAATAGCAGAGGCCGAAGATCTCCTGCAGCTACTGACTACGATGTCTTGTGGACAAAACTGTTTCTCGAACGTAGATATGCCCATGAAGCTCACAGCCCACTGACTCTATTCGATTGAATTTCCTTCTGATAGAATAGCAAGGAATTCATGGAAAGCTTCCAAACAACTAGGGAATCAGGATGTTTCATAAGGGTCCCTTATTAGAAAACTTCACCTCCAGCGGGTAACACTAGGTCAATGGACTCGTTTCAGTAGAGTGCGGAATGTGTGGGATGCCGCTAGAAGCCACCGATTTAGAACGTCATTTCAATTGGTTTTCTGTATGATCACCGTGGCGGTAACTTTGCTAGCCACAGAGTTGTGGAATCACGTTCCCCAAATCAGATGAGTGAACGGAAGCACAGGACTATGCCGACTATGACCTAGAGTCAGCTTAGCTACCACTGTTTTCGCCAAAATATGCGTTCTGCGAGGAAAGCGTATCCGGACGTTGGAAGGCCGCTAGGCCCTGATACGAGACTTGGCCTCCAAGTCTCTGAAGATCTAAGGGAATATGAATGTCAGAGTAGCCTGTGGGACTCCCAGTGGAAGATAATACATTCCTGAAGATTTGTTTGCTCCTCAAACTCACCCGGGAATCAACCTATTTCGTAGGAAGCGGGTTTTTCTCCAAAGCCGTCTCAGTGTTCAACGTCTTCTCAGTGTGGTCATTTCAGTAGCAGATGTGCTGGGAGAAGAAGACTGTAGCCTAAGAAACCATGGAGACTATCCTACGTGCCTCGGACTCCACCCGTTCGTGAAGCATTCAAAGAGGAAGAAGCTAAAAGTACCTCATGGGCCTACCAGGCCATTCATTCCACTCTGAGAATACAGCAGGGAAGACTTTGCGCTCCCCTGCATCATTCAGGAATTATATCAAGTCGTGCGAAAAGTGTTGTCAACAAAAGCCATCCACACTATTTGACGTGTTAGCAATGTTCTCAATTCAGTAGGAGATGAAAGCAGTGGTGTGTCACATAGTACGTACTCTTGTCAGCATCCTGTCCAAGAACGTTGCAGCAATGTAGGATCTCCGGCTCGTGTCTTAGCCCAAGAGCTACTGAAACGATCTCCCGTCAGCAACGGAGGGAATGCTAGCATAGCACTTTGTGATCCTTGAAGCGGAATGAGCTTCCACAGTAGAGTTTTCTCCTAGGTACTTTTTCCATGAGAAAAGCGTAGACCCAGGAAGAATAGAGGCAACAGCCTACTACCTCACTTTGCCCATACAGTGTTTTCAACGTAGAAATACATGTGCAACTAGCAGTCCCCTTACTCTATTCGAGTGACTCTCTCACACAGCGCAGGGGTGAACGGTTTGAAAGCTGCCAAGTTACTCGGGAAGCAACATGTTCCTGAGAAGTGGCTTTAAGCATGAACGCAGCACTAGATCAATGTGCTCATAGCAGTTGAATTGGAAATGAGTGCCTTATACCACATCACATACCCTCTTCAGAACTTATGATCAGCTCTTTTGCTCTGTTATTTTTACCTTGCTGTATTTCGGTGCAACGATCTACAGAATAACTTTCTCGTCAACAACGGACTCAATGAAGCACAGGACAAGACAGCGAAGAAATGCACGATCTTCTATGACACACTCTCCTCTAACTGCGACCGTCATCTAGCTTTAGCCCTAGCCCTAAAACTATATGTAACCTTAACCCAAACGCTAATGCTAAACCTATCCCTAACCCTAAACCTAACCATAACCGTAACCCTATCCATAAGCCTAACCCTAGCCCTATCCCCAACGCTGTCCCTAATCCTAACCCTAACCCTAACCCTAACCCTATCCCTATCCCTAACCCTAACCCTAACCCTAACCCTATCCCTATCCCTAACCCTAACCCTAACCCTAACCCTATCCCTACCCCTACCCTAATAATAAAGCTTATCCTTACCATAATCGCAATGCTAGTCCTAACTCTAACACTATCCTTAAACAGAAATCTTCTGATATATCAGAGCTGTGGGTTGTGTGCTAAACTAAATGCTACTGAAATTATTTTCAATCCGTAGTGAATGAACAGGAGCATAGCAGTTTCAGACCTTCGCAGGACAATCAGCTGCGAGCGTGGGCTTTTCGCCGCTCTGTTTTTTCCAGGAAAATAGCAGAGGCCGAAGATCTCCTGCAGCTACTGACTACGATGTCTTGTGGACAAAACTGTTTCTCGAACGTAGATATGCCCATGAAGCTCACAGCCCACTGACTCTATTCGATTGAATTTCCTTCTGATAGAATAGCAAGGAATTCATGGAAAGCTTCCAAACAACTAGGGAATCAGGATGTTTCATAAGGGTCCCTTATTAGAAAACTTCACCTCCAGCGGGTAACACTAGGTCAATGGACTCGTTTCAGTAGAGTGCGGAATGTGTGGGATGCCGCTAGAAGCCACCGATTTAGAACGTCATTTCAATTGGTTTTCTGTATGATCACCGTGGCGGTAACTTTGCTAGCCACAGAGTTGTGGAATCACGTTCCCCAAATCAGAGGAGTGAACGGAAGCACAGGACTATGCCGACTATGACCTAGAGTCAGCTTAGCTACCACTGTTTTCGCCAAAATATGCGTTCTGCGAGGAAAGCGTATCCGGACGTTGGAAGGCCGCTAGGCCCTGATACGAGACTTGGCCTCCAAGTCTCTGAAGATCTAAGGGAATATGAATGTCAGAGTAGCCTGTGGGACTCCCAGTGGAAGATAATACATTCCTGAAGATTTGTTTGCTCCTCAAACTCACCCGGGAATCAACCTATTTCGTAGGAAGCGGGTTTTTCTCCAAAGCCGTCTCAGTGTTCAACGTCTTCTCAGTGTGGTCATTTCAGTAGCAGATGTGCTGGGAGAAGAAGACTGTAGCCTAAGAAACCATGGAGACTATCCTACGTGCCTCGGACTCCACCCGTTCGTGAAGCATTCAAAGAGGAAGAAGCTAAAAGTACCTCATGGGCCTACCAGGCCATTCATTCCACTCTGAGAATACAGCAGGGAAGACTTTGCGCTCCCCTGCATCATTCAGGAATTATATCAAGTCGTGCGAAAAGTGTTGTCAACAAAAGCCATCCACACTATTTGACGTGTTAGCAATGTTCTCAATTCAGTAGGAGATGAAAGCAGTGGTGTGTCACATAGTACGTACTCTTGTCAGCATCCTGTCCAAGAACGTTGCAGCAATGTAGGATCTCCGGCTCGTGTCTTAGCCCAAGAGCTACTGAAACGATCTCCCGTCAGCAACGGAGGGAATGCTAGCATAGCACTTTGTGATCCTTGAAGCGGAATGAGCTTCCACAGTAGAGTTTTCTCCTAGGTACTTTTTCCATGAGAAAAGCGTAGACCCAGGAAGAATAGAGGCAACAGCCTACTACCTCACTTTGCCCATACAGTGTTTTCAACGTAGAAATACATGTGCAGCTAGCAGTCCCCTTACTCTATTCGAGTGACTCTCTCACACAGCGCAGGGGTGAACGGTTTGAAAGCTGCCAAGTTACTCGGGAAGCAACATGTTCCTGAGAAGTGGCTTTAAGCATGAACGCAGCACTAGATCAATGTGCTCATAGCAGTTGAATTGGAAATGAGTGCCTTATACCACATCACATACCCTCTTCAGAACTTATGATCAGCTCTTTTGCTCTGTTATTTTTACCTTGCTGTATTTCGGTGCAACGATCTACAGAATAACTTTCTCGTCAACAACGGACTCAATGAAGCACAGGACAAGACAGCGAAGAAATGCACGATCTTCTATGACACACTCTCCTCTAACTGCGACCGTCATCTAGCTTTAGCCCTAGCCCTAAAACTATATGTAACCTTAACCCAAACGCTAATGCTAAACCTATCCCTAACCCTAAACCTAACCATAACCGTAACCCTATCCATAAGCCTAACCCTAGCCCTATCCCCAACGCTGTCCCTAATCCTAACCCTAACCCTAACCCTAACCCTATCCCTATCCCTAACCCTAACCCTAACCCTAACCCTATCCCTATCCCTAACCCTAACCCTAACCCTAACCCTATCCCTACCCCTACCCTAATAATAAAGCTTATCCTTACCATAATCGCAATGCTAGTCCTAACTCTAACACTATCCTTAAACAGAAATCTTCTGATATATCAGAGCTGTGGGTTGTGTGCTAAACTAAATGCTACTGAACTTATTTTCAATCCGTAGTGAATGAACAGGAGCATAGCAGTTTCAGACCTTCGCAGGACAATCAGCTGCGAGCGTGGGCTTTTCGCCGCTCTGTTTTTTCCAGGAAAATAGCAGAGGCCGAAGATCTCCTGCAGCTACTGACTACGATGTCTTGTGGACAAAACTGTTTCTCGAACGTAGATATGCCCATGAAGCTCACAGCCCACTGACTCTATTCGATTGAATTTCCTTCTGATAGAATAGCAAGGAATTCATGGAAAGCTTCCAAACAACTAGGGAATCAGGATGTTTCATAAGGGTCCCTTATTAGAAAACTTCACCTCCAGCGGGTAACACTAGGTCAATGGACTCGTTTCAGTAGAGTGCGGAATGTGTGGGATGCCGCTAGAAGCCACCGATTTAGAACGTCATTTCAATTGGTTTTCTGTATGATCACCGTGGCGGTAACTTTGCTAGCCACAGAGTTGTGGAATCACGTTCCCCAAATCAGAGGAGTGAACGGAAGCACAGGACTATGCCGACTATGACCTAGAGTCAGCTTAGCTACCACTGTTTTCGCCAAAATATGCGTTCTGCGAGGAAAGCGTATCCGGACGTTGGAAGGCCGCTAGGCCCTGATACGAGACTTGGCCTCCAAGTCTCTGAAGATCTAAGGGAATATGAATGTCAGAGTAGCCTGTGGGACTCCCAGTGGAAGATAATACATTCCTGAAGATTTGTTTGCTCCTCAAACTCACCCGGGAATCAACCTATTTCGTAGGAAGCGGGTTTTTCTCCAAAGCCGTCTCAGTGTTCAACGTCTTCTCAGTGTGGTCATTTCAGTAGCAGATGTGCTGGGAGAAGAAGACTGTAGCCTAAGAAACCATGGAGACTATCCTACGTGCCTCGGACTCCACCCGTTCGTGAAGCATTCAAAGAGGAAGAAGCTAAAAGTACCTCATGGGCCTACCAGGCCATTCATTCCACTCTGAGAATACAGCAGGGAAGACTTTGCGCTCCCCTGCATCATTCAGGAATTATATCAAGTCGTGCGAAAAGTGTTGTCAACAAAAGCCATCCACACTATTTGACGTGTTAGCAATGTTCTCAATTCAGTAGGAGATGAAAGCAGTGGTGTGTCACATAGTACGTACTCTTGTCAGCATCCTGTCCAAGAACGTTGCAGCAATGTAGGATCTCCGGCTCGTGTCTTAGCCCAAGAGCTACTGAAACGATCTCCCGTCAGCAACGGAGGGAATGCTAGCATAGCACTTTGTGATCCTTGAAGCGGAATGAGCTTCCACAGTAGAGTTTTCTCCTAGGTACTTTTTCCATGAGAAAAGCGTAGACCCAGGAAGAATAGAGGCAACAGCCTACTACCTCACTTTGCCCATACAGTGTTTTCAACGTAGAAATACATGTGCAGCTAGCAGTCCCCTTACTCTATTCGAGTGACTCTCTCACACAGCGCAGGGGTGAACGGTTTGAAAGCTGCCAAGTTACTCGGGAAGCAACATGTTCCTGAGAAGTGGCTTTAAGCATGAACGCAGCACTAGATCAATGTGCTCATAGCAGTTGAATTGGAAATGAGTGCCTTATACCACATCACATACCCTCTTCAGAACTTATGATCAGCTCTTTTGCTCTGTTATTTTTACCTTGCTGTATTTCGGTGCAACGATCTACAGAATAACTTTCTCGTCAACAACGGACTCAATGAAGCACAGGACAAGACAGCGAAGAAATGCACGATCTTCTATGACACACTCTCCTCTAACTGCGACCGTCATCTAGCTTTAGCCCTAGCCCTAAAACTATATGTAACCTTAACCCAAACGCTAATGCTAAACCTATCCCTAACCCTAAACCTAACCATAACCGTAACCCTATCCATAAGCCTAACCCTAGCCCTATCCCCAACGCTGTCCCTAATCCTAACCCTAACCCTAACCCTAACCCTATCCCTATCCCTAACCCTAACCCTAACCCTAACCCTATCCCTATCCCTAACCCTAACCCTAACCCTATCCCTACCCCTACCCTAATAATAAAGCTTATCCTTACCATAATCGCAATGCTAGTCCTAACTCTAACACTATCCTTAAACAGAAATCTTCTGATATATCAGAGCTGTGGGTTGTGTGCTAAACTAAATGCTACTGAACTTATTTTCAATCCGTAGTGAATGAACAGGAGCATAGCAGTTTCAGACCTTCGCAGGACAATCAGCTGCGAGCGTGGGCTTTTCGCCGCTCTGTTTTTTCCAGGAAAATAGCAGAGGCCGAAGATCTCCTGCAGCTACTGACTACGATGTCTTGTGGACAAAACTGTTTCTCGAACGTAGATATGCCCATGAAGCTCACAGCCCACTGACTCTATTCGATTGAATTTCCTTCTGATAGAATAGCAAGGAATTCATGGAAAGCTTCCAAACAACTAGGGAATCAGGATGTTTCATAAGGGTCCCTTATTAGAAAACTTCACCTCCAGCGGGTAACACTAGGTCAATGGACTCGTTTCAGTAGAGTGCGGAATGTGTGGGAAGCCGCTAGAAGCCACCGATTTAGAACGTCATTTCAATTGGTTTTCTGTATGATCACCGTGGCGGTAACTTTGCTAGCCACAGAGTTGTGGAATCACGTTCCCCAAATCAGAGGAGTGAACGGAAGCACAGGACTATGCCGACTATGACCTAGAGTCAGCTTAGCTACCACTGTTTTCGCCAAAATATGCGTTCTGCGAGGAAAGCGTATCCGGACGTTGGAAGGCCGCTAGGCCCTGATACGAGACTTGGCCTCCAAGTCTCTGAAGATCTAAGGGAATATGAATGTCAGAGTAGCCTGTGGGACTCCCAGTGGAAGATAATACATTCCTGAAGATTTGTTTGCTCCTCAAACTCACCCGGGAATCAACCTATTTCGTAGGAAGCGGGTTTTTCTCCAAAGCCGTCTCAGTGTTCAACGTCTTCTCAGTGTGGTCATTTCAGTAGCAGATGTGCTGGGAGAAGAAGACTGTAGCCTAAGAAACCATGGAGACTATCCTACGTGCCTCGGACTCCACCCGTTCGTGAAGCATTCAAAGAGGAAGAAGCTAAAAGTACCTCATGGGCCTACCAGGCCATTCATTCCACTCTGAGAATACAGCAGGGAAGACTTTGCGCTCCCCTGCATCATTCAGGAATTATATCAAGTCGTGCGAAAAGTGTTGTCAACAAAAGCCATCCACACTATTTGACGTGTTAGCAATGTTCTCAATTCAGTAGGAGATGAAAGCAGTGGTGTGTCACATAGTACGTACTCTTGTCAGCATCCTGTCCAAGAACGTTGCAGCAATGTAGGATCTCCGGCTCGTGTCTTAGCCCAAGAGCTACTGAAACGATCTCCCGTCAGCAACGGAGGGAATGCTAGCATAGCACTTTGTGATCCTTGAAGCGGAATGAGCTTCCACAGTAGAGTTTTCTCCTAGGTACTTTTTCCATGAGAAAAGCGTAGACCCAGGAAGAATAGAGGCAACAGCCTACTACCTCACTTTGCCCATACAGTGTTTTCAACGTAGAAATACATGTGCAGCTAGCAGTCCCCTTACTCTATTCGAGTGACTCTCTCACACAGCGCAGGGGTGAACGGTTTGAAAGCTGCCAAGTTACTCGGGAAGCAACATGTTCCTGAGAAGTGGCTTTAAGCATGAACGCAGCACTAGATCAATGTGCTCATAGCAGTTGAATTGGAAATGAGTGCCTTATACCACATCACATACCCTCTTCAGAACTTATGATCAGCTCTTTTGCTCTGTTATTTTTACCTTGCTGTATTTCGGTGCAACGATCTACAGAATAACTTTCTCGTCAACAACGGACTCAATGAAGCACAGGACAAGACAGCGAAGAAATGCACGATCTTCTATGACACACTCTCCTCTAACTGCGACCGTCATCTAGCTTTAGCCCTAGCCCTAAAACTATATGTAACCTTAACCCAAACGCTAATGCTAAACCTATCCCTAACCCTAAACCTAACCATAACCGTAACCCTATCCATAAGCCTAACCCTAGCCCTATCCCCAACGCTGTCCCTAATCCTAACCCTAACCCTAACCCTAACCCTATCCCTATCCCTAACCCTAACCCTAACCCTAACCCTATCCCTATCCCTAACCCTAACCCTAACCCTAACCCTATCCCTACCCCTACCCTAATAATAAAGCTTATCCTTACCATAATCGCAATGCTAGTCCTAACTCTAACACTATCCTTAAACAGAAATCTTCTGATATATCAGAGCTGTGGGTTGTGTGCTAAACTAAATGCTACTGAACTTATTTTCAATCCGTAGTGAATGAACAGGAGCATAGCAGTTTCAGACCTTCGCAGGACAATCAGCTGCGAGCGTGGGCTTTTCGCCGCTCTGTTTTTTCCAGGAAAATAGCAGAGGCCGAAGATCTCCTGCAGCTACTGACTACGATGTCTTGTGGACAAAACTGTTTCTCGAACGTAGATATGCCCATGAAGCTCACAGCCCACTGACTCTATTCGATTGAATTTCCTTCTGATAGAATAGCAAGGAATTCATGGAAAGCTTCCAAACAACTAGGGAATCAGGATGTTTCATAAGGGTCCCTTATTAGAAAACTTCACCTCCAGCGGGTAACACTAGGTCAATGGACTCGTTTCAGTAGAGTGCGGAATGTGTGGGATGCCGCTAGAAGCCACCGATTTAGAACGTCATTTCAATTGGTTTTCTGTATGATCACCGTGGCGGTAACTTTGCTAGCCACAGAGTTGTGGAATCACGTTCCCCAAATCAGATGAGTGAACGGAAGCACAGGACTATGCCGACTATGACCTAGAGTCAGCTTAGCTACCACTGTTTTCGCCAAAATATGCGTTCTGCGAGGAAAGCGTATCCGGACGTTGGAAGGCCGCTAGGCCCTGATACGAGACTTGGCCTCCAAGTCTCTGAAGATCTAAGGGAATATGAATGTCAGAGTAGCCTGTGGGACTCCCAGTGGAAGATAATACATTCCTGAAGATTTGTTTGCTCCTCAAACTCACCCGGGAATCAACCTATTTCGTAGGAAGCGGGTTTTTCTCCAAAGCCGTCTCAGTGTTCAACGTCTTCTCAGTGTGGTCATTTCAGTAGCAGATGTGCTGGGAGAAGAAGACTGTAGCCTAAGAAACCATGGAGACTATCCTACGTGCCTCGGACTCCACCCGTTCGTGAAGCATTCAAAGAGGAAGAAGCTAAAAGTACCTCATGGGCCTACCAGGCCATTCATTCCACTCTGAGAATACAGCAGGGAAGACTTTGCGCTCCCCTGCATCATTCAGGAATTATATCAAGTCGTGCGAAAAGTGTTGTCAACAAAAGCCATCCACACTATTTGACGTGTTAGCAATGTTCTCAATTCAGTAGGAGATGAAAGCAGTGGTGTGTCACATAGTACGTACTCTTGTCAGCATCCTGTCCAAGAACGTTGCAGCAATGTAGGATCTCCGGCTCGTGTCTTAGCCCAAGAGCTACTGAAACGATCTCCCGTCAGCAACGGAGGGAATGCTAGCATAGCACTTTGTGATCCTTGAAGCGGAATGAGCTTCCACAGTAGAGTTTTCTCCTAGGTACTTTTTCCATGAGAAAAGCGTAGACCCAGGAAGAATAGAGGCAACAGCCTACTACCTCACTTTGCCCATACAGTGTTTTCAACGTAGAAATACATGTGCAGCTAGCAGTCCCCTTACTCTATTCGAGTGACTCTCTCACACAGCGCAGGGGTGAACGGTTTGAAAGCTGCCAAGTTACTCGGGAAGCAACATGTTCCTGAGAAGTGGCTTTAAGCATGAACGCAGCACTAGATCAATGTGCTCATAGCAGTTGAATTGGAAATGAGTGCCTTATACCACATCACATACCCTCTTCAGAACTTATGATCAGCTCTTTTGCTCTGTTATTTTTACCTTGCTGTATTTCGGTGCAACGATCTACAGAATAACTTTCTCGTCAACAACGGACTCAATGAAGCACAGGACAAGACAGCGAAGAAATGCACGATCTTCTATGACACACTCTCCTCTAACTGCGACCGTCATCTAGCTTTAGCCCTAGCCCTAAAACTATATGTAACCTTAACCCAAACGCTAATGCTAAACCTATCCCTAACCCTAAACCTAACCATAACCGTAACCCTATCCATAAGCCTAACCCTAGCCCTATCCCCAACGCTGTCCCTAATCCTAACCCTAACCCTAACCCTAACCCTATCCCTATCCCTAACCCTAACCCTAACCCTAACCCTATCCCTATCCCTAACCCTAACCCTAACCCTAACCCTATCCCTACCCCTACCCTAATAATAAAGCTTATCCTTACCATAATCGCAATGCTAGTCCTAACTCTAACACTATCCTTAAACAGAAATCTTCTGATATATCAGAGCTGTGGGTTGTGTGCTAAACTAAATGCTACTGAACTTATTTTCAATCCGTAGTGAATGAACAGGAGCATAGCAGTTTCAGACCTTCGCAGGACAATCAGCTGCGAGCGTGGGCTTTTCGCCGCTCTGTTTTTTCCAGGAAAATAGCAGAGGCCGAAGATCTCCCCTGCAGCTACTGACTACGATGTCTTGTGGACAAAACTGTTTCTCGAACGTAGATATGCCCATGAAGCTCACAGCCCACTGACTCTATTCGATTGAATTTCCTTCTGATAGAATAGCAAGGAATTCATGGAAAGCTTCCAAACAACTAGGGAATCAGGATGTTTCATAAGGGTCCCTTATTAGAAAACTTCACCTCCAGCGGGTAACACTAGGTCAATGGACTCGTTTCAGTAGAGTGCGGAATGTGTGGGATGCCGCTAGAAGCCACCGATTTAGAACGTCATTTCAATTGGTTTTCTGTATGATCACCGTGGCGGTAACTTTGCTAGCCACAGAGTTGTGGAATCACGTTCCCCAAATCAGATGAGTGAACGGAAGCACAGGACTATGCCGACTATGACCTAGAGTCAGCTTAGCTACCACTGTTTTCGCCAAAATATGCGTTCTGCGAGGAAAGCGTATCCGGACGTTGGAAGGCCGCTAGGCCCTGATACGAGACTTGGCCTCCAAGTCTCTGAAGATCTAAGGGAATATGAATGTCAGAGTAGCCTGTGGGACTCCCAGTGGAAGATAATACATTCCTGAAGATTTGTTTGCTCCTCAAACTCACCCGGGAATCAACCTATTTCGTAGGAAGCGGGTTTTTCTCCAAAGCCGTCTCAGTGTTCAACGTCTTCTCAGTGTGGTCATTTCAGTAGCAGATGTGCTGGGAGAAGAAGACTGTAGCCTAAGAAACCATGGAGACTATCCTACGTGCCTCGGACTCCACCCGTTCGTGAAGCATTCAAAGAGGAAGAAGCTAAAAGTACCTCATGGGCCTACCAGGCCATTCATTCCACTCTGAGAATACAGCAGGGAAGACTTTGCGCTCCCCTGCATCATTCAGGAATTATATCAAGTCGTGCGAAAAGTGTTGTCAACAAAAGCCATCCACACTATTTGACGTGTTAGCAATGTTCTCAATTCAGTAGGAGATGAAAGCAGTGGTGTGTCACATAGTACGTACTCTTGTCAGCATCCTGTCCAAGAACGTTGCAGCAATGTAGGATCTCCGGCTCGTGTCTTAGCCCAAGAGCTACTGAAACGATCTCCCGTCAGCAACGGAGGGAATGCTAGCATAGCACTTTGTGATCCTTGAAGCGGAATGAGCTTCCACAGTAGAGTTTTCTCCTAGGTACTTTTTCCATGAGAAAAGCGTAGACCCAGGAAGAATAGAGGCAACAGCCTACTACCTCACTTTGCCCATACAGTGTTTTCAACGTAGAAATACATGTGCAGCTAGCAGTCCCCTTACTCTATTCGAGTGACTCTCTCACACAGCGCAGGGGTGAACGGTTTGAAAGCTGCCAAGTTACTCGGGAAGCAACATGTTCCTGAGAAGTGGCTTTAAGCATGAACGCAGCACTAGATCAATGTGCTCATAGCAGTTGAATTGGAAATGAGTGCCTTATACCACATCACATACCCTCTTCAGAACTTATGATCAGCTCTTTTGCTCTGTTATTTTTACCTTGCTGTATTTCGGTGCAACGATCTACAGAATAACTTTCTCGTCAACAACGGACTCAATGAAGCACAGGACAAGACAGCGAAGAAATGCACGATCTTCTATGACACACTCTCCTCTAACTGCGACCGTCATCTAGCTTTAGCCCTAGCCCTAAAACTATATGTAACCTTAACCCAAACGCTAATGCTAAACCTATCCCTAACCCTAAACCTAACCATAACCGTAACCCTATCCATAAGCCTAACCCTAGCCCTATCCCCAACGCTGTCCCTAATCCTAACCCTAACCCTAACCCTAACCCTATCCCTATCCCTAACCCTAACCCTAACCCTAACCCTATCCCTATCCCTAACCCTAACCCTAACCCTAACCCTATCCCTACCCCTACCCTAATAATAAAGCTTATCCTTACCATAATCGCAATGCTAGTCCTAACTCTAACACTATCCTTAAACAGAAATCTTCTGATATATCAGAGCTGTGGGTTGTGTGCTAAACTAAATGCTACTGAACTTATTTTCAATCCGTAGTGAATGAACAGGAGCATAGCAGTTTCAGACCTTCGCAGGACAATCAGCTGCGAGCGTGGGCTTTTCGCCGCTCTGTTTTTTCCAGGAAAATAGCAGAGGCCGAAGATCTCCTGCAGCTACTGACTACGATGTCTTGTGGACAAAACTGTTTCTCGAACGTAGATATGCCCATGAAGCTCACAGCCCACTGACTCTATTCGATTGAATTTCCTTCTGATAGAATAGCAAGGAATTCATGGAAAGCTTCCAAACAACTAGGGAATCAGGATGTTTCATAAGGGTCCCTTATTAGAAAACTTCACCTCCAGCGGGTAACACTAGGTCAATGGACTCGTTTCAGTAGAGTGCGGAATGTGTGGGATGCCGCTAGAAGCCACCGATTTAGAACGTCATTTCAATTGGTTTTCTGTATGATCACCGTGGCGGTAACTTTGCTAGCCACAGAGTTGTGGAATCACGTTCCCCAAATCAGATGAGTGAACGGAAGCACAGGACTATGCCGACTATGACCTAGAGTCAGCTTAGCTACCACTGTTTTCGCCAAAATATGCGTTCTGCGAGGAAAGCGTATCCGGACGTTGGAAGGCCGCTAGGCCCTGATACGAGACTTGGCCTCCAAGTCTCTGAAGATCTAAGGGAATATGAATGTCAGAGTAGCCTGTGGGACTCCCAGTGGAAGATAATACATTCCTGAAGATTTGTTTGCTCCTCAAACTCACCCGGGAATCAACCTATTTCGTAGGAAGCGGGTTTTTCTCCAAAGCCGTCTCAGTGTTCAACGTCTTCTCAGTGTGGTCATTTCAGTAGCAGATGTGCTGGGAGAAGAAGACTGTAGCCTAAGAAACCATGGAGACTATCCTACGTGCCTCGGACTCCACCCGTTCGTGAAGCATTCAAAGAGGAAGAAGCTAAAAGTACCTCATGGGCCTACCAGGCCATTCATTCCACTCTGAGAATACAGCAGGGAAGACTTTGCGCTCCCCTGCATCATTCAGGAATTATATCAAGTCGTGCGAAAAGTGTTGTCAACAAAAGCCATCCACACTATTTGACGTGTTAGCAATGTTCTCAATTCAGTAGGAGATGAAAGCAGTGGTGTGTCACATAGTACGTACTCTTGTCAGCATCCTGTCCAAGAACGTTGCAGCAATGTAGGATCTCCGGCTCGTGTCTTAGCCCAAGAGCTACTGAAACGATCTCCCGTCAGCAACGGAGGGAATGCTAGCATAGCACTTTGTGATCCTTGAAGCGGAATGAGCTTCCACAGTAGAGTTTTCTCCTAGGTACTTTTTCCATGAGAAAAGCGTAGACCCAGGAAGAATAGAGGCAACAGCCTACTACCTCACTTTGCCCATACAGTGTTTTCAACGTAGAAATACATGTGCAGCTAGCAGTCCCCTTACTCTATTCGAGTGACTCTCTCACACAGCGCAGGGGTGAACGGTTTGAAAGCTGCCAAGTTACTCGGGAAGCAACATGTTCCTGAGAAGTGGCTTTAAGCATGACGCAGCACTAGATCAATGTGCTCATAGCAGTTGAATTGGAAATGAGTGCCTTATACCACATCACATACCCTCTTCAGAACTTATGATCAGCTCTTTTGCTCTGTTATTTTTACCTTGCTGTATTTCGGTGCAACGATCTACAGAATAACTTTCTCGTCAACAACGGACTCAATGAAGCACAGGACAAGACAGCGAAGAAATGCACGATCTTCTATGACACACTCTCCTCTAACTGCGACCGTCATCTAGCTTTAGCCCTAGCCCTAAAACTATATGTAACCTTAACCCAAACGCTAATGCTAAACCTATCCCTAACCCTAAACCTAACCATAACCGTAACCCTATCCATAAGCCTAACCCTAGCCCTATCCCCAACGCTGTCCCTAATCCTAACCCTAACCCTAACCCTAACCCTATCCCTATCCCTAACCCTAACCCTAACCCTAACCCTATCCCTATCCCTAACCCTAACCCTAACCCTAACCCTATCCCTACCCCTACCCTAATAATAAAGCTTATCCTTACCATAATCGCAATGCTAGTCCTAACTCTAACACTATCCTTAAACAGAAATCTTCTGATATATCAGAGCTGTGGGTTGTGTGCTAAACTAAATGCTACTGAAATTATTTTCAATCCGTAGTGAATGAACAGGAGCATAGCAGTTTCAGACCTTCGCAGGACAATCAGCTGCGAGCGTGGCTTTTCGCCGCTCTGTTTTTTCCAGGAAAATAGCAGAGGCCGAAGATCTCCTGCAGCTACTGACTACGATGTCTTGTGGACAAAACTGTTTCTCGAACGTAGATATGCCCATGAAGCTCACAGCCCACTGACTCTATTCGATTGAATTTCCTTCTGATAGAATAGCAAGGAATTCATGGAAAGCTTCCAAACAACTAGGGAATCAGGATGTTTCATAAGGGTCCCTTATTAGAAAACTTCACCTCCAGCGGGTAACACTAGGTCAATGGACTCGTTTCAGTAGAGTGCGGAATGTGTGGGATGCCGCTAGAAGCCACCGATTTAGAACGTCATTTCAATTGGTTTTCTGTATGATCACCGTGGCGGTAACTTTGCTAGCCACAGAGTTGTGGAATCACGTTCCCCAAATCAGATGAGTGAACGGAAGCACAGGACTATGCCGACTATGACCTAGAGTCAGCTTAGCTACCACTGTTTTCGCCAAAATATGCGTTCTGCGAGGAAAGCGTATCCGGACGTTGGAAGGCCGCTAGGCCCTGATACGAGACTTGGCCTCCAAGTCTCTGAAGATCTAAGGGAATATGAATGTCAGAGTAGCCTGTGGGACTCCCAGTGGAAGATAATACATTCCTGAAGATTTGTTTGCTCCTCAAACTCACCCGGGAATCAACCTATTTCGTAGGAAGCGGGTTTTTCTCCAAAGCCGTCTCAGTGTTCAACGTCTTCTCAGTGTGGTCATTTCAGTAGCAGATGTGCTGGGAGAAGAAGACTGTAGCCTAAGAAACCATGGAGACTATCCTACGTGCCTCGGACTCCACCCGTTCGTGAAGCATTCAAAGAGGAAGAAGCTAAAAGTACCTCATGGGCCTACCAGGCCATTCATTCCACTCTGAGAATACAGCAGGAAGACTTTGCGCTCCCCTGCATCATTCAGGAATTATATCAAGTCGTGCGAAAAGTGTTGTCAACAAAAGCCATCCACACTATTTGACGTGTTAGCAATGTTCTCAATTCAGTAGGAGATGAAAGCAGTGGTGTGTCACATAGTACGTACTCTTGTCAGCATCCTGTCCAAGAACGTTGCAGCAATGTAGGATCTCCGGCTCGTGTCTTAGCCCAAGAGCTACTGAAACGATCTCCCGTCAGCAACGGAGGGAATGCTAGCATAGCACTTTGTGATCCTTGAAGCGGAATGAGCTTCCACAGTAGAGTTTTCTCCTAGGTACTTTTTCCATGAGAAAAGCGTAGACCCAGGAAGAATAGAGGCAACAGCCTACTACCTCACTTTGCCCATACAGTGTTTTCAACGTAGAAATACATGTGCAGCTAGCAGTCCCCTTACTCTATTCGAGTGACTCTCTCACACAGCGCAGGGGTGAACGGTTTGAAAGCTGCCAAGTTACTCGGGAAGCAACATGTTCCTGAGAAGTGGCTTTAAGCATGAACGCAGCACTAGATCAATGTGCTCATAGCAGTTGAATTGGAAATGAGTGCCTTATACCACATCACATACCCTCTTCAGAACTTATGATCAGCTCTTTTGCTCTGTTATTTTTACCTTGCTGTATTTCGGTGCAACGATCTACAGAATAACTTTCTCGTCAACAACGGACTCAATGAAGCACAGGACAAGACAGCGAAGAAATGCACGATCTTCTATGACACACTCTCCTCTAACTGCGACCGTCATCTAGCTTTAGCCCTAGCCCTAAAACTATATGTAACCTTAACCCAAACGCTAATGCTAAACCTATCCCTAACCCTAAACCTAACCATAACCGTAACCCTATCCATAAGCCTAACCCTAGCCCTATCCCCAACGCTGTCCCTAATCCTAACCCTAACCCTAACCCTAACCCTATCCCTATCCCTAACCCTAACCCTAACCCTAACCCTATCCCTATCCCTAACCCTAACCCTAACCCTAACCCTATCCCTACCCCTACCCTAATAATAAAGCTTATCCTTACCATAATCGCAATGCTAGTCCTAACTCTAACACTATCCTTAAACAGAAATCTTCTGATATATCAGAGCTGTGGGTTGTGTGCTAAACTAAATGCTACTGAACTTATTTTCAATCCGTAGTGAATGAACAGGAGCATAGCAGTTTCAGACCTTCGCAGGACAATCAGCTGCGAGCGTGGGCTTTTCGCCGCTCTGTTTTTTCCAGGAAAATAGCAGAGGCCGAAGATCTCCTGCAGCTACTGACTACGATGTCTTGTGGACAAAACTGTTTCTCGAACGTAGATATGCCCATGAAGCTCACAGCCCACTGACTCTATTCGATTGAATTTCCTTCTGATAGAATAGCAAGGAATTCATGGAAAGCTTCCAAACAACTAGGGAATCAGGATGTTTCATAAGGGTCCCTTATTAGAAAACTTCACCTCCAGCGGGTAACACTAGGTCAATGGACTCGTTTCAGTAGAGTGCGGAATGTGTGGGATGCCGCTAGAAGCCACCGATTTAGAACGTCATTTCAATTGGTTTTCTGTATGATCACCGTGGCGGTAACTTTGCTAGCCACAGAGTTGTGGAATCACGTTCCCCAAATCAGATGAGTGAACGGAAGCACAGGACTATGCCGACTATGACCTAGAGTCAGCTTAGCTACCACTGTTTTCCGCCAAAATATGCGTTCTGCGAGGAAAGCGTATCCGGACGTTGGAAGGCCGCTAGGCCCTGATACGAGACTTGGCCTCCAAGTCTCTGAAGATCTAAGGGAATATGAATGTCAGAGTAGCCTGTGGGACTCCCAGTGGAAGATAATACATTCCTGAAGATTTGTTTGCTCCTCAAACTCACCCGGGAATCAACCTATTTCGTAGGAAGCGGGTTTTTCTCCAAAGCCGTCTCAGTGTTCAACGTCTTCTCAGTGTGGTCATTTCAGTAGCAGATGTGCTGGGAGAAGAAGACTGTAGCCTAAGAAACCATGGAGACTATCCTACGTGCCTCGGACTCCACCCGTTCGTGAAGCATTCAAAGAGGAAGAAGCTAAAAGTACCTCATGGGCCTACCAGGCCATTCATTCCACTCTGAGAATACAGCAGGGAAGACTTTGCGCTCCCCTGCATCATTCAGGAATTATATCAAGTCGTGCGAAAAGTGTTGTCAACAAAAGCCATCCACACTATTTGACGTGTTAGCAATGTTCTCAATTCAGTAGGAGATGAAAGCAGTGGTGTGTCACATAGTACGTACTCTTGTCAGCATCCTGTCCAAGAACGTTGCAGCAATGTAGGATCTCCGGCTCGTGTCTTAGCCCAAGAGCTACTGAAACGATCTCCCGTCAGCAACGGAGGGAATGCTAGCATAGCACTTTGTGATCCTTGAAGCGGAATGAGCTTCCACAGTAGAGTTTTCTCCTAGGTACTTTTTCCATGAGAAAAGCGTAGACCCAGGAAGAATAGAGGCAACAGCCTACTACCTCACTTTGCCCATACAGTGTTTTCAACGTAGAAATACATGTGCAGCTAGCAGTCCCCTTACTCTATTCGAGTGACTCTCTCACACAGCGCAGGGGTGAACGGTTTGAAAGCTGCCAAGTTACTCGGGAAGCAACATGTTCCTGAGAAGTGGCTTTAAGCATGAACGCAGCACTAGATCAATGTGCTCATAGCAGTTGAATTGGAAATGAGTGCCTTATACCACATCACATACCCTCTTCAGAACTTATGATCAGCTCTTTTGCTCTGTTATTTTTACCTTGCTGTATTTCGGTGCAACGATCTACAGAATAACTTTCTCGTCAACAACGGACTCAATGAAGCACAGGACAAGACAGCGAAGAAATGCACGATCTTCTATGACACACTCTCCTCTAACTGCGACCGTCATCTAGCTTTAGCCCTAGCCCTAAAACTATATGTAACCTTAACCCAAACGCTAATGCTAAACCTATCCCTAACCCTAAACCTAACCATAACCGTAACCCTATCCATAAGCCTAACCCTAGCCCTATCCCCAACGCTGTCCCTAATCCTAACCCTAACCCTAACCCTAACCCTATCCCTATCCCTAACCCTAACCCTAACCCTAACCCTATCCCTATCCCTAACCCTAACCCTAACCCTAACCCTATCCCTACCCCTACCCTAATAATAAAGCTTATCCTTACCATAATCGCAATGCTAGTCCTAACTCTAACACTATCCTTAAACAGAAATCTTCTGATATATCAGAGCTGTGGGTTGTGTGCTAAACTAAATGCTACTGAACTTATTTTCAATCCGTAGTGAATGAACAGGAGCATAGCAGTTTCAGACCTTCGCAGGACAATCAGCTGCGAGCGTGGGCTTTTCGCCGCTCTGTTTTTTCCAGGAAAATAGCAGAGGCCGAAGATCTCCTGCAGCTACTGACTACGATGTCTTGTGGACAAAACTGTTTCTCGAACGTAGATATGCCCATGAAGCTCACAGCCCACTGACTCTATTCGATTGAATTTCCTTCTGATAGAATAGCAAGGAATTCATGGAAAGCTTCCAAACAACTAGGGAATCAGGATGTTTCATAAGGGTCCCTTATTAGAAAACTTCACCTCCAGCGGGTAACACTAGGTCAATGGACTCGTTTCAGTAGAGTGCGGAATGTGTGGGATGCCGCTAGAAGCCACCGATTTAGAACGTCATTTCAATTGGTTTTCTGTATGATCACCGTGGCGGTAACTTTGCTAGCCACAGAGTTGTGGAATCACGTTCCCCAAATCAGATGAGTGAACGGAAGCACAGGACTATGCCGACTATGACCTAGAGTCAGCTTAGCTACCACTGTTTTCGCCAAAATATGCGTTCTGCGAGGAAAGCGTATCCGGACGTTGGAAGGCCGCTAGGCCCTGATACGAGACTTGGCCTCCAAGTCTCTGAAGATCTAAGGGAATATGAATGTCAGAGTAGCCTGTGGGACTCCCAGTGGAAGATAATACATTCCTGAAGATTTGTTTGCTCCTCAAACTCACCCGGGAATCAACCTATTTCGTAGGAAGCGGGTTTTTCTCCAAAGCCGTCTCAGTGTTCAACGTCTTCTCAGTGTGGTCATTTCAGTAGCAGATGTGCTGGGAGAAGAAGACTGTAGCCTAAGAAACCATGGAGACTATCCTACGTGCCTCGGACTCCACCCGTTCGTGAAGCATTCAAAGAGGAAGAAGCTAAAAGTACCTCATGGGCCTACCAGGCCATTCATTCCACTCTGAGAATACAGCAGGGAAGACTTTGCGCTCCCCTGCATCATTCAGGAATTATATCAAGTCGTGCGAAAAGTGTTGTCAACAAAAGCCATCCACACTATTTGACGTGTTAGCAATGTTCTCAATTCAGTAGGAGATGAAAGCAGTGGTGTGTCACATAGTACGTACTCTTGTCAGCATCCTGTCCAAGAACGTTGCAGCAATGTAGGATCTCCGGCTCGTGTCTTAGCCCAAGAGCTACTGAAACGATCTCCCGTCAGCAACGGAGGGAATGCTAGCATAGCACTTTGTGATCCTTGAAGCGGAATGAGCTTCCACAGTAGAGTTTTCTCCTAGGTACTTTTTCCATGAGAAAAGCGTAGACCCAGGAAGAATAGAGGCAACAGCCTACTACCTCACTTTGCCCATACAGTGTTTTCAACGTAGAAATACATGTGCAGCTAGCAGTCCCCTTACTCTATTCGAGTGACTCTCTCACACAGCGCAGGGGTGAACGGTTTGAAAGCTGCCAAGTTACTCGGGAAGCAACATGTTCCTGAGAAGTGGCTTTAAGCATGAACGCAGCACTAGATCAATGTGCTCATAGCAGTTGAATTGGAAATGAGTGCCTTATACCACATCACATACCCTCTTCAGAACTTATGATCAGCTCTTTTGCTCTGTTATTTTTACCTTGCTGTATTTCGGTGCAACGATCTACAGAATAACTTTCTCGTCAACAACGGACTCAATGAAGCACAGGACAAGACAGCGAAGAAATGCACGATCTTCTATGACACACTCTCCTCTAACTGCGACCGTCATCTAGCTTTAGCCCTAGCCCTAAAACTATATGTAACCTTAACCCAAACGCTAATGCTAAACCTATCCCTAACCCTAAACCTAACCATAACCGTAACCCTATCCATAAGCCTAACCCTAGCCCTATCCCCAACGCTGTCCCTAATCCTAACCCTAACCCTAACCCTAACCCTATCCCTATCCCTAACCCTAACCCTAACCCTAACCCTATCCCTATCCCTAACCCTAACCCTAACCCTAACCCTATCCCTACCCCTACCCTAATAATAAAGCTTATCCTTACCATAATCGCAATGCTAGTCCTAACTCTAACACTATCCTTAAACAGAAATCTTCTGATATATCAGAGCTGTGGGTTGTGTGCTAAACTAAATGCTACTGAAATTATTTTCAATCCGTAGTGAATGAACAGGAGCATAGCAGTTTCAGACCTTCGCAGGACAATCAGCTGCGAGCGTGGGCTTTTCGCCGCTCTGTTTTTTCCAGGAAAATAGCAGAGGCCGAAGATCTCCTGCAGCTACTGACTACGATGTCTTGTGGACAAAACTGTTTCTCGAACGTAGATATGCCCATGAAGCTCACAGCCCACTGACTCTATTCGATTGAATTTCCTTCTGATAGAATAGCAAGGAATTCATGGAAAGCTTCCAAACAACTAGGGAATCAGGATGTTTCATAAGGGTCCCTTATTAGAAAACTTCACCTCCAGCGGGTAACACTAGGTCAATGGACTCGTTTCAGTAGAGTGCGGAATGTGTGGGATGCCGCTAGAAGCCACCGATTTAGAACGTCATTTCAATTGGTTTTCTGTATGATCACCGTGGCGGTAACTTTGCTAGCCACAGAGTTGTGGAATCACGTTCCCCAAATCAGATGAGTGAACGGAAGCACAGGACTATGCCGACTATGACCTAGAGTCAGCTTAGCTACCACTGTTTTCGCCAAAATATGCGTTCTGCGAGGAAAGCGTATCCGGACGTTGGAAGGCCGCTAGGCCCTGATACGAGACTTGGCCTCCAAGTCTCTGAAGATCTAAGGGAATATGAATGTCAGAGTAGCCTGTGGGACTCCCAGTGGAAGATAATACATTCCTGAAGATTTGTTTGCTCCTCAAACTCACCCGGGAATCAACCTATTTCGTAGGAAGCGGGTTTTTCTCCAAAGCCGTCTCAGTGTTCAACGTCTTCTCAGTGTGGTCATTTCAGTAGCAGATGTGCTGGGAGAAGAAGACTGTAGCCTAAGAAACCATGGAGACTATACTACGTGCCTCGGACTCCACCCGTTCGTGAAGCATTCAAAGAGGAAGAAGCTAAAAGTACCTCATGGGCCTACCAGGCCATTCATTCCACTCTGAGAATACAGCAGGGAAGACTTTGCGCTCCCCTGCATCATTCAGGAATTATATCAAGTCGTGCGAAAAGTGTTGTCAACAAAAGCCATCCACACTATTTGACGTGTTAGCAATGTTCTCAATTCAGTAGGAGATGAAAGCAGTGGTGTGTCACATAGTACGTACTCTTGTCAGCATCCTGTCCAAGAACGTTGCAGCAATGTAGGATCTCCGGCTCGTGTCTTAGCCCAAGAGCTACTGAAACGATCTCCCGTCAGCAACGGAGGGAATGCTAGCATAGCACTTTGTGATCCTTGAAGCGGAATGAGCTTCCACAGTAGAGTTTTCTCCTAGGTACTTTTTCCATGAGAAAAGCGTAGACCCAGGAAGAATAGAGGCAACAGCCTACTACCTCACTTTGCCCATACAGTGTTTTCAACGTAGAAATACATGTGCAGCTAGCAGTCCCCTTACTCTATTCGAGTGACTCTCTCACACAGCGCAGGGGTGAACGGTTTGAAAGCTGCCAAGTTACTCGGGAAGCAACATGTTCCTGAGAAGTGGCTTTAAGCATGAACGCAGCACTAGATCAATGTGCTCATAGCAGTTGAATTGGAAATGAGTGCCTTATACCACATCACATACCCTCTTCAGAACTTATGATCAGCTCTTTTGCTCTGTTATTTTTACCTTGCTGTATTTCGGTGCAACGATCTACAGAATAACTTTCTCGTCAACAACGGACTCAATGAAGCACAGGACAAGACAGCGAAGAAATGCACGATCTTCTATGACACACTCTCCTCTAACTGCGACCGTCATCTAGCTTTAGCCCTAGCCCTAAAACTATATGTAACATTAACCCAAACGCTAATGCTAAACCTATCCCTAACCCTAAACCTAACCATAACCGTAACCCTATCCATAAGCCTAACCCTAGCCCTATCCCCAACGCTGTCCCTAATCCTAACCCTAACCCTAACCCTAACCCTATCCCTATCCCTAACCCTAACCCTAACCCTAACCCTATCCCTATCCCTAACCCTAACCCTAACCCTAACCCTATCCCTACCCCTACCCTAATAATAAAGCTTATCCTTACCATAATCGCAATGCTAGTCCTAACTCTAACACTATCCTTAAACAGAAATCTTCTGATATATCAGAGCTGTGGGTTGTGTGCTAAACTAAATGCTACTGAAATTATTTTCAATCCGTAGTGAATGAACAGGAGCATAGCAGTTTCAGACCTTCGCAGGACAATCAGCTGCGAGCGTGGGCTTTTCGCCGCTCTGTTTTTTCCAGGAAAATAGCAGAGGCCGAAGATCTCCTGCAGCTACTGACTACGATGTCTTGTGGACAAAACTGTTTCTCGAACGTAGATATGCCCATGAAGCTCACAGCCCACTGACTCTATTCGATTGAATTTCCTTCTGATAGAATAGCAAGGAATTCATGGAAAGCTTCCAAACAACTAGGGAATCAGGATGTTTCATAAGGGTCCCTTATTAGAAAACTTCACCTCCAGCGGGTAACACTAGGTCAATGGACTCGTTTCAGTAGAGTGCGGAATGTGTGGGATGCCGCTAGAAGCCACCGATTTAGAACGTCATTTCAATTGGTTTTCTGTATGATCACCGTGGCGGTAACTTTGCTAGCCACAGAGTTGTGGAATCACGTTCCCCAAATCAGATGAGTGAACGGAAGCACAGGACTATGCCGACTATGACCTAGAGTCAGCTTAGCTACCACTGTTTTCGCCAAAATATGCGTTCTGCGAGGAAAGCGTATCCGGACGTTGGAAGGCCGCTAGGCCCTGATACGAGACTTGGCCTCCAAGTCTCTGAAGATCTAAGGGAATATGAATGTCAGAGTAGCCTGTGGGACTCCCAGTGGAAGATAATACATTCCTGAAGATTTGTTTGCTCCTCAAACTCACCCGGGAATCAACCTATTTCGTAGGAAGCGGGTTTTTCTCCAAAGCCGTCTCAGTGTTCAACGTCTTCTCAGTGTGGTCATTTCAGTAGCAGATGTGCTGGGAGAAGAAGACTGTAGCCTAAGAAACCATGGAGACTATACTACGTGCCTCGGACTCCACCCGTTCGTGAAGCATTCAAAGAGGAAGAAGCTAAAAGTACCTCATGGGCCTACCAGGCCATTCATTCCACTCTGAGAATACAGCAGGGAAGACTTTGCGCTCCCCTGCATCATTCAGGAATTATATCAAGTCGTGCGAAAAGTGTTGCCAACAAAAGCCATCCACACTATTTGACGTGTTAGCAATGTTCTCAATTCAGTAGGAGATGAAAGCAGTGGTGTGTCACATAGTACGTACTCTTGTCAGCATCCTGTCCAAGAACGTTGCAGCAATGTAGGATCTCCGGCTCGTGTCTTAGCCCAAGAGCTACTGAAACGATCTCCCGTCAGCAACGGAGGGAATGCTAGCATAGCACTTTGTGATCCTTGAAGCGGAATGAGCTTCCACAGTAGAGTTTTCTCCTAGGTACTTTTTCCATGAGAAAAGCGTAGACCCAGGAAGAATAGAGGCAACAGCCTACTACCTCACTTTGCCCATACAGTGTTTTCAACGTAGAAATACATGTGCAGCTAGCAGTCCCCTTACTCTATTCGAGTGACTCTCTCACACAGCGCAGGGGTGAACGGTTTGAAAGCTGCCAAGTTACTCGGGAAGCAACATGTTCCTGAGAAGTGGCTTTAAGCATGAACGCAGCACTAGATCAATGTGCTCATAGCAGTTGAATTGGAAATGAGTGCCTTATACCACATCACATACCCTCTTCAGAACTTATGATCAGCTCTTTTGCTCTGTTATTTTTACCTTGCTGTATTTCGGTGCAACGATCTACAGAATAACTTTCTCGTCAACAACGGACTCAATGAAGCACAGGACAAGACAGCGAAGAAATGCACGATCTTCTATGACACACTCTCCTCTAACTGCGACCGTCATCTAGCTTTAGCCCTAGCCCTAAAACTATATGTAACCTTAACCCAAACGCTAATGCTAAACCTATCCCTAACCCTAAACCTAACCATAACCGTAACCCTATCCATAAGCCTAACCCTAGCCCTATCCCCAACGCTGTCCCTAATCCTAACCCTAACCCTAACCCTAACCCTATCCCTATCCCTAACCCTAACCCTAACCCTAACCCTATCCCTATCCCTAACCCTAACCCTAACCCTAACCCTATCCCTACCCCTACCCTAATAATAAAGCTTATCCTTACCATAATCGCAATGCTAGTCCTAACTCTAACACTATCCTTAAACAGAAATCTTCTGATATATCAGAGCTGTGGGTTGTGTGCTAAACTAAATGCTACTGAAATTATTTTCAATCCGTAGTGAATGAACAGGAGCATAGCAGTTTCAGACCTTCGCAGGACAATCAGCTGCGAGCGTGGGCTTTTCGCCGCTCTGTTTTTTCCAGGAAAATAGCAGAGGCCGAAGATCTCCTGCAGCTACTGACTACGATGTCTTGTGGACAAAACTGTTTCTCGAACGTAGATATGCCCATGAAGCTCACAGCCCACTGACTCTATTCGATTGAATTTCCTTCTGATAGAATAGCAAGGAATTCATGGAAAGCTTCCAAACAACTAGGGAATCAGGATGTTTCATAAGGGTCCCTTATTAGAAAACTTCACCTCCAGCGGGTAACACTAGGTCAATGGACTCGTTTCAGTAGAGTGCGGAATGTGTGGGATGCCGCTAGAAGCCACCGATTTAGAACGTCATTTCAATTGGTTTTCTGTATGATCACCGTGGCGGTAACTTTGCTAGCCACAGAGTTGTGGAATCACGTTCCCCAAATCAGATGAGTGAACGGAAGCACAGGACTATGCCGACTATGACCTAGAGTCAGCTTAGCTACCACTGTTTTCGCCAAAATATGCGTTCTGCGAGGAAAGCGTATCCGGACGTTGGAAGGCCGCTAGGCCCTGATACGAGACTTGGCCTCCAAGTCTCTGAAGATCTAAGGGAATATGAATGTCAGAGTAGCCTGTGGGACTCCCAGTGGAAGATAATACATTCCTGAAGATTTGTTTGCTCCTCAAACTCACCCGGGAATCAACCTATTTCGTAGGAAGCGGGTTTTTCTCCAAAGCCGTCTCAGTGTTCAACGTCTTCTCAGTGTGGTCATTTCAGTAGCAGATGTGCTGGGAGAAGAAGACTGTAGCCTAAGAAACCATGGAGACTATCCTACGTGCCTCGGACTCCACCCGTTCGTGAAGCATTCAAAGAGGAAGAAGCTAAAAGTACCTCATGGGCCTACCAGGCCATTCATTCCACTCTGAGAATACAGCAGGGAAGACTTTGCGCTCCCCTGCATCATTCAGGAATTATATCAAGTCGTGCGAAAAGTGTTGCCAACAAAAGCCATCCACACTATTTGACGTGTTAGCAATGTTCTCAATTCAGTAGGAGATGAAAGCAGTGGTGTGTCACATAGTACGTACTCTTGTCAGCATCCTGTCCAAGAACGTTGCAGCAATGTAGGATCTCCGGCTCGTGTCTTAGCCCAAGAGCTACTGAAACGATCTCCCGTCAGCAACGGAGGGAATGCTAGCATAGCACTTTGTGATCCTTGAAGCGGAATGAGCTTCCACAGTAGAGTTTTCTCCTAGGTACTTTTTCCATGAGAAAAGCGTAGACCCAGGAAGAATAGAGGCAACAGCCTACTACCTCACTTTGCCCATACAGTGTTTTCAACGTAGAAATACATGTGCAGCTAGCAGTCCCCTTACTCTATTCGAGTGACTCTCTCACACAGCGCAGGGGTGAACGGTTTGAAAGCTGCCAAGTTACTCGGGAAGCAACATGTTCCTGAGAAGTGGCTTTAAGCATGAACGCAGCACTAGATCAATGTGCTCATAGCAGTTGAATTGGAAATGAGTGCCTTATACCACATCACATACCCTCTTCAGAACTTATGATCAGCTCTTTTGCTCTGTTATTTTTACCTTGCTGTATTTCGGTGCAACGATCTACAGAATAACTTTCTCGTCAAAAACGGACTCAATGAAGCACAGGACAAGACAGCGAAGAAATGCACGATCTTCTATGACACACTCTCCTCTAACTGCGACCGTCATCTAGCTTTAGCCCTAGCCCTAAAACTATATGTAACATTAACCCAAACGCTAATGCTAAACCTAACCCTAACCCTAAACCTAACCATAACCGTAACCCTATCCATAAGCCTAACCCTAGCCCTATCCCCAACGCTGTCCCTAATCCTAACCCTAACCCTAACCCTAACCCTATCCCTATCCCTAACCCTAACCCTAACCCTAACCCTATCCCTATCCCTAACCCTAACCCTAACCCTAACCCTATCCCTACCCCTACCCTAATAATAAAGCTTATCCTTACCATAATCGCAATGCTAGTCCTAACTCTAACACTATCCTTAAACAGAAATCTTCTGATACATCAGAGCTGTGGGTTGTGTGCTAAACTAAATGCTACTGAAATTATTTTCAATCCGTAGTGAATGAACAGGAGCATAGCAGTTTCAGACCTTCGCAGGACAATCAGCTGCGAGCGTGGGCTTTTCGCAGCTCTGTTTTTTCCAGGAAAATAGCAGAGGCCGAAGATCTCCTGCAGCTACTGACTACGATGTCTTGTGGACAAAACTGTTTCTCGAACGTAGATATGCCCATGAAGCTCACAGCCCACTGACTCTATTCGATTGAATTTCCTTCTGATAGAATAGCAAGGAATTCATGGAAAGCTTCCAAACAACTAGGGAATCAGGATGTTTCATAAGGGTCCCTTATTAGAAAACTTCATCTCCAGCGGGTAACACTAGGTCAATGGACTCGTTTCAGTAGAGTGCGGAATGTGTGGGATGCCGCTAGAAGCCACCGATTTAGAACGTCATTTCAATTGGTTTTCTGTATGATCACCGTGGCGGTAACTTTGCTAGCCACAGAGTTGTGGAATCACGTTCCCCAAATCAGATGAGTGAACGGAAGCACAGGACTATGCCGACTATGACCTAGAGTCAGCTTAGCTACCACTCTTTTCGCCAAAATATGCGTTCTGCGAGGAAAGCGTATCCGGACGTTGGAAGGCCGCTAGGCCCTGATACGAGACTTGGCCTCCAAGTCTCTGAAGATCTAAGGGAATATGAATGTCAGAGTAGCCTGTGGGACTCCCAGTGGAAGATAATACATTCCTGAAGATTTGTTTGCTCCTCAAACTCACCCGGGAATCAACCTATTTCGTAGGAAGCGGGTTTTTCTCCAAAGCCGTCTCAGTGTTCAACGTCTTCTCAATGTGGTCATTTCAGTAGCAGATGTGCTGGGAGAAGAAGACTGTAGCCTAAGAAACCATGGAGACTATACTACGTGCCTCGGACTCCACCCGTTCGTGAAGCATTCAAAGAGGAAGAAGCTAAAAGTACCTCATGGGCCTACCAGGCCATTCATTCCACTCTGAGAATACAGCAGGGAAGACTTTGCGCTCCCCTGCATCATTCAGGAATTATATCAAGTCGTGCGAAAAGTGTTGTCAACAAAAGCCATCCACACTATTTGACGTGTTAGCAATGTTCTCAATTCAGTAGGAGATGAAAGCAGTGGTGTGTCACATAGTACGTACTCTTGTCAGCATCCTGTCCAAGAACGTTGCAGCAATGTAGGATCTCCGGCTCGTGTCTTAGCCCAAGAGCTACTGAAACGATCTCCCGTCAGCAACGGAGGGAATGCTAGCATAGCACTTTGTGATCCTTGAAGCGGAATGAGCTTCCACAGTAGAGTTTTCTCCTAGGTACTTTTTCCATGAGAAAAGCGTAGACCCAGGAAGAATAGAGGCAACAGCCTACTACCTCACTTTGCCCATACAGTGTTTTCAACGTAGAAATACATGTGCAGCTAGCAGTCCCCTTACTCTATTCGAGTGACTCTCTCACACAGCGCAGGGGTGAACGGTTTGAAAGCTGCCAAGTTACTCGGGAAGCAACATGTTCCTGAGAAGTGGCTTTAAGCATGAACGCAGCACTAGATCAATGTGCTCATAGCAGTTGAATTGGAAATGAGTGCCTTATACCACATCACATACCCTCTTCAGAACTTATGATCAGCTCTTTTGCTCTGTTATTTTTACCTTGCTGTATTTCGGTGCAACGATCTACAGAATAACTTTCTCGTCAACAACGGACTCAATGAAGCACAGGACAAGACAGCGAAGAAATGCACGATCTTCTATGACACACTCTCCTCTAACTGCGACCGTCATCTAGCTTTAGCCCTAGCCCTAAAACTATATGTAACATTAACCCAAACGCTAATGCTAAACCTATCCCTAACCCTAAACCTAACCATAACCGTAACCCTATCCATAAGCCTAACCCTAGCCCTATCCCCAACGCTGTCCCTAATCCTAACCCTAACCCTAACCCTAACCCTATCCCTATCCCTAACCCTAACCCTAACCCTAACCCTATCCCTATCCCTAACCCTAACCCTAACCCTAACCCTATCCCTACCCCTACCCTAATAATAAAGCTTATCCTTACCATAATCGCAATGCTAGTCCTAACTCTAACACTATCCTTAAACAGAAATCTTCTGATATATCAGAGCTGTGGGTTGTGTGCTAAACTAAATGCTACTGAAATTATTTTCAATCCGTAGTGAATGAACAGGAGCATAGCAGTTTCAGACCTTCGCAGGACAATCAGCTGCGAGCGTGGGCTTTTCGCCGCTCTGTTTTTTCCAGGAAAATAGCAGAGGCCGAAGATCTCCTGCAGCTACTGACTACGATGTCTTGTGGACAAAACTGTTTCTCGAACGTAGATATGCCCATGAAGCTCACAGCCCACTGACTCTATTCGATTGAATTTCCTTCTGATAGAATAGCAAGGAATTCATGGAAAGCTTCCAAACAACTAGGGAATCAGGATGTTTCATAAGGGTCCCTTATTAGAAAACTTCACCTCCAGCGGGTAACACTAGGTCAATGGACTCGTTTCAGTAGAGTGCGGAATGTGTGGGATGCCGCTAGAAGCCACCGATTTAGAACGTCATTTCAATTGGTTTTCTGTATGATCACCGTGGCGGTAACTTTGCTAGCCACAGAGTTGTGGAATCACGTTCCCCAAATCAGATGAGTGAACGGAAGCACAGGACTATGCCGACTATGACCTAGAGTCAGCTTAGCTACCACTGTTTTCGCCAAAATATGCGTTCTGCGAGGAAAGCGTATCCGGACGTTGGAAGGCCGCTAGGCCCTGATACGAGACTTGGCCTCCAAGTCTCTGAAGATCTAAGGGAATATGAATGTCAGAGTAGCCTGTGGGACTCCCAGTGGAAGATAATACATTCCTGAAGATTTGTTTGCTCCTCAAACTCACCCGGGAATCAACCTATTTCGTAGGAAGCGGGTTTTTCTCCAAAGCCGTCTCAGTGTTCAACGTCTTCTCAGTGTGGTCATTTCAGTAGCAGATGTGCTGGGAGAAGAAGACTGTAGCCTAAGAAACCATGGAGACTATACTACGTGCCTCGGACTCCACCCGTTCGTGAAGCATTCAAAGAGGAAGAAGCTAAAAGTACCTCATGGGCCTACCAGGCCATTCATTCCACTCTGAGAATACAGCAGGGAAGACTTTGCGCTCCCCTGCATCATTCAGGAATTATATCAAGTCGTGCGAAAAGTGTTGCCAACAAAAGCCATCCACACTATTTGACGTGTTAGCAATGTTCTCAATTCAGTAGGAGATGAAAGCAGTGGTGTGTCACATAGTACGTACTCTTGTCAGCATCCTGTCCAAGAACGTTGCAGCAATGTAGGATCTCCGGCTCGTGTCTTAGCCCAAGAGCTACTGAAACGATCTCCCGTCAGCAACGGAGGGAATGCTAGCATAGCACTTTGTGATCCTTGAAGCGGAATGAGCTTCCACAGTAGAGTTTTCTCCTAGGTACTTTTTCCATGAGAAAAGCGTAGACCCAGGAAGAATAGAGGCAACAGCCTACTACCTCACTTTGCCCATACAGTGTTTTCAACGTAGAAATACATGTGCAGCTAGCAGTCCCCTTACTCTATTCGAGTGACTCTCTCACACAGCGCAGGGGTGAACGGTTTGAAAGCTGCCAAGTTACTCGGGAAGCAACATGTTCCTGAGAAGTGGCTTTAAGCATGAACGCAGCACTAGATCAATGTGCTCATAGCAGTTGAATTGGAAATGAGTGCCTTATACCACATCACATACCCTCTTCAGAACTTATGATCAGCTCTTTTGCTCTGTTATTTTTACCTTGCTGTATTTCGGTGCAACGATCTACAGAATAACTTTCTCGTCAACAACGGACTCAATGAAGCACAGGACAAGACAGCGAAGAAATGCACGATCTTCTATGACACACTCTCCTCTAACTGCGACCGTCATCTAGCTTTAGCCCTAGCCCTAAAACTATATGTAACCTTAACCCAAACGCTAATGCTAAACCTATCCCTAACCCTAAACCTAACCATAACCGTAACCCTATCCATAAGCCTAACCCTAGCCCTATCCCCAACGCTGTCCCTAATCCTAACCCTAACCCTAACCCTAACCCTATCCCTATCCCTAACCCTAACCCTAACCCTAACCCTATCCCTATCCCTAACCCTAACCCTATCCCTACCCCTACCCTAATAATAAAGCTTATCCTTACCATAATCGCAATGCTAGTCCTAACTCTAACACTATCCTTAAACAGAAATCTTCTGATATATCAGAGCTGTGGGTTGTGTGCTAAACTAAATGCTACTGAAATTATTTTCAATCCGTAGTGAATGAACAGGAGCATAGCAGTTTCAGACCTTCGCAGGACAATCAGCTGCGAGCGTGGGCTTTTCGCCGCTCTGTTTTTTCCAGGAAAATAGCAGAGGCCGAAGATCTCCTGCAGCTACTGACTACGATGTCTTGTGGACAAAACTGTTTCTCGAACGTAGATATGCCCATGAAGCTCACAGCCCACTGACTCTATTCGATTGAATTTCCTTCTGATAGAATAGCAAGGAATTCATGGAAAGCTTCCAAACAACTAGGGAATCAGGATGTTTCATAAGGGTCCCTTATTAGAAAACTTCACCTCCAGCGGGTAACACTAGGTCAATGGACTCGTTTCAGTAGAGTGCGGAATGTGTGGGATGCCGCTAGAAGCCACCGATTTAGAACGTCATTTCAATTGGTTTTCTGTATGATCACCGTGGCGGTAACTTTGCTAGCCACAGAGTTGTGGAATCACGTTCCCCAAATCAGATGAGTGAACGGAAGCACAGGACTATGCCGACTATGACCTAGAGTCAGCTTAGCTACCACTGTTTTCGCCAAAATATGCGTTCTGCGAGGAAAGCGTATCCGGACGTTGGAAGGCCGCTAGGCCCTGATTGGAGACTTGGCCTCCAAGTCTCTGAAGATCTAAGGGAATATGAATGTCAGAGTAGCCTGTGGGACTCCCAGTGGAAGATAATACATTCCTGAAGATTTGTTTGCTCCTCAAACTCACCCGGGAATCAACCTATTTCGTAGGAAGCGGGTTTTTCTCCAAAGCCGTCTCAGTGTTCAACGTCTTCTCAGTGTGGTCATTTCAGTAGCAGATGTGCTGGGAGAAGAAGACTGTAGCCTAAGAAACCATGGAGACTATCCTACGTGCCTCGGACTCCACCCGTTCGTGAAGCATTCAAAGAGGAAGAAGCTAAAAGTACCTCATGGGCCTACCAGGCCATTCATTCCACTCTGAGAATACAGCAGGGAAGACTTTGCGCTCCCCTGCATCATTCAGGAATTATATCAAGTCGTGCGAAAAGTGTTGTCAACAAAAGCCATCCACACTATTTGACGTGTTAGCAATGTTCTCAATTCAGTAGGAGATGAAAGCAGTGGTGTGTCACATAGTACGTACTCTTGTCAGCATCCTGTCCAAGAACGTTGCAGCAATGTAGGATCTCCGGCTCGTGTCTTAGCCCAAGAGCTACTGAAACGATCTCCCGTCAGCAACGGAGGGAATGCTAGCATAGCACTTTGTGATCCTTGAAGCGGAATGAGCTTCCACAGTAGAGTTTTCTCCTAGGTACTTTTTCCATGAGAAAAGCGTAGACCCAGGAAGAATAGAGGCAACAGCCTACTACCTCACTTTGCCCATACAGTGTTTTCAACGTAGAAATACATGTGCAGCTAGCAGTCCCCTTACTCTATTCGAGTGACTCTCTCACACAGCGCAGGGGTGAACGGTTTGAAAGCTGCCAAGTTACTCGGGAAGCAACATGTTCCTGAGAAGTGGCTTTAAGCATGAACGCAGCACTAGATCAATGTGCTCATAGCAGTTGAATTGGAAATGAGTGCCTTATACCACATCACATACCCTCTTCAGAACTTATGATCAGCTCTTTTGCTCTGTTATTTTTACCTTGCTGTATTTCGGTGCAACGATCTACAGAATAACTTTCTCGTCAACAACGGACTCAATGAAGCACAGGACAAGACAGCGAAGAAATGCACGATCTTCTATGACACACTCTCCTCTAACTGCGACCGTCATCTAGCTTTAGCCCTAGCCCTAAAACTATATGTAACCTTAACCCAAACGCTAATGCTAAACCTATCCCTAACCCTAAACCTAACCATAACCGTAACCCTATCCATAAGCCTAACCCTAGCCCTATCCCCAACGCTGTCCCTAATCCTAACCCTAACCCTAACCCTAACCCTATCCCTATCCCTAACCCTAACCCTAACCCTAACCCTATCCCTATCCCTAACCCTAACCCTAACCCTAACCCTATCCCTACCCCTACCCTAATAATAAAGCTTATCCTTACCATAATCGCAATGCTAGTCCTAACTCTAACACTATCCTTAAACAGAAATCTTCTGATATATCAGAGCTGTGGGTTGTGTGCTAAACTAAATGCTACTGAAATTATTTTCAATCCGTAGTGAATGAACAGGAGCATAGCAGTTTCAGACCTTCGCAGGACAATCAGCTGCGAGCGTGGGCTTTTCGCCGCTCTGTTTTTTCCAGGAAAATAGCAGAGGCCGAAGATCTCCTGCAGCTACTGACTACGATGTCTTGTGGACAAAACTGTTTCTCGAACGTAGATATGCCCATGAAGCTCACAGCCCACTGACTCTATTCGATTGAATTTCCTTCTGATAGAATAGCAAGGAATTCATGGAAAGCTTCCAAACAACTAGGGAATCAGGATGTTTCATAAGGGTCCCTTATTAGAAAACTTCACCTCCAGCGGGTAACACTAGGTCAATGGACTCGTTTCAGTAGAGTGCGGAATGTGTGGGATGCCGCTAGAAGCCACCGATTTAGAACGTCATTTCAATTGGTTTTCTGTATGATCACCGTGGCGGTAACTTTGCTAGCCACAGAGTTGTGGAATCACGTTCCCCAAATCAGATGAGTGAACGGAAGCACAGGACTATGCCGACTATGACCTAGAGTCAGCTTAGCTACCACTGTTTTCGCCAAAATATGCGTTCTGCGAGGAAAGCGTATCCGGACGTTGGAAGGCCGCTAGGCCCTGATTGGAGACTTGGCCTCCAAGTCTCTGAAGATCTAAGGGAATATGAATGTCAGAGTAGCCTGTGGGACTCCCAGTGGAAGATAATACATTCCTGAAGATTTGTTTGCTCCTCAAACTCACCCGGGAATCAACCTATTTCGTAGGAAGCGGGTTTTTCTCCAAAGCCGTCTCAGTGTTCAACGTCTTCTCAGTGTGGTCATTTCAGTAGCAGATGTGCTGGGAGAAGAAGACTGTAGCCTAAGAAACCATGGAGACTATCCTACGTGCCTCGGACTCCACCCGTTCGTGAAGCATTCAAAGAGGAAGAAGCTAAAAGTACCTCATGGGCCTACCAGGCCATTCATTCCACTCTGAGAATACAGCAGGGAAGACTTTGCGCTCCCCTGCATCATTCAGGAATTATATCAAGTCGTGCGAAAAGTGTTGTCAACAAAAGCCATCCACACTATTTGACGTGTTAGCAATGTTCTCAATTCAGTAGGAGATGAAAGCAGTGGTGTGTCACATAGTACGTACTCTTGTCAGCATCCTGTCCAAGAACGTTGCAGCAATGTAGGATCTCCGGCTCGTGTCTTAGCCCAAGAGCTACTGAAACGATCTCCCGTCAGCAACGGAGGGAATGCTAGCATAGCACTTTGTGATCCTTGAAGCGGAATGAGCTTCCACAGTAGAGTTTTCTCCTAGGTACTTTTTCCATGAGAAAAGCGTAGACCCAGGAAGAATAGAGGCAACAGCCTACTACCTCACTTTGCCCATACAGTGTTTTCAACGTAGAAATACATGTGCAGCTAGCAGTCCCCTTACTCTATTCGAGTGACTCTCTCACACAGCGCAGGGGTGAACGGTTTGAAAGCTGCCAAGTTACTCGGGAAGCAACATGTTCCTGAGAAGTGGCTTTAAGCATGAACGCAGCACTAGATCAATGTGCTCATAGCAGTTGAATTGGAAATGAGTGCCTTATACCACATCACATACCCTCTTCAGAACTTATGATCAGCTCTTTTGCTCTGTTATTTTTACCTTGCTGTATTTCGGTGCAACGATCTACAGAATAACTTTCTCGTCAACAACGGACTCAATGAAGCACAGGACAAGACAGCGAAGAAATGCACGATCTTCTATGACACACTCTCCTCTAACTGCGACCGTCATCTAGCTTTAGCCCTAGCCCTAAAACTATATGTAACCTTAACCCAAACGCTAATGCTAAACCTATCCCTAACCCTAAACCTAACCATAACCGTAACCCTATCCATAAGCCTAACCCTAGCCCTATCCCCAACGCTGTCCCTAATCCTAACCCTAACCCTAACCCTAACCCTATCCCTATCCCTAACCCTAACCCTAACCCTAACCCTATCCCTACCCCTACCCTAATAATAAAGCTTATCCTTACCATAATCGCAATGCTAGTCCTAACTCTAACACTATCCTTAAACAGAAATCTTCTGATATATCAGAGCTGTGGGTTGTGTGCTAAACTAAATGCTACTGAAATTATTTTCAATCCGTAGTGAATGAACAGGAGCATAGCAGTTTCAGACCTTCGCAGGACAATCAGCTGCGAGCGTGGGCTTTTCGCCGCTCTGTTTTTTCCAGGAAAATAGCAGAGGCCGAAGATCTCCTGCAGCTACTGACTACGATGTCTTGTGGACAAAACTGTTTCTCGAACGTAGATATGCCCATGAAGCTCACAGCCCACTGACTCTATTCGATTGAATTTCCTTCTGATAGAATAGCAAGGAATTCATGGAAAGCTTCCAAACAACTAGGGAATCAGGATGTTTCATAAGGGTCCCTTATTAGAAAACTTCACCTCCAGCGGGTAACACTAGGTCAATGGACTCGTTTCAGTAGAGTGCGGAATGTGTGGGATGCCGCTAGAAGCCACCGATTTAGAACGTCATTTCAATTGGTTTTCTGTATGATCACCGTGGCGGTAACTTTGCTAGCCACAGAGTTGTGGAATCACGTTCCCCAAATCAGATGAGTGAACGGAAGCACAGGACTATGCCGACTATGACCTAGAGTCAGCTTAGCTACCACTGTTTTCGCCAAAATATGCGTTCTGCGAGGAAAGCGTATCCGGACGTTGGAAGGCCGCTAGGCCCTGATACGAGACTTGGCCTCCAAGTCTCTGAAGATCTAAGGGAATATGAATGTCAGAGTAGCCTGTGGGACTCCCAGTGGAAGATAATACATTCCTGAAGATTTGTTTGCTCCTCAAACTCACCCGGGAATCAACCTATTTCGTAGGAAGCGGGTTTTTCTCCAAAGCCGTCTCAGTGTTCAACGTCTTCTCAGTGTGGTCATTTCAGTAGCAGATGTGCTGGGAGAAGAAGACTGTAGCCTAAGAAACCATGGAGACTATCCTACGTGCCTCGGACTCCACCCGTTCGTGAAGCATTCAAAGAGGAAGAAGCTAAAAGTACCTCATGGGCCTACCAGGCCATTCATTCCACTCTGAGAATACAGCAGGGAAGACTTTGCGCTCCCCTGCATCATTCAGGAATTATATCAAGTCGTGCGAAAAGTGTTGTCAACAAAAGCCATCCACACTATTTGACGTGTTAGCAATGTTCTCAATTCAGTAGGAGATGAAAGCAGTGGTGTGTCACATAGTACGTACTCTTGTCAGCATCCTGTCCAAGAACGTTGCAGCAATGTAGGATCTCCGGCTCGTGTCTTAGCCCAAGAGCTACTGAAACGATCTCCCGTCAGCAACGGAGGGAATGCTAGCATAGCACTTTGTGATCCTTGAAGCGGAATGAGCTTCCACAGTAGAGTTTTCTCCTAGGTACTTTTTCCATGAGAAAAGCGTAGACCCAGGAAGAATAGAGGCAACAGCCTACTACCTCACTTTGCCCATACAGTGTTTTCAACGTAGAAATACATGTGCAGCTAGCAGTCCCCTTACTCTATTCGAGTGACTCTCTCACACAGCGCAGGGGTGAACGGTTTGAAAGCTGCCAAGTTACTCGGGAAGCAACATGTTCCTGAGAAGTGGCTTTAAGCATGAACGCAGCACTAGATCAATGTGCTCATAGCAGTTGAATTGGAAATGAGTGCCTTATACCACATCACATACCCTCTTCAGAACTTATGATCAGCTCTTTTGCTCTGTTATTTTTACCTTGCTGTATTTCGGTGCAACGATCTACAGAATAACTTTCTCGTCAACAACGGACTCAATGAAGCACAGGACAAGACAGCGAAGAAATGCACGATCTTCTATGACACACTCTCCTCTAACTGCGACCGTCATCTAGCTTTAGCCCTAGCCCTAAAACTATATGTAACATTAACCCAAACGCTAATGCTAAACCTATCCCTAACCCTAAACCTAACCATAACCGTAACCCTATCCATAAGCCTAACCCTAGCCCTATCCCCAACGCTGTCCCTAATCCTAACCCTAACCCTAACCCTAACCCTATCCCTATCCCTAACCCTAACCCTAACCCTAACCCTATCCCTATCCCTAACCCTAACCCTAACCCTAACCCTAACCCTATCCCTACCCTAATAATAAAGCTTATCCTTACCATAATCGCAATGCTAGTCCTAACTCTAACACTATCCTTAAACAGAAATCTTCTGATATATCAGAGCTGTGGGTTGTGTGCTAAACTAAATGCTACTGAAATTATTTTCAATCCGTAGTGAATGAACAGGAGCATAGCAGTTTCAGACCTTCGCAGGACAATCAGCTGCGAGCGTGGGCTTTTCGCCGCTCTGTTTTTTCCAGGAAAATAGCAGAGGCCGAAGATCTCCTGCAGCTACTGACTACGATGTCTTGTGGACAAAACTGTTTCTCGAACGTAGATATGCCCATGAAGCTCACAGCCCACTGACTCTATTCGATTGAATTTCCTTCTGATAGAATAGCAAGGAATTCATGGAAAGCTTCCAAACAACTAGGGAATCAGGATGTTTCATAAGGGTCCCTTATTAGAAAACTTCACCTCCAGCGGGTAACACTAGGTCAATGGACTCGTTTCAGTAGAGTGCGGAATGTGTGGGATGCCGCTAGAAGCCACCGATTTAGAACGTCATTTCAATTGGTTTTCTGTATGATCACCGTGGCGGTAACTTTGCTAGCCACAGAGTTGTGGAATCACGTTCCCCAAATCAGATGAGTGAACGGAAGCACAGGACTATGCCGACTATGACCTAGAGTCAGCTTAGCTACCACTCTTTTCGCCAAAATATGCGTTCTGCGAGGAAAGCGTATCCGGACGTTGGAAGGCCGCTAGGCCCTGATACGAGACTTGGCCTCCAAGTCTCTGAAGATCTAAGGGAATATGAATGTCAGAGTAGCCTGTGGGACTCCCAGTGGAAGATAATACATTCCTGAAGATTTGTTTGCTCCTCAAACTCACCCGGGAATCAACCTATTTCGTAGGAAGCGGGTTTTTCTCCAAAGCCGTCTCAGTGTTCAACGTCTTCTCAGTGTGGTCATTTCAGTAGCAGATGTGCTGGGAGAAGAAGACTGTAGCCTAAGAAACCATGGAGACTATACTACGTGCCTCGGACTCCACCCGTTCGTGAAGCATTCAAAGAGGAAGAAGCTAAAAGTACCTCATGGGCCTACCAGGCCATTCATTCCACTCTGAGAATACAGCAGGGAAGACTTTGCGCTCCCCTGCATCATTCAGGAATTATATCAAGTCGTGCGAAAAGTGTTGTCAACAAAAGCCATCCACACTATTTGACGTGTTAGCAATGTTCTCAATTCAGTAGGAGATGAAAGCAGTGGTGTGTCACATAGTACGTACTCTTGTCAGCATCCTGTCCAAGAACGTTGCAGCAATGTAGGATCTCCGGCTCGTGTCTTAGCCCAAGAGCTACTGAAACGATCTCCCGTCAGCAACGGAGGGAATGCTAGCATAGCACTTTGTGATCCTTGAAGCGGAATGAGCTTCCACAGTAGAGTTTTCTCCTAGGTACTTTTTCCATGAGAAAAGCGTAGACCCAGGAAGAATAGAGGCAACAGCCTACTACCTCACTTTGCCCATACAGTGTTTTCAACGTAGAAATACATGTGCAGCTAGCAGTCCCCTTACTCTATTCGAGTGACTCTCTCACACAGCGCAGGGGTGAACGGTTTGAAAGCTGCCAAGTTACTCGGGAAGCAACATGTTCCTGAGAAGTGGCTTTAAGCATGAACGCAGCACTAGATCAATGTGCTCATAGCAGTTGAATTGGAAATGAGTGCCTTATACCACATCACATACCCTCTTCAGAACTTATGATCAGCTCTTTTGCTCTGTTATTTTTACCTTGCTGTATTTCGGTGCAACGATCTACAGAATAACTTTCTCGTCAACAACGGACTCAATGAAGCACAGGACAAGACAGCGAAGAAATGCACGATCTTCTATGACACACTCTCCTCTAACTGCGACCGTCATCTAGCTTTAGCCCTAGCCCTAAAACTATATGTAACATTAACCCAAACGCTAATGCTAAACCTATCCCTAACCCTAAACCTAACCATAACCGTAACCCTATCCATAAGCCTAACCCTAGCCCTATCCCCAACGCTGTCCCTAATCCTAACCCTAACCCTAACCCTAACCCTATCCCTATCCCTAACCCTAACCCTAACCCTAACCCTATCCCTATCCCTAACCCTAACCCTAACCCTAACCCTAACCCTATCCCTACCCTAATAATAAAGCTTATCCTTACCATAATCGCAATGCTAGTCCTAACTCTAACACTATCCTTAAACAGAAATCTTCTGATATATCAGAGCTGTGGGTTGTGTGCTAAACTAAATGCTACTGAAATTATTTTCAATCCGTAGTGAATGAACAGGAGCATAGCAGTTTCAGACCTTCGCAGGACAATCAGCTGCGAGCGTGGGCTTTTCGCCGCTCTGTTTTTTCCAGGAAAATAGCAGAGGCCGAAGATCTCCTGCAGCTACTGACTACGATGTCTTGTGGACAAAACTGTTTCTCGAACGTAGATATGCCCATGAAGCTCACAGCCCACTGACTCTATTCGATTGAATTTCCTTCTGATAGAATAGCAAGGAATTCATGGAAAGCTTCCAAACAACTAGGGAATCAGGATGTTTCATAAGGGTCCCTTATTAGAAAACTTCACCTCCAGCGGGTAACACTAGGTCAATGGACTCGTTTCAGTAGAGTGCGGAATGTGTGGGATGCCGCTAGAAGCCACCGATTTAGAACGTCATTTCAATTGGTTTTCTGTATGATCACCGTGGCGGTAACTTTGCTAGCCACAGAGTTGTGGAATCACGTTCCCCAAATCAGATGAGTGAACGGAAGCACAGGACTATGCCGACTATGACCTAGAGTCAGCTTAGCTACCACTCTTTTCGCCAAAATATGCGTTCTGCGAGGAAAGCGTATCCGGACGTTGGAAGGCCGCTAGGCCCTGATACGAGACTTGGCCTCCAAGTCTCTGAAGATCTAAGGGAATATGAATGTCAGAGTAGCCTGTGGGACTCCCAGTGGAAGATAATACATTCCTGAAGATTTGTTTGCTCCTCAAACTCACCCGGGAATCAACCTATTTCGTAGGAAGCGGGTTTTTCTCCAAAGCCGTCTCAGTGTTCAACGTCTTCTCAGTGTGGTCATTTCAGTAGCAGATGTGCTGGGAGAAGAAGACTGTAGCCTAAGAAACCATGGAGACTATACTACGTGCCTCGGACTCCACCCGTTCGTGAAGCATTCAAAGAGGAAGAAGCTAAAAGTACCTCATGGGCCTACCAGGCCATTCATTCCACTCTGAGAATACAGCAGGGAAGACTTTGCGCTCCCCTGCATCATTCAGGAATTATATCAAGTCGTGCGAAAAGTGTTGTCAACAAAAGCCATCCACACTATTTGACGTGTTAGCAATGTTCTCAATTCAGTAGGAGATGAAAGCAGTGGTGTGTCACATAGTACGTACTCTTGTCAGCATCCTGTCCAAGAACGTTGCAGCAATGTAGGATCTCCGGCTCGTGTCTTAGCCCAAGAGCTACTGAAACGATCTCCCGTCAGCAACGGAGGGAATGCTAGCATAGCACTTTGTGATCCTTGAAGCGGAATGAGCTTCCACAGTAGAGTTTTCTCCTAGGTACTTTTTCCATGAGAAAAGCGTAGACCCAGGAAGAATAGAGGCAACAGCCTACTACCTCACTTTGCCCATACAGTGTTTTCAACGTAGAAATACATGTGCAGCTAGCAGTCCCCTTACTCTATTCGAGTGACTCTCTCACACAGCGCAGGGGTGAACGGTTTGAAAGCTGCCAAGTTACTCGGGAAGCAACATGTTCCTGAGAAGTGGCTTTAAGCATGAACGCAGCACTAGATCAATGTGCTCATAGCAGTTGAATTGGAAATGAGTGCCTTATACCACATCACATACCCTCTTCAGAACTTATGATCAGCTCTTTTGCTCTGTTATTTTTACCTTGCTGTATTTCGGTGCAACGATCTACAGAATAACTTTCTCGTCAACAACGGACTCAATGAAGCACAGGACAAGACAGCGAAGAAATGCACGATCTTCTATGACACACTCTCCTCTAACTGCGACCGTCATCTAGCTTTAGCCCTAGCCCTAAAACTATATGTAACATTAACCCAAACGCTAATGCTAAACCTATCCCTAACCCTAAACCTAACCATAACCGTAACCCTATCCATAAGCCTAACCCTAGCCCTATCCCCAACGCTGTCCCTAATCCTAACCCTAACCCTAACCCTAACCCTATCCCTATCCCTAACCCTAACCCTAACCCTAACCCTATCCCTATCCCTAACCCTAACCCTAACCCTAACCCTAACCCTATCCCTACCCTAATAATAAAGCTTATCCTTACCATAATCGCAATGCTAGTCCTAACTCTAACACTATCCTTAAACAGAAATCTTCTGATATATCAGAGCTGTGGGTTGTGTGCTAAACTAAATGCTACTGAAATTATTTTCAATCCGTAGTGAATGAACAGGAGCATAGCAGTTTCAGACCTTCGCAGGACAATCAGCTGCGAGCGTGGGCTTTTCGCCGCTCTGTTTTTTCCAGGAAAATAGCAGAGGCCGAAGATCTCCTGCAGCTACTGACTACGATGTCTTGTGGACAAAACTGTTTCTCGAACGTAGATATGCCCATGAAGCTCACAGCCCACTGACTCTATTCGATTGAATTTCCTTCTGATAGAATAGCAAGGAATTCATGGAAAGCTTCCAAACAACTAGGGAATCAGGATGTTTCATAAGGGTCCCTTATTAGAAAACTTCACCTCCAGCGGGTAACACTAGGTCAATGGACTCGTTTCAGTAGAGTGCGGAATGTGTGGGATGCCGCTAGAAGCCACCGATTTAGAACGTCATTTCAATTGGTTTTCTGTATGATCACCGTGGCGGTAACTTTGCTAGCCACAGAGTTGTGGAATCACGTTCCCCAAATCAGATGAGTGAACGGAAGCACAGGACTATGCCGACTATGACCTAGAGTCAGCTTAGCTACCACTGTTTTCGCCAAAATATGCGTTCTGCGAGGAAAGCGTATCCGGACGTTGGAAGGCCGCTAGGCCCTGATTGGAGACTTGGCCTCCAAGTCTCTGAAGGTCTAAGGGAATATGAATGTCAGAGTAGCCTGTGGGACTCCCAGTGGAAGATAATACATTCCTGAAGATTTGTTTGCTCCTCAAACTCACCCGGGAATCAACCTATTTCGTAGGAAGCGGGTTTTTCTCCAAAGCCGTCTCAGTGTTCAACGTCTTCTCAGTGTGGTCATTTCAGTAGCAGATGTGCTGGGAGAAGAAGACTGTAGCCTAAGAAACCATGGAGACTATCCTACGTGCCTCGGACTCCACCCGTTCGTGAAGCATTCAAAGAGGAAGAAGCTAAAAGTACCTCATGGGCCTACCAGGCCATTCATTCCACTCTGAGAATACAGCAGGGAAGACTTTGCGCTCCCCTGCATCATTCAGGAATTATATCAAGTCGTGCGAAAAGTGTTGTCAACAAAAGCCATCCACACTATTTGACGTGTTAGCAATGTTCTCAATTCAGTAGGAGATGAAAGCAGTGGTGTGTCACATAGTACGTACTCTTGTCAGCATCCTGTCCAAGAACGTTGCAGCAATGTAGGATCTCCGGCTCGTGTCTTAGCCCAAGAGCTACTGAAACGATCTCCCGTCAGCAACGGAGGGAATGCTAGCATAGCACTTTGTGATCCTTGAAGCGGAATGAGCTTCCACAGTAGAGTTTTCTCCTAGGTACTTTTTCCATGAGAAAAGCGTAGACCCAGGAAGAATAGAGGCAACAGCCTACTACCTCACTTTGCCCATACAGTGTTTTCAACGTAGAAATACATGTGCAGCTAGCAGTCCCCTTACTCTATTCGAGTGACTCTCTCACACAGCGCAGGGGTGAACGGTTTGAAAGCTGCCAAGTTACTCGGGAAGCAACATGTTCCTGAGAAGTGGCTTTAAGCATGAACGCAGCACTAGATCAATGTGCTCATAGCAGTTGAATTGGAAATGAGTGCCTTATACCACATCACATACCCTCTTCAGAACTTATGATCAGCTCTTTTGCTCTGTTATTTTTACCTTGCTGTATTTCGGTGCAACGATCTACAGAATAACTTTCTCGTCAACAACGGACTCAATGAAGCACAGGACAAGACAGCGAAGAAATGCACGATCTTCTATGACACACTCTCCTCTAACTGCGACCGTCATCTAGCTTTAGCCCTAGCCCTAAAACTATATGTAACATTAACCCAAACGCTAATGCTAAACCTATCCCTAACCCTAAACCTAACCATAACCGTAACCCTATCCATAAGCCTAACCCTAGCCCTATCCCCAACGCTGTCCCTAATCCTAACCCTAACCCTAACCCTAACCCTATCCCTATCCCTAACCCTAACCCTAACCCTAACCCTATCCCTATCCCTAACCCTAACCCTAACCCTAACCCTAACCCTATCCCTACCCTAATAATAAAGCTTATCCTTACCATAATCGCAATGCTAGTCCTAACTCTAACACTATCCTTAAACAGAAATCTTCTGATATATCAGAGCTGTGGGTTGTGTGCTAAACTAAATGCTACTGAAATTATTTTCAATCCGTAGTGAATGAACAGGAGCATAGCAGTTTCAGACCTTCGCAGGACAATCAGCTGCGAGCGTGGGCTTTTCGCCGCTCTGTTTTTTCCAGGAAAATAGCAGAGGCCGAAGATCTCCTGCAGCTACTGACTACGATGTCTTGTGGACAAAACTGTTTCTCGAACGTAGATATGCCCATGAAGCTCACAGCCCACTGACTCTATTCGATTGAATTTCCTTCTGATAGAATAGCAAGGAATTCATGGAAAGCTTCCAAACAACTAGGGAATCAGGATGTTTCATAAGGGTCCCTTATTAGAAAACTTCACCTCCAGCGGGTAACACTAGGTCAATGGACTCGTTTCAGTAGAGTGCGGAATGTGTGGGATGCCGCTAGAAGCCACCGATTTAGAACGTCATTTCAATTGGTTTTCTGTATGATCACCGTGGCGGTAACTTTGCTAGCCACAGAGTTGTGGAATCACGTTCCCCAAATCAGATGAGTGAACGGAAGCACAGGACTATGCCGACTATGACCTAGAGTCAGCTTAGCTACCACTCTTTTCGCCAAAATATGCGTTCTGCGAGGAAAGCGTATCCGGACGTTGGAAGGCCGCTAGGCCCTGATACGAGACTTGGCCTCCAAGTCTCTGAAGATCTAAGGGAATATGAATGTCAGAGTAGCCTGTGGGACTCCCAGTGGAAGATAATACATTCCTGAAGATTTGTTTGCTCCTCAAACTCACCCGGGAATCAACCTATTTCGTAGGAAGCGGGTTTTTCTCCAAAGCCGTCTCAGTGTTCAACGTCTTCTCAGTGTGGTCATTTCAGTAGCAGATGTGCTGGGAGAAGAAGACTGTAGCCTAAGAAACCATGGAGACTATACTACGTGCCTCGGACTCCACCCGTTCGTGAAGCATTCAAAGAGGAAGAAGCTAAAAGTACCTCATGGGCCTACCAGGCCATTCATTCCACTCTGAGAATACAGCAGGGAAGACTTTGCGCTCCCCTGCATCATTCAGGAATTATATCAAGTCGTGCGAAAAGTGTTGTCAACAAAAGCCATCCACACTATTTGACGTGTTAGCAATGTTCTCAATTCAGTAGGAGATGAAAGCAGTGGTGTGTCACATAGTACGTACTCTTGTCAGCATCCTGTCCAAGAACGTTGCAGCAATGTAGGATCTCCGGCTCGTGTCTTAGCCCAAGAGCTACTGAAACGATCTCCCGTCAGCAACGGAGGGAATGCTAGCATAGCACTTTGTGATCCTTGAAGCGGAATGAGCTTCCACAGTAGAGTTTTCTCCTAGGTACTTTTTCCATGAGAAAAGCGTAGACCCAGGAAGAATAGAGGCAACAGCCTACTACCTCACTTTGCCCATACAGTGTTTTCAACGTAGAAATACATGTGCAGCTAGCAGTCCCCTTACTCTATTCGAGTGACTCTCTCACACAGCGCAGGGGTGAACGGTTTGAAAGCTGCCAAGTTACTCGGGAAGCAACATGTTCCTGAGAAGTGGCTTTAAGCATGAACGCAGCACTAGATCAATGTGCTCATAGCAGTTGAATTGGAAATGAGTGCCTTATACCACATCACATACCCTCTTCAGAACTTATGATCAGCTCTTTTGCTCTGTTATTTTTACCTTGCTGTATTTCGGTGCAACGATCTACAGAATAACTTTCTCGTCAACAACGGACTCAATGAAGCACAGGACAAGACAGCGAAGAAATGCACGATCTTCTATGACACACTCTCCTCTAACTGCGACCGTCATCTAGCTTTAGCCCTAGCCCTAAAACTATATGTAACATTAACCCAAACGCTAATGCTAAACCTATCCCTAACCCTAAACCTAACCATAACCGTAACCCTATCCATAAGCCTAACCCTAGCCCTATCCCCAACGCTGTCCCTAATCCTAACCCTAACCCTAACCCTAACCCTATCCCTATCCCTAACCCTAACCCTAACCCTAACCCTATCCCTATCCCTAACCCTAACCCTAACCCTAACCCTAACCCTATCCCTACCCTAATAATAAAGCTTATCCTTACCATAATCGCAATGCTAGTCCTAACTCTAACACTATCCTTAAACAGAAATCTTCTGATATATCAGAGCTGTGGGTTGTGTGCTAAACTAAATGCTACTGAAATTATTTTCAATCCGTAGTGAATGAACAGGAGCATAGCAGTTTCAGACCTTCGCAGGACAATCAGCTGCGAGCGTGGGCTTTTCGCCGCTCTGTTTTTTCCAGGAAAATAGCAGAGGCCGAAGATCTCCTGCAGCTACTGACTACGATGTCTTGTGGACAAAACTGTTTCTCGAACGTAGATATGCCCATGAAGCTCACAGCCCACTGACTCTATTCGATTGAATTTCCTTCTGATAGAATAGCAAGGAATTCATGGAAAGCTTCCAAACAACTAGGGAATCAGGATGTTTCATAAGGGTCCCTTATTAGAAAACTTCACCTCCAGCGGGTAACACTAGGTCAATGGACTCGTTTCAGTAGAGTGCGGAATGTGTGGGATGCCGCTAGAAGCCACCGATTTAGAACGTCATTTCAATTGGTTTTCTGTATGATCACCGTGGCGGTAACTTTGCTAGCCACAGAGTTGTGGAATCACGTTCCCCAAATCAGATGAGTGAACGGAAGCACAGGACTATGCCGACTATGACCTAGAGTCAGCTTAGCTACCACTCTTTTCGCCAAAATATGCGTTCTGCGAGGAAAGCGTATCCGGACGTTGGAAGGCCGCTAGGCCCTGATACGAGACTTGGCCTCCAAGTCTCTGAAGATCTAAGGGAATATGAATGTCAGAGTAGCCTGTGGGACTCCCAGTGGAAGATAATACATTCCTGAAGATTTGTTTGCTCCTCAAACTCACCCGGGAATCAACCTATTTCGTAGGAAGCGGGTTTTTCTCCAAAGCCGTCTCAGTGTTCAACGTCTTCTCAGTGTGGTCATTTCAGTAGCAGATGTGCTGGGAGAAGAAGACTGTAGCCTAAGAAACCATGGAGACTATACTACGTGCCTCGGACTCCACCCGTTCGTGAAGCATTCAAAGAGGAAGAAGCTAAAAGTACCTCATGGGCCTACCAGGCCATTCATTCCACTCTGAGAATACAGCAGGGAAGACTTTGCGCTCCCCTGCATCATTCAGGAATTATATCAAGTCGTGCGAAAAGTGTTGTCAACAAAAGCCATCCACACTATTTGACGTGTTAGCAATGTTCTCAATTCAGTAGGAGATGAAAGCAGTGGTGTGTCACATAGTACGTACTCTTGTCAGCATCCTGTCCAAGAACGTTGCAGCAATGTAGGATCTCCGGCTCGTGTCTTAGCCCAAGAGCTACTGAAACGATCTCCCGTCAGCAACGGAGGGAATGCTAGCATAGCACTTTGTGATCCTTGAAGCGGAATGAGCTTCCACAGTAGAGTTTTCTCCTAGGTACTTTTTCCATGAGAAAAGCGTAGACCCAGGAAGAATAGAGGCAACAGCCTACTACCTCACTTTGCCCATACAGTGTTTTCAACGTAGAAATACATGTGCAGCTAGCAGTCCCCTTACTCTATTCGAGTGACTCTCTCACACAGCGCAGGGGTGAACGGTTTGAAAGCTGCCAAGTTACTCGGGAAGCAACATGTTCCTGAGAAGTGGCTTTAAGCATGAACGCAGCACTAGATCAATGTGCTCATAGCAGTTGAATTGGAAATGAGTGCCTTATACCACATCACATACCCTCTTCAGAACTTATGATCAGCTCTTTTGCTCTGTTATTTTTACCTTGCTGTATTTCGGTGCAACGATCTACAGAATAACTTTCTCGTCAACAACGGACTCAATGAAGCACAGGACAAGACAGCGAAGAAATGCACGATCTTCTATGACACACTCTCCTCTAACTGCGACCGTCATCTAGCTTTAGCCCTAGCCCTAAAACTATATGTAACATTAACCCAAACGCTAATGCTAAACCTATCCCTAACCCTAAACCTAACCATAACCGTAACCCTATCCATAAGCCTAACCCTAGCCCTATCCCCAACGCTGTCCCTAATCCTAACCCTAACCCTAACCCTAACCCTATCCCTATCCCTAACCCTAACCCTAACCCTAACCCTATCCCTATCCCTAACCCTAACCCTAACCCTAACCCTAACCCTATCCCTACCCTAATAATAAAGCTTATCCTTACCATAATCGCAATGCTAGTCCTAACTCTAACACTATCCTTAAACAGAAATCTTCTGATATATCAGAGCTGTGGGTTGTGTGCTAAACTAAATGCTACTGAAATTATTTTCAATCCGTAGTGAATGAACAGGAGCATAGCAGTTTCAGACCTTCGCAGGACAATCAGCTGCGAGCGTGGGCTTTTCGCCGCTCTGTTTTTTCCAGGAAAATAGCAGAGGCCGAAGATCTCCTGCAGCTACTGACTACGATGTCTTGTGGACAAAACTGTTTCTCGAACGTAGATATGCCCATGAAGCTCACAGCCCACTGACTCTATTCGATTGAATTTCCTTCTGATAGAATAGCAAGGAATTCATGGAAAGCTTCCAAACAACTAGGGAATCAGGATGTTTCATAAGGGTCCCTTATTAGAAAACTTCACCTCCAGCGGGTAACACTAGGTCAATGGACTCGTTTCAGTAGAGTGCGGAATGTGTGGGATGCCGCTAGAAGCCACCGATTTAGAACGTCATTTCAATTGGTTTTCTGTATGATCACCGTGGCGGTAACTTTGCTAGCCACAGAGTTGTGGAATCACGTTCCCCAAATCAGATGAGTGAACGGAAGCACAGGACTATGCCGACTATGACCTAGAGTCAGCTTAGCTACCACTGTTTTCGCCAAAATATGCGTTCTGCGAGGAAAGCGTATCCGGACGTTGGAAGGCCGCTAGGCCCTGATTGGAGACTTGGCCTCCAAGTCTCTGAAGGTCTAAGGGAATATGAATGTCAGAGTAGCCTGTGGGACTCCCAGTGGAAGATAATACATTCCTGAAGATTTGTTTGCTCCTCAAACTCACCCGGGAATCAACCTATTTCGTAGGAAGCGGGTTTTTCTCCAAAGCCGTCTCAGTGTTCAACGTCTTCTCAGTGTGGTCATTTCAGTAGCAGATGTGCTGGGAGAAGAAGACTGTAGCCTAAGAAACCATGGAGACTATCCTACGTGCCTCGGACTCCACCCGTTCGTGAAGCATTCAAAGAGGAAGAAGCTAAAAGTACCTCATGGGCCTACCAGGCCATTCATTCCACTCTGAGAATACAGCAGGGAAGACTTTGCGCTCCCCTGCATCATTCAGGAATTATATCAAGTCGTGCGAAAAGTGTTGTCAACAAAAGCCATCCACACTATTTGACGTGTTAGCAATGTTCTCAATTCAGTAGGAGATGAAAGCAGTGGTGTGTCACATAGTACGTACTCTTGTCAGCATCCTGTCCAAGAACGTTGCAGCAATGTAGGATCTCCGGCTCGTGTCTTAGCCCAAGAGCTACTGAAACGATCTCCCGTCAGCAACGGAGGGAATGCTAGCATAGCACTTTGTGATCCTTGAAGCGGAATGAGCTTCCACAGTAGAGTTTTCTCCTAGGTACTTTTTCCATGAGAAAAGCGTAGACCCAGGAAGAATAGAGGCAACAGCCTACTACCTCACTTTGCCCATACAGTGTTTTCAACGTAGAAATACATGTGCAGCTAGCAGTCCCCTTACTCTATTCGAGTGACTCTCTCACACAGCGCAGGGGTGAACGGTTTGAAAGCTGCCAAGTTACTCGGGAAGCAACATGTTCCTGAGAAGTGGCTTTAAGCATGAACGCAGCACTAGATCAATGTGCTCATAGCAGTTGAATTGGAAATGAGTGCCTTATACCACATCACATACCCTCTTCAGAACTTATGATCAGCTCTTTTGCTCTGTTATTTTTACCTTGCTGTATTTCGGTGCAACGATCTACAGAATAACTTTCTCGTCAACAACGGACTCAATGAAGCACAGGACAAGACAGCGAAGAAATGCACGATCTTCTATGACACACTCTCCTCTAACTGCGACCGTCATCTAGCTTTAGCCCTAGCCCTAAAACTATATGTAACCTTAACCCAAACGCTAATGCTAAACCTATCCCTAACCCTAAACCTAACCATAACCGTAACCCTATCCATAAGCCTAACCCTAGCCCTATCCCCAACGCTGTCCCTAATCCTAACCCTAACCCTAACCCTAACCCTATCCCTATCCCTAACCCTAACCCTAACCCTAACCCTATCCCTATCCCTAACCCTAACCCTATCCCTACCCCTACCCTAATAATAAAGCTTATCCTTACCATAATCGCAATGCTAGTCCTAACTCTAACACTATCCTTAAACAGAAATCTTCTGATATATCAGAGCTGTGGGTTGTGTGCTAAACTAAATGCTACTGAAATTATTTTCAATCCGTAGTGAATGAACAGGAGCATAGCAGTTTCAGACCTTCGCAGGACAATCAGCTGCGAGCGTGGGCTTTTCGCCGCTCTGTTTTTTCCAGGAAAATAGCAGAGGCCGAAGATCTCCTGCAGCTACTGACTACGATGTCTTGTGGACAAAACTGTTTCTCGAACGTAGATATGCCCATGAAGCTCACAGCCCACTGACTCTATTCGATTGAATTTCCTTCTGATAGAATAGCAAGGAATTCATGGAAAGCTTCCAAACAACTAGGGAATCAGGATGTTTCATAAGGGTCCCTTATTAGAAAACTTCACCTCCAGCGGGTAACACTAGGTCAATGGACTCGTTTCAGTAGAGTGCGGAATGTGTGGGATGCCGCTAGAAGCCACCGATTTAGAACGTCATTTCAATTGGTTTTCTGTATGATCACCGTGGCGGTAACTTTGCTAGCCACAGAGTTGTGGAATCACGTTCCCCAAATCAGATGAGTGAACGGAAGCACAGGACTATGCCGACTATGACCTAGAGTCAGCTTAGCTACCACTGTTTTCGCCAAAATATGCGTTCTGCGAGGAAAGCGTATCCGGACGTTGGAAGGCCGCTAGGCCCTGATACGAGACTTGGCCTCCAAGTCTCTGAAGATCTAAGGGAATATGAATGTCAGAGTAGCCTGTGGGACTCCCAGTGGAAGATAATACATTCCTGAAGATTTGTTTGCTCCTCAAACTCACCCGGGAATCAACCTATTTCGTAGGAAGCGGGTTTTTCTCCAAAGCCGTCTCAGTGTTCAACGTCTTCTCAGTGTGGTCATTTCAGTAGCAGATGTGCTGGGAGAAGAAGACTGTAGCCTAAGAAACCATGGAGACTATCCTACGTGCCTCGGACTCCACCCGTTCGTGAAGCATTCAAAGAGGAAGAAGCTAAAAGTACCTCATGGGCCTACCAGGCCATTCATTCCACTCTGAGAATACAGCAGGGAAGACTTTGCGCTCCCCTGCATCATTCAGGAATTATATCAAGTCGTGCGAAAAGTGTTGTCAACAAAAGCCATCCACACTATTTGACGTGTTAGCAATGTTCTCAATTCAGTAGGAGATGAAAGCAGTGGTGTGTCACATAGTACGTACTCTTGTCAGCATCCTGTCCAAGAACGTTGCAGCAATGTAGGATCTCCGGCTCGTGTCTTAGCCCAAGAGCTACTGAAACGATCTCCCGTCAGCAACGGAGGGAATGCTAGCATAGCACTTTGTGATCCTTGAAGCGGAATGAGCTTCCACAGTAGAGTTTTCTCCTAGGTACTTTTTCCATGAGAAAAGCGTAGACCCAGGAAGAATAGAGGCAACAGCCTACTACCTCACTTTGCCCATACAGTGTTTTCAACGTAGAAATACATGTGCAGCTAGCAGTCCCCTTACTCTATTCGAGTGACTCTCTCACACAGCGCAGGGGTGAACGGTTTGAAAGCTGCCAAGTTACTCGGGAAGCAACATGTTCCTGAGAAGTGGCTTTAAGCATGAACGCAGCACTAGATCAATGTGCTCATAGCAGTTGAATTGGAAATGAGTGCCTTATACCACATCACATACCCTCTTCAGAACTTATGATCAGCTCTTTTGCTCTGTTATTTTTACCTTGCTGTATTTCGGTGCAACGATCTACAGAATAACTTTCTCGTCAACAACGGACTCAATGAAGCACAGGACAAGACAGCGAAGAAATGCACGATCTTCTATGACACACTCTCCTCTAACTGCGACCGTCATCTAGCTTTAGCCCTAGCCCTAAAACTATATGTAACCTTAACCCAAACGCTAATGCTAAACCTATCCCTAACCCTAAACCTAACCATAACCGTAACCCTATCCATAAGCCTAACCCTAGCCCTATCCCCAACGCTGTCCCTAATCCTAACCCTAACCCTAACCCTAACCCTATCCCTATCCCTAACCCTAACCCTAACCCTAACCCTATCCCTATCCCTAACCCTAACCCTAACCCTAACCCTATCCCTACCCCTACCCTAATAATAAAGCTTATCCTTACCATAATCGCAATGCTAGTCCTAACTCTAACACTATCCTTAAACAGAAATCTTCTGATATATCAGAGCTGTGGGTTGTGTGCTAAACTAAATGCTACTGAAATTATTTTCAATCCGTAGTGAATGAACAGGAGCATAGCAGTTTCAGACCTTCGCAGGACAATCAGCTGCGAGCGTGGGCTTTTCGCCGCTCTGTTTTTTCCAGGAAAATAGCAGAGGCCGAAGATCTCCTGCAGCTACTGACTACGATGTCTTGTGGACAAAACTGTTTCTCGAACGTAGATATGCCCATGAAGCTCACAGCCCACTGACTCTATTCGATTGAATTTCCTTCTGATAGAATAGCAAGGAATTCATGGAAAGCTTCCAAACAACTAGGGAATCAGGATGTTTCATAAGGGTCCCTTATTAGAAAACTTCACCTCCAGCGGGTAACACTAGGTCAATGGACTCGTTTCAGTAGAGTGCGGAATGTGTGGGATGCCGCTAGAAGCCACCGATTTAGAACGTCATTTCAATTGGTTTTCTGTATGATCACCGTGGCGGTAACTTTGCTAGCCACAGAGTTGTGGAATCACGTTCCCCAAATCAGATGAGTGAACGGAAGCACAGGACTATGCCGACTATGACCTAGAGTCAGCTTAGCTACCACTGTTTTCGCCAAAATATGCGTTCTGCGAGGAAAGCGTATCCGGACGTTGGAAGGCCACTAGGCCCTGATACGAGACTTGGCCTCCAAGTCTCTGAAGATCTAAGGGAATATGAATGTCAGAGTAGCCTGTGGGACTCCCAGTGGAAGATAATACATTCCTGAAGATTTGTTTGCTCCTCAAACTCACCCGGGAATCAACCTATTTCGTAGGAAGCGGGTTTTTCTCCAAAGCCGTCTCAGTGTTCAACGTCTTCTCAGTGTGGTCATTTCAGTAGCAGATGTGCTGGGAGAAGAAGACTGTAGCCTAAGAAACCATGGAGACTATACTACGTGCCTCGGACTCCACCCGTTCGTGAAGCATTCAAAGAGGAAGAAGCTAAAAGTACCTCATGGGCCTACCAGGCCATTCATTCCACTCTGAGAATACAGCAGGGAAGACTTTGCGCTCCCCTGCATCATTCAGGAATTATATCAAGTCGTGCGAAAAGTGTTGTCAACAAAAGCCATCCACACTATTTGACGTGTTAGCAATGTTCTCAATTCAGTAGGAGATGAAAGCAGTGGTGTGTCACATAGTACGTACTCTTGTCAGCATCCTGTCCAAGAACGTTGCAGCAATGTAGGATCTCCGGCTCGTGTCTTAGCCCAAGAGCTACTGAAACGATCTCCCGTCAGCAACGGAGGGAATGCTAGCATAGCACTTTGTGATCCTTGAAGCGGAATGAGCTTCCACAGTAGAGTTTTCTCCTAGGTACTTTTTCCATGAGAAAAGCGTAGACCCAGGAAGAATAGAGGCAACAGCCTACTACCTCACTTTGCCCATACAGTGTTTTCAACGTAGAAATACATGTGCAGCTAGCAGTCCCCTTACTCTATTCGAGTGACTCTCTCACACAGCGCAGGGGTGAACGGTTTGAAAGCTGCCAAGTTACTCGGGAAGCAACATGTTCCTGAGAAGTGGCTTTAAGCATGAACGCAGCACTAGATCAATGTGCTCATAGCAGTTGAATTGGAAATGAGTGCCTTATACCACATCACATACCCTCTTCAGAACTTATGATCAGCTCTTTTGCTCTGTTATTTTTACCTTGCTGTATTTCGGTGCAACGATCTACAGAATAACTTTCTCGTCAACAACGGACTCAATGAAGCACAGGACAAGACAGCGAAGAAATGCACGATCTTCTATGACACACTCTCCTCTAACTGCGACCGTCATCTAGCTTTAGCCCTAGCCCTAAAACTATATGTAACCTTAACCCAAACGCTAATGCTAAACCTATCCCTAACCCTAAACCTAACCATAACCGTAACCCTATCCATAAGCCTAACCCTAGCCCTATCCCCAACGCTGTCCCTAATCCTAACCCTAACCCTAACCCTAACCCTATCCCTATCCCTAACCCTAACCCTAACCCTAACCCTATCCCTACCCCTACCCTAATAATAAAGCTTATCCTTACCATAATCGCAATGCTAGTCCTAACTCTAACACTATCCTTAAACAGAAATCTTCTGATATATCAGAGCTGTGGGTTGTGTGCTAAACTAAATGCTACTGAAATTATTTTCAATCCGTAGTGAATGAACAGGAGCATAGCAGTTTCAGACCTTCGCAGGACAATCAGCTGCGAGCGTGGGCTTTTCGCCGCTCTGTTTTTTCCAGGAAAATAGCAGAGGCCGAAGATCTCCTGCAGCTACTGACTACGATGTCTTGTGGACAAAACTGTTTCTCGAACGTAGATATGCCCATGAAGCTCACAGCCCACTGACTCTATTCGATTGAATTTCCTTCTGATAGAATAGCAAGGAATTCATGGAAAGCTTCCAAACAACTAGGGAATCAGGATGTTTCATAAGGGTCCCTTATTAGAAAACTTCACCTCCAGCGGGTAACACTAGGTCAATGGACTCGTTTCAGTAGAGTGCGGAATGTGTGGGATGCCGCTAGAAGCCACCGATTTAGAACGTCATTTCAATTGGTTTTCTGTATGATCACCGTGGCGGTAACTTTGCTAGCCACAGAGTTGTGGAATCACGTTCCCCAAATCAGATGAGTGAACGGAAGCACAGGACTATGCCGACTATGACCTAGAGTCAGCTTAGCTACCACTGTTTTCGCCAAAATATGCGTTCTGCGAGGAAAGCGTATCCGGACGTTGGAAGGCCGCTAGGCCCTGATTGGAGACTTGGCCTCCAAGTCTCTGAAGATCTAAGGGAATATGAATGTCAGAGTAGCCTGTGGGACTCCCAGTGGAAGATAATACATTCCTGAAGATTTGTTTGCTCCTCAAACTCACCCGGGAATCAACCTATTTCGTAGGAAGCGGGTTTTTCTCCAAAGCCGTCTCAGTGTTCAACGTCTTCTCAGTGTGGTCATTTCAGTAGCAGATGTGCTGGGAGAAGAAGACTGTAGCCTAAGAAACCATGGAGACTATACTACGTGCCTCGGACTCCACCCGTTCGTGAAGCATTCAAAGAGGAAGAAGCTAAAAGTACCTCATGGGCCTACCAGGCCATTCATTCCACTCTGAGAATACAGCAGGGAAGACTTTGCGCTCCCCTGCATCATTCAGGAATTATATCAAGTCGTGCGAAAAGTGTTGTCAACAAAAGCCATCCACACTATTTGACGTGTTAGCAATGTTCTCAATTCAGTAGGAGATGAAAGCAGTGGTGTGTCACATAGTACGTACTCTTGTCAGCATCCTGTCCAAGAACGTTGCAGCAATGTAGGATCTCCGGCTCGTGTCTTAGCCCAAGAGCTACTGAAACGATCTCCCGTCAGCAACGGAGGGAATGCTAGCATAGCACTTTGTGATCCTTGAAGCGGAATGAGCTTCCACAGTAGAGTTTTCTCCTAGGTACTTTTTCCATGAGAAAAGCGTAGACCCAGGAAGAATAGAGGCAACAGCCTACTACCTCACTTTGCCCATACAGTGTTTTCAACGTAGAAATACATGTGCAGCTAGCAGTCCCCTTACTCTATTCGAGTGACTCTCTCACACAGCGCAGGGGTGAACGGTTTGAAAGCTGCCAAGTTACTCGGGAAGCAACATGTTCCTGAGAAGTGGCTTTAAGCATGAACGCAGCACTAGATCAATGTGCTCATAGCAGTTGAATTGGAAATGAGTGCCTTATACCACATCACATACCCTCTTCAGAACTTATGATCAGCTCTTTTGCTCTGTTATTTTTACCTTGCTGTATTTCGGTGCAACGATCTACAGAATAACTTTCTCGTCAACAACGGACTCAATGAAGCACAGGACAAGACAGCGAAGAAATGCACGATCTTCTATGACACACTCTCCTCTAACTGCGACCGTCATCTAGCTTTAGCCCTAGCCCTAAAACTATATGTAACCTTAACCCAAACGCTAATGCTAAACCTATCCCTAACCCTAAACCTAACCATAACCGTAACCCTATCCATAAGCCTAACCCTAGCCCTATCCCCAACGCTGTCCCTAATCCTAACCCTAACCCTAACCCTAACCCTATCCCTATCCCTAACCCTAACCCTAACCCTAACCCTATCCCTATCCCTAACCCTAACCCTATCCCTACCCCTACCCTAATAATAAAGCTTATCCTTACCATAATCGCAATGCTAGTCCTAACTCTAACACTATCCTTAAACAGAAATCTTCTGATATATCAGAGCTGTGGGTTGTGTGCTAAACTAAATGCTACTGAAATTATTTTCAATCCGTAGTGAATGAACAGGAGCATAGCAGTTTCAGACCTTCGCAGGACAATCAGCTGCGAGCGTGGGCTTTTCGCCGCTCTGTTTTTTCCAGGAAAATAGCAGAGGCCGAAGATCTCCTGCAGCTACTGACTACGATGTCTTGTGGACAAAACTGTTTCTCGAACGTAGATATGCCCATGAAGCTCACAGCCCACTGACTCTATTCGATTGAATTTCCTTCTGATAGAATAGCAAGGAATTCATGGAAAGCTTCCAAACAACTAGGGAATCAGGATGTTTCATAAGGGTCCCTTATTAGAAAACTTCACCTCCAGCGGGTAACACTAGGTCAATGGACTCGTTTCAGTAGAGTGCGGAATGTGTGGGATGCCGCTAGAAGCCACCGATTTAGAACGTCATTTCAATTGGTTTTCTGTATGATCACCGTGGCGGTAACTTTGCTAGCCACAGAGTTGTGGAATCACGTTCCCCAAATCAGATGAGTGAACGGAAGCACAGGACTATGCCGACTATGACCTAGAGTCAGCTTAGCTACCACTGTTTTCGCCAAAATATGCGTTCTGCGAGGAAAGCGTATCCGGACGTTGGAAGGCCGCTAGGCCCTGATACGAGACTTGGCCTCCAAGTCTCTGAAGATCTAAGGGAATATGAATGTCAGAGTAGCCTGTGGGACTCCCAGTGGAAGATAATACATTCCTGAAGATTTGTTTGCTCCTCAAACTCACCCGGGAATCAACCTATTTCGTAGGAAGCGGGTTTTTCTCCAAAGCCGTCTCAGTGTTCAACGTCTTCTCAGTGTGGTCATTTCAGTAGCAGATGTGCTGGGAGAAGAAGACTGTAGCCTAAGAAACCATGGAGACTATCCTACGTGCCTCGGACTCCACCCGTTCGTGAAGCATTCAAAGAGGAAGAAGCTAAAAGTACCTCATGGGCCTACCAGGCCATTCATTCCACTCTGAGAATACAGCAGGGAAGACTTTGCGCTCCCCTGCATCATTCAGGAATTATATCAAGTCGTGCGAAAAGTGTTGTCAACAAAAGCCATCCACACTATTTGACGTGTTAGCAATGTTCTCAATTCAGTAGGAGATGAAAGCAGTGGTGTGTCACATAGTACGTACTCTTGTCAGCATCCTGTCCAAGAACGTTGCAGCAATGTAGGATCTCCGGCTCGTGTCTTAGCCCAAGAGCTACTGAAACGATCTCCCGTCAGCAACGGAGGGAATGCTAGCATAGCACTTTGTGATCCTTGAAGCGGAATGAGCTTCCACAGTAGAGTTTTCTCCTAGGTACTTTTTCCATGAGAAAAGCGTAGACCCAGGAAGAATAGAGGCAACAGCCTACTACCTCACTTTGCCCATACAGTGTTTTCAACGTAGAAATACATGTGCAGCTAGCAGTCCCCTTACTCTATTCGAGTGACTCTCTCACACAGCGCAGGGGTGAACGGTTTGAAAGCTGCCAAGTTACTCGGGAAGCAACATGTTCCTGAGAAGTGGCTTTAAGCATGAACGCAGCACTAGATCAATGTGCTCATAGCAGTTGAATTGGAAATGAGTGCCTTATACCACATCACATACCCTCTTCAGAACTTATGATCAGCTCTTTTGCTCTGTTATTTTTACCTTGCTGTATTTCGGTGCAACGATCTACAGAATAACTTTCTCGTCAACAACGGACTCAATGAAGCACAGGACAAGACAGCGAAGAAATGCACGATCTTCTATGACACACTCTCCTCTAACTGCGACCGTCATCTAGCTTTAGCCCTAGCCCTAAAACTATATGTAACCTTAACCCAAACGCTAATGCTAAACCTATCCCTAACCCTAAACCTAACCATAACCGTAACCCTATCCATAAGCCTAACCCTAGCCCTATCCCCAACGCTGTCCCTAATCCTAACCCTAACCCTAACCCTAACCCTATCCCTATCCCTAACCCTAACCCTAACCCTAACCCTATCCCTATCCCTAACCCTAACCCTAACCCTAACCCTATCCCTACCCCTACCCTAATAATAAAGCTTATCCTTACCATAATCGCAATGCTAGTCCTAACTCTAACACTATCCTTAAACAGAAATCTTCTGATATATCAGAGCTGTGGGTTGTGTGCTAAACTAAATGCTACTGAAATTATTTTCAATCCGTAGTGAATGAACAGGAGCATAGCAGTTTCAGACCTTCGCAGGACAATCAGCTGCGAGCGTGGGCTTTTCGCCGCTCTGTTTTTTCCAGGAAAATAGCAGAGGCCGAAGATCTCCTGCAGCTACTGACTACGATGTCTTGTGGACAAAACTGTTTCTCGAACGTAGATATGCCCATGAAGCTCACAGCCCACTGACTCTATTCGATTGAATTTCCTTCTGATAGAATAGCAAGGAATTCATGGAAAGCTTCCAAACAACTAGGGAATCAGGATGTTTCATAAGGGTCCCTTATTAGAAAACTTCACCTCCAGCGGGTAACACTAGGTCAATGGACTCGTTTCAGTAGAGTGCGGAATGTGTGGGATGCCGCTAGAAGCCACCGATTTAGAACGTCATTTCAATTGGTTTTCTGTATGATCACCGTGGCGGTAACTTTGCTAGCCACAGAGTTGTGGAATCACGTTCCCCAAATCAGATGAGTGAACGGAAGCACAGGACTATGCCGACTATGACCTAGAGTCAGCTTAGCTACCACTGTTTTCGCCAAAATATGCGTTCTGCGAGGAAAGCGTATCCGGACGTTGGAAGGCCACTAGGCCCTGATACGAGACTTGGCCTCCAAGTCTCTGAAGATCTAAGGGAATATGAATGTCAGAGTAGCCTGTGGGACTCCCAGTGGAAGATAATACATTCCTGAAGATTTGTTTGCTCCTCAAACTCACCCGGGAATCAACCTATTTCGTAGGAAGCGGGTTTTTCTCCAAAGCCGTCTCAGTGTTCAACGTCTTCTCAGTGTGGTCATTTCAGTAGCAGATGTGCTGGGAGAAGAAGACTGTAGCCTAAGAAACCATGGAGACTATCCTACGTGCCTCGGACTCCACCCGTTCGTGAAGCATTCAAAGAGGAAGAAGCTAAAAGTACCTCATGGGCCTACCAGGCCATTCATTCCACTCTGAGAATACAGCAGGGAAGACTTTGCGCTCCCCTGCATCATTCAGGAATTATATCAAGTCGTGCGAAAAGTGTTGTCAACAAAAGCCATCCACACTATTTGACGTGTTAGCAATGTTCTCAATTCAGTAGGAGATGAAAGCAGTGGTGTGTCACATAGTACGTACTCTTGTCAGCATCCTGTCCAAGAACGTTGCAGCAATGTAGGATCTCCGGCTCGTGTCTTAGCCCAAGAGCTACTGAAACGATCTCCCGTCAGCAACGGAGGGAATGCTAGCATAGCACTTTGTGATCCTTGAAGCGGAATGAGCTTCCACAGTAGAGTTTTCTCCTAGGTACTTTTTCCATGAGAAAAGCGTAGACCCAGGAAGAATAGAGGCAACAGCCTACTACCTCACTTTGCCCATACAGTGTTTTCAACGTAGAAATACATGTGCAGCTAGCAGTCCCCTTACTCTATTCGAGTGACTCTCTCACACAGCGCAGGGGTGAACGGTTTGAAAGCTGCCAAGTTACTCGGGAAGCAACATGTTCCTGAGAAGTGGCTTTAAGCATGAACGCAGCACTAGATCAATGTGCTCATAGCAGTTGAATTGGAAATGAGTGCCTTATACCACATCACATACCCTCTTCAGAACTTATGATCAGCTCTTTTGCTCTGTTATTTTTACCTTGCTGTATTTCGGTGCAACGATCTACAGAATAACTTTCTCGTCAACAACGGACTCAATGAAGCACAGGACAAGACAGCGAAGAAATGCACGATCTTCTATGACACACTCTCCTCTAACTGCGACCGTCATCTAGCTTTAGCCCTAGCCCTAAAACTATATGTAACCTTAACCCAAACGCTAATGCTAAACCTATCCCTAACCCTAAACCTAACCATAACCGTAACCCTATCCATAAGCCTAACCCTAGCCCTATCCCCAACGCTGTCCCTAATCCTAACCCTAACCCTAACCCTAACCCTATCCCTATCCCTAACCCTAACCCTAACCCTATCCCTACCCCTACCCTAATAATAAAGCTTATCCTTACCATAATCGCAATGCTAGTCCTAACTCTAACACTATCCTTAAACAGAAATCTTCTGATATATCAGAGCTGTGGGTTGTGTGCTAAACTAAATGCTACTGAAATTATTTTCAATCCGTAGTGAATGAACAGGAGCATAGCAGTTTCAGACCTTCGCAGGACAATCAGCTGCGAGCGTGGGCTTTTCGCCGCTCTGTTTTTTCCAGGAAAATAGCAGAGGCCGAAGATCTCCTGCAGCTACTGACTACGATGTCTTGTGGACAAAACTGTTTCTCGAACGTAGATATGCCCATGAAGCTCACAGCCCACTGACTCTATTCGATTGAATTTCCTTCTGATAGAATAGCAAGGAATTCATGGAAAGCTTCCAAACAACTAGGGAATCAGGATGTTTCATAAGGGTCCCTTATTAGAAAACTTCACCTCCAGCGGGTAACACTAGGTCAATGGACTCGTTTCAGTAGAGTGCGGAATGTGTGGGATGCCGCTAGAAGCCACCGATTTAGAACGTCATTTCAATTGGTTTTCTGTATGATCACCGTGGCGGTAACTTTGCTAGCCACAGAGTTGTGGAATCACGTTCCCCAAATCAGATGAGTGAACGGAAGCACAGGACTATGCCGACTATGACCTAGAGTCAGCTTAGCTACCACTGTTTTCGCCAAAATATGCGTTCTGCGAGGAAAGCGTATCCGGACGTTGGAAGGCCGCTAGGCCCTGATTGGAGACTTGGCCTCCAAGTCTCTGAAGATCTAAGGGAATATGAATGTCAGAGTAGCCTGTGGGACTCCCAGTGGAAGATAATACATTCCTGAAGATTTGTTTGCTCCTCAAACTCACCCGGGAATCAACCTATTTCGTAGGAAGCGGGTTTTTCTCCAAAGCCGTCTCAGTGTTCAACGTCTTCTCAGTGTGGTCATTTCAGTAGCAGATGTGCTGGGAGAAGAAGACTGTAGCCTAAGAAACCATGGAGACTATCCTACGTGCCTCGGACTCCACCCGTTCGTGAAGCATTCAAAGAGGAAGAAGCTAAAAGTACCTCATGGGCCTACCAGGCCATTCATTCCACTCTGAGAATACAGCAGGGAAGACTTTGCGCTCCCCTGCATCATTCAGGAATTATATCAAGTCGTGCGAAAAGTGTTGTCAACAAAAGCCATCCACACTATTTGACGTGTTAGCAATGTTCTCAATTCAGTAGGAGATGAAAGCAGTGGTGTGTCACATAGTACGTACTCTTGTCAGCATCCTGTCCAAGAACGTTGCAGCAATGTAGGATCTCCGGCTCGTGTCTTAGCCCAAGAGCTACTGAAACGATCTCCCGTCAGCAACGGAGGGAATGCTAGCATAGCACTTTGTGATCCTTGAAGCGGAATGAGCTTCCACAGTAGAGTTTTCTCCTAGGTACTTTTTCCATGAGAAAAGCGTAGACCCAGGAAGAATAGAGGCAACAGCCTACTACCTCACTTTGCCCATACAGTGTTTTCAACGTAGAAATACATGTGCAGCTAGCAGTCCCCTTACTCTATTCGAGTGACTCTCTCACACAGCGCAGGGGTGAACGGTTTGAAAGCTGCCAAGTTACTCGGGAAGCAACATGTTCCTGAGAAGTGGCTTTAAGCATGAACGCAGCACTAGATCAATGTGCTCATAGCAGTTGAATTGGAAATGAGTGCCTTATACCACATCACATACCCTCTTCAGAACTTATGATCAGCTCTTTTGCTCTGTTATTTTTACCTTGCTGTATTTCGGTGCAACGATCTACAGAATAACTTTCTCGTCAACAACGGACTCAATGAAGCACAGGACAAGACAGCGAAGAAATGCACGATCTTCTATGACACACTCTCCTCTAACTGCGACCGTCATCTAGCTTTAGCCCTAGCCCTAAAACTATATGTAACCTTAACCCAAACGCTAATGCTAAACCTATCCCTAACCCTAAACCTAACCATAACCGTAACCCTATCCATAAGCCTAACCCTAGCCCTATCCCCAACGCTGTCCCTAATCCTAACCCTAACCCTAACCCTAACCCTATCCCTATCCCTAACCCTAACCCTAACCCTAACCCTATCCCTATCCCTAACCCTAACCCTAACCCTAACCCTATCCCTACCCCTACCCTAATAATAAAGCTTATCCTTACCATAATCGCAATGCTAGTCCTAACTCTAACACTATCCTTAAACAGAAATCTTCTGATATATCAGAGCTGTGGGTTGTGTGCTAAACTAAATGCTACTGAAATTATTTTCAATCCGTAGTGAATGAACAGGAGCATAGCAGTTTCAGACCTTCGCAGGACAATCAGCTGCGAGCGTGGGCTTTTCGCCGCTCTGTTTTTTCCAGGAAAATAGCAGAGGCCGAAGATCTCCTGCAGCTACTGACTACGATGTCTTGTGGACAAAACTGTTTCTCGAACGTAGATATGCCCATGAAGCTCACAGCCCACTGACTCTATTCGATTGAATTTCCTTCTGATAGAATAGCAAGGAATTCATGGAAAGCTTCCAAACAACTAGGGAATCAGGATGTTTCATAAGGGTCCCTTATTAGAAAACTTCACCTCCAGCGGGTAACACTAGGTCAATGGACTCGTTTCAGTAGAGTGCGGAATGTGTGGGATGCCGCTAGAAGCCACCGATTTAGAACGTCATTTCAATTGGTTTTCTGTATGATCACCGTGGCGGTAACTTTGCTAGCCACAGAGTTGTGGAATCACGTTCCCCAAATCAGATGAGTGAACGGAAGCACAGGACTATGCCGACTATGACCTAGAGTCAGCTTAGCTACCACTGTTTTCGCCAAAATATGCGTTCTGCGAGGAAAGCGTATCCGGACGTTGGAAGGCCGCTAGGCCCTGATTGGAGACTTGGCCTCCAAGTCTCTGAAGATCTAAGGGAATATGAATGTCAGAGTAGCCTGTGGGACTCCCAGTGGAAGATAATACATTCCTGAAGATTTGTTTGCTCCTCAAACTCACCCGGGAATCAACCTATTTCGTAGGAAGCGGGTTTTTCTCCAAAGCCGACTCAGTGTTCAACGTCTTCTCAGTGTGGTCATTTCAGTAGCAGATGTGCTGGGAGAAGAAGACTGTAGCCTAAGAAACCATGGAGACTATCCTACGTGCCTCGGACTCCACCCGTTCGTGAAGCATTCAAAGAGGAAGAAGCTAAAAGTACCTCATGGGCCTACCAGGCCATTCATTCCACTCTGAGAATACAGCAGGGAAGACTTTGCGCTCCCCTGCATCATTCAGGAATTATATCAAGTCGTGCGAAAAGTGTTGTCAACAAAAGCCATCCACACTATTTGACGTGTTAGCAATGTTCTCAATTCAGTAGGAGATGAAAGCAGTGGTGTGTCACATAGTACGTACTCTTGTCAGCATCCTGTCCAAGAACGTTGCAGCAATGTAGGATCTCCGGCTCGTGTCTTAGCCCAAGAGCTACTGAAACGATCTCCCGTCAGCAACGGAGGGAATGCTAGCATAGCACTTTGTGATCCTTGAAGCGGAATGAGCTTCCACAGTAGAGTTTTCTCCTAGGTACTTTTTCCATGAGAAAAGCGTAGACCCAGGAAGAATAGAGGCAACAGCCTACTACCTCACTTTGCCCATACAGTGTTTTCAACGTAGAAATACATGTGCAGCTAGCAGTCCCCTTACTCTATTCGAGTGACTCTCTCACACAGCGCAGGGGTGAACGGTTTGAAAGCTGCCAAGTTACTCGGGAAGCAACATGTTCCTGAGAAGTGGCTTTAAGCATGAACGCAGCACTAGATCAATGTGCTCATAGCAGTTGAATTGGAAATGAGTGCCTTATACCACATCACATACCCTCTTCAGAACTTATGATCAGCTCTTTTGCTCTGTTATTTTTACCTTGCTGTATTTCGGTGCAACGATCTACAGAATAACTTTCTCGTCAACAACGGACTCAATGAAGCACAGGACAAGACAGCGAAGAAATGCACGATCTTCTATGACACACTCTCCTCTAACTGCGACCGTCATCTAGCTTTAGCCCTAGCCCTAAAACTATATGTAACCTTAACCCAAACGCTAATGCTAAACCTATCCCTAACCCTAAACCTAACCATAACCGTAACCCTATCCATAAGCCTAACCCTAGCCCTATCCCCAACGCTGTCCCTAATCCTAACCCTAACCCTAACCCTAACCCTATCCCTATCCCTAACCCTAACCCTAACCCTAACCCTATCCCTATCCCTAACCCTAACCCTAACCCTAACCCTATCCCTACCCCTACCCTAATAATAAAGCTTATCCTTACCATAATCGCAATGCTAGTCCTAACTCTAACACTATCCTTAAACAGAAATCTTCTGATATATCAGAGCTGTGGGTTGTGTGCTAAACTAAATGCTACTGAAATTATTTTCAATCCGTAGTGAATGAACAGGAGCATAGCAGTTTCAGACCTTCGCAGGACAATCAGCTGCGAGCGTGGGCTTTTCGCCGCTCTGTTTTTTCCAGGAAAATAGCAGAGGCCGAAGATCTCCTGCAGCTACTGACTACGATGTCTTGTGGACAAAACTGTTTCTCGAACGTAGATATGCCCATGAAGCTCACAGCCCACTGACTCTATTCGATTGAATTTCCTTCTGATAGAATAGCAAGGAATTCATGGAAAGCTTCCAAACAACTAGGGAATCAGGATGTTTCATAAGGGTCCCTTATTAGAAAACTTCACCTCCAGCGGGTAACACTAGGTCAATGGACTCGTTTCAGTAGAGTGCGGAATGTGTGGGATGCCGCTAGAAGCCACCGATTTAGAACGTCATTTCAATTGGTTTTCTGTATGATCACCGTGGCGGTAACTTTGCTAGCCACAGAGTTGTGGAATCACGTTCCCCAAATCAGATGAGTGAACGGAAGCACAGGACTATGCCGACTATGACCTAGAGTCAGCTTAGCTACCACTGTTTTCGCCAAAATATGCGTTCTGCGAGGAAAGCGTATCCGGACGTTGGAAGGCCGCTAGGCCCTGATTGGAGACTTGGCCTCCAAGTCTCTGAAGATCTAAGGGAATATGAATGTCAGAGTAGCCTGTGGGACTCCCAGTGGAAGATAATACATTCCTGAAGATTTGTTTGCTCCTCAAACTCACCCGGGAATCAACCTATTTCGTAGGAAGCGGGTTTTTCTCCAAAGCCGACTCAGTGTTCAACGTCTTCTCAGTGTGGTCATTTCAGTAGCAGATGTGCTGGGAGAAGAAGACTGTAGCCTAAGAAACCATGGAGACTATCCTACGTGCCTCGGACTCCACCCGTTCGTGAAGCATTCAAAGAGGAAGAAGCTAAAAGTACCTCATGGGCCTACCAGGCCATTCATTCCACTCTGAGAATACAGCAGGGAAGACTTTGCGCTCCCGTGCATCATTCAGGAATTATATCAAGTCGTGCGAAAAGTGTTGTCAACAAAAGCCATCCACACTATTTGACGTGTTAGCAATGTTCTCAATTCAGTAGGAGATGAAAGCAGTGGTGTGTCACATAGTACGTACTCTTGTCAGCATCCTGTCCAAGAACGTTGCAGCAATGTAGGATCTCCGGCTCGTGTCTTAGCCCAAGAGCTACTGAAACGATCTCCCGTCAGCAACGGAGGGAATGCTAGCATAGCACTTTGTGATCCTTGAAGCGGAATGAGCTTCCACAGTAGAGTTTTCTCCTAGGTACTTTTTCCATGAGAAAAGCGTAGACCCAGGAAGAATAGAGGCAACAGCCTACTACCTCACTTTGCCCATACAGTGTTTTCAACGTAGAAATACATGTGCAGCTAGCAGTCCCCTTACTCTATTCGAGTGACTCTCTCACACAGCGCAGGGGTGAACGGTTTGAAAGCTGCCAAGTTACTCGGGAAGCAACATGTTCCTGAGAAGTGGCTTTAAGCATGAACGCAGCACTAGATCAATGTGCTCATAGCAGTTGAATTGGAAATGAGTGCCTTATACCACATCACATACCCTCTTCAGAACTTATGATCAGCTCTTTTGCTCTGTTATTTTTACCTTGCTGTATTTCGGTGCAACGATCTACAGAATAACTTTCTCGTCAACAACGGACTCAATGAAGCACAGGACAAGACAGCGAAGAAATGCACGATCTTCTATGACACACTCTCCTCTAACTGCGACCGTCATCTAGCTTTAGCCCTAGCCCTAAAACTATATGTAACCTTAACCCAAACGCTAATGCTAAACCTATCCCTAACCCTAAACCTAACCATAACCGTAACCCTATCCATAAGCCTAACCCTAGCCCTATCCCCAACGCTGTCCCTAATCCTAACCCTAACCCTAACCCTAACCCTATCCCTATCCCTAACCCTAACCCTAACCCTAACCCTATCCCTATCCCTAACCCTAACCCTAACCCTAACCCTATCCCTATCCCTAACCCTAACCCTAAACCTAACCTTATCCCTACCCCTACCCTAATAATAAAGCTTATCCTTACCATAATCGCAATGCTAGTCCTAACTCTAACACTATCCTTAAACAGAAATCTTCTGATATATCAGAGCTGTGGGTTGTGTGCTAAACTAAATGCTACTGAAATTATTTTCAATCCGTAGTGAATGAACAGGAGCATAGCAGTTTCAGACCTTCGCAGGACAATCAGCTGCGAGCGTGGGCTTTTCGCCGCTCTGTTTTTTCCAGGAAAATAGCAGAGGCCGAAGATCTCCTGCAGCTACTGACTACGATGTCTTGTGGACAAAACTGTTTCTCGAACGTAGATATGCCCATGAAGCTCACAGCCCACTGACTCTATTCGATTGAATTTCCTTCTGATAGAATAGCAAGGAATTCATGGAAAGCTTCCAAACAACTAGGGAATCAGGATGTTTCATAAGGGTCCCTTATTAGAAAACTTCACCTCCAGCGGGTAACACTAGGTCAATGGACTCGTTTCAGTAGAGTGCGGAATGTGTGGGATGCCGCTAGAAGCCACCGATTTAGAACGTCATTTCAATTGGTTTTCTGTATGATCACCGTGGCGGTAACTTTGCTAGCCACAGAGTTGTGGAATCACGTTCCCCAAATCAGATGAGTGAACGGAAGCACAGGACTATGCCGACTATGACCTAGAGTCAGCTTAGCTACCACTGTTTTCGCCAAAATATGCGTTCTGCGAGGAAAGCGTATCCGGACGTTGGAAGGCCGCTAGGCCCTGATACGAGACTTGGCCTCCAAGTCTCTGAAGATCTAAGGGAATATGAATGTCAGAGTAGCCTGTGGGACTCCCAGTGGAAGATAATACATTCCTGAAGATTTGTTTGCTCCTCAAACTCACCCGGGAATCAACCTATTTCGTAGGAAGCGGGTTTTTCTCCAAAGCCGTCTCAGTGTTCAACGTCTTCTCAGTGTGGTCATTTCAGTAGCAGATGTGCTGGGAGAAGAAGACTGTAGCCTAAGAAACCATGGAGACTATCCTACGTGCCTCGGACTCCACCCGTTCGTGAAGCATTCAAAGAGGAAGAAGCTAAAAGTACCTCATGGGCCTACCAGGCCATTCATTCCACTCTGAGAATACAGCAGGGAAGACTTTGCGCTCCCCTGCATCATTCAGGAATTATATCAAGTCGTGCGAAAAGTGTTGTCAACAAAAGCCATCCACACTATTTGACGTGTTAGCAATGTTCTCAATTCAGTAGGAGATGAAAGCAGTGGTGTGTCACATAGTACGTACTCTTGTCAGCATCCTGTCCAAGAACGTTGCAGCAATGTAGGATCTCCGGCTCGTGTCTTAGCCCAAGAGCTACTGAAACGATCTCCCGTCAGCAACGGAGGGAATGCTAGCATAGCACTTTGTGATCCTTGAAGCGGAATGAGCTTCCACAGTAGAGTTTTCTCCTAGGTACTTTTTCCATGAGAAAAGCGTAGACCCAGGAAGAATAGAGGCAACAGCCTACTACCTCACTTTGCCCATACAGTGTTTTCAACGTAGAAATACATGTGCAGCTAGCAGTCCCCTTACTCTATTCGAGTGACTCTCTCACACAGCGCAGGGGTGAACGGTTTGAAAGCTGCCAAGTTACTCGGGAAGCAACATGTTCCTGAGAAGTGGCTTTAAGCATGAACGCAGCACTAGATCAATGTGCTCATAGCAGTTGAATTGGAAATGAGTGCCTTATACCACATCACATACCCTCTTCAGAACTTATGATCAGCTCTTTTGCTCTGTTATTTTTACCTTGCTGTATTTCGGTGCAACGATCTACAGAATAACTTTCTCGTCAACAACGGACTCAATGAAGCACAGGACAAGACAGCGAAGAAATGCACGATCTTCTATGACACACTCTCCTCTAACTGCGACCGTCATCTAGCTTTAGCCCTAGCCCTAAAACTATATGTAACCTTAACCCAAACGCTAATGCTAAACCTATCCCTAACCCTAAACCTAACCATAACCGTAACCCTATCCATAAGCCTAACCCTAGCCCTATCCCCAACGCTGTCCCTAATCCTAACCCTAACCCTAACCCTAACCCTATCCCTATCCCTAACCCTAACCCTAACCCTAACCCTATCCCTATCCCTAACCCTAACCCTATCCCTACCCCTACCCTAATAATAAAGCTTATCCTTACCATAATCGCAATGCTAGTCCTAACTCTAACACTATCCTTAAACAGAAATCTTCTGATATATCAGAGCTGTGGGTTGTGTGCTAAACTAAATGCTACTGAAATTATTTTCAATCCGTAGTGAATGAACAGGAGCATAGCAGTTTCAGACCTTCGCAGGACAATCAGCTGCGAGCGTGGGCTTTTCGCCGCTCTGTTTTTTCCAGGAAAATAGCAGAGGCCGAAGATCTCCTGCAGCTACTGACTACGATGTCTTGTGGACAAAACTGTTTCTCGAACGTAGATATGCCCATGAAGCTCACAGCCCACTGACTCTATTCGATTGAATTTCCTTCTGATAGAATAGCAAGGAATTCATGGAAAGCTTCCAAACAACTAGGGAATCAGGATGTTTCATAAGGGTCCCTTATTAGAAAACTTCACCTCCAGCGGGTAACACTAGGTCAATGGACTCGTTTCAGTAGAGTGCGGAATGTGTGGGATGCCGCTAGAAGCCACCGATTTAGAACGTCATTTCAATTGGTTTTCTGTATGATCACCGTGGCGGTAACTTTGCTAGCCACAGAGTTGTGGAATCACGTTCCCCAAATCAGATGAGTGAACGGAAGCACAGGACTATGCCGACTATGACCTAGAGTCAGCTTAGCTACCACTGTTTTCGCCAAAATATGCGTTCTGCGAGGAAAGCGTATCCGGACGTTGGAAGGCCGCTAGGCCCTGATACGAGACTTGGCCTCCAAGTCTCTGAAGATCTAAGGGAATATGAATGTCAGAGTAGCCTGTGGGACTCCCAGTGGAAGATAATACATTCCTGAAGATTTGTTTGCTCCTCAAACTCACCCGGGAATCAACCTATTTCGTAGGAAGCGGGTTTTTCTCCAAAGCCGTCTCAGTGTTCAATGTCTTCTCAATGTGGTCATTTCAGTAGCAGATGTGCTGGGAGAAGAAGACTGTAGCCTAAGAAACCATGGAGACTATACTACGTGCCTCGGACTCCACCCGTTCGTGAAGCATTCAAAGAGGAAGAAGCTAAAAGTACCTCATGGGCCTACCAGGCCATTCATTCCACTCTGAGAATACAGCAGGGAAGACTTTGCGCTCCCCTGCATCATTCAGGAATTATATCAAGTCGTGCGAAAAGTGTTGTCAACAAAAGCCATCCACACTATTTGACGTGTTAGCAATGTTCTCAATTCAGTAGGAGATGAAAGCAGTGGGTGTCACATAGTACGTACTCTTGTCAGCATCCTGTCCAAGAACGTTGCAGCAATGTAGGATCTCCGGGTCGTGTCTTAGCCCAAGAGCTACTGAAACGATCTCCCGTCAGCAACGGAGGGAATGCTAGCATAGCACTTTGTGATCCTTGAAGCGGAATGAGCTTCCACAGTAGAGTTTTCTCCTAGGTACTTTTTCCATGAGAAAAGCGTAGACCCAGGAAGAATAGAGGCAACAGCCTACTACCTCACTTTGCCCATACAGTGTTTTCAACGTAGAAATACATGTGCAGCTAGCAGTCCCCTTACTCTATTCGAGTGACTCTCTCACACAGCGCAGGGGTGAACGGTTTGAAAGCTGCCAAGTTACTCGGGAAGCAACATGTTCCTGAGAAGTGGCTTTAAGCATGAACGCAGCACTAGATCAATGTGCTCATAGCAGTTGAATTGGAAATGAGTGCCTTATACCACATCACATACCCTCTTCAGAACTTATGATCAGCTCTTTTGCTCTGTTATTTTTACCTTGCTGTATTTCGGTGCAACGATCTACAGAATAACTTTCTCGTCAACAACGGACTCAATGAAGCACAGGACAAGACAGCGAAGAAATGCACGATCTTCTATGACACACTCTCCTCTAACTGCGACCGTCATCTAGCTTTAGCCCTAGCCCTAAAACTATATGTAACCTTAACCCAAACGCTAATGCTAAACCTATCCCTAACCCTAAACCTAACCATAACCGTAACCCTATCCATAAGCCTAACCCTAGCCCTATCCCCAACGCTGTCCCTAATCCTAACCCTAACCCTAACCCTAACCCTATCCCTATCCCTAACCCTAACCCTAACCCTAACCCTATCCCTATCCCTAACCCTAACCCTAACCCTAACCCTATCCCTACCCCTACCCTAATAATAAAGCTTATCCTTACCATAATCGCAATGCTAGTCCTAACTCTAACACTATCCTTAAACAGAAATCTTCTGATATATCAGAGCTGTGGGTTGTGTGCTAAACTAAATGCTACTGAAATTATTTTCAATCCGTAGTGAATGAACAGGAGCATAGCAGTTTCAGACCTTCGCAGGACAATCAGCTGCGAGCGTGGGCTTTTCGCCGCTCTGTTTTTTCCAGGAAAATAGCAGAGGCCGAAGATCTCCTGCAGCTACTGACTACGATGTCTTGTGGACAAAACTGTTTCTCGAACGTAGATATGCCCATGAAGCTCACAGCCCACTGACTCTATTCGATTGAATTTCCTTCTGATAGAATAGCAAGGAATTCATGGAAAGCTTCCAAACAACTAGGGAATCAGGATGTTTCATAAGGGTCCCTTATTAGAAAACTTCACCTCCAGCGGGTAACACTAGGTCAATGGACTCGTTTCAGTAGAGTGCGGAATGTGTGGGATGCCGCTAGAAGCCACCGATTTAGAACGTCATTTCAATTGGTTTTCTGTATGATCACCGTGGCGGTAACTTTGCTAGCCACAGAGTTGTGGAATCACGTTCCCCAAATCAGATGAGTGAACGGAAGCACAGGACTATGCCGACTATGACCTAGAGTCAGCTTAGCTACCACTGTTTTCGCCAAAATATGCGTTCTGCGAGGAAAGCGTATCCGGACGTTGGAAGGCCGCTAGGCCCTGATTGGAGACTTGGCCTCCAAGTCTCTGAAGATCTAAGGGAATATGAATGTCAGAGTAGCCTGTGGGACTCCCAGTGGAAGATAATACATTCCTGAAGATTTGTTTGCTCCTCAAACTCACCCGGGAATCAACCTATTTCGTAGGAAGCGGGTTTTTCTCCAAAGCCGACTCAGTGTTCAACGTCTTCTCAGTGTGGTCATTTCAGTAGCAGATGTGCTGGGAGAAGAAGACTGTAGCCTAAGAAACCATGGAGACTATCCTACGTGCCTCGGACTCCACCCGTTCGTGAAGCATTCAAAGAGGAAGAAGCTAAAAGTACCTCATGGGCCTACCAGGCCATTCATTCCACTCTGAGAATACAGCAGGGAAGACTTTGCGCTCCCGTGCATCATTCAGGAATTATATCAAGTCGTGCGAAAAGTGTTGTCAACAAAAGCCATCCACACTATTTGACGTGTTAGCAATGTTCTCAATTCAGTAGGAGATGAAAGCAGTGGTGTGTCACATAGTACGTACTCTTGTCAGCATCCTGTCCAAGAACGTTGCAGCAATGTAGGATCTCCGGCTCGTGTCTTAGCCCAAGAGCTACTGAAACGATCTCCCGTCAGCAACGGAGGGAATGCTAGCATAGCACTTTGTGATCCTTGAAGCGGAATGAGCTTCCACAGTAGAGTTTTCTCCTAGGTACTTTTTCCATGAGAAAAGCGTAGACCCAGGAAGAATAGAGGCAACAGCCTACTACCTCACTTTGCCCATACAGTGTTTTCAACGTAGAAATACATGTGCAGCTAGCAGTCCCCTTACTCTATTCGAGTGACTCTCTCACACAGCGCAGGGGTGAACGGTTTGAAAGCTGCCAAGTTACTCGGGAAGCAACATGTTCCTGAGAAGTGGCTTTAAGCATGAACGCAGCACTAGATCAATGTGCTCATAGCAGTTGAATTGGAAATGAGTGCCTTATACCACATCACATACCCTCTTCAGAACTTATGATCAGCTCTTTTGCTCTGTTATTTTTACCTTGCTGTATTTCGGTGCAACGATCTACAGAATAACTTTCTCGTCAACAACGGACTCAATGAAGCACAGGACAAGACAGCGAAGAAATGCACGATCTTCTATGACACACTCTCCTCTAACTGCGACCGTCATCTAGCTTTAGCCCTAGCCCTAAAACTATATGTAACCTTAACCCAAACGCTAATGCTAAACCTATCCCTAACCCTAAACCTAACCATAACCGTAACCCTATCCATAAGCCTAACCCTAGCCCTATCCCCAACGCTGTCCCTAATCCTAACCCTAACCCTAACCCTAACCCTATCCCTATCCCTAACCCTAACCCTAACCCTAACCCTATCCCTATCCCTAACCCTAACCCTAACCCTAACCCTATCCCTATCCCTAACCCTAACCCTAAACCTAACCTTATCCCTACCCCTACCCTAATAATAAAGCTTATCCTTACCATAATCGCAATGCTAGTCCTAACTCTAACACTATCCTTAAACAGAAATCTTCTGATATATCAGAGCTGTGGGTTGTGTGCTAAACTAAATGCTACTGAAATTATTTTCAATCCGTAGTGAATGAACAGGAGCATAGCAGTTTCAGACCTTCGCAGGACAATCAGCTGCGAGCGTGGGCTTTTCGCCGCTCTGTTTTTTCCAGGAAAATAGCAGAGGCCGAAGATCTCCTGCAGCTACTGACTACGATGTCTTGTGGACAAAACTGTTTCTCGAACGTAGATATGCCCATGAAGCTCACAGCCCACTGACTCTATTCGATTGAATTTCCTTCTGATAGAATAGCAAGGAATTCATGGAAAGCTTCCAAACAACTAGGGAATCAGGATGTTTCATAAGGGTCCCTTATTAGAAAACTTCACCTCCAGCGGGTAACACTAGGTCAATGGACTCGTTTCAGTAGAGTGCGGAATGTGTGGGATGCCGCTAGAAGCCACCGATTTAGAACGTCATTTCAATTGGTTTTCTGTATGATCACCGTGGCGGTAACTTTGCTAGCCACAGAGTTGTGGAATCACGTTCCCCAAATCAGATGAGTGAACGGAAGCACAGGACTATGCCGACTATGACCTAGAGTCAGCTTAGCTACCACTGTTTTCGCCAAAATATGCGTTCTGCGAGGAAAGCGTATCCGGACGTTGGAAGGCCGCTAGGCCCTGATACGAGACTTGGCCTCCAAGTCTCTGAAGATCTAAGGGAATATGAATGTCAGAGTAGCCTGTGGGACTCCCAGTGGAAGATAATACATTCCTGAAGATTTGTTTGCTCCTCAAACTCACCCGGGAATCAACCTATTTCGTAGGAAGCGGGTTTTTCTCCAAAGCCGTCTCAGTGTTCAACGTCTTCTCAGTGTGGTCATTTCAGTAGCAGATGTGCTGGGAGAAGAAGACTGTAGCCTAAGAAACCATGGAGACTATCCTACGTGCCTCGGACTCCACCCGTTCGTGAAGCATTCAAAGAGGAAGAAGCTAAAAGTACCTCATGGGCCTACCAGGCCATTCATTCCACTCTGAGAATACAGCAGGGAAGACTTTGCGCTCCCCTGCATCATTCAGGAATTATATCAAGTCGTGCGAAAAGTGTTGTCAACAAAAGCCATCCACACTATTTGACGTGTTAGCAATGTTCTCAATTCAGTAGGAGATGAAAGCAGTGGTGTGTCACATAGTACGTACTCTTGTCAGCATCCTGTCCAAGAACGTTGCAGCAATGTAGGATCTCCGGCTCGTGTCTTAGCCCAAGAGCTACTGAAACGATCTCCCGTCAGCAACGGAGGGAATGCTAGCATAGCACTTTGTGATCCTTGAAGCGGAATGAGCTTCCACAGTAGAGTTTTCTCCTAGGTACTTTTTCCATGAGAAAAGCGTAGACCCAGGAAGAATAGAGGCAACAGCCTACTACCTCACTTTGCCCATACAGTGTTTTCAACGTAGAAATACATGTGCAGCTAGCAGTCCCCTTACTCTATTCGAGTGACTCTCTCACACAGCGCAGGGGTGAACGGTTTGAAAGCTGCCAAGTTACTCGGGAAGCAACATGTTCCTGAGAAGTGGCTTTAAGCATGAACGCAGCACTAGATCAATGTGCTCATAGCAGTTGAATTGGAAATGAGTGCCTTATACCACATCACATACCCTCTTCAGAACTTATGATCAGCTCTTTTGCTCTGTTATTTTTACCTTGCTGTATTTCGGTGCAACGATCTACAGAATAACTTTCTCGTCAACAACGGACTCAATGAAGCACAGGACAAGACAGCGAAGAAATGCACGATCTTCTATGACACACTCTCCTCTAACTGCGACCGTCATCTAGCTTTAGCCCTAGCCCTAAAACTATATGTAACCTTAACCCAAACGCTAATGCTAAACCTATCCCTAACCCTAAACCTAACCATAACCGTAACCCTATCCATAAGCCTAACCCTAGCCCTATCCCCAACGCTGTCCCTAATCCTAACCCTAACCCTAACCCTAACCCTATCCCTATCCCTAACCCTAACCCTAACCCTAACCCTATCCCTATCCCTAACCCTAACCCTATCCCTACCCCTACCCTAATAATAAAGCTTATCCTTACCATAATCGCAATGCTAGTCCTAACTCTAACACTATCCTTAAACAGAAATCTTCTGATATATCAGAGCTGTGGGTTGTGTGCTAAACTAAATGCTACTGAAATTATTTTCAATCCGTAGTGAATGAACAGGAGCATAGCAGTTTCAGACCTTCGCAGGACAATCAGCTGCGAGCGTGGGCTTTTCGCCGCTCTGTTTTTTCCAGGAAAATAGCAGAGGCCGAAGATCTCCTGCAGCTACTGACTACGATGTCTTGTGGACAAAACTGTTTCTCGAACGTAGATATGCCCATGAAGCTCACAGCCCACTGACTCTATTCGATTGAATTTCCTTCTGATAGAATAGCAAGGAATTCATGGAAAGCTTCCAAACAACTAGGGAATCAGGATGTTTCATAAGGGTCCCTTATTAGAAAACTTCACCTCCAGCGGGTAACACTAGGTCAATGGACTCGTTTCAGTAGAGTGCGGAATGTGTGGGATGCCGCTAGAAGCCACCGATTTAGAACGTCATTTCAATTGGTTTTCTGTATGATCACCGTGGCGGTAACTTTGCTAGCCACAGAGTTGTGGAATCACGTTCCCCAAATCAGATGAGTGAACGGAAGCACAGGACTATGCCGACTATGACCTAGAGTCAGCTTAGCTACCACTGTTTTCGCCAAAATATGCGTTCTGCGAGGAAAGCGTATCCGGACGTTGGAAGGCCGCTAGGCCCTGATACGAGACTTGGCCTCCAAGTCTCTGAAGATCTAAGGGAATATGAATGTCAGAGTAGCCTGTGGGACTCCCAGTGGAAGATAATACATTCCTGAAGATTTGTTTGCTCCTCAAACTCACCCGGGAATCAACCTATTTCGTAGGAAGCGGGTTTTTCTCCAAAGCCGTCTCAGTGTTCAACGTCTTCTCAGTGTGGTCATTTCAGTAGCAGATGTGCTGGGAGAAGAAGACTGTAGCCTAAGAAACCATGGAGACTATCCTACGTGCCTCGGACTCCACCCGTTCGTGAAGCATTCAAAGAGGAAGAAGCTAAAAGTACCTCATGGGCCTACCAGGCCATTCATTCCACTCTGAGAATACAGCAGGGAAGACTTTGCGCTCCCCTGCATCATTCAGGAATTATATCAAGTCGTGCGAAAAGTGTTGTCAACAAAAGCCATCCACACTATTTGACGTGTTAGCAATGTTCTCAATTCAGTAGGAGATGAAAGCAGTGGTGTGTCACATAGTACGTACTCTTGTCAGCATCCTGTCCAAGAACGTTGCAGCAATGTAGGATCTCCGGCTCGTGTCTTAGCCCAAGAGCTACTGAAACGATCTCCCGTCAGCAACGGAGGGAATGCTAGCATAGCACTTTGTGATCCTTGAAGCGGAATGAGCTTCCACAGTAGAGTTTTCTCCTAGGTACTTTTTCCATGAGAAAAGCGTAGACCCAGGAAGAATAGAGGCAACAGCCTACTACCTCACTTTGCCCATACAGTGTTTTCAACGTAGAAATACATGTGCAGCTAGCAGTCCCCTTACTCTATTCGAGTGACTCTCTCACACAGCGCAGGGGTGAACGGTTTGAAAGCTGCCAAGTTACTCGGGAAGCAACATGTTCCTGAGAAGTGGCTTTAAGCATGAACGCAGCACTAGATCAATGTGCTCATAGCAGTTGAATTGGAAATGAGTGCCTTATACCACATCACATACCCTCTTCAGAACTTATGATCAGCTCTTTTGCTCTGTTATTTTTACCTTGCTGTATTTCGGTGCAACGATCTACAGAATAACTTTCTCGTCAACAACGGACTCAATGAAGCACAGGACAAGACAGCGAAGAAATGCACGATCTTCTATGACACACTCTCCTCTAACTGCGACCGTCATCTAGCTTTAGCCCTAGCCCTAAAACTATATGTAACCTTAACCCAAACGCTAATGCTAAACCTATCCCTAACCCTAAACCTAACCATAACCGTAACCCTATCCATAAGCCTAACCCTAGCCCTATCCCCAACGCTGTCCCTAATCCTAACCCTAACCCTAACCCTAACCCTATCCCTATCCCTAACCCTAACCCTAACCCTAACCCTATCCCTACCCCTACCCTAATAATAAAGCTTATCCTTACCATAATCGCAATGCTAGTCCTAACTCTAACACTATCCTTAAACAGAAATCTTCTGATATATCAGAGCTGTGGGTTGTGTGCTAAACTAAATGCTACTGAAATTATTTTCAATCCGTAGTGAATGAACAGGAGCATAGCAGTTTCAGACCTTCGCAGGACAATCAGCTGCGAGCGTGGGCTTTTCGCCGCTCTGTTTTTTCCAGGAAAATAGCAGAGGCCGAAGATCTCCTGCAGCTACTGACTACGATGTCTTGTGGACAAAACTGTTTCTCGAACGTAGATATGCCCATGAAGCTCACAGCCCACTGACTCTATTCGATTGAATTTCCTTCTGATAGAATAGCAAGGAATTCATGGAAAGCTTCCAAACAACTAGGGAATCAGGATGTTTCATAAGGGTCCCTTATTAGAAAACTTCACCTCCAGCGGGTAACACTAGGTCAATGGACTCGTTTCAGTAGAGTGCGGAATGTGTGGGATGCCGCTAGAAGCCACCGATTTAGAACGTCATTTCAATTGGTTTTCTGTATGATCACCGTGGCGGTAACTTTGCTAGCCACAGAGTTGTGGAATCACGTTCCCCAAATCAGATGAGTGAACGGAAGCACAGGACTATGCCGACTATGACCTAGAGTCAGCTTAGCTACCACTGTTTTCGCCAAAATATGCGTTCTGCGAGGAAAGCGTATCCGGACGTTGGAAGGCCGCTAGGCCCTGATACGAGACTTGGCCTCCAAGTCTCTGAAGATCTAAGGGAATATGAATGTCAGAGTAGCCTGTGGGACTCCCAGTGGAAGATAATACATTCCTGAAGATTTGTTTGCTCCTCAAACTCACCCGGGAATCAACCTATTTCGTAGGAAGCGGGTTTTTCTCCAAAGCCGTCTCAGTGTTCAACGTCTTCTCAGTGTGGTCATTTCAGTAGCAGATGTGCTGGGAGAAGAAGACTGTAGCCTAAGAAACCATGGAGACTATCCTACGTGCCTCGGACTCCACCCGTTCGTGAAGCATTCAAAGAGGAAGAAGCTAAAAGTACCTCATGGGCCTACCAGGCCATTCATTCCACTCTGAGAATACAGCAGGGAAGACTTTGCGCTCCCCTGCATCATTCAGGAATTATATCAAGTCGTGCGAAAAGTGTTGTCAACAAAAGCCATCCACACTATTTGACGTGTTAGCAATGTTCTCAATTCAGTAGGAGATGAAAGCAGTGGTGTGTCACATAGTACGTACTCTTGTCAGCATCCTGTCCAAGAACGTTGCAGCAATGTAGGATCTCCGGCTCGTGTCTTAGCCCAAGAGCTACTGAAACGATCTCCCGTCAGCAACGGAGGGAATGCTAGCATAGCACTTTGTGATCCTTGAAGCGGAATGAGCTTCCACAGTAGAGTTTTCTCCTAGGTACTTTTTCCATGAGAAAAGCGTAGACCCAGGAAGAATAGAGGCAACAGCCTACTACCTCACTTTGCCCATACAGTGTTTTCAACGTAGAAATACATGTGCAGCTAGCAGTCCCCTTACTCTATTCGAGTGACTCTCTCACACAGCGCAGGGGTGAACGGTTTGAAAGCTGCCAAGTTACTCGGGAAGCAACATGTTCCTGAGAAGTGGCTTTAAGCATGAACGCAGCACTAGATCAATGTGCTCATAGCAGTTGAATTGGAAATGAGTGCCTTATACCACATCACATACCCTCTTCAGAACTTATGATCAGCTCTTTTGCTCTGTTATTTTTACCTTGCTGTATTTCGGTGCAACGATCTACAGAATAACTTTCTCGTCAACAACGGACTCAATGAAGCACAGGACAAGACAGCGAAGAAATGCACGATCTTCTATGACACACTCTCCTCTAACTGCGACCGTCATCTAGCTTTAGCCCTAGCCCTAAAACTATATGTAACCTTAACCCAAACGCTAATGCTAAACCTATCCCTAACCCTAAACCTAACCATAACCGTAACCCTATCCATAAGCCTAACCCTAGCCCTATCCCCAACGCTGTCCCTAATCCTAACCCTAACCCTAACCCTAACCCTATCCCTATCCCTAACCCTAACCCTAACCCTAACCCTATCCCTATCCCTAACCCTAACCCTATCCCTACCCCTACCCTAATAATAAAGCTTATCCTTACCATAATCGCAATGCTAGTCCTAACTCTAACACTATCCTTAAACAGAAATCTTCTGATATATCAGAGCTGTGGGTTGTGTGCTAAACTAAATGCTACTGAAATTATTTTCAATCCGTAGTGAATGAACAGGAGCATAGCAGTTTCAGACCTTCGCAGGACAATCAGCTGCGAGCGTGGGCTTTTCGCCGCTCTGTTTTTTCCAGGAAAATAGCAGAGGCCGAAGATCTCCTGCAGCTACTGACTACGATGTCTTGTGGACAAAACTGTTTCTCGAACGTAGATATGCCCATGAAGCTCACAGCCCACTGACTCTATTCGATTGAATTTCCTTCTGATAGAATAGCAAGGAATTCATGGAAAGCTTCCAAACAACTAGGGAATCAGGATGTTTCATAAGGGTCCCTTATTAGAAAACTTCACCTCCAGCGGGTAACACTAGGTCAATGGACTCGTTTCAGTAGAGTGCGGAATGTGTGGGATGCCGCTAGAAGCCACCGATTTAGAACGTCATTTCAATTGGTTTTCTGTATGATCACCGTGGCGGTAACTTTGCTAGCCACAGAGTTGTGGAATCACGTTCCCCAAATCAGATGAGTGAACGGAAGCACAGGACTATGCCGACTATGACCTAGAGTCAGCTTAGCTACCACTGTTTTCGCCAAAATATGCGTTCTGCGAGGAAAGCGTATCCGGACGTTGGAAGGCCGCTAGGCCCTGATACGAGACTTGGCCTCCAAGTCTCTGAAGATCTAAGGGAATATGAATGTCAGAGTAGCCTGTGGGACTCCCAGTGGAAGATAATACATTCCTGAAGATTTGTTTGCTCCTCAAACTCACCCGGGAATCAACCTATTTCGTAGGAAGCGGGTTTTTCTCCAAAGCCGTCTCAGTGTTCAACGTCTTCTCAGTGTGGTCATTTCAGTAGCAGATGTGCTGGGAGAAGAAGACTGTAGCCTAAGAAACCATGGAGACTATCCTACGTGCCTCGGACTCCACCCGTTCGTGAAGCATTCAAAGAGGAAGAAGCTAAAAGTACCTCATGGGCCTACCAGGCCATTCATTCCACTCTGAGAATACAGCAGGGAAGACTTTGCGCTCCCCTGCATCATTCAGGAATTATATCAAGTCGTGCGAAAAGTGTTGTCAACAAAAGCCATCCACACTATTTGACGTGTTAGCAATGTTCTCAATTCAGTAGGAGATGAAAGCAGTGGTGTGTCACATAGTACGTACTCTTGTCAGCATCCTGTCCAAGAACGTTGCAGCAATGTAGGATCTCCGGCTCGTGTCTTAGCCCAAGAGCTACTGAAACGATCTCCCGTCAGCAACGGAGGGAATGCTAGCATAGCACTTTGTGATCCTTGAAGCGGAATGAGCTTCCACAGTAGAGTTTTCTCCTAGGTACTTTTTCCATGAGAAAAGCGTAGACCCAGGAAGAATAGAGGCAACAGCCTACTACCTCACTTTGCCCATACAGTGTTTTCAACGTAGAAATACATGTGCAGCTAGCAGTCCCCTTACTCTATTCGAGTGACTCTCTCACACAGCGCAGGGGTGAACGGTTTGAAAGCTGCCAAGTTACTCGGGAAGCAACATGTTCCTGAGAAGTGGCTTTAAGCATGAACGCAGCACTAGATCAATGTGCTCATAGCAGTTGAATTGGAAATGAGTGCCTTATACCACATCACATACCCTCTTCAGAACTTATGATCAGCTCTTTTGCTCTGTTATTTTTACCTTGCTGTATTTCGGTGCAACGATCTACAGAATAACTTTCTCGTCAACAACGGACTCAATGAAGCACAGGACAAGACAGCGAAGAAATGCACGATCTTCTATGACACACTCTCCTCTAACTGCGACCGTCATCTAGCTTTAGCCCTAGCCCTAAAACTATATGTAACCTTAACCCAAACGCTAATGCTAAACCTATCCCTAACCCTAAACCTAACCATAACCGTAACCCTATCCATAAGCCTAACCCTAGCCCTATCCCCAACGCTGTCCCTAATCCTAACCCTAACCCTAACCCTAACCCTATCCCTATCCCTAACCCTAACCCTAACCCTAACCCTATCCCTACCCCTACCCTAATAATAAAGCTTATCCTTACCATAATCGCAATGCTAGTCCTAACTCTAACACTATCCTTAAACAGAAATCTTCTGATATATCAGAGCTGTGGGTTGTGTGCTAAACTAAATGCTACTGAAATTATTTTCAATCCGTAGTGAATGAACAGGAGCATAGCAGTTTCAGACCTTCGCAGGACAATCAGCTGCGAGCGTGGGCTTTTCGCCGCTCTGTTTTTTCCAGGAAAATAGCAGAGGCCGAAGATCTCCTGCAGCTACTGACTACGATGTCTTGTGGACAAAACTGTTTCTCGAACGTAGATATGCCCATGAAGCTCACAGCCCACTGACTCTATTCGATTGAATTTCCTTCTGATAGAATAGCAAGGAATTCATGGAAAGCTTCCAAACAACTAGGGAATCAGGATGTTTCATAAGGGTCCCTTATTAGAAAACTTCACCTCCAGCGGGTAACACTAGGTCAATGGACTCGTTTCAGTAGAGTGCGGAATGTGTGGGATGCCGCTAGAAGCCACCGATTTAGAACGTCATTTCAATTGGTTTTCTGTATGATCACCGTGGCGGTAACTTTGCTAGCCACAGAGTTGTGGAATCACGTTCCCCAAATCAGATGAGTGAACGGAAGCACAGGACTATGCCGACTATGACCTAGAGTCAGCTTAGCTACCACTGTTTTCGCCAAAATATGCGTTCTGCGAGGAAAGCGTATCCGGACGTTGGAAGGCCGCTAGGCCCTGATACGAGACTTGGCCTCCAAGTCTCTGAAGATCTAAGGGAATATGAATGTCAGAGTAGCCTGTGGGACTCCCAGTGGAAGATAATACATTCCTGAAGATTTGTTTGCTCCTCAAACTCACCCGGGAATCAACCTATTTCGTAGGAAGCGGGTTTTTCTCCAAAGCCGTCTCAGTGTTCAACGTCTTCTCAGTGTGGTCATTTCAGTAGCAGATGTGCTGGGAGAAGAAGACTGTAGCCTAAGAAACCATGGAGACTATCCTACGTGCCTCGGACTCCACCCGTTCGTGAAGCATTCAAAGAGGAAGAAGCTAAAAGTACCTCATGGGCCTACCAGGCCATTCATTCCACTCTGAGAATACAGCAGGGAAGACTTTGCGCTCCCCTGCATCATTCAGGAATTATATCAAGTCGTGCGAAAAGTGTTGTCAACAAAAGCCATCCACACTATTTGACGTGTTAGCAATGTTCTCAATTCAGTAGGAGATGAAAGCAGTGGTGTGTCACATAGTACGTACTCTTGTCAGCATCCTGTCCAAGAACGTTGCAGCAATGTAGGATCTCCGGCTCGTGTCTTAGCCCAAGAGCTACTGAAACGATCTCCCGTCAGCAACGGAGGGAATGCTAGCATAGCACTTTGTGATCCTTGAAGCGGAATGAGCTTCCACAGTAGAGTTTTCTCCTAGGTACTTTTTCCATGAGAAAAGCGTAGACCCAGGAAGAATAGAGGCAACAGCCTACTACCTCACTTTGCCCATACAGTGTTTTCAACGTAGAAATACATGTGCAGCTAGCAGTCCCCTTACTCTATTCGAGTGACTCTCTCACACAGCGCAGGGGTGAACGGTTTGAAAGCTGCCAAGTTACTCGGGAAGCAACATGTTCCTGAGAAGTGGCTTTAAGCATGAACGCAGCACTAGATCAATGTGCTCATAGCAGTTGAATTGGAAATGAGTGCCTTATACCACATCACATACCCTCTTCAGAACTTATGATCAGCTCTTTTGCTCTGTTATTTTTACCTTGCTGTATTTCGGTGCAACGATCTACAGAATAACTTTCTCGTCAACAACGGACTCAATGAAGCACAGGACAAGACAGCGAAGAAATGCACGATCTTCTATGACACACTCTCCTCTAACTGCGACCGTCATCTAGCTTTAGCCCTAGCCCTAAAACTATATGTAACCTTAACCCAAACGCTAATGCTAAACCTATCCCTAACCCTAAACCTAACCATAACCGTAACCCTATCCATAAGCCTAACCCTAGCCCTATCCGCAACGCTGTCCCTAATCCTAACCCTAACCCTAACCCTAACCCTATCCCTATCCCTAACCCTAACCCTAACCCTAACCCTATCCCTATCCCTAACCCTAACCCTAACCCTAACCCTATCCCTACCCCTACCCTAATAATAAAGCTTATCCTTACCATAATCGCAATGCTAGTCCTAACTCTAACACTATCCTTAAACAGAAATCTTCTGATATATCAGAGCTGTGGGTTGTGTGCTAAACTAAATGCTACTGAAATTATTTTCAATCCGTAGTGAATGAACAGGAGCATAGCAGTTTCAGACCTTCGCAGGACAATCAGCTGCGAGCGTGGGCTTTTCGCCGCTCTGTTTTTTCCAGGAAAATAGCAGAGGCCGAAGATCTCCTGCAGCTACTGACTACGATGTCTTGTGGACAAAACTGTTTCTCGAACGTAGATATGCCCATGAAGCTCACAGCCCACTGACTCTATTCGATTGAATTTCCTTCTGATAGAATAGCAAGGAATTCATGGAAAGCTTCCAAACAACTAGGGAATCAGGATGTTTCATAAGGGTCCCTTATTAGAAAACTTCACCTCCAGCGGGTAACACTAGGTCAATGGACTCGTTTCAGTAGAGTGCGGAATGTGTGGGATGCCGCTAGAAGCCACCGATTTAGAACGTCATTTCAATTGGTTTTCTGTATGATCACCGTGGCGGTAACTTTGCTAGCCACAGAGTTGTGGAATCACGTTCCCCAAATCAGATGAGTGAATGGAAGCACAGGACTATGCCGACTATGACCTAGAGTCAGCTTAGCTACCACTGTTTTCGCCAAAATATGCGTTCTGCGAGGAAAGCGTATCCGGACGTTGGAAGGCCGCTAGGCCCTGATACGAGACTTGGCCTCCAAGTCTCTGAAGATCTAAGGGAATATGAATGTCAGAGTAGCCTGTGGGACTCCCAGTGGAAGATAATACATTCCTGAAGATTTGTTTGCTCCTCAAACTCACCCGGGAATCAACCTATTTCGTAGGAAGCGGGTTTTTCTCCAAAGCCGTCTCAGTGTTCAACGTCTTCTCAGTGTGGTCATTTCAGTAGCAGATGTGCTGGGAGAAGAAGACTGTAGCCTAAGAAACCATGGAGACTATCCTACGTGCCTCGGACTCCACCCGTTCGTGAAGCATTCAAAGAGGAAGAAGCTAAAAGTACCTCATGGGCCTACCAGGCCATTCATTCCACTCTGAGAATACAGCAGGGAAGACTTTGCGCTCCCCTGCATCATTCAGGAATTATATCAAGTCGTGCGAAAAGTGTTGTCAACAAAAGCCATCCACACTATTTGACGTGTTAGCAATGTTCTCAATTCAGTAGGAGATGAAAGCAGTGGTGTGTCACATAGTACGTACTCTTGTCAGCATCCTGTCCAAGAACGTTGCAGCAATGTAGGATCTCCGGCTCGTGTCTTAGCCCAAGAGCTACTGAAACGATCTCCCGTCAGCAACGGAGGGAATGCTAGCATAGCACTTTGTGATCCTTGAAGCGGAATGAGCTTCCACAGTAGAGTTTTCTCCTAGGTACTTTTTCCATGAGAAAAGCGTAGACCCAGGAAGAATAGAGGCAACAGCCTACTACCTCACTTTGCCCATACAGTGTTTTCAACGTAGAAATACATGTGCAGCTAGCAGTCCCCTTACTCTATTCGAGTGACTCTCTCACACAGCGCAGGGGTGAACGGTTTGAAAGCTGCCAAGTTACTCGGGAAGCAACATGTTCCTGAGAAGTGGCTTTAAGCATGAACGCAGCACTAGATCAATGTGCTCATAGCAGTTGAATTGGAAATGAGTGCCTTATACCACATCACATACCCTCTTCAGAACTTATGATCAGCTCTTTTGCTCTGTTATTTTTACCTTGCTGTATTTCGGTGCAACGATCTACAGAATAACTTTCTCGTCAACAACGGACTCAATGAAGCACAGGACAAGACAGCGAAGAAATGCACGATCTTCTATGACACACTCTCCTCTAACTGCGACCGTCATCTAGCTTTAGCCCTAGCCCTAAAACTATATGTAACCTTAACCCAAACGCTAATGCTAAACCTATCCCTAACCCTAAACCTAACCATAACCGTAACCCTATCCATAAGCCTAACCCTAGCCCTATCCCCAACGCTGTCCCTAATCCTAACCCTAACCCTAACCCTAACCCTATCCCTATCCCTAACCCTAACCCTAACCCTAACCCTATCCCTATCCCTAACCCTAACCCTAACCCTAACCCTATCCCTACCCCTACCCTAATAATAAAGCTTATCCTTACCATAATCGCAATGCTAGTCCTAACTCTAACACTATCCTTAAACAGAAATCTTCTGATATATCAGAGCTGTGGGTTGTGTGCTAAACTAAATGCTACTGAAATTATTTTCAATCCGTAGTGAATGAACAGGAGCATAGCAGTTTCAGACCTTCGCAGGACAATCAGCTGCGAGCGTGGGCTTTTCGCCGCTCTGTTTTTTCCAGGAAAATAGCAGAGGCCGAAGATCTCCTGCAGCTACTGACTACGATGTCTTGTGGACAAAACTGTTTCTCGAACGTAGATATGCCCATGAAGCTCACAGCCCACTGACTCTATTCGATTGAATTTCCTTCTGATAGAATAGCAAGGAATTCATGGAAAGCTTCCAAACAACTAGGGAATCAGGATGTTTCATAAGGGTCCCTTATTAGAAAACTTCACCTCCAGCGGGTAACACTAGGTCAATGGACTCGTTTCAGTAGAGTGCGGAATGTGTGGGATGCCGCTAGAAGCCACCGATTTAGAACGTCATTTCAATTGGTTTTCTGTATGATCACCGTGGCGGTAACTTTGCTAGCCACAGAGTTGTGGAATCACGTTCCCCAAATCAGATGAGTGAACGGAAGCACAGGACTATGCCGACTATGACCTAGAGTCAGCTTAGCTACCACTGTTTTCGCCAAAATATGCGTTCTGCGAGGAAAGCGTATCCGGACGTTGGAAGGCCGCTAGGCCCTGATACGAGACTTGGCCTCCAAGTCTCTGAAGATCTAAGGGAATATGAATGTCAGAGTAGCCTGTGGGACTCCCAGTGGAAGATAATACATTCCTGAAGATTTGTTTGCTCCTCAAACTCACCCGGGAATCAACCTATTTCGTAGGAAGCGGGTTTTTCTCCAAAGCCGTCTCAGTGTTCAACGTCTTCTCAGTGTGGTCATTTCAGTAGCAGATGTGCTGGGAGAAGAAGACTGTAGCCTAAGAAACCATGGAGACTATCCTACGTGCCTCGGACTCCACCCGTTCGTGAAGCATTCAAAGAGGAAGAAGCTAAAAGTACCTCATGGGCCTACCAGGCCATTCATTCCACTCTGAGAATACAGCAGGGAAGACTTTGCGCTCCCCTGCATCATTCAGGAATTATATCAAGTCGTGCGAAAAGTGTTGTCAACAAAAGCCATCCACACTATTTGACGTGTTAGCAATGTTCTCAATTCAGTAGGAGATGAAAGCAGTGGTGTGTCACATAGTACGTACTCTTGTCAGCATCCTGTCCAAGAACGTTGCAGCAATGTAGGATCTCCGGCTCGTGTCTTAGCCCAAGAGCTACTGAAACGATCTCCCGTCAGCAACGGAGGGAATGCTAGCATAGCACTTTGTGATCCTTGAAGCGGAATGAGCTTCCACAGTAGAGTTTTCTCCTAGGTACTTTTTCCATGAGAAAAGCGTAGACCCAGGAAGAATAGAGGCAACAGCCTACTACCTCACTTTGCCCATACAGTGTTTTCAACGTAGAAATACATGTGCAGCTAGCAGTCCCCTTACTCTATTCGAGTGACTCTCTCACACAGCGCAGGGGTGAACGGTTTGAAAGCTGCCAAGTTACTCGGGAAGCAACATGTTCCTGAGAAGTGGCTTTAAGCATGAACGCAGCACTAGATCAATGTGCTCATAGCAGTTGAATTGGAAATGAGTGCCTTATACCACATCACATACCCTCTTCAGAACTTATGATCAGCTCTTTTGCTCTGTTATTTTTACCTTGCTGTATTTCGGTGCAACGATCTACAGAATAACTTTCTCGTCAACAACGGACTCAATGAAGCACAGGACAAGACAGCGAAGAAATGCACGATCTTCTATGACACACTCTCCTCTAACTGCGACCGTCATCTAGCTTTAGCCCTAGCCCTAAAACTATATGTAACCTTAACCCAAACGCTAATGCTAAACCTATCCCTAACCCTAAACCTAACCATAACCGTAACCCTATCCATAAGCCTAACCCTAGCCCTATCCCCAACGCTGTCCCTAATCCTAACCCTAACCCTAACCCTAACCCTATCCCTATCCCTAACCCTAACCCTAACCCTAACCCTATCCCTATCCCTAACCCTAACCCTAACCCTAACCCTATCCCTACCCCTACCCTAATAATAAAGCTTATCCTTACCATAATCGCAATGCTAGTCCTAACTCTAACACTATCCTTAAACAGAAATCTTCTGATATATCAGAGCTGTGGGTTGTGTGCTAAACTAAATGCTACTGAAATTATTTTCAATCCGTAGTGAATGAACAGGAGCATAGCAGTTTCAGACCTTCGCAGGACAATCAGCTGCGAGCGTGGGCTTTTCGCCGCTCTGTTTTTTCCAGGAAAATAGCAGAGGCCGAAGATCTCCTGCAGCTACTGACTACGATGTCTTGTGGACAAAACTGTTTCTCGAACGTAGATATGCCCATGAAGCTCACAGCCCACTGACTCTATTCGATTGAATTTCCTTCTGATAGAATAGCAAGGAATTCATGGAAAGCTTCCAAACAACTAGGGAATCAGGATGTTTCATAAGGGTCCCTTATTAGAAAACTTCACCTCCAGCGGGTAACACTAGGTCAATGGACTCGTTTCAGTAGAGTGCGGAATGTGTGGGATGCCGCTAGAAGCCACCGATTTAGAACGTCATTTCAATTGGTTTTCTGTATGATCACCGTGGCGGTAACTTTGCTAGCCACAGAGTTGTGGAATCACGTTCCCCAAATCAGATGAGTGAACGGAAGCACAGGACTATGCCGACTATGACCTAGAGTCAGCTTAGCTACCACTGTTTTCGCCAAAATATGCGTTCTGCGAGGAAAGCGTATCCGGACGTTGGAAGGCCGCTAGGCCATGATACGAGACTTGGCCTCCAAGTCTCTGAAGATCTAAGGGAATATGAATGTCAGAGTAGCCTGTGGGACTCCCAGTGGAAGATAATACATTCCTGAAGATTTGTTTGCTCCTCAAACTCACCCGGGAATCAACCTATTTCGTAGGAAGCGGGTTTTTCTCCAAAGCCGTCTCAGTGTTCAACGTCTTCTCAGTGTGGTCATTTCAGTAGCAGATGTGCTGGGAGAAGAAGACTGTAGCCTAAGAAACCATGGAGACTATCCTACGTGCCTCGGACTCCACCCGTTCGTGAAGCATTCAAAGAGGAAGAAGCTAAAAGTACCTCATGGGCCTACCAGGCCATTCATTCCACTCTGAGAATACAGCAGGGAAGACTTTGCGCTCCCCTGCATCATTCAGGAATTATATCAAGTCGTGCGAAAAGTGTTGTCAACAAAAGCCATCCACACTATTTGACGTGTTAGCAATGTTCTCAATTCAGTAGGAGATGAAAGCAGTGGTGTGTCACATAGTACGTACTCTTGTCAGCATCCTGTCCAAGAACGTTGCAGCAATGTAGGATCTCCGGCTCGTGTCTTAGCCCAAGAGCTACTGAAACGATCTCCCGTCAGCAACGGAGGGAATGCTAGCATAGCACTTTGTGATCCTTGAAGCGGAATGAGCTTCCACAGTAGAGTTTTCTCCTAGGTACTTTTTCCATGAGAAAAGCGTAGACCCAGGAAGAATAGAGGCAACAGCCTACTACCTCACTTTGCCCATACAGTGTTTTCAACGTAGAAATACATGTGCAGCTAGCAGTCCCCTTACTCTATTCGAGTGACTCTCTCACACAGCGCAGGGGTGAACGGTTTGAAAGCTGCCAAGTTACTCGGGAAGCAACATGTTCCTGAGAAGTGGCTTTAAGCATGAACGCAGCACTAGATCAATGTGCTCATAGCAGTTGAATTGGAAATGAGTGCCTTATACCACATCACATACCCTCTTCAGAACTTATGATCAGCTCTTTTGCTCTGTTATTTTTACCTTGCTGTATTTCGGTGCAACGATCTACAGAATAACTTTCTCGTCAACAACGGACTCAATGAAGCACAGGACAAGACAGCGAAGAAATGCACGATCTTCTATGACACACTCTCCTCTAACTGCGACCGTCATCTAGCTTTAGCCCTAGCCCTAAAACTATATGTAACCTTAACCCAAACGCTAATGCTAAACCTATCCCTAACCCTAAACCTAACCATAACCGTAACCCTATCCATAAGCCTAACCCTAGCCCTATCCCCAACGCTGTCCCTAATCCTAACCCTAACCCTAACCCTAACCCTATCCCTATCCCTAACCCTAACCCTAACCCTAACCCTATCCCTACCCCTACCCTAATAATAAAGCTTATCCTTACCATAATCGCAATGCTAGTCCTAACTCTAACACTATCCTTAAACAGAAATCTTCTGATATATCAGAGCTGTGGGTTGTGTGCTAAACTAAATGCTACTGAAATTATTTTCAATCCGTAGTGAATGAACAGGAGCATAGCAGTTTCAGACCTTCGCAGGACAATCAGCTGCGAGCGTGGGCTTTTCGCCGCTCTGTTTTTTCCAGGAAAATAGCAGAGGCCGAAGATCTCCTGCAGCTACTGACTACGATGTCTTGTGGACAAAACTGTTTCTCGAACGTAGATATGCCCATGAAGCTCACAGCCCACTGACTCTATTCGATTGAATTTCCTTCTGATAGAATAGCAAGGAATTCATGGAAAGCTTCCAAACAACTAGGGAATCAGGATGTTTCATAAGGGTCCCTTATTAGAAAACTTCACCTCCAGCGGGTAACACTAGGTCAATGGACTCGTTTCAGTAGAGTGCGGAATGTGTGGGATGCCGCTAGAAGCCACCGATTTAGAACGTCATTTCAATTGGTTTTCTGTATGATCACCGTGGCGGTAACTTTGCTAGCCACAGAGTTGTGGAATCACGTTCCCCAAATCAGATGAGTGAACGGAAGCACAGGACTATGCCGACTATGACCTAGAGTCAGCTTAGCTACCACTGTTTTCGCCAAAATATGCGTTCTGCGAGGAAAGCGTATCCGGACGTTGGAAGGCCGCTAGGCCCTGATACGAGACTTGGCCTCCAAGTCTCTGAAGATCTAAGGGAATATGAATGTCAGAGTAGCCTGTGGGACTCCCAGTGGAAGATAATACATTCCTGAAGATTTGTTTGCTCCTCAAACTCACCCGGGAATCAACCTATTTCGTAGGAAGCGGGTTTTTCTCCAAAGCCGTCTCAGTGTTCAACGTCTTCTCAGTGTGGTCATTTCAGTAGCAGATGTGCTGGGAGAAGAAGACTGTAGCCTAAGAAACCATGGAGACTATACTACGTGCCTCGGACTCCACCCGTTCGTGAAGCATTCAAAGAGGAAGAAGCTAAAAGTACCTCATGGGCCTACCAGGCCATTCATTCCACTCTGAGAATACAGCAGGGAAGACTTTGCGCTCCCCTGCATCATTCAGGAATTATATCAAGTCGTGCGAAAAGTGTTGTCAACAAAAGCCATCCACACTATTTGACGTGTTAGCAATGTTCTCAATTCAGTAGGAGATGAAAGCAGTGGTGTGTCACATAGTACGTACTCTTGTCAGCATCCTGTCCAAGAACGTTGCAGCAATGTAGGATCTCCGGCTCGTGTCTTAGCCCAAGAGCTACTGAAACGATCTCCCGTCAGCAACGGAGGGAATGCTAGCATAGCACTTTGTGATCCTTGAAGCGGAATGAGCTTCCACAGTAGAGTTTTCTCCTAGGTACTTTTTCCATGAGAAAAGCGTAGACCCAGGAAGAATAGAGGCAACAGCCTACTACCTCACTTTGCCCATACAGTGTTTTCAACGTAGAAATACATGTGCAGCTAGCAGTCCCCTTACTCTATTCGAGTGACTCTCTCACACAGCGCAGGGGTGAACGGTTTGAAAGCTGCCAAGTTACTCGGGAAGCAACATGTTCCTGAGAAGTGGCTTTAAGCATGAACGCAGCACTAGATCAATGTGCTCATAGCAGTTGAATTGGAAATGAGTGCCTTATACCACATCACATACCCTCTTCAGAACTTATGATCAGCTCTTTTGCTCTGTTATTTTTACCTTGCTGTATTTCGGTGCAACGATCTACAGAATAACTTTCTCGTCAACAACGGACTCAATGAAGCACAGGACAAGACAGCGAAGAAATGCACGATCTTCTATGACACACTCTCCTCTAACTGCGACCGTCATCTAGCTTTAGCCCTAGCCCTAAAACTATATGTAACCTTAACCCAAACGCTAATGCTAAACCTATCCCTAACCCTAAACCTAACCATAACCGTAACCCTATCCATAAGCCTAACCCTAGCCCTATCCCCAACGCTGTCCCTAATCCTAACCCTAACCCTAACCCTAACCCTATCCCTATCCCTAACCCTAACCCTAACCCTAACCCTATCCCTATCCCTAACCCTAACCCTAACCCTAACCCTATCCCTACCCCTACCCTAATAATAAAGCTTATCCTTACCATAATCGCAATGCTAGTCCTAACTCTAACACTATCCTTAAACAGAAATCTTCTGATATATCAGAGCTGTGGGTTGTGTGCTAAACTAAATGCTACTGAAATTATTTTCAATCCGTAGTGAATGAACAGGAGCATAGCAGTTTCAGACCTTCGCAGGACAATCAGCTGCGAGCGTGGGCTTTTCGCCGCTCTGTTTTTTCCAGGAAAATAGCAGAGGCCGAAGATCTCCTGCAGCTACTGACTACGATGTCTTGTGGACAAAACTGTTTCTCGAACGTAGATATGCCCATGAAGCTCACAGCCCACTGACTCTATTCGATTGAATTTCCTTCTGATAGAATAGCAAGGAATTCATGGAAAGCTTCCAAACAACTAGGGAATCAGGATGTTTCATAAGGGTCCCTTATTAGAAAACTTCACCTCCAGCGGGTAACACTAGGTCAATGGACTCGTTTCAGTAGAGTGCGGAATGTGTGGGATGCCGCTAGAAGCCACCGATTTAGAACGTCATTTCAATTGGTTTTCTGTATGATCACCGTGGCGGTAACTTTGCTAGCCACAGAGTTGTGGAATCACGTTCCCCAAATCAGATGAGTGAACGGAAGCACAGGACTATGCCGACTATGACCTAGAGTCAGCTTAGCTACCACTGTTTTCGCCAAAATATGCGTTCTGCGAGGAAAGCGTATCCGGACGTTGGAAGGCCGCTAGGCCCTGATACGAGACTTGGCCTCCAAGTCTCTGAAGATCTAAGGGAATATGAATGTCAGAGTAGCCTGTGGGACTCCCAGTGGAAGATAATACATTCCTGAAGATTTGTTTGCTCCTCAAACTCACCCGGGAATCAACCTATTTCGTAGGAAGCGGGTTTTTCTCCAAAGCCGTCTCAGTGTTCAACGTCTTCTCAGTGTGGTCATTTCAGTAGCAGATGTGCTGGGAGAAGAAGACTGTAGCCTAAGAAACCATGGAGACTATACTACGTGCCTCGGACTCCACCCGTTCGTGAAGCATTCAAAGAGGAAGAAGCTAAAAGTACCTCATGGGCCTACCAGGCCATTCATTCCACTCTGAGAATACAGCAGGGAAGACTTTGCGCTCCCCTGCATCATTCAGGAATTATATCAAGTCGTGCGAAAAGTGTTGTCAACAAAAGCCATCCACACTATTTGACGTGTTAGCAATGTTCTCAATTCAGTAGGAGATGAAAGCAGTGGTGTGTCACATAGTACGTACTCTTGTCAGCATCCTGTCCAAGAACGTTGCAGCAATGTAGGATCTCCGGCTCGTGTCTTAGCCCAAGAGCTACTGAAACGATCTCCCGTCAGCAACGGAGGGAATGCTAGCATAGCACTTTGTGATCCTTGAAGCGGAATGAGCTTCCACAGTAGAGTTTTCTCCTAGGTACTTTTTCCATGAGAAAAGCGTAGACCCAGGAAGAATAGAGGCAACAGCCTACTACCTCACTTTGCCCATACAGTGTTTTCAACGTAGAAATACATGTGCAGCTAGCAGTCCCCTTACTCTATTCGAGTGACTCTCTCACACAGCGCAGGGGTGAACGGTTTGAAAGCTGCCAAGTTACTCGGGAAGCAACATGTTCCTGAGAAGTGGCTTTAAGCATGAACGCAGCACTAGATCAATGTGCTCATAGCAGTTGAATTGGAAATGAGTGCCTTATACCACATCACATACCCTCTTCAGAACTTATGATCAGCTCTTTTGCTCTGTTATTTTTACCTTGCTGTATTTCGGTGCAACGATCTACAGAATAACTTTCTCGTCAACAACGGACTCAATGAAGCACAGGACAAGACAGCGAAGAAATGCACGATCTTCTATGACACACTCTCCTCTAACTGCGACCGTCATCTAGCTTTAGCCCTAGCCCTAAAACTATATGTAACCTTAACCCAAACGCTAATGCTAAACCTATCCCTAACCCTAAACCTAACCATAACCGTAACCCTATCCATAAGCCTAACCCTAGCCCTATCCCCAACGCTGTCCCTAATCCTAACCCTAACCCTAACCCTAACCCTATCCCTATCCCTAACCCTAACCCTAACCCTAACCCTATCCCTATCCCTAACCCTAACCCTAACCCTAACCCTATCCCTACCCCTACCCTAATAATAAAGCTTATCCTTACCATAATCGCAATGCTAGTCCTAACTCTAACACTATCCTTAAACAGAAATCTTCTGATATATCAGAGCTGTGGGTTGTGTGCTAAACTAAATGCTACTGAAATTATTTTCAATCCGTAGTGAATGAACAGGAGCATAGCAGTTTCAGACCTTCGCAGGACAATCAGCTGCGAGCGTGGGCTTTTCGCCGCTCTGTTTTTTCCAGGAAAATAGCAGAGGCCGAAGATCTCCTGCAGCTACTGACTACGATGTCTTGTGGACAAAACTGTTTCTCGAACGTAGATATGCCCATGAAGCTCACAGCCCACTGACTCTATTCGATTGAATTTCCTTCTGATAGAATAGCAAGGAATTCATGGAAAGCTTCCAAACAACTAGGGAATCAGGATGTTTCATAAGGGTCCCTTATTAGAAAACTTCACCTCCAGCGGGTAACACTAGGTCAATGGACTCGTTTCAGTAGAGTGCGGAATGTGTGGGATGCCGCTAGAAGCCACCGATTTAGAACGTCATTTCAATTGGTTTTCTGTATGATCACCGTGGCGGTAACTTTGCTAGCCACAGAGTTGTGGAATCACGTTCCCCAAATCAGATGAGTGAACGGAAGCACAGGACTATGCCGACTATGACCTAGAGTCAGCTTAGCTACCACTGTTTTCGCCAAAATATGCGTTCTGCGAGGAAAGCGTATCCGGACGTTGGAAGGCCGCTAGGCCCTGATACGAGACTTGGCCTCCAAGTCTCTGAAGATCTAAGGGAATATGAATGTCAGAGTAGCCTGTGGGACTCCCAGTGGAAGATAATACATTCCTGAAGATTTGTTTGCTCCTCAAACTCACCCGGGAATCAACCTATTTCGTAGGAAGCGGGTTTTTCTCCAAAGCCGTCTCAGTGTTCAACGTCTTCTCAGTGTGGTCATTTCAGTAGCAGATGTGCTGGGAGAAGAAGACTGTAGCCTAAGAAACCATGGAGACTATACTACGTGCCTCGGACTCCACCCGTTCGTGAAGCATTCAAAGAGGAAGAAGCTAAAAGTACCTCATGGGCCTACCAGGCCATTCATTCCACTCTGAGAATACAGCAGGGAAGACTTTGCGCTCCCCTGCATCATTCAGGAATTATATCAAGTCGTGCGAAAAGTGTTGTCAACAAAAGCCATCCACACTATTTGACGTGTTAGCAATGTTCTCAATTCAGTAGGAGATGAAAGCAGTGGTGTGTCACATAGTACGTACTCTTGTCAGCATCCTGTCCAAGAACGTTGCAGCAATGTAGGATCTCCGGCTCGTGTCTTAGCCCAAGAGCTACTGAAACGATCTCCCGTCAGCAACGGAGGGAATGCTAGCATAGCACTTTGTGATCCTTGAAGCGGAATGAGCTTCCACAGTAGAGTTTTCTCCTAGGTACTTTTTCCATGAGAAAAGCGTAGACCCAGGAAGAATAGAGGCAACAGCCTACTACCTCACTTTGCCCATACAGTGTTTTCAACGTAGAAATACATGTGCAGCTAGCAGTCCCCTTACTCTATTCGAGTGACTCTCTCACACAGCGCAGGGGTGAACGGTTTGAAAGCTGCCAAGTTACTCGGGAAGCAACATGTTCCTGAGAAGTGGCTTTAAGCATGAACGCAGCACTAGATCAATGTGCTCATAGCAGTTGAATTGGAAATGAGTGCCTTATACCACATCACATACCCTCTTCAGAACTTATGATCAGCTCTTTTGCTCTGTTATTTTTACCTTGCTGTATTTCGGTGCAACGATCTACAGAATAACTTTCTCGTCAACAACGGACTCAATGAAGCACAGGACAAGACAGCGAAGAAATGCACGATCTTCTATGACACACTCTCCTCTAACTGCGACCGTCATCTAGCTTTAGCCCTAGCCCTAAAACTATATGTAACCTTAACCCAAACGCTAATGCTAAACCTATCCCTAACCCTAAACCTAACCATAACCGTAACCCTATCCATAAGCCTAACCCTAGCCCTATCCCCAACGCTGTCCCTAATCCTAACCCTAACCCTAACCCTAACCCTATCCCTATCCCTAACCCTAACCCTAACCCTAACCCTATCCCTATCCCTAACCCTAACCCTAACCCTAACCCTATCCCTATCCCTACCCTAATAATAAAGCTTATCCTTACCATAATCGCAATGCTAGTCGTAACTCTAACACTATCCTTAAACAGAAATCTTCTGATATATCAGAGCTGTGGGTTGTGTGCTAAACTAAATGCTACTGAAATTATTTTCAATCCGTAGTGAATGAACAGGAGCATAGCAGTTTCAGACCTTCGCAGGACAATCAGCTGCGAGCGTGGGCTTTTCGCCGCTCTGTTTTTTCCAGGAAAATAGCAGAGGCCGAAGATCTCCTGCAGCTACTGACTACGATGTCTTGTGGACAAAACTGTTTCTCGAACGTAGATATGCCCATGAAGCTCACAGCCCACTGACTCTATTCGATTGAATTTCCTTCTGATAGAATAGCAAGGAATTCATGGAAAGCTTCCAAACAACTAGGGAATCAGGATGTTTCATAACGGTCCCTTATTAGAAAACTTCATCTCCAGCGGGTAACACTAGGTCAATGGACTCGTTTCAGTAGAGTGCGGAATGTGTGGGATGCCGCTAGAAGCCACCGATTTAGAACGTCATTTCAATTGGTTTTCTGTATGATCACCGTGGCGGTAACTTTGCTAGCCACAGAGTTGTGGAATCACGTTCCCCAAATCAGATGAGTGAACGGAAGCACAGGACTATGCCGACTATGACCTAGAGTCAGCTTAGCTACCACTGTTTTCGCCAAAATATGCGTTCTGCGAGGAAAGCGTATCCGGACGTTGGAAGGCCGCTAGGCCCTGATACGAGACTTGGCCTCCAAGTCTCTGAAGATCTAAGGGAATATGAATGTCAGAGTAGCCTGTGGGACTCCCAGTGGAAGATAATACATTCCTGAAGATTTGTTTGCTCCTCAAACTCACCCGGGAATCAACCTATTTCGTAGGAAGCGGGTTTTTCTCCAAAGCCGTCTCAGTGTTCAACGTCTTCTCAGTGTGGTCATTTCAGTAGCAGATGTGCTGGGAGAAGAAGACTGTAGCCTAAGAAACCATGGAGACTATACTACGTGCCTCGGACTCCACCCGTTCGTGAAGCATTCAAAGAGGAAGAAGCTAAAAGTACCTCATGGGCCTACCAGGCCATTCATTCCACTCTGAGAATACAGCAGGGAAGACTTTGCGCTCCCCTGCATCATTCAGGAATTATATCAAGTCGTGCGAAAAGTGTTGTCAACAAAAGCCATCCACACTATTTGACGTGTTAGCAATGTTCTCAATTCAGTAGGAGATGAAAGCAGTGGTGTGTCACATAGTACGTACTCTTGTCAGCATCCTGTCCAAGAACGTTGCAGCAATGTAGGATCTCCGGCTCGTGTCTTAGCCCAAGAGCTACTGAAACGATCTCCCGTCAGCAACGGAGGGAATGCTAGCATAGCACTTTGTGATCCTTGAAGCGGAATGAGCTTCCACAGTAGAGTTTTCTCCTAGGTACTTTTTCCATGAGAAAAGCGTAGACCCAGGAAGAATAGAGGCAACAGCCTACTACCTCACTTTGCCCATACAGTGTTTTCAACGTAGAAATACATGTGCAGCTAGCAGTCCCCTTACTCTATTCGAGTGACTCTCTCACACAGCGCAGGGGTGAACGGTTTGAAAGCTGCCAAGTTACTCGGGAAGCAACATGTTCCTGAGAAGTGGCTTTAAGCATGAACGCAGCACTAGATCAATGTGCTCATAGCAGTTGAATTGGAAATGAGTGCCTTATACCACATCACATACCCTCTTCAGAACTTATGATCAGCTCTTTTGCTCTGTTATTTTTACCTTGCTGTATTTCGGTGCAACGATCTACAGAATAACTTTCTCGTCAACAACGGACTCAATGAAGCACAGGACAAGACAGCGAAGAAATGCACGATCTTCTATGACACACTCTCCTCTAACTGCGACCGTCATCTAGCTTTAGCCCTAGCCCTAAAACTATATGTAACCTTAACCCAAACGCTAATGCTAAACCTATCCCTAACCCTAAACCTAACCATAACCGTAACCCTATCCATAAGCCTAACCCTAGCCCTATCCCCAACGCTGTCCCTAATCCTAACCCTAACCCTAACCCTAACCCTATCCCTATCCCTAACCCTAACCCTAACCCTAACCCTATCCCTATCCCTAACCCTAACCCTAACCCTAACCCTATCCCTATCCCTACCCTAATAATAAAGCTTATCCTTACCATAATCGCAATGCTAGTCCTAACTCTAACACTATCCTTAAACAGAAATCTTCTGATATATCAGAGCTGTGGGTTGTGTGCTAAACTAAATGCTACTGAAATTATTTTCAATCCGTAGTGAATGAACAGGAGCATAGCAGTTTCAGACCTTCGCAGGACAATCAGCTGCGAGCGTGGGCTTTTCGCCGCTCTGTTTTTTCCAGGAAAATAGCAGAGGCCGAAGATCTCCTGCAGCTACTGACTACGATGTCTTGTGGACAAAACTGTTTCTCGAACGTAGATATGCCCATGAAGCTCACAGCCCACTGACTCTATTCGATTGAATTTCCTTCTGATAGAATAGCAAGGAATTCATGGAAAGCTTCCAAACAACTAGGGAATCAGGATGTTTCATAAGGGTCCCTTATTAGAAAACTTCATCTCCAGCGGGTAACACTAGGTCAATGGACTCGTTTCAGTAGAGTGCGGAATGTGTGGGATGCCGCTAGAAGCCACCGATTTAGAACGTCATTTCAATTGGTTTTCTGTATGATCACCGTGGCGGTAACTTTGCTAGCCACAGAGTTGTGGAATCACGTTCCCCAAATCAGATGAGTGAACGGAAGCACAGGACTATGCCGACTATGACCTAGAGTCAGCTTAGCTACCACTGTTTTCGCCAAAATATGCGTTCTGCGAGGAAAGCGTATCCGGACGTTGGAAGGCCGCTAGGCCCTGATACGAGACTTGGCCTCCAAGTCTCTGAAGATCTAAGGGAATATGAATGTCAGAGTAGCCTGTGGGACTCCCAGTGGAAGATAATACATTCCTGAAGATTTGTTTGCTCCTCAAACTCACCCGGGAATCAACCTATTTCGTAGGAAGCGGGTTTTTCTCCAAAGCCGTCTCAGTGTTCAACGTCTTCTCAGTGTGGTCATTTCAGTAGCAGATGTGCTGGGAGAAGAAGACTGTAGCCTAAGAAACCATGGAGACTATACTACGTGCCTCGGACTCCACCCGTTCGTGAAGCATTCAAAGAGGAAGAAGCTAAAAGTACCTCATGGGCCTACCAGGCCATTCATTCCACTCTGAGAATACAGCAGGGAAGACTTTGCGCTCCCCTGCATCATTCAGGAATTATATCAAGTCGTGCGAAAAGTGTTGTCAACAAAAGCCATCCACACTATTTGACGTGTTAGCAATGTTCTCAATTCAGTAGGAGATGAAAGCAGTGGTGTGTCACATAGTACGTACTCTTGTCAGCATCCTGTCCAAGAACGTTGCAGCAATGTAGGATCTCCGGCTCGTGTCTTAGCCCAAGAGCTACTGAAACGATCTCCCGTCAGCAACGGAGGGAATGCTAGCATAGCACTTTGTGATCCTTGAAGCGGAATGAGCTTCCACAGTAGAGTTTTCTCCTAGGTACTTTTTCCATGAGAAAAGCGTAGACCCAGGAAGAATAGAGGCAACAGCCTACTACCTCACTTTGCCCATACAGTGTTTTCAACGTAGAAATACATGTGCAGCTAGCAGTCCCCTTACTCTATTCGAGTGACTCTCTCACACAGCGCAGGGGTGAACTGTTTGAAAGCTGCCAAGTTACTCGGGAAGCAACATGTTCCTGAGAAGTGGCTTTAAGCATGAACGCAGCACTAGATCAATGTGCTCATAGCAGTTGAATTGGAAATGAGTGCCTTATACCACATCACATACCCTCTTCAGAACTTATGATCAGCTCTTTTGCTCTGTTATTTTTACCTTGCTGTATTTCGGTGCAACGATCTACAGAATAACTTTCTCGTCAACAACGGACTCAATGAAGCACAGGACAAGACAGCGAAGAAATGCACGATCTTCTATGACACACTCTCCTCTAACTGCGACCGTCATCTAGCTTTAGCCCTAGCCCTAAAACTATATGTAACATTAACCCAAACGCTAATGCTAAACCTATCCCTAACCCTAAACCTAACCATAACCGTAACCCTATCCATAAGCCTAACCCTAGCCCTATCCCCAACGCTGTCCCTAATCCTAACCCTAACCCTAACCCTAACCCTATCCCTATCCCTAACCCTAACCCTATCCCTATCCCTAACCCTAACCCTAACCCTAACCCTATCCCTATCCCTACCCTAATAATAAAGCTTATCCTTACCATAATCGCAATGCTAGTCCTAACTCTAACACTATCCTTAAACAGAAATCTTCTGATATATCAGAGCTGTGGGTTGTGTGCTAAACTAAATGCTACTGAAATTATTTTCAATCCGTAGTGAATGAACAGGAGCATAGCAGTTTCAGACCTTCGCAGGACAATCAGCTGCGAGCGTGGGCTTTTCGCCGCTCTGTTTTTTCCAGGAAAATAGCAGAGGCCGAAGATCTCCTGCAGCTACTGACTACGATGTCTTGTGGACAAAACTGTTTCTCGAACGTAGATATGCCCATGAAGCTCACAGCCCACTGACTCTATTCGATTGAATTTCCTTCTGATAGAATAGCAAGGAATTCATGGAAAGCTTCCAAACAACTAGGGAATCAGGATGTTTCATAACGGTCCCTTATTAGAAAACTTCACCTCCAGCGGGTAACACTAGGTCAATGGACTCGTTTCAGTAGAGTGCGGAATGTGTGGGATGCCGCTAGAAGCCACCGATTTAGAACGTCATTTCAATTGGTTTTCTGTATGATCACCGTGGCGGTAACTTTGCTAGCCACAGAGTTGTGGAATCACGTTCCCCAAATCAGATGAGTGAACGGAAGCACAGGACTATGCCGACTATGACCTAGAGTCAGCTTAGCTACCACTGTTTTCGCCAAAATATGCGTTCTGCGAGGAAAGCGTATCCGGACGTTGGAAGGCCGCTAGGCCCTGATACGAGACTTGGCCTCCAAGTCTCTGAAGATCTAAGGGAATATGAATGTCAGAGTAGCCTGTGGGACTCCCAGTGGAAGATAATACATTCCTGAAGATTTGTTTGCTCCTCCAACTCACCCGGGAATCAACCTATTTCGTAGGAAGCGGGTTTTTCTCCAAAGCCGTCTCAGTGTTCAACGTCTTCTCAATGTGGTCATTTCAGTAGCAGATGTGCTGGGAGAAGAAGACTGTAGCCTAAGAAACCATGGAGACTATACTACGTGCCTCGGACTCCACCCGTTCGTGAAGCATTCAAAGAGGAAGAAGCTAAAAGTACCTCATGGGCCTACCAGGCCATTCATTCCACTCTGAGAATACAGCAGGGAAGACTTTGCGCTCCCCTGCATCATTCAGGAATTATATCAAGTCGTGCGAAAAGTGTTGTCAACAAAAGCCATCCACACTATTTGACGTGTTAGCAATGTTCTCAATTCAGTAGGAGATGAAAGCAGTGGTGTGTCACATAGTACGTACTCTTGTCAGCATCCTGTCCAAGAACGTTGCAGCAATGTAGGATCTCCGGCTCGTGTCTTAGCCCAAGAGCTACTGAAACGATCTCCCGTCAGCAACGGAGGGAATGCTAGCATAGCACTTTGTGATCCTTGAAGCGGAATGAGCTTCCACAGTAGAGTTTTCTCCTAGGTACTTTTTCCATGAGAAAAGCGTAGACCCAGGAAGAATAGAGGCAACAGCCTACTACCTCACTTTGCCCATACAGTGTTTTCAACGTAGAAATACATGTGCAGCTAGCAGTCCCCTTACTCTATTCGAGTGACTCTCTCACACAGCGCAGGGGTGAACGGTTTGAAAGCTGCCAAGTTACTCGGGAAGCAACATGTTCCTGAGAAGTGGCTTTAAGCATGAACGCAGCACTAGATCAATGTGCTCATAGCAGTTGAATTGGAAATGAGTGCCTTATACCACATCACATACCCTCTTCAGAACTTATGATCAGCTCTTTTGCTCTGTTATTTTTACCTTGCTGTATTTCGGTGCAACGATCTACAGAATAACTTTCTCGTCAACAACGGACTCAATGAAGCACAGGACAAGACAGCGAAGAAATGCACGATCTTCTATGACACACTCTCCTCTAACTGCGACCGTCATCTAGCTTTAGCCCTAGCCCTAAAACTATATGTAACATTAACCCAAACGCTAATGCTAAACCTATCCCTAACCCTAAACCTAACCATAACCGTAACCCTATCCATAAGCCTAACCCTAGCCCTATCCCCAACGCTGTCCCTAATCCTAACCCTAACCCTAACCCTAACCCTATCCCTATCCCTAACCCTAACCCTAACCCTAACCCTATCCCTATCCCTAACCCTAACCCTAAACCTAACCTTATCCCTACCCCTACCCTAATAATAAAGCTTATCCTTACCATAATCGCAATGCTAGTCCTAACTCTAACACTATCCTTAAACAGAAATCTTCTGATATATCAGAGCTGTGGGTTGTGTGCTAAACTAAATGCTACTGAAATTATTTTCAATCCGTAGTGAATGAACAGGAGCATAGCAGTTTCAGACCTTCGCAGGACAATCAGCTGCGAGCGTGGGCTTTTCGCCGCTCTGTTTTTTCCAGGAAAATAGCAGAGGCCGAAGATCTCCTGCAGCTACTGACTACGATGTCTTGTGGACAAAACTGTTTCTCGAACGTAGATATGCCCATGAAGCTCACAGCCCACTGACTCTATTCGATTGAATTTCCTTCTGATAGAATAGCAAGGAATTCATGGAAAGCTTCCAAACAACTAGGGAATCAGGATGTTTCATAAGGGTCCCTTATTAGAAAACTTCACCTCCAGCGGGTAACACTAGGTCAATGGACTCGTTTCAGTAGAGTGCGGAATGTGTGGGATGCCGCTAGAAGCCACCGATTTAGAACGTCATTTCAATTGGTTTTCTGTATGATCACCGTGGCGGTAACTTTGCTAGCCACAGAGTTGTGGAATCACGTTCCCCAAATCAGATGAGTGAACGGAAGCACAGGACTATGCCGACTATGACCTAGAGTCAGCTTAGCTACCACTGTTTTCGCCAAAATATGCGTTCTGCGAGGAAAGCGTATCCGGACGTTGGAAGGCCGCTAGGCCCTGATACGAGACTTGGCCTCCAAGTCTCTGAAGATCTAAGGGAATATGAATGTCAGAGTAGCCTGTGGGACTCCCAGTGGAAGATAATACATTCCTGAAGATTTGTTTGCTCCTCAAACTCACCCGGGAATCAACCTATTTCGTAGGAAGCGGGTTTTTCTCCAAAGCCGTCTCAGTGTTCAATGTCTTCTCAATGTGGTCATTTCAGTAGCAGATGTGCTGGGAGAAGAAGACTGTAGCCTAAGAAACCATGGAGACTATACTACGTGCCTCGGACTCCACCCGTTCGTGAAGCATTCAAAGAGGAAGAAGCTAAAAGTACCTCATGGGCCTACCAGGCCATTCATTCCACTCTGAGAATACAGCAGGGAAGACTTTGCGCTCCCCTGCATCATTCAGGAATTATATCAAGTCGTGCGAAAAGTGTTGTCAACAAAAGCCATCCACACTATTTGACGTGTTAGCAATGTTCTCAATTCAGTAGGAGATGAAAGCAGTGGGTGTCACATAGTACGTACTCTTGTCAGCATCCTGTCCAAGAACGTTGCAGCAATGTAGGATCTCCGGGTCGTGTCTTAGCCCAAGAGCTACTGAAACGATCTCCCGTCAGCAACGGAGGGAATGCTAGCATAGCACTTTGTGATCCTTGAAGCGGAATGAGCTTCCACAGTAGAGTTTTCTCCTAGGTACTTTTTCCATGAGAAAAGCGTAGACCCAGGAAGAATAGAGGCAACAGCCTACTACCTCACTTTGCCCATACAGTGTTTTCAACGTAGAAATACATGTGCAGCTAGCAGTCCCCTTACTCTATTCGAGTGACTCTCTCACACAGCGCAGGGGTGAACGGTTTGAAAGCTGCCAAGTTACTCGGGAAGCAACATGTTCCTGAGAAGTGGCTTTAAGCATGAACGCAGCACTAGATCAATGTGCTCATAGCAGTTGAATTGGAAATGAGTGCCTTATACCACATCACATACCCTCTTCAGAACTTATGATCAGCTCTTTTGCTCTGTTATTTTTACCTTGCTGTATTTCGGTGCAACGATCTACAGAATAACTTTCTCGTCAACAACGGACTCAATGAAGCACAGGACAAGACAGCGAAGAAATGCACGATCTTCTATGACACACTCTCCTCTAACTGCGACCGTCATCTAGCTTTAGCCCTAGCCCTAAAACTATATGTAACCTTAACCCAAACGCTAATGCTAAACCTATCCCTAACCCTAAACCTAACCATAACCGTAACCCTATCCATAAGCCTAACCCTAGCCCTATCCCCAACGCTCTCCCTAATCCTAACCCTAACCCTAACCCTAACCCTATCCCTATCCCTAACCCTAACCCTAACCCTAACCCTATCCCTATCCCTAACCCTAACCCTAACCCTAACCCTATGCCTATCCCTACCCTAATAATAAAGCTTATCCTTACCATAATCGCAATGCTAGTCCTAACTCTAACACTATCCTTAAACAGAAATCTTCTGATATATCAGAGCTGTGGGTTGTGTGCTAAACTAAATGCTACTGAAATTATTTTCAATCCGTAGTGAATGAACAGGAGCATAGCAGTTTCAGACCTTCGCAGGACAATCAGCTGCGAGCGTGGGCTTTTCGCCGCTCTGTTTTTTCCAGGAAAATAGCAGAGGCCGAAGATCTCCTGCAGCTACTGACTACGATGTCTTGTGGACAAAACTGTTTCTCGAACGTAGATATGCCCATGAAGCTCACAGCCCACTGACTCTATTCGATTGAATTTCCTTCTGATAGAATAGCAAGGAATTCATGGAAAGCTTCCAAACAACTAGGGAATCAGGATGTTTCATAAGGGTCCCTTATTAGAAAACTTCATCTCCAGCGGGTAACACTAGGTCAATGGACTCGTTTCAGTAGAGTGCGGAATGTGTGGGATGCCGCTAGAAGCCACCGATTTAGAACGTCATTTCAATTGGTTTTCTGTATGATCACCGTGGCGGTAACTTTGCTAGCCACAGAGTTGTGGAATCACGTTCCCCAAATCAGATGAGTGAACGGAAGCACAGGACTATGCCGACTATGACCTAGAGTCAGCTTAGCTACCACTGTTTTCGCCAAAATATGCGTTCTGCGAGGAAAGCGTATCCGGACGTTGGAAGGCCGCTAGGCCCTGATACGAGACTTGGCCTCCAAGTCTCTGAAGATCTAAGGGAATATGAATGTCAGAGTAGCCTGTGGGACTCCCAGTGGAAGATAATACATTCCTGAAGATTTGTTTGCTCCTCCAACTCACCCGGGAATCAACCTATTTCGTAGGAAGCGGGTTTTTCTCCAAAGCCGTCTCAGTGTTCAACGTCTTCTCAGTGTGGTCATTTCAGTAGCAGATGTGCTGGGAGAAGAAGACTGTAGCCTAAGAAACCATGGAGACTATACTACGTGCCTCGGACTCCACCCGTTCGTGAAGCATTCAAAGAGGAAGAAGCTAAAAGTACCTCATGGGCCTACCAGGCCATTCATTCCACTCTGAGAATACAGCAGGGAAGACTTTGCGCTCCCCTGCATCATTCAGGAATTATATCAAGTCGTGCGAAAAGTGTTGTCAACAAAAGCCATCCACACTATTTGACGTGTTAGCAATGTTCTCAATTCAGTAGGAGATGAAAGCAGTGGGTGTCACATAGTACGTACTCTTGTCAGCATCCTGTCCAAGAACGTTGCAGCAATGTAGGATCTCCGGCTCGTGTCTTAGCCCAAGAGCTACTGAAACGATCTCCCGTCAGCAACGGAGGGAATGCTAGCATAGCACTTTGTGATCCTTGAAGCAGAATGAGCTTCCACAGTAGAGTTTTCTCCTAGGTACTTTTTCCATGAGAAAAGCGTAGACCCAGGAAGAATAGAGGCAACAGCCTACTACCTCACTTTGCCCATACAGTGTTTTCAACGTAGAAATACATGTGCAGCTAGCAGTCCCCTTACTCTATTCGAGTGACTCTCTCACACAGCGCAGGGGTGAACGGTTTGAAAGCTGCCAAGTTACTCGGGAAGCAACATGTTCCTGAGAAGTGGCTTTAAGCATGAACGCAGCACTAGATCAATGTGCTCATAGCAGTTGAATTGGAAATGAGTGCCTTATACCACATCACATACCCTCTTCAGAACTTATGATCAGCTCTTTTGCTCTGTTATTTTTACCTTGCTGTATTTCGGTGCAACGATCTACAGAATAACTTTCTCGTCAACAACGGACTCAATGAAGCACAGGACAAGACAGCGAAGAAATGCACGATCTTCTATGACACACTCTCCTCTAACTGCGACCGTCATCTAGCTTTAGCCCTAGCCCTAAAACTATATGTAACATTAACCCAAACGCTAATGCTAAACCTATCCCTAACCCTAAACCTAACCATAACCGTAACCCTATCCATAAGCCTAACCCTAGCCCTATCCCCAACGCTGTCCCTAATCCTAACCCTAACCCTAACCCTAACCCTATCCCTATCCCTAACCCTAACCCTAACCCTAACCCTATCCCTATCCCTAACCCTAACCCTAACCCTAACCCTATCCCTATCCCTACCCTAATAATAAAGCTTATCCTTACCATAATCGCAATGCTAGTCCTAACTCTAACACTATCCTTAAACAGAAATCTTCTGATATATCAGAGCTGTGGGTTGTGTGCTAAACTAAATGCTACTGAAATTATTTTCAATCCGTAGTGAATGAACAGGAGCATAGCAGTTTCAGACCTTCGCAGGACAATCAGCTGCGAGCGTGGGCTTTTCGCCGCTCTGTTTTTTCCAGGAAAATAGCAGAGGCCGAAGATCTCCTGTAGCTACTGACTACGATGTCTTGTGGACAAAACTGTTTCTCGAACGTAGATATGCCCATGAAGCTCACAGCCCACTGACTCTATTCGATTGAATTTCCTTCTGATAGAATAGCAAGGAATTCATGGAAAGCTTCCAAACAACTAGGGAATCAGGATGTTTCATAAGGGTCCCTTATTAGAAAACTTCATCTCCAGCGGGTAACACTAGGTCAATGGACTCGTTTCAGTAGAGTGCGGAATGTGTGGGATGCCGCTAGAAGCCACCGATTTAGAACGTCATTTCAATTGGTTTTCTGTATGATCACCGTGGCGGTAACTTTGCTAGCCACAGAGTTGTGGAATCACGTTCCCCAAATCAGATGAGTGAACGGAAGCACAGGACTATGCCGACTATGACCTAGAGTCAGCTTAGCTACCACTGTTTTCGCCAAAATATGCGTTCTGCGAGGAAAGCGTATCCGGACGTTGGAAGGCCGCTAGGCCCTGATACGAGACTTGGCCTCCAAGTCTCTGAAGATCTAAGGGAATATGAATGTCAGAGTAGCCTGTGGGACTCCCAGTGGAAGATAATACATTCCTGAAGATTTGTTTGCTCCTCCAACTCACCCGGGAATCAACCTATTTCGTAGGAAGCGGGTTTTTCTCCAAAGCCGTCTCAGTGTTCAACGTCTTCTCAGTGTGGTCATTTCAGTAGCAGATGTGCTGGGAGAAGAAGACTGTAGCCTCAGAAACCATGGAGACTATACTACGTGCCTCGGACTCCACCCGTTCGTGAAGCATTCAAAGAGGAAGAAGCTAAAAGTACCTCATGGGCCTACCAGGCCATTCATTCCACTCTGAGAATACAGCAGGGAAGACTTTGCGCTCCCCTGCATCATTCAGGAATTATATCAAGTCGTGCGAAAAGTGTTGTCAACAAAAGCCATCCACACTATTTGACGTGTTAGCAATGTTCTCAATTCAGTAGGAGATGAAAGCAGTGGTGTGTCACATAGTACGTACTCTTGTCAGCATCCTGTCCAAGAACGTTGCAGCAATGTAGGATCTCCGGCTCGTGTCTTAGCCCAAGAGCTACTGAAACGATCTCCCGTCAGCAACGGAGGGAATGCTAGCATAGCACTTTGTGATCCTTGAAGCGGAATGAGCTTCCACAGTAGAGTTTTCTCCTAGGTACTTTTTCCATGAGAAAAGCGTAGACCCAGGAAGAATAGAGGCAACAGCCTACTACCTCACTTTGCCCATACAGTGTTTTCAACGTAGAAATACATGTGCAGCTAGCAGTCCCCTTACTCTATTCGAGTGACTCTCTCACACAGCGCAGGGGTGAACGGTTTGAAAGCTGCCAAGTTACTCGGGAAGCAACATGTTCCTGAGAAGTGGCTTTAAGCATGAACGCAGCACTAGATCAATGTGCTCATAGCAGTTGAATTGGAAATGAGTGCCTTATACCACATCACATACCCTCTTCAGAACTTATGATCAGCTCTTTTGCTCTGTTATTTTTACCTTGCTGTATTTCGGTGCAACGATCTACAGAATAACTTTCTCGTCAACAACGGACTCAATGAAGCACAGGACAAGACAGCGAAGAAATGCACGATCTTCTATGACACACTCTCCTCTAACTGCGACCGTCATCTAGCTTTAGCCCTAGCCCTAAAACTATATGTAACATTAACCCAAACGCTAATGCTAAACCTATCCCTAACCCTAAACCTAACCATAACCGTAACCCTATCCATAAGCCTAACCCTAGCCCTATCCCCAACGCTGTCCCTAATCCTAACCCTAACCCTAACCCTAACCCTATCCCTATCCCTAACCCTAACCCTAACCCTAACCCTATCCCTATCCCTAACCCTAACCCTAACCCTAACCCTATGCCTATCCCTACCCTAATAATAAAGCTTATCCTTACCATAATCGCAATGCTAGTCCTAACTCTAACACTATCCTTAAACAGAAATCTTCTGATATATCAGAGCTGTGGGTTGTGTGCTAAACTAAATGCTACTGAAATTATTTTCAATCCGTAGTGAATGAACAGGAGCATAGCAGTTTCAGACCTTCGCAGGACAATCAGCTGCGAGCGTGGGCTTTTCGCCGCTCTGTTTTTTCCAGGAAAATAGCAGAGGCCGAAGATCTCCTGCAGCTACTGACTACGATGTCTTGTGGACAAAACTGTTTCTCGAACGTAGATATGCCCATGAAGCTCACAGCCCACTGACTCTATTCGATTGAATTTCCTTCTGATAGAATAGCAAGGAATTCATGGAAAGCTTCCAAACAACTAGGGAATCAGGATGTTTCATAAGGGTCCCTTATTAGAAAACTTCATCTCCAGCGGGTAACACTAGGTCAATGGACTCGTTTCAGTAGAGTGCGGAATGTGTGGGATGCCGCTAGAAGCCACCGATTTAGAACGTCATTTCAATTGGTTTTCTGTATGATCACCGTGGCGGTAACTTTGCTAGCCACAGAGTTGTGGAATCACGTTCCCCAAATCAGATGAGTGAACGGAAGCACAGGACTATGCCGACTATGACCTAGAGTCAGCTTAGCTACCACTGTTTTCGCCAAAATATGCGTTCTGCGAGGAAAGCGTATCCGGACGTTGGAAGGCCGCTAGGCCCTGATACGAGACTTGGCCTCCAAGTCTCTGAAGATCTAAGGGAATATGAATGTCAGAGTAGCCTGTGGGACTCCCAGTGGAAGATAATACATTCCTGAAGATTTGTTTGCTCCTCAAACTCACCCGGGAATCAACCTATTTCGTAGGAAGCGGGTTTTTCTCCAAAGCCGTCTCAGTGTTCAACGTCTTCTCAGTGTGGTCATTTCAGTAGCAGATGTGCTGGGAGAAGAAGACTGTAGCCTAAGAAACCATGGAGACTATACTACGTGCCTCGGACTCCACCCGTTCGTGAAGCATTCAAAGAGGAAGAAGCTAAAAGTACCTCATGGGCCTACCAGGCCATTCATTCCACTCTGAGAATACAGCAGGGAAGACTTTGCGCTCCCCTGCATCATTCAGGAATTATATCAAGTCGTGCGAAAAGTGTTGTCAACAAAAGCCATCCACACTATTTGACGTGTTAGCAATGTTCTCAATTCAGTAGGAGATGAAAGCAGTGGTGTGTCACATAGTACGTACTCTTGTCAGCATCCTGTCCAAGAACGTTGCAGCAATGTAGGATCTCCGGCTCGTGTCTTAGCCCAAGAGCTACTGAAACGATCTCCCGTCAGCAACGGAGGGAATGCTACCATAGCACTTTGTGATCCTTGAAGCGGAATGAGCTTCCACAGTAGAGTTTTCTCCTAGGTACTTTTTCCATGAGAAAAGCGTAGACCCAGGAAGAATAGAGGCAACAGCCTACTACCTCACTTTGCCCATACAGTGTTTTCAACGTAGAAATACATGTGCAGCTAGCAGTCCCCTTACTCTATTCGAGTGACTCTCTCACACAGCGCAGGGGTGAACGGTTTGAAAGCTGCCAAGTTACTCGGGAAGCAACATGTTCCTGAGAAGTGGCTTTAAGCATGAACGCAGCACTAGATCAAGGTGCTCATAGCAGTTGAATTGGAAATGAGTGCCTTATACCACATCACATACCCTCTTCAGAACTTATGATCAGCTCTTTTGCTCTGTTATTTTTACCTTGCTGTATTTCGGTGCAACGATCTACAGAATAACTTTCTCGTCAACAACGGACTCAATGAAGCACAGGACAAGACAGCGAAGAAATGCACGATCTTCTATGACACACTCTCCTCTAACTGCGACCGTCATCTAGCTTTAGCCCTAGCCCTAAAACTATATGTAACATTAACCCAAACGCTAATGCTAAACCTATCCCTAACCCTAAACCTAACCATAACCGTAACCCTATCCATAAGCCTAACCCTAGCCCTATCCCCAACGCTGTCCCTAATCCTAACCCTAACCCTAACCCTAACCCTATCCCTATCCCTAACCCTAACCCTAACCCTAACCCTATCCCTATCCCTAACCCTAACCCTAACCCTAACCCTATCCCTATCCCTACCCTAATAATAAAGCTTATCCTTACCATAATCGCAATGCTAGTCCTAACTCTAACACTATCCTTAAACAGAAATCTTCTGATATATCAGAGCTGTGGGTTGTGTGCTAAACTAAATGCTACTGAAATTATTTTCAATCCGTAGTGAATGAACAGGAGCATAGCAGTTTCAGACCTTCGCAGGACAATCAGCTGCGAGCGTGGGCTTTTCGCCGCTCTGTTTTTTCCAGGAAAATAGCAGAGGCCGAAGATCTCCTGCAGCTACTGACTACGATGTCTTGTGGACAAAACTGTTTCTCGAACGTAGATATGCCCATGAAGCTCACAGCCCACTGACTCTATTCGATTGAATTTCCTTCTGATAGAATAGCAAGGAATTCATGGAAAGCTTCCAAACAACTAGGGAATCAGGATGTTTCATAAGGGTCCCTTATTAGAAAACTTCATCTCCAGCGGGTAACACTAGGTCAATGGACTCGTTTCAGTAGAGTGCGGAATGTGTGGGATGCCGCTAGAAGCCACCCATTTAGAACGTCATTTCAATTGGTTTTCTGTATGATCACCGTGGCGGTAACTTTGCTAGCCACAGAGTTGTGGAATCACGTTCCCCAAATCAGATGAGTGAACGGAAGCACAGGACTATGCCGACTATGACCTAGAGTCAGCTTAGCTACCACTGTTTTCGCCAAAATATGCGTTCTGCGAGGAAAGCGTATCCGGACGTTGGAAGGCCGCTAGGCCCTGATACGAGACTTGGCCTCCAAGTCTCTGAAGATCTAAGGGAATATGAATGTCAGAGTAGCCTGTGGGACTCCCAGTGGAAGATAATACATTCCTGAAGATTTGTTTGCTCCTCAAACTCACCCGGGAATCAACCTATTTCGTAGGAAGCGGGTTTTTCTCCAAAGCCGTCTCAGTGTTCAACGTCTTCTCAATGTGGTCATTTCAGTAGCAGATGTGCTGGGAGAAGAAGACTGTAGCCTAAGAAACCATGGAGACTATACTACGTGCCTCGGACTCCACCCGTTCGTGAAGCATTCAAAGAGGAAGAAGCTAAAAGTACCTCATGGGCCTACCAGGCCATTCATTCCACTCTGAGAATACAGCAGGGAAGACTTTGCGCTCCCCTGCATCATTCAGGAATTATATCAAGTCGTGCGAAAAGTGTTGTCAACAAAAGCCATCCACACTATTTGACGTGTTAGCAATGTTCTCAATTCAGTAGGAGATGAAAGCAGTGGTGTGTCACATAGTACGTACTCTTGTCAGCATCCTGTCCAAGAACGTTGCAGCAATGTAGGATCTCCGGCTCGTGTCTTAGCCCAAGAGCTACTGAAACGATCTCCCGTCAGCAACGGAGGGAATGCTAGCATAGCACTTTGTGATCCTTGAAGCGGAATGAGCTTCCACAGTAGAGTTTTCTCCTAGGTACTTTTTCCATGAGAAAAGCGTAGACCCAGGAAGAATAGAGGCAACAGCCTACTACCTCACTTTGCCCATACAGTGTTTTCAACGTAGAAATACATGTGCAGCTAGCAGTCCCCTTACTCTATTCGAGTGACTCTCTCACACAGCGCAGGGGTGAACGGTTTGAAAGCTGCCAAGTTACTCGGGAAGCAACATGTTCCTGAGAAGTGGCTTTAAGCATGAACGCAGCACTAGATCAAGGTGCTCATAGCAGTTGAATTGGAAATGAGTGCCTTATACCACATCACATACCCTCTTCAGAACTTATGATCAGCTCTTTTGCTCTGTTATTTTTACCTTGCTGTATTTCGGTGCAACGATCTACAGAATAACTTTCTCGTCAACAACGGACTCAATGAAGCACAGGACAAGACAGCGAAGAAATGCACGATCTTCTATGACACACTCTCCTCTAACTGCGACCGTCATCTAGCTTTAGCCCTAGCCCTAAAATATATGTAACATTAACCCAAACGCTAATGCTAAACCTATCCCTAACCCTAAACCTAACCATAACCGTAACCCTATCCATAAGCCTAACCCTAGCCCTATCCCCAACGCTGTCCCTAATCCTAACCCTAACCCTAACCCTAACCCTATCCCTATCCCTACCCTAATAATAAAGCTTATCCTTACCATAATCGCAATGCTAGTCCTAACTCTAACACTATCCTTAAACAGAAATCTTCTGATATATCAGAGCTGTGGGTTGTGTGCTAAACTAAATGCTACTGAAATTATTTTCAATCCGTAGTGAATGAACAGGAGCATAGCAGTTTCAGACCTTCGCAGGACAATCAGCTGCGAGCGTGGGCTTTTCGCCGCTCTGTTTTTTCCAGGAAAATAGCAGAGGCCGAAGATCTCCTGCAGCTACTGACTACGATGTCTTGTGGACAAAACTGTTTCTCGAACGTAGATATGCCCATGAAGCTCACAGCCCACTGACTCTATTCGATTGAATTTCCTTCTGATAGAATAGCAAGGAATTCATGGAAAGCTTCCAAACAACTAGGGAATCAGGATGTTTCATAAGGGTCCCTTATTAGAAAACTTCATCTCCAGCGGGTAACACTAGGTCAATGGACTCGTTTCAGTAGAGTGCGGAATGTGTGGGATGCCGCTAGAAGCCACCGATTTAGAACGTCATTTCAATTGGTTTTCTGTATGATCACCGTGGCGGTAACTTTGCTAGCCACAGAGTTGTGGAATCACGTTCCCCAAATCAGATGAGTGAACGGAAGCACAGGACTATGCCGACTATGACCTAGAGTCAGCTTAGCTACCACTGTTTTCGCCAAAATATGCGTTCTGCGAGGAAAGCGTATCCGGACGTTGGAAGGCCGCTAGGCCCTGATACGAGACTTGGCCTCCAAGTCTCTGAAGATCTAAGGGAATATGAATGTCAGAGTAGCCTGTGGGACTCCCAGTGGAAGATAATACATTCCTGAAGATTTGTTTGCTCCTCAAACTCACCCGGGAATCAACCTATTTCGTAGGAAGCGGGTTTTTCTCCAAAGCCGTCTCAGTGTTCAACGTCTTCTCAGTGTGGTCATTTCAGTAGCAGATGTGCTGGGAGAAGAAGACTGTAGCCTAAGAAACCATGGAGACTATACTACGTGCCTCGGACTCCACCCGTTCGTGAAGCATTCAAAGAGGAAGAAGCTAAAAGTACCTCATGGGCCTACCAGGCCATTCATTCCACTCTGAGAATACAGCAGGGAAGACTTTGCGCTCCCCTGCATCATTCAGGAATTATATCAAGTCGTGCGAAAAGTGTTGTCAACAAAAGCCATCCACACTATTTGACGTGTTAGCAATGTTCTCAATTCAGTAGGAGATGAAAGCAGTGGTGTGTCACATAGTACGTACTCTTGTCAGCATCCTGTCCAAGAACGTTGCAGCAATGTAGGATCTCCGGCTCGTGTCTTAGCCCAAGAGCTACTGAAACGATCTCCCGTCAGCAACGGAGGGAATGCTAGCATAGCACTTTGTGATCCTTGAAGCGGAATGAGCTTCCACAGTAGAGTTTTCTCCTAGGTACTTTTTCCATGAGAAAAGCGTAGACCCAGGAAGAATAGAGGCAACAGCCTACTACCTCACTTTGCCCATACAGTGTTTTCAACGTAGAAATACATGTGCAGCTAGCAGTCCCCTTACTCTATTCGAGTGACTCTCTCACACAGCGCAGGGGTGAACGGTTTGAAAGCTGCCAAGTTACTCGGGAAGCAACATGTTCCTGAGAAGTGGCTTTAAGCATGAACGCAGCACTAGATCAAGGTGCTCATAGCAGTTGAATTGGAAATGAGTGCCTTATACCACATCACATACCCTCTTCAGAACTTATGATCAGCTCTTTTGCTCTGTTATTTTTACCTTGCTGTATTTCGGTGCAACGATCTACAGAATAACTTTCTCGTCAACAACGGACTCAATGAAGCACAGGACAAGACAGCGAAGAAATGCACGATCTTCTATGACACACTCTCCTCTAACTGCGACCGTCATCTAGCTTTAGCCCTAGCCCTAAAACTATATGTAACATTAACCCAAACGCTAATGCTAAACCTATCCCTAACCCTAAACCTAACCATAACCGTAACCCTATCCATAAGCCTAACCCTAGCCCTATCCCCAACGCTGTCCCTAATCCTAACCCTAACCCTAACCCTAACCCTATCCCTATCCCTATCCCTAACCCTAACCCTAACCCTATCCCTATCCCTAACCCTAACCCTAACCCTAACCCTATCCCTATCCCTACCCTAATAATAAAGCTTATCCTTACCATAATCGCAATGCTAGTCCTAACTCTAACACTATCCTTAAACAGAAATCTTCTGATATATCAGAGCTGTGGGTTGTGTGCTAAACTAAATGCTACTGAAATTATTTTCAATCCGTAGTGAATGAACAGGAGCATAGCAGTTTCAGACCTTCGCAGGACAATCAGCTGCGAGCGTGGGCTTTTCGCCGCTCTGTTTTTTCCAGGAAAATAGCAGAGGCCGAAGATCTCCTGCAGCTACTGACTACGATGTCTTGTGGACAAAACTGTTTCTCGAACGTAGATATGCCCATGAAGCTCACAGCCCACTGACTCTATTCGATTGAATTTCCTTCTGATAGAATAGCAAGGAATTCATGGAAAGCTTCCAAACAACTAGGGAATCAGGATGTTTCATAAGGGTCCCTTATTAGAAAACTTCATCTCCAGCGGGTAACACTAGGTCAATGGACTCGTTTCAGTAGAGTGCGGAATGTGTGGGATGCCGCTAGAAGCCACCCATTTAGAACGTCATTTCAATTGGTTTTCTGTATGATCACCGTGGCGGTAACTTTGCTAGCCACAGAGTTGTGGAATCACGTTCCCCAAATCAGATGAGTGAACGGAAGCACAGGACTATGCCGACTATGACCTAGAGTCAGCTTAGCTACCACTGTTTTCGCCAAAATATGCGTTCTGCGAGGAAAGCGTATCCGGACGTTGGAAGGCCGCTAGGCCCTGATACGAGACTTGGCCTCCAAGTCTCTGAAGATCTAAGGGAATATGAATGTCAGAGTAGCCTGTGGGACTCCCAGTGGAAGATAATACATTCCTGAAGATTTGTTTGCTCCTCAAACTCACCCGGGAATCAACCTATTTCGTAGGAAGCGGGTTTTTCTCCAAAGCCGTCTCAGTGTTCAACGTCTTCTCAATGTGGTCATTTCAGTAGCAGATGTGCTGGGAGAAGAAGACTGTAGCCTAAGAAACCATGGAGACTATACTACGTGCCTCGGACTCCACCCGTTCGTGAAGCATTCAAAGAGGAAGAAGCTAAAAGTACCTCATGGGCCTACCAGGCCATTCATTCCACTCTGAGAATACAGCAGGGAAGACTTTGCGCTCCCCTGCATCATTCAGGAATTATATCAAGTCGTGCGAAAAGTGTTGTCAACAAAAGCCATCCACACTATTTGACGTGTTAGCAATGTTCTCAATTCAGTAGGAGATGAAAGCAGTGGTGTGTCACATAGTACGTACTCTTGTCAGCATCCTGTCCAAGAACGTTGCAGCAATGTAGGATCTCCGGCTCGTGTCTTAGCCCAAGAGCTACTGAAACGATCTCCCGTCAGCAACGGAGGGAATGCTAGCATAGCACTTTGTGATCCTTGAAGCGGAATGAGCTTCCACAGTAGAGTTTTCTCCTAGGTACTTTTTCCATGAGAAAAGCGTAGACCCAGGAAGAATAGAGGCAACAGCCTACTACCTCACTTTGCCCATACAGTGTTTTCAACGTAGAAATACATGTGCAGCTAGCAGTCCCCTTACTCTATTCGAGTGACTCTCTCACACAGCGCAGGGGTGAACGGTTTGAAAGCTGCCAAGTTACTCGGGAAGCAACATGTTCCTGAGAAGTGGCTTTAAGCATGAACGCAGCACTAGATCAAGGTGCTCATAGCAGTTGAATTGGAAATGAGTGCCTTATACCACATCACATACCCTCTTCAGAACTTATGATCAGCTCTTTTGCTCTGTTATTTTTACCTTGCTGTATTTCGGTGCAACGATCTACAGAATAACTTTCTCGTCAACAACGGACTCAATGAAGCACAGGACAAGACAGCGAAGAAATGCACGATCTTCTATGACACACTCTCCTCTAACTGCGACCGTCATCTAGCTTTAGCCCTAGCCCTAAAATATATGTAACATTAACCCAAACGCTAATGCTAAACCTATCCCTAACCCTAAACCTAACCATAACCGTAACCCTATCCATAAGCCTAACCCTAGCCCTATCCCCAACGCTGTCCCTAATCCTAACCCTAACCCTAACCCTAACCCTATCCCTATCCCTATCCCTAACCCTAACCCTAACCCTATCCCTATCCCTAACCCTAACCCTAACCCTAACCCTATCCCTATCCCTACCCTAATAATAAAGCTTATCCTTACCATAATCGCAATGCTAGTCGTAACTCTAACACTATCCTTAAACAGAAATCTTCTGATATATCAGAGCTGTGGGTTGTGTGCTAAACTAAATGCTACTGAAATTATTTTCAATCCGTAGTGAATGAACAGGAGCATAGCAGTTTCAGACCTTCGCAGGACAATCAGCTGCGAGCGTGGGCTTTTCGCCGCTCTGTTTTTTCCAGGAAAATAGCAGAGGCCGAAGATCTCCTGCAGCTACTGACTACGATGTCTTGTGGACAAAACTGTTTCTCGAACGTAGATATGCCCATGAAGCTCACAGCCCACTGACTCTATTCGATTGAATTTCCTTCTGATAGAATAGCAAGGAATTCATGGAAAGCTTCCAAACAACTAGGGAATCAGGATGTTTCATAAGGGTCCCTTATTAGAAAACTTCATCTCCAGCGGGTAACACTAGGTCAATGGACTCGTTTCAGTAGAGTGCGGAATGTGTGGGATGCCGCTAGAAGCCACCGATTTAGAACGTCATTTCAATTGGTTTTCTGTATGATCACCGTGGCGGTAACTTTGCTAGCCACAGAGTTGTGGAATCACGTTCCCCAAATCAGATGAGTGAACGGAAGCACAGGACTATGCCGACTATGACCTAGAGTCAGCTTAGCTACCACTGTTTTCGCCAAAATATGCGTTCTGCGAGGAAAGCGTATCCGGACGTTGGAAGGCCGCTAGGCCCTGATACGAGACTTGGCCTCCAAGTCTCTGAAGATCTAAGGGAATATGAATGTCAGAGTAGCCTGTGGGACTCCCAGTGGAAGATAATACATTCCTGAAGATTTGTTTGCTCCTCAAACTCACCCGGGAATCAACCTATTTCGTAGGAAGCGGGTTTTTCTCCAAAGCCGTCTCAGTGTTCAACGTCTTCTCAGTGTGGTCATTTCAGTAGCAGATGTGCTGGGAGAAGAAGACTGTAGCCTAAGAAACCATGGAGACTATACTACGTGCCTCGGACTCCACCCGTTCGTGAAGCATTCAAAGAGGAAGAAGCTAAAAGTACCTCATGGGCCTACCAGGCCATTCATTCCACTCTGAGAATACAGCAGGGAAGACTTTGCGCTCCCCTGCATCATTCAGGAATTATATCAAGTCGTGCGAAAAGTGTTGTCAACAAAAGCCATCCACACTATTTGACGTGTTAGCAATGTTCTCAATTCAGTAGGAGATGAAAGCAGTGGTGTGTCACATAGTACGTACTCTTGTCAGCATCCTGTCCAAGAACGTTGCAGCAATGTAGGATCTCCGGCTCGTGTCTTAGCCCAAGAGCTACTGAAACGATCTCCCGTCAGCAACGGAGGGAATGCTAGCATAGCACTTTGTGATCCTTGAAGCGGAATGAGCTTCCACAGTAGAGTTTTCTCCTAGGTACTTTTTCCATGAGAAAAGCGTAGACCCAGGAAGAATAGAGGCAACAGCCTACTACCTCACTTTGCCCATACAGTGTTTTCAACGTAGAAATACATGTGCAGCTAGCAGTCCCCTTACTCTATTCGAGTGACTCTCTCACACAGCGCAGGGGTGAACGGTTTGAAAGCTGCCAAGTTACTCGGGAAGCAACATGTTCCTGAGAAGTGGCTTTAAGCATGAACGCAGCACTAGATCAAGGTGCTCATAGCAGTTGAATTGGAAATGAGTGCCTTATACCACATCACATACCCTCTTCAGAACTTATGATCAGCTCTTTTGCTCTGTTATTTTTACCTTGCTGTATTTCGGTGCAACGATCTACAGAATAACTTTCTCGTCAACAACGGACTCAATGAAGCACAGGACAAGACAGCGAAGAAATGCACGATCTTCTATGACACACTCTCCTCTAACTGCGACCGTCATCTAGCTTTAGCCCTAGCCCTAAAACTATATGTAACATTAACCCAAACGCTAATGCTAAACCTATCCCTAACCCTAAACCTAACCATAACCGTAACCCTATCCATAAGCCTAACCCTAGCCCTATCCCCAACGCTGTCCCTAATCCTAACCCTAACCCTAACCCTAACCCTATCCCTATCCCTATCCCTAACCCTAACCCTAACCCTATCCCTATCCCTAACCCTAACCCTAACCCTAACCCTATCCCTATCCCTACCCTAATAATAAAGCTTATCCTTACCATAATCGCAATGCTAGTCGTAACTCTAACACTATCCTTAAACAGAAATCTTCTGATATATCAGAGCTGTGGGTTGTGTGCTAAACTAAATGCTACTGAAATTATTTTCAATCCGTAGTGAATGAACAGGAGCATAGCAGTTTCAGACCTTCGCAGGACAATCAGCTGCGAGCGTGGGCTTTTCGCCGCTCTGTTTTTTCCAGGAAAATAGCAGAGGCCGAAGATCTCCTGCAGCTACTGACTACGATGTCTTGTGGACAAAACTGTTTCTCGAACGTAGATATGCCCATGAAGCTCACAGCCCACTGACTCTATTCGATTGAATTTCCTTCTGATAGAATAGCAAGGAATTCATGGAAAGCTTCCAAACAACTAGGGAATCAGGATGTTTCATAAGGGTCCCTTATTAGAAAACTTCATCTCCAGCGGGTAACACTAGGTCAATGGACTCGTTTCAGTAGAGTGCGGAATGTGTGGGATGCCGCTAGAAGCCACCGATTTAGAACGTCATTTCAATTGGTTTTCTGTATGATCACCGTGGCGGTAACTTTGCTAGTCACAGAGTTGTGGAATCACGTTCCCCAAATCAGATGAGTGAACGGAAGCACAGGACTATGCCGACTATGACCTAGAGTCAGCTTAGCTACCACTGTTTTCGCCAAAATATGCGTTCTGCGAGGAAAGCGTATCCGGACGTTGGAAGGCCGCTAGGCCCTGATACGAGACTTGGCCTCCAAGTCTCTGAAGATCTAAGGGAATATGAATGTCAGAGTAGCCTGTGGGACTCCCAGTGGAAGATAATACATTCCTGAAGATTTGTTTGCTCCTCCAACTCACCCGGGAATCAACCTATTTCGTAGGAAGCGGGTTTTTCTCCAAAGCCGTCTCAGTGTTCAACGTCTTCTCAATGTGGTCATTTCAGTAGCAGATGTGCTGGGAGAAGAAGACTGTAGCCTAAGAAACCATGGAGACTATACTACGTGCCTCGGACTCCACCCGTTCGTGAAGCATTCAAAGAGGAAGAAGCTAAAAGTACCTCATGGGCCTACCAGGCCATTCATTCCACTCTGAGAATACAGCAGGGAAGACTTTGCGCTCCCCTGCATCATTCAGGAATGATATCAAGTCGTGCGAAAAGTGTTGTCAACAAAAGCCATCCACACTATTTGACGTGTTAGCAATGTTCTCAATTCAGTAGGAGATGAAAGCAGTGGTGTGTCACATAGTACGTACTCTTGTCAGCATCCTGTCCAAGAACGTTGCAGCAATGTAGGATCTCCGGCTCGTGTCTTAGCCCAAGAGCTACTGAAACGATCTCCCGTCAGCAACGGAGGGAATGCTACCATAGCACTTTGTGATCCTTGAAGCGGAATGAGCTTCCACAGTAGAGTTTTCTCCTAGGTACTTTTTCCATGAGAAAAGCGTAGACCCAGGAAGAATAGAGGCAACAGCCTACTACCTCACTTTGCCCATACAGTGTTTTCAACGTAGAAATACATGTGCAGCTAGCAGTCCCCTTACTCTATTCGAGTGACTCTCTCACACAGCGCAGGGGTGAACGGTTTGAAAGCTGCCAAGTTACTCGGGAAGCAACATGTTCCTGAGAAGTGGCTTTAAGCATGAATGCAGCACTAGATCAATGTGCTCATAGCAGTTGAATTGGAAATGAGTGCCGTATACCACATCACATACCCTCTTCAGAACTTATGATCAGCTCTTTTGCTCTGTTATTTTTACCTTGCTGTATTTCGGTGCAACGATCTACAGAATAACTTTCTCGTCAACAACGGACTCAATGAAGCACAGGACAAGACAGCGAAGAAATGCACGATCTTCTATGACACACTTTCCTCTAACTGCGACCGTCATCTAGCTTTAGCCCTAGCCCTAAAACTATATGTAACATTAACCCAAACGCTAATGCTAAACCTATCCCTAACCCTAAACCTAACCATAACCGTAACCCTATCCATAAGCCTAACCCTAGCCCTATCCCCAACGCTGTCCCTAATCCTAACCCTAACCCTAACCCTAACCCTATCCCTATCCCTAACCCTAACCCTAACCCTAACCCTATCCCTATCCCTACCCTAATAATAAAGCTTATCCTTACCATAATCGCAATGCTAGTCCTAACTCTAACACTATCCTTAAACAGAAATCTTCTGATATATCAGAGCTGTGGGTTGTGTGCTAAACTAAATGCTACTGAAATTATTTTCAATCCGTAGTGAATGAACAGGAGCATAGCAGTTTCAGACCTTCGCAGGACAATCAGCTGCGAGTGTGGGCTTTTCGCCGCTCTGTTTTTTCCAGGAAAATAGCAGAGGCCGAAGATCTCCTGCAGCTACTGACTACTATGTCTTGTGGACAAAACTGTTTCTCGAACGTAGATATGCCCATGAAGCTCACAGCCCACTGACTCTATTCGATTGAATTTCCTTCTGATAGAATAGCAAGGAATTCATGGAAAGCTTCCAAACAACTAGGGAATCAGGATGTTTCATAAGGGTCCCTTATTAGAAAACTTCATCTCCAGCGGGTAACACTAGGTCAATGGACTCGTTTCAGTAGAGTGCGGAATGTGTGGGATGCCGCTAGAAGCCACCGATTTAGAACGTCATTTCAATTGGTTTTCTGTATGATCACCGTGGCGGTAACTTTGCTAGTCACAGAGTTGTGGAATCACGTTCCCCAAATCAGATGAGTGAACGGAAGCACAGGACTATGCCGACTATGACCTAGAGTCAGCTTAGCTACCACTGTTTTCGCCAAAATATGCGTTCTGCGAGGAAAGCGTATCCGGACGTTGGAAGGCCGCTAGGCCCTGATACGAGACTTGGCCTCCAAGTCTCTGAAGATCTAAGGGAATATGAATGTCAGAGTAGCCTGTGGGACTCCCAGTGGAAGATAATACATTCCTGAAGATTTGTTTGCTCCTCCAACTCACCCGGGAATCAACCTATTTCGTAGGAAGCGGGTTTTTCTCCAAAGCCGTCTCAGTGTTCAACGTCTTCTCAATGTGGTCATTTCAGTAGCAGATGTGCTGGGAGAAGAAGACTGTAGCCTAAGAAACCATGGAGACTATACTACGTGCCTCGGACTCCACCCGTTCGTGAAGCATTCAAAGAGGAAGAAGCTAAAAGTACCTCATGGGCCTACCAGGCCATTCATTCCACTCTGAGAATACAGCAGGGAAGACTTTGCGCTCCCCTGCATCATTCAGGAATTATATCAAGTCGTGCGAAAAGTGTTGTCAACAAAAGCCATCCACACTATTTGACGTGTTAGCAATGTTCTCAATTCAGTAGGAGATGAAAGCAGTGGTGTGTCACATAGTACGTACTCTTGTCAGCATCCTGTCCAAGAACGTTGCAGCAATGTAGGATCTCCGGCTCGTGTCTTAGCCCAAGAGCTACTGAAACGATCTCCCGTCAGCAACGGAGGGAATGCTAGCATAGCACTTTGTGATCCTTGAAGCGGAATGAGCTTCCACAGTAGAGTTTTCTCCTAGGTACTTTTTCCATGAGAAAAGCGTAGACCCAGGAAGAATAGAGGCAACAGCCTACTACCTCACTTTGCCCATACAGTGTTTTCAACGTAGAAATACATGTGCAGCTAGCAGTCCCCTTACTCTATTCGAGTGACTCTCTCACACAGCGCAGGGGTGAACGGTTTGAAAGCTGCCAAGTTACTCGGGAAGCAACATGTTCCTGAGAAGTGGCTTTAAGCATGAATGCAGCACTAGATCAATGTGCTCATAGCAGTTGAATTGGAAATGAGTGCCGTATACCACATCACATACCCTCTTCAGAACTTATGATCAGCTCTTTTGCTCTGTTATTTTTACCTTGCTGTATTTCGGTGCAACGATCTACAGAATAACTTTCTCGTCAACAACGGACTCAATGAAGCACAGGACAAGACAGCGAAGAAATGCACGATCTTCTATGACACACTTTCCTCTAACTGCGACCGTCATCTAGCTTTAGCCCTAGCCCTAAAACTATATGTAACATTAACCCAAACGCTAATGCTAAACCTATCCCTAACCCTAAACCTAACCATAACCGTAACCCTATCCATAAGCCTAACCCTAGCCCTATCCCCAACGCTGTCCCTAATCCTAACCCTAACCCTAACCCTAACCCTATCCCTATCCCTAACCCTAACCCTAACCCTAACCCTATCCCTATCCCTACCCTAATAATAAAGCTTATCCTTACCATAATCGCAATGCTAGTCCTAACTCTAACACTATCCTTAAACAGAAATCTTCTGATATATCAGAGCTGTGGGTTGTGTGCTAAACTAAATGCTACTGAAATTATTTTCAATCCGTAGTGAATGAACAGGAGCATAGCAGTTTCAGACCTTCGCAGGACAATCAGCTGCGAGCGTGGGCTTTTCGCCGCTCTGTTTTTTCCAGGAAAATAGCAGAGGCCGAAGATCTCCTGCAGCTACTGACTACTATGTCTTGTGGACAAAACTGTTTCTCGAACGTAGATATGCCCATGAAGCTCACAGCCCACTGACTCTATTCGATTGAATTTCCTTCTGATAGAATAGCAAGGAATTCATGGAAAGCTTCCAAACAACTAGGGAATCAGGATGTTTCATAAGGGTCCCTTATTAGAAAACTTCATCTCCAGCGGGTAACACTAGGTCAATGGACTCGTTTCAGTAGAGTGCGGAATGTGTGGGATGCCGCTAGAAGCCACCGATTTAGAACATCATTTCAATTGGTTTTCTGTATGATCACCGTGGCGGTAACTTTGCTAGTCACAGAGTTGTGGAATCACGTTCCCCAAATCAGATGAGTGAACGGAAGCACAGGACTATGCCGACTATGACCTAGAGTCAGCTTAGCTACCACTGTTTTCGCCAAAATATGCGTTCTGCGAGGAAAGCGTATCCGGACGTTGGAAGGCCGCTAGGCCCTGATACGAGACTTGGCCTCCAAGTCTCTGAAGATCTAAGGGAATATGAATGTCAGAGTAGCCTGTGGGACTCCCAGTGGAAGATAATACATTCCTGAAGATTTGTTTGCTCCTCCAACTCACCCGGGAATCAACCTATTTCGTAGGAAGCGGGTTTTTCTCCAAAGCCGTCTCAGTGTTCAACGTCTTCTCAATGTGGTCATTTCAGTAGCAGATGTGCTGGGAGAAGAAGACTGTAGCCTAAGAAACCATGGAGACTATACTACGTGCCTCGGACTCCACCCGTTCGTGAAGCATTCAAAGAGGAAGAAGCTAAAAGTACCTCATGGGCCTACCAGGCCATTCATTCCACTCTGAGAATACAGCAGGGAAGACTTTGCGCTCCCCTGCATCATTCAGGAATTATATCAAGTCGTGCGAAAAGTGTTGTCAACAAAAGCCATCCACACTATTTGACGTGTTAGCAATGTTCTCAATTCAGTAGGAGATGAAAGCAGTGGTGTGTCACATAGTACGTACTCTTGTCAGCATCCTGTCCAAGAACGTTGCAGCAATGTAGGATCTCCAGCTCGTGTCTTAGCCCAAGAGCTACTGAAACGATCTCCCGTCAGCAACGGAGGGAATGCTAGCATAGCACTTTGTGATCCTTGAAGCGGAATGAGCTTCCACAGTAGAGTTTTCTCCTAGGTACTTTTTCCATGAGAAAAGCGTAGACCCAGGAAGAATAGAGGCAACAGCCTACTACCTCACTTTGCCCATACAGTGTTTTCAACGTAGAAATACATGTGCAGCTAGCAGTCCCCTTACTCTATTCGAGTGACTCTCTCACACAGCGCAGGGGTGAACGGTTTGAAAGCTGCCAAGTTACTCGGGAAGCAACATGTTCCTGAGAAGTGGCTTTAAGCATGAACGCAGCACTAGATCAATGTGCTCATAGCAGTTGAATTGGAAATGAGTGCCGTATACCACATCACATACCCTCTTCAGAACTTATGATCAGCTCTTTTGCTCTGTTATTTTTACCTTGCTGTATTTCGGTGCAACGATCTACAGAATAACTTTCTCGTCAACAACGGACTCAATGAAGCACAGGACAAGACAGCTAAGAAATGCACGATCTTCTATGACACACTTTCCTCTAACTGCGACCGTCATCTAGCTTTAGCCCTAGCCCTAAAACTATATGTAACATTAACCCAAACGCTAATGCTAAACCTATCCCTAACCCTAAACCTAACCATAACCGTAACCCTATCCATAAGCCTAACCCTAGCCCTATCCCCAACGCTGTCCCTAATCCTAACCCTAACCCTAACCCTAACCCTATCCCTATCCCTAACCCTAACCCTAACCCTAACCCTATCCCTATCCCTACCCTAATAATAAAGCTTATCCTTACCATAATCGCAATGCTAGTCCTAACTCTAACACTATCCTTAAACAGAAATCTTCTGATATATCAGAGCTGTGGGTTGTGTGCTAAACTAAATGCTACTGAAATTATTTTCAATCCGTAGTGAATGAACAGGAGCATAGCAGTTTCAGACCTTCGCAGGAAAATCAGCTGCGAGTGTGGGCTTTTCGCCGCTCTGTTTTTTCCAGGAAAATAGCAGAGGCCGAAGATCTCCTGCAGCTACTGACTACTATGTCTTGTGGACAAAACTGTTTCTCGAACGTAGATATGCCCATGAAGCTCACAGCCCACTGACTCTATTCGATTGAATTTCCTTCTGATAGAATAGCAAGGAATTCATGGAAAGCTTCCAAACAACTAGGGAATCAGGATGTTTCATAAGGGTCCCGTATTAGAAAACTTCATCTCCAGCGGGTAACACTAGGTCAATGGACTCGTTTCAGTAGAGTGCGGAGTGTGTGGGATGCCGCTAGAAGCCACCGATTTAGAACGTCATTTCAATTGGTTTTCTGTATGATCACCGTGGCGGTAACTTTGCTAGTCACAGAGTTGTGGAATCACGTTCCCCAAATCAGATGAGTGAACGGAAGCACAGGACTATGCCGACTATGACCTAGAGTCAGCTTAGCTACCACTGTTTTCGCCAAAATATGCGTTCTGCGAGGAAAGCGTATCCGGACGTTGGAAGGCCGCTAGGCCCTGATACGAGACTTGGCCTCCAAGTCTCTGAAGATCTAAGGGAATATGAATGTCAGAGTAGCCTGTGGGACTCCCAGTGGAAGATAATACATTCCTGAAGATTTGTTTGCTCCTCAAACTCACCCGGGAATCAACCTATTTCGTAGGAAGCGGGTTTTTCTCCAAAGCCGTCTCAGTGTTCAACGTCTTCTCAATGTGGTCATTTCAGTAGCAGATGTGCTGGGAGAAGAAGACTGTAGCCTAAGAAACCATGGAGACTATACTACGTGCCTCGGACTCCACCCGTTCGTGAAGCATTCAAAGAGGAAGAAGCTAAAAGTACCTCATGGGCCTACCAGGCCATTCATTCCACTCTGAGAATACAGCAGGGAAGACTTTGCGCTCCCCTGCATCATTCAGGAATTATATCAAGTCGTGCGAAAAGTGTTGTCAACAAAAGCCATCCACACTATTTGACGTGTTAGCAATGTTCTCAATTCAGTAGGAGATGAAAGCAGTGGTGTGTCACATAGTACGTACTCTTGTCAGCATCCTGTCCAAGAACGTTGCAGCAATGTAGGATCTCCGGCTCGTGTCTTAGCCCAAGAGCTACTGAAACGATCTCCCGTCAGCAACGGAGGGAATGCTAGCATAGCACTTTGTGATCCTTGAAGCGGAATGAGCTTCCACAGTAGAGTTTTCTCCTAGGTACTTTTTCCATGAGAAAAGCGTAGACCCAGGAAGAATAGAGGCAACAGCCTACTACCTCACTTTGCCCATACAGTGTTTTCAACGTAGAAATACATGTGCAGCTAGCAGTCCCCTTACTCTATTCGAGTGACTCTCTCACACAGCGCAGGGGTGAACGGTTTGAAAGCTGCCAAGTTACTCGGGAAGCAACATGTTCCTGAGAAGTGGCTTTAAGCATGAACGCAGCACTAGATCAATGTGCTCATAGCAGTTGAATTGGAAATGAGTGCCATATACCACATCACATACCCTCTTCAGAACTTATGATCAGCTCTTTTGCTCTGTTATTTTTACCTTGCTGTATTTCGGTGCAACGATCTACAGAATAACTTTCTCGTCAACAACGGACTCAATGAAGCACAGGACAAGACAGCTAAGAAATGCACGATCTTCTATGACACACTTTCCTCTAACTGCGACCGTCATCTAGCTTTAGCCCTAGCCCTAAAACTATATGTAACATTAACCCAAACGCTAATGCTAAACCTATCCCTAACCCTAAACCTAACCATAACCGTAACCCTATCCATAAGCCTAACCCTAGCCCTATCCCCAACGCTGTCCCTAATCCTAACCCTAACCCTAACCCTAACCCTATCCCTAACCCTAACCCTAACCCTAACCCTATCCCTATCCCTACCCTAATAATAAAGCTTATCCTTACCATAATCGCAATGCTAGTCCTAACTCTAACACTATCCTTAAACAGAAATCTTCTGATATATCAGAGCTGTGGGTTGTGTGCTAAACTAAATGCTACTGAAATTATTTTCAATCCGTAGTGAATGAACAGGAGCATAGCAGTTTCAGACCTTCGCAGGACAATCAGCTGCGAGTGTGGGCTTTTCGCCGCTCTGTTTTTTCCAGGAAAATAGCAGAGGCCGAAGATCTCCTGCAGCTACTGACTACTATGTCTTGTGGACAAAACTGTTTCTCGAACGTAGATATGCCCATGAAGCTCACAGCTCACTGACTCTATTCGATTGAATTTCCTTCTGATAGAATAGCAAGGAATTCATGGAAAGCTTCCAGACAACTAGGGAATCAGGATGTTTCATAAGGGTCCCTTATTAGAAAACTTCATCTCCAGCGGGTAACACTAGGTCAATGGACTCGTTTCAGTAGAGTGCGGAATGTGTGGGATGCCGCTAGAAGCCACCGATTTAGAACGTCATTTCAATTGGTTTTCTGTATGATCACCGTGGCGGTAACTTTGCTAGTCACAGAGTTGTGGAATCACGTTCCCCCAATCAGATGAGTGAACGGAAGCACAGGACTATGCCGACTATGACCTAGAGTCAGCTTAGCTACCACTCTTTTCGCCAAAATATGCGTTCTGCGAGGAAAGCGTATCCGGACGTTGGAAGGCCGCTAGGCCCTGATACGAGACTTGGCCTCCAAGTCTCTGAAGATCTAAGGGAATATGAATGTCAGAGTAGCCTGTGGGACTCCCAGTGGAAGATAATACATTCCTGAAGATTTGTTTGCTCCTCCAACTCACCCGGGAATCAACCTATTTCGTAGGAAGCGGGTTTTTCTCCAAAGCCGTCTCAGTGTTCAACGTCTTCTCAATGTGGTCATTTCAGTAGCAGATGTGCTGGGAGAAGAAGACTGTAGCCTAAGAAACCATGGAGACTATACTACGTGCCTCGGACTCCACCCGTTCGTGAAGCATTCAAAGAGGAAGAAGCTAAAAGTACCTCATGGGCCTACCAGGCCATTCATTCCACTCTGAGAATACAGCAGGGAAGACTTTGCGCTCCCCTGCATCATTCAGGAATTATATCAAGTCGTGCGAAAAGTGTTGTCAACAAAAGCCATCCACACTATTTGACGTGTTAGCAATGTTCTCAATTCAGTAGGAGATGAAAGCAGGGGTGTGTCACATAGTACGTACTCTTGTCAGCATCCTGTCCAAGAACGTTGCAGCAATGTAGGATCTCCGGCTCGTGTCTTAGCCCAAGAGCTACTGAAACGATCTCCCGTCAGCAACGGAGGGAATGCTAGCATAGCACTTTGTGATCCTTGAAGCGGAATGAGCTTCCACAGTAGAGTTTTCTCCTAGGTACTTTTTCCATGAGAAAAGCGTAGACCCAGGAAGAATAGAGGCAACAGCCTACTACCTCACTTTGCCCATACAGTGTTTTCAACGTAGAAATACATGTGCAGCTAGCAGTCCCCTTACTCTATTCGAGTGACTCTCTCACACAGCGCAGGGGTGAACGGTTTGAAAGCTGCCAAGTTACTCGGGAAGCAACATGTTCCTGAGAAGTGGCTTTAAGCATGAACGCAGCACTAGATCAATGTGCTCATAGCAGTTGAATTGGAAATGAGTGCCTTATACCACATCACATACCCTCTTCAGAACTTATGATCAGCTCTTTTGCTCTGTTATTTTTACCTTGCTGTATTTCGGTGCAACGATCTACAGAATAACTTTCTCGTCAACAACGGACTCAATGAAGCACAGGACAAGACAGCTAAGAAATGCACGATCTTCTATGACACACTTTCCTCTAACTGCGACCGTCATCTAGCTTTAGCCCTAGCCCTAAAACTATATGTAACATTAACCCAAACGCTAATGCTAAACCTATCCCTAACCCTAAACCTAACCATAACCGTAACCTTTTCCATAAGCCTAACCCTAGCCCTATCCCCAACGCTGTCCCTAATCCTAACCCTAACCCTAACCCTAACCCTAACTCTATCCCTATCCCTAACCCTAACCCTAACCCTAACCCTATCCCTACCCTAATGATAAAGCTTATCCTTACCATAATCGCAATGCTAGTCCTAACTCTAACACTATCCTTAAACAGAAATCTTCTGATATATCAGAGCTGTGGGTTGTGTGCTAAACTAAATGCTACTGAAATTATTTTCAATCCGTAGTGAATGAACAGGAGCATAGCAGTTTCAGACCTTCGCAGGACAATCAGCTGCGAGTGTGGGCTTTTCGCCGCTCTGTTTTTTCCAGGAAAATAGCAGAGGCCGAAGATCTCCTGCAGCTACTGACTACTATGTCTTGTGGACAAAACTGTTTCTCGAACGTAGATATGCCCATGAAGCTCACAGCCCACTGACTCTATTGGATTGAATTTCCTTCTGATAGAATAGCAAGGAATTCATGGAAAGCTTCCAAACAACTAGGGAATCAGGATGTTTCATAAGGGTCCCTTATTAGAAAACTTCATCTCCAGCGGGTAACACTAGGTCAATGGACTCGTTTCAGTAGAGTGCGGAATGTGTGGGATGCCGCTAGAAGCCACCGATTTAGAACGTCATTTCAATTGGTTTTCTGTATGATCACCGTGGCGGTAACTTTGCTAGCCACAGAGTTGTGGAATCACGTTCCCCAAATCAGATGAGTGAACGGAAGCACAGGACTATGCCGACTATGACCTAGAGTCAGCTTAGCTACCACTGTTTTCGCCAAAATATGCGTTCTGCGAGGAAAGCGTATCCGGATGTTGGAAGGCCGCTAGGCCCTGATACGAGACTTGGCCTCCAAGTCTCTGAAGATCTAAGGGAATATGAATGTCAGAGTAGCCTGTGGGACTCCCAGTGGAAGATAATACATTCCTGAAGATTTGTTTGCTCCTCAAACTCACCCGGGAATCAACCTATTTCGTAGGAAGCGGGTTTTTCTCCAAAGCCGTCTCAGTGTTCAACGTCTTCTCAATGTGGTCATTTCAGTAGCAGATGTGCTGGGAGAAGAAGACTGTAGCCTAAGAAACCATGGAGACTATACTACGTGCCTCGGACTCCACCCGTTCGTGAAGCATTCAAAGAGGAAGAAGCTAAAAGTACCTCATGGGCCTACCAGGCCATTCATTCCACTCTGAGAATACAGCAGGGAAGACTTTGCGCTCCCCTGCATCATTCAGGAATTATATCAAGTCGTGCGAAAAGTGTTGTCAACAAAAGCCATCCACACTATTTGACGTGTTAGCAATGTTCTCAATTCAGTAGGAGATGAAAGCAGTGGTGTGTCACATAGTACGTACTCTTGTCAGCATCCTGTCCAAGAACGTTGCAGCAATGTAGGATCTCCGGCTCGTGTCTTAGCCCAAGAGCTACTGAAACGATCTCCCGTCAGCAACGGAGGGAATGCTAGCATAGCACTTTGTGATCCTTGAAGCGGAATGAGCTTCCACAGTAGAGTTTTCTCCTAGGTACTTTTTCCATGAGAAAAGCGTAGACCCAGGAAGAAAAGAGGCAACAGCCTACTACCTCACTTTGCCCATACAGTGTTTTCAACGTAGAAATACATGTGCAGCTAGCAGTCCCCTTACTCTATTCGAGTGACTCTCTCACACAGCGCAGGGGTGAACGGTTTGAAAGCTGCCAAGTTACTCGGGAAGCAACATGTTCCTGAGAAGTGGCTTTAAGCATGAACGCAGCACTAGATCAATGTGCTCATAGCAGTTGAATTGGAAATGAGTGCCTTATACCACATCACATACCCTCTTCAGAACTTATGATCAGCTCTTTTGCTCTGTTATTTTTACCTTGCTGTATTTCGGTGCAACGATCTACAGAATAACTTTCTCGTCAACAACGGACTCAATGAAGCACAGGACAAGACAGCTAAGAAATGCACGATCTTCTATGACACACTTTCCTCTAACTGCGACCGTCATCTAGCTTTAGCCCTAGCCCTAAAACTATATGTAACATTAACCCAAACGCTAATGCTAAACCTATCCCTAACCCTAAACCTAACCATAACCGTAACCTTTTCCATAAGCCTAACCCTAGCCCTATCCCCAACGCTGTCCCTAATCCTAACCCTAACCCTAACCCTAACCCTAACTCTATCCCTATCCCTAACCCTAACCCTAACCCTAACCCTATCCCTACCCTAATGATAAAGCTTATCCTTACCATAATCGCAATGCTAGTCCTAACTCTAACACTATCCTTAAACAGAAATCTTCTGATATATCAGAGCTGTGGGTTGTGTGCTAAACTAAATGCTACTGAAATTATTTTCAATCCGTAGTGAATGAACAGGAGCATAGCAGTTTCAGACCTTCGCAGGACAATCAGCTGCGAGTGTGGGCTTTTCGCCGCTCTGTTTTTTCCAGGAAAATAGCAGAGGCCGAAGATCTCCTGCAGCTACTGACTACTATGTCTTGTGGACAAAACTGTTTCTCGAACGTAGATATGCCCATGAAGCTCACAGCCCACTGACTCTATTGGATTGAATTTCCTTCTGATAGAATAGCAAGGAATTCATGGAAAGCTTCCAAACAACTAGGGAATCAGGATGTTTCATAAGGGTCCCTTATTAGAAAACTTCATCTCCAGCGGGTAACACTAGGTCAATGGACTCGTTTCAGTAGAGTGCGGAATGTGTGGGATGCCGCTAGAAGCCACCGATTTAGAACGTCATTTCAATTGGTTTTCTGTATGATCACCGTGGCGGTAACTTTGCTAGCCACAGAGTTGTGGAATCACGTTCCCCAAATCAGATGAGTGAACGGAAGCACAGGACTATGCCGACTATGACCTAGAGTCAGCTTAGCTACCACTGTTTTCGCCAAAATATGCGTTCTGCGAGGAAAGCGTATCCGGACGTTGGAAGGCCGCTAGGCCCTCATACGAGACTTGGCCTCCAAGTCTCTGAAGATCTAAGGGAATATGAATGTCAGAGTAGCCTGTGGGACTCCCAGTGGAAGATAATACATTCCTGAAGATTTGTTTGCTCCTCCAACTCACCCGGGAATCAACCTATTTCGTAGGAAGCGGGTTTTTCTCCAAAGCCGTCTCAGTGTTCAACGTCTTCTCAATGTGGTCATTTCAGTAGCAGATGTGCTGGGAGAAGAAGACTGTAGCCTAAGAAACCATGGAGACTATACTACGTGCCTCGGACTCCACCCGTTCGTGAAGCATTCAAAGAGGAAGAAGCTAAAAGTACCTCATGGGCCTACCAGGCCATTCATTCCACTCTGAGAATACAGCAGGGAAGACTTTGCGCTCCCCTGCATCATTCAGGAATTATATCAAGTCGTGCGAAAAGTGTTGTCAACAAAAGCCATCCACACTATTTGACGTGTTAGCAATGTTCTCAATTCAGTAGGAGATGAAAGCAGTGGTGTGTCACATAGTACGTACTCTTGTCAGCATCCTGTCCAAGAACGTTGCAGCAATGTAGGATCTCCGGCTCGTGTCTTAGCCCAAGAGCTACTGAAACGATCTCCCGTCAGCAACGGAGGGAATGCTAGCATAGCACTTTGTGATCCTTGAAGCGGAATGAGCTTCCACAGTAGAGTTTTCTCCTAGGTACTTTTTCCATGAGAAAAGCGTAGACCCAGGAAGAAAAGAGGCAACAGCCTACTACCTCACTTTGCCCATACAGTGTTTTCAACGTAGAAATACATGTGCAGCTAGCAGTCCCCTTACTCTATTCGAGTGACTCTCTCACACAGCGCAGGGGTGAACGGTTTGAAAGCTGCCAAGTTACTCGGGAAGCAACATGTTCCTGAGAAGTGGCTTTAAGCATGAACGCAGCACTAGATCAATGTGCTCATAGCAGTTGAATTGGAAATGAGTGCCTTATACCACATCACATACCCTCTTCAGAACTTATGATCAGCTCTTTTGCTCTGTTATTTTTACCTTGCTGTATTTCGGTGCAACGATCTACAGAATAACTTTCTCGTCAACAACGGACTCAATGAAGCACAGGACAAGACAGCTAAGAAATGCACGATCTTCTATGACACACTTTCCTCTAACTGCGACCGTCATCTAGCTTTAGCCCTAGCCCTAAAACTATATGTAACATTAACCCAAACGCTAATGCTAAACCTATCCCTAACCCTAAACCTAACCATAACCGTAACCTTTTCCATAAGCCTAACCCTAGCCCTATCCCCAACGCTGTCCCTAATCCTAACCCTAACCCTAACCCTAACCCTATCCCTATCCCTAACCCTAACCCTAACCCTAACCCTATCCCTACCCTAATGATAAAGCTTATCCTTACCATAATCGCAATGCTAGTCCTAACTCTAACACTATCCTTAAACAGAAATCTTCTGATATATCAGAGCTGTGGGTTGTGTGCTAAACTAAATGCTACTGAAATTATTTTCAATCCGTAGTGAATGAACAGGAGCATAGCAGTTTCAGACCTTCGCAGGACAATCAGCTCCGAGTGTGGGCTTTTCGCCGCTCTGTTTTTTCCAGGAAAATAGCAGAGGCCGAAGATCTCCTGCAGCTACTGACTACTATGTCTTGTGGACAAAACTGTTTCTCGAACGTAGATATGCCCATGAAGCTCACAGCCCACTGACTCTATTGGATTGAATTTCCTTCTGATAGAATAGCAAGGAATTCATGGAAAGCTTCCAAACAACTAGGGAATCAGGATGTTTCATAAGGGTCCCTTATTAGAAAACTTCATCTCCAGCGGGTAACACTAGGTCAATGGACTCGTTTCAGTAGAGTGCGGAATGTGTGGGATGCCGCTAGAAGCCACCGATTTAGAACGTTATTTCAATTGGTTTTCTGTATGATCACCGTGGCGGTAACTTTGCTAGTCACAGAGTTGTGGAATCACGTTCCCCAAATCAGATGAGTGAACGGAAGCACAGGACTATGCCGACTATGACCTAGAGTCAGCTTAGCTACCACTGTTTTCGCCAAAATATGCGTTCTGCGAGGAAAGCGTATCCGGACGTTGGAAGGCCGCTAGGCCCTGATACGAGACTTGGCCTCCAAGTCTCTGAAGATCTAAGGGAATATGAATGTCAGAGTAGCCTGTGGGACTCCCAGTGGAAGATAATACATTCCTGAAGATTTGTTTGCTCCTCAAACTCACCCGGGAATCAACCTATTTCGTAGGAAGCGGGTTTTTCTCCAAAGCCGTCTCAGTGTTCAACGTCTTCTCAATGTGGTCATTTCAGTAGCAGATGTGCTGGGAGAAGAAGACTGTAGCCTAAGAAACCATGGAGACTATACTACGTGCCTCGGACTCCACCCGTTCGTGAAGCATTCAAAGAGGAAGAAGCTAAAAGTACCTCATGGGCCTACCAGGCCATTCATTCCACTCTGAGAATACAGCAGGGAAGACTTTGCGCTCCCCTGCATCATTCAGGAATTATATCAAGTCGTGCGAAAAGTGTTGTCAACAAAAGCCATCCACACTATTTGACGTGTTAGCAATGTTCTCAATTCAGTAGGAGATGAAAGCAGTGGTGTGTCACATAGTACGTACTCTTGTCAGCATCCTGTCCAAGAACGTTGCAGCAATGTAGGATCTCCGGCTCGTGTCTTAGCCCAAGAGCTACTGAAACGATCTCCCGTCAGCAACGGAGGGAATGCTAGCATAGCACTTTGTGATCCTTGAAGCGGAATGAGCTTCCACAGTAGAGTTTTCTCCTAGGTACTTTTTCCATGAGAAAAGCGTAGACCCAGGAAGAAAAGAGGCAACAGCCTACTACCTCACTTTGCCCATACAGTGTTTTCAACGTAGAAATACATGTGCAGCTAGCAGTCCCCTTACTCTATTCGAGTGACTCTCTCACACAGCGCAGGGGTGAACGGTTTGAAAGCTGCCAAGTTACTCGGGAAGCAACATGTTCCTGAGAAGTGGCTTTAAGCATGAACGCAGCACTAGATCAATGTGCTCATAGCAGTTGAATTGGAAATGAGTGCCTTATACCACATCACATACCCTCTTCAGAACTTATGATCAGCTCTTTTGCTCTGTTATTTTTACCTTGCTGTATTTCGGTGCAACGATCTACAGAATAACTTTCTCGTCAACAACGGACTCAATGAAGCACAGGACAAGACAGCTAAGAAATGCACGATCTTCTATGACACACTTTCCTCTAACTGCGACCGTCATCTAGCTTTAGCCCTAGCCCTAAAACTATATGTAACATTAACCCAAACGCTAATGCTAAACCTATCCCTAACCCTAAACCTAACCATAACCGTAACCCTATCCATAAGCCTAACCCTAGCCCTATCCCCAACGCTGTCCCTAATCCTAACCCTAACCCTAACCCTAACCCTATCCCTATCCCTATCCCTAACCCTAACCCTAACCCTAACCCTATCCCTACCCTAATGATAAAGCTTATCCTTACCATAATCGCAATGCTAGTCCTAACTCTAACACTATCCTTAAACAGAAATCTTCTGATATATCAGAGCTGTGGGTTGTGTGCTAAACTAAATGCTACTGAAATTATTTTCAATCCGTAGTGAATGAACAGGAGCATAGCAGTTTCAGACCTTCGCAGGACAATCAGCTGCGAGGGTGGGCTTTTCGCCGCTCTGTTTTTTCCAGGAAAATAGCAGAGGCCGAAGATCTCCTGCAGCTACTGACTACTATGTCTTGTGGACAAAACTGTTTCTCGAACGTAGATATGCCCATGAAGCTCACAGCCCACTGACTCTATTGGATTGAATTTCCCTCTGATAGAATAGCAAGGAATTCATGGAAAGCTTCCAAACAACTAGGGAATCAGGATGTTTCATAAGGGTCCCTTATTAGAAAACTTCATCTCCAGCGGGTAACACTAGGTCAATGGACTCGTTTCAGTAGAGTGCGGAATGTGTGGGATGCCGCTAGAAGCCACCGATTTAGAACGTCATTTCAATTGGTTTTCTGTATGATCACCGTGGCGGTAACTTTGCTAGCCACAGAGTTGTGGAATCACGTTCCCCAAATCAGATGAGTGAACGGAAGCACAGGACTATGCCGACTATGACCTAGAGTCAGCTTAGCTACCACTGTTTTCGCCAAAATATGCGTTCTGCGAGGAAAGCGTATCCGGACGTTGGAAGGCCGCTAGGCCCTGATACGAGACTTGGCCTCCAAGTCTCTGAAGATCTAAGGGAATATGAATGTCAGAGTAGCCTGTGGGACTCCCAGTGGAAGATAATACATTCCTGAAGATTTGTTTGCTCCTCAAACTCACCCGGGAATCAACCTATTTCGTAGGAAGCGGGTTTTTCTCCAAAGCCGTCTCAGTGTTCAACGTCTTCTCAATGTGGTCATTTCAGTAGCAGATGTGCTGGGAGAAGAAGACTGTAGCCTAAGAAACCATGGAGACTATACTACGTGCCTCGGACTCCACCCGTTCGTGAAGCATTCAAAGAGGAAGAAGCTAAAAGTACCTCATGGGCCTACCAGGCCATTCATTCCACTCTGAGAATACAGCAGGGAAGACTTTGCGCTCCCCTGCATCATTCAGGAATTATATCAAGTCGTGCGAAAAGTGTTGTCAACAAAAGCCATCCACACTATTTGACGTGTTAGCAATGTTCTCAATTCAGTAGGAGATGAAAGCAGTGGTGTGTCACATAGTACGTACTCTTGTCAGCATCCTGTCCAAGAACGTTGCAGCAATGTAGGATCTCCGGCTCGTGTCTTAGCCCAAGAGCTACTGAAACGATCTCCCGTCAGCAACGGAGGGAATGCTAGCATAGCACTTTGTGATCCTTGAAGCGGAATGAGCTTCCACAGTAGAGTTTTCTCCTAGGTACTTTTTCCATGAGAAAAGCGTAGACCCAGGAAGAATAGAGGCAACAGCCTACTACCTCACTTTGCCCATACAGTGTTTTCAACGTAGAAATACATGTGCAGCTAGCAGTCCCCTTACTCTATTCGAGTGACTCTCTCACACAGCGCAGGGGTGAACGGTTTGAAAGCTGCCAAGTTACTCGGGAAGCAACATGTTCCTGAGAAGTGGCTTTAAGCATGAACGCAGCACTAGATCAATGTGCTCATAGCAGTTGAATTGGAAATGAGTGCCTTATACCACATCACATACCCTCTTCAGAACTTATGATCAGCTCTTTTGCTCTGTTATTTTTACCTTGCTGTATTTCGGTACAACGATCTACAGAATAACTTTCTCGTCAACAACGGACTCAATGAAGCACAGGACAAGACAGCTAAGAAATGCACGATCTTCTATGACACACTTTCCTCTAACTGCGACCGTCATCTAGCTTTAGCCCTAGCCCTAAAACTATATGTAACATTAACCCAAACGCTAATGCTAAACCTATCCCTAACCCTAAACCTAACCATAACCGTAACCTTTTCCATAAGCCTAACCCTAGCCCTATCCCCAACGCTGTCCCTAATCCTAACCCTAACCCTAACCCTAACCCTAACTCTATCCCTATCCCTAACCCTAACCCTAACCCTAACCCTATCCCTACCCTAATGATAAAGCTTATCCTTACCATAATCGCAATGCTAGTCCTAACTCTAACACTATCCTTAAACAGAAATCTTCTGATATATCAGAGCTGTGGGTTGTGTGCTAAACTAAATGCTACTGAAATTATTTTCAATCCGTAGTGAATGAACAGGAGCATAGCAGTTTCAGACCTTCGCAGGACAATCAGCTGCGAGTGTGGGCTTTTCGCCGCTCTGTTTTTTCCAGGAAAATAGCAGAGGCCGAAGATCTCCTGCAGCTACTGACTACTATGTCTTGTGGACAAAACTGTTTCTCGAACGTAGATATGCCCATGAAGCTCACAGCCCACTGACTCTATTGGATTGAATTTCCTTCTGATAGAATAGCAAGGAATTCATGGAAAGCTTCCAAACAACTAGGGAATCAGGATGTTTCATAAGGGTCCCTTATTAGAAAACTTCATCTCCAGCGGGTAACACTAGGTCAATGGACTCGTTTCAGTAGAGTGCGGAATGTGTGGGATGCCGCTAGAAGCCACCGATTTAGAACGTCATTTCAATTGGTTTTCTGTATGATCACCGTGGCGGTAACTTTGCTAGCCACAGAGTTGGTGAATCACGTTCCCCAAATCAGATGAGTGAACGGAAGCACAGGACTATGCCGACTATGACCTAGAGTCAGCTTAGCTACCACTGTTTTCGCCAAAATATGCGTTCTGCGAGGAAAGCGTATCCGGACGTTGGAAGGCCGCTAGGCCCTGATACGAGACTTGGCCTCCAAGTCTCTGAAGATCTAAGGGAATATGAATGTCAGAGTAGCCTGTGGGACTCCCAGTGGAAGATAATACATTCCTGAAGATTTGTTTGCTCCTCAAACTCACCCGGGAATCAACCTATTTCGTAGGAAGCGGGTTTTTCTCCAAAGCCGTCTCAGTGTTCAACGTCTTCTCAATGTGGTCATTTCAGTAGCAGATGTGCTGGGAGAAGAAGACTGTAGCCTAAGAAACCATGGAGACTATACTACGTGCCTCGGACTCCACCCGTTCGTGAAGCATTCAAAGAGGAAGAAGCTAAAAGTACCTCATGGGCCTACCAGGCCATTCATTCCACTCTGAGAATACAGCAGGGAAGACTTTGCGCTCCCCTGCATCATTCAGGAATTATATCAAGTCGTGCGAAAAGTGTTGTCAACAAAAGCCATCCACACTATTTGACGTGTTAGCAATGTTCTCAATTCAGTAGGAGATGAAAGCAGTGGTGTGTCACATAGTACGTACTCTTGTCAGCATCCTGTCCAAGAACGTTGCAGCAATGTAGGATCTCCGGCTCGTGTCTTAGCCCAAGAGCTACTGAAACGATCTCCCGTCAGCAACGGAGGGAATGCTAGCATAGCACTTTGTGATCCTTGAAGCGGAATGAGCTTCCACAGTAGAGTTTTCTCCTAGGTACTTTTTCCATGAGAAAAGCGTAGACCCAGGAAGAAAAGAGGCAACAGCCTACTACCTCACTTTGCCCATACAGTGTTTTCAACGTAGAAATACATGTGCAGCTAGCAGTCCCCTTACTCTATTCGAGTGACTCTCTCACACAGCGCAGGGGTGAACGGTTTGAAAGCTGCCAAGTTACTCGGGAAGCAACATGTTCCTGAGAAGTGGCTTTAAGCATGAACGCAGCACTAGATCAATGTGCTCATAGCAGTTGAATTGGAAATGAGTGCCTTATACCACATCACATACCCTCTTCAGAACTTATGATCAGCTCTTTTGCTCTGTTATTTTTACCTTGCTGTATTTCGGTGCAACGATCTACAGAATAACTTTCTCGTCAACAACGGACTCAATGAAGCACAGGACAAGACAGCTAAGAAATGCACGATCTTCTATGACACACTTTCCTCTAACTGCGACCGTCATCTAGCTTTAGCCCTAGCCCTAAAACTATATGTAACATTAACCCAAACGCTAATGCTAAACCTATCCCTAACCCTAAACCTAACCATAACCGTAACCTTTTCCATAAGCCTAACCCTAGCCCTATCCCCAACGCTGTCCCTAATCCTAACCCTAACCCTAACCCTAACCCTATCCCTATCCCTAACCCTAACCCTAACCCTAACCCTATCCCTACCCTAATGATAAAGCTTATCCTTACCATAATCGCAATGCTAGTCCTAACTCTAACACTATCCTTAAACAGAAATCTTCTGATATATCAGAGCTGTGGGTTGTGTGCTAAACTAAATGCTACTGAAATTATTTTCAATCCGTAGTGAATGAACAGGAGCATAGCAGTTTCAGACCTTCGCAGGACAATCAGCTGCGAGTGTGGGCTTTTCGCCGCTCTGTTTTTTCCAGGAAAATAGCAGAGGCCGAAGATCTCCTGCAGCTACTGACTACTATGTCTTGTGGACAAAACTGTTTCTCGAACGTAGATATGCCCATGAAGCTCACAGCCCACTGACTCTATTGGATTGAATTTCCTTCTGATAGAATAGCAAGGAATTCATGGAAAGCTTCCAAACAACTAGGGAATCAGGATGTTTCATAAGGGTCCCTTATTAGAAAACTTCATCTCCAGCGGGTAACACTAGGTCAATGGACTCGTTTCAGTAGAGTGCGGAATGTGTGGGATGCCGCTAGAAGCCACCGATTTAGAACGTTATTTCAATTGGTTTTCTGTATGATCACCGTGGCGGTAACTTTGCTAGTCACAGAGTTGTGGAATCACGTTCCCCAAATCAGATGAGTGAACGGAAGCACAGGACTATGCCGACTATGACCTAGAGTCAGCTTAGCTACCACTGTTTTCGCCAAAATATGCGTTCTGCGAGGAAAGCGTATCCGGACGTTGGAAGGCCGCTAGGCCCTGATACGAGACTTGGCCTCCAAGTCTCTGAAGATCTAAGGGAATATGAATGTCAGAGTAGCCTGTGGGACTCCCAGTGGAAGATAATACATTCCTGAAGATTTGTTTGCTCCTCAAACTCACCCGGGAATCAACCTATTTCGTAGGAAGCGGGTTTTTCTCCAAAGCCGTCTCAGTGTTCAACGTCTTCTCAATGTGGTCATTTCAGTAGCAGATGTGCTGGGAGAAGAAGACTGTAGCCTAAGAAACCATGGAGACTATACTACGTGCCTCGGACTCCACCCGTTCGTGAAGCATTCAAAGAGGAAGAAGCTAAAAGTACCTCATGGGCCTACCAGGCCATTCATTCCACTCTGAGAATACAGCAGGGAAGACTTTGCGCTCCCCTGCATCATTCAGGAATTATATCAAGTCGTGCGAAAAGTGTTGTCAACAAAAGCCATCCACACTATTTGACGTGTTAGCAATGTTCTCAATTCAGTAGGAGATGAAAGCAGTGGTGTGTCACATAGTACGTACTCTTGTCAGCATCCTGTCCAAGAACGTTGCAGCAATGTAGGATCTCCGGCTCGTGTCTTAGCCCAAGAGCTACTGAAACGATCTCCCGTCAGCAACGGAGGGAATGCTAGCATAGCACTTTGTGATCCTTGAAGCGGAATGAGCTTCCACAGTAGAGTTTTCTCCTAGGTACTTTTTCCATGAGAAAAGCGTAGACCCAGGAAGAAAAGAGGCAACAGCCTACTACCTCACTTTGCCCATACAGTGTTTTCAACGTAGAAATACATGTGCAGCTAGCAGTCCCCTTACTCTATTCGAGTGACTCTCTCACACAGCGCAGGGGTGAACGGTTTGAAAGCTGCCAAGTTACTCGGGAAGCAACATGTTCCTGAGAAGTGGCTTTAAGCATGAACGCAGCACTAGATCAATGTGCTCATAGCAGTTGAATTGGAAATGAGTGCCTTATACCACATCACATACCCTCTTCAGAACTTATGATCAGCTCTTTTGCTCTGTTATTTTTACCTTGCTGTATTTCGGTGCAACGATCTACAGAATAACTTTCTCGTCAACAACGGACTCAATGAAGCACAGGACAAGACAGCTAAGAAATGCACGATCTTCTATGACACACTTTCCTCTAACTGCGACCGTCATCTAGCTTTAGCCCTAGCCCTAAAACTATATGTAACATTAACCCAAACGCTAATGCTAAACCTATCCCTAACCCTAAACCTAACCATAACCGTAACCCTATCCATAAGCCTAACCCTAGCCCTATCCCCAACGCTGTCCCTAATCCTAACCCTAACCCTAACCCTAACCCTATCCCTATCCCTAACCCTAACCCTAACACTAACCCTATCCCTATCCCTACCCTAATAATAAAGCTTATCCTTACCATAATCGCAATGCTAGTCCTAACTCTAACACTATCCTTAAACAGAAATCTTCTGATATATCAGAGCTGTGGGTTGTGTGCTAAACTAAATGCTACTGAAATTATTTTCAATCCGTAGTGAATGAACAGGAGCATAGCAGTTTCAGACCTTCGCAGGACAATCAGCTGCGAGCGTGGGCTTTTCGCCGCTCTGTTTTTTCCAGGAAAATAGCAGAGGCCGAAGATCTCCTGCAGCTACTGACTACTATGTCTTGTGGACAAAACTGTTTCTCGAACGTAGATATGCCCATGAAGCTCACAGCCCACTGACTCTATTCGATTGAATTTCCTTCTGATAGAATAGCAAGGAATTCATGGAAAGCTTCCAAACAACTAGGGAATCAGGATGTTTCATAAGGGTCCCGTATTAGAAAACTTCATCTCCAGCGGGTAACACTAGGTCAATGGACTCGTTTCAGTAGAGTGCGGAGTGTGTGGGATGCCGCTAGAAGCCACCGATTTAGAACGTCATTTCAATTGGTTTTCTGTATGATCACCGTGGCGGTAACTTTGCTAGTCACAGAGTTGTGGAATCACGTTCCCCAAATCAGATGAGTGAACGGAAGCACAGGACTATGCCGACTATGACCTAGAGTCAGCTTAGCTACCACTGTTTTCGCCAAAATATGCGTTCTGCGAGGAAAGCGTATCCGGACGTTGGAAGGCCGCTAGGCCCTGATACGAGACTTGGCCTCCAAGTCTCTGAAGATCTAAGGGAATATGAATGTCAGAGTAGCCTGTGGGACTCCCAGTGGAAGATAATACATTCCTGAAGATTTGTTTGCTCCTCCAACTCACCCGGGAATCAACCTATTTCGTAGGAAGCGGGTTTTTCTCCAAAGCCGTCTCAGTGTTCAACGTCTTCTCAATGTGGTCATTTCAGTAGCAGATGTGCTGGGAGAAGAAGACTGTAGCCTAAGAAACCATGGAGACTATACTACGTGCCTCGGACTCCACCCGTTCGTGAAGCATTCAAAGAGGAAGAAGCTAAAAGTACCTCATGGGCCTACCAGGCCATTCATTCCACTCTGAGAATACAGCAGGGAAGACTTTGCGCTCCCCTGCATCATTCAGGAATTATATCAAGTCGTGCGAAAAGTGTTGTCAACAAAAGCCATCCACACTATTTGACGTGTTAGCAATGTTCTCAATTCAGTAGGAGATGAAAGCAGTGGGTGTCACATAGTACGTACTCTTGTCAGCATCCTGTCCAAGAACGTTGCAGCAATGTAGGATCTCCGGCTCGTGTCTTAGCCCAAGAGCTACTGAAACGATCTCCCGTCAGCAACGGAGGGAATGCTAGCATAGCACTTTGTGATCCTTGAAGCGGAATGAGCTTCCACAGTAGAGTTTTCTCCTAGGTACTTTTTCCATGAGAAAAGCGTAGACCCAGGAAGAATAGAGGCAACAGCCTACTACCTCACTTTGCCCATACAGTGTTTTCAACGTAGAAATACATGTGCAGCTAGCAGTCCCCTTACTCTATTCGAGTGACTCTCTCACACAGCGCAGGGGTGAACGGTTTGAAAGCTGCCAAGTTACTCGGGAAGCAACATGTTCCTGAGAAGTGGCTTTAAGCATGAACGCAGCACTAGATCAATGTGCTCATAGCAGTTGAATTGGAAATGAGTGCCTTATACCACATCACATACCCTCTTCTGAACTTATGATCAGCTCTTTTGCTCTGTTATTTTTACCTTGCTGTATTTCGGTACAACGATCTACAGAATAACTTTCTCGTCAACAACGGACTCAATGAAGCACAGGACAAGACAGCTAAGAAATGCACGATCTTCTATGACACACTTTCCTCTAACTGCGACCGTCATCTAGCTTTAGCCCTAGCCCTAAAACTATATGTAACATTAACCCAAACGCTAATGCTAAACCTATCCCTAACCCTAAACCTAACCATAACCGTAACCCTATCCATAAGCCTAACCCTAGCCCTATCCCCAACGCTGTCCCTAATCCTAACCCTAACCCTAACCCTAACCCTATCCCTATCCCTAACCCTAACCCTAACCCTAACCCTATCCCTACCCTAATGATAAAGCTTATCCTTACCATAATCGCAATGCTAGTCCTAACTCTAACACTATCCTTAAACAGAAATCTTCTGATATATCAGAGCTGTGGGTTGTGTGCTAAACTAAATGCTACTGAAATTATTTTCAATCCGTAGTGAATGAACAGGAGCATAGCAGTTTCAGACCTTCGCAGGACAATCAGCTGCGAGTGTGGGCTTTTCGCCGCTCTGTTTTTTCCAGGAAAATAGCAGAGGCCGAAGATCTCCTGCAGCTACTGACTACTATGTCTTGTGGACAAAACTGTTTCTCGAACGTAGATATGCCCATGAAGCTCACAGCCCACTGACTCTATTGGATTGAATTTCCTTCTGATAGAATAGCAAGGAATTCATGGAAAGCTTCCAAACAACTAGGGAATCAGGATGTTTCATAAGGGTCCCTTATTAGAAAACTTCATCTCCAGCGGGTAACACTAGGTCAATGGACTCGTTTCAGTAGAGTGCGGAATGTGTGGGATGCCGCTAGAAGCCACCGATTTAGAACGTTATTTCAATTGGTTTTCTGTATGATCACCGTGGCGGTAACTTTGCTAGTCACAGAGTTGTGGAATCACGTTCCCCAAATCAGATGAGTGAACGGAAGCACAGGACTATGCCGACTATGACCTAGAGTCAGCTTAGCTACCACTGTTTTCGCCAAAATATGCGTTCTGCGAGGAAAGCGTATCCGGACGTTGGAAGGCCGCTAGGCCCTGATACGAGACTTGGCCTCCAAGTCTCTGAAGATCTAAGGGAATATGAATGTCAGAGTAGCCTGTGGGACTCCCAGTGGAAGATAATACATTCCTGAAGATTTGTTTGCTCCTCAAACTCACCCGGGAGTCAACCTATTTCGTAGGAAGCGGGTTTTTCTCCAAAGCCGTCTCAGTGTTCAACGTCTTCTCAATGTGGTCATTTCAGTAGCAGATGTGCTGGGAGAAGAAGACTGTAGCCTAAGAAACCATGGAGACTATACTACGTGCCTCGGACTCCACCCGTTCGTGAAGCATTCAAAGAGGAAGAAGCTAAAAGTACCTCATGGGCCTACCAGGCCATTCATTCCACTCTGAGAATACAGCAGGGAAGACTTTGCGCTCCCCTGCATCATTCAGGAATTATATCAAGTCGTGCGAAAAGTGTTGTCAACAAAAGCCATCCACACTATTTGACGTGTTAGCAATGTTCTCAATTCAGTAGGAGATGAAAGCAGTGGTGTGTCACATAGTACGTACTCTTGTCAGCATCCTGTCCAAGAACGTTGCAGCAATGTAGGATCTCCGGCTCGTGTCTTAGCCCAAGAGCTACTGAAACGATCTCCCGTCAGCAACGGAGGGAATGCTAGCATAGCACTTTGTGATCCTTGAAGCGGAATGAGCTTCCACAGTAGAGTTTTCTCCTAGGTACTTTTTCCATGAGAAAAGCGTAGACCCAGGAAGAAAAGAGGCAACAGCCTACTACCTCACTTTGCCCATACAGTGTTTTCAACGTAGAAATACATGTGCAGCTAGCAGTCCCCTTACTCTATTCGAGTGACTCTCTCACACAGCGCAGGGGTGAACGGTTTGAAAGCTGCCAAGTTACTCGGGAAGCAACATGTTCCTGAGAAGTGGCTTTAAGCATGAACGCAGCACTAGATCAATGTGCTCATAGCAGTTGAATTGGAAATGAGTGCCTTATACCACATCACATACCCTCTTCAGAACTTATGATCAGCTCTTTTGCTCTGTTATTTTTACCTTGCTGTATTTCGGTGCAACGATCTACAGAATAACTTTCTCGTCAACAACGGACTCAATGAAGCACAGGACAAGACAGCTAAGAAATGCACGATCTTCTATGACACACTTTCCTCTAACTGCGACCGTCATCTAGCTTTAGCCCTAGCCCTAAAACTATATGTAACATTAACCCAAACGCTAATGCTAAACCTATCCCTAACCCTAAACCTAACCATAACCGTAACCCTATCCATAAGCCTAACCCTAGCCCTATCCCCAACGCTGTCCCTAATCCTAACCCTAACCCTAACCCTAACCCTATCCCTATCCCTATCCCTAACCCTAACCCTAACCCTAACCCTATCCCTACCCTAATGATAAAGCTTATCCTTACCATAATCGCAATGCTAGTCCTAACTCTAACACTATCCTTAAACAGAAATCTTCTGATATATCAGAGCTGTGGGTTGTGTGCTAAACTAAATGCTACTGAAATTATTTTCAATCCGTAGTGAATGAACAGGAGCATAGCAGTTTCAGACCTTCGCAGGACAATCAGCTGCGAGGGTGGGCTTTTCGCCGCTCTGTTTTTTCCAGGAAAATAGCAGAGGCCGAAGATCTCCTGCAGCTACTGACTACTATGTCTTGTGGACAAAACTGTTTCTCGAACGTAGATATGCCCATGAAGCTCACAGCCCACTGACTCTATTCGATTGAATTTCCTTCTGATAGAATAGCAAGGAATTCATGGAAAGCTTCCAAACAACTAGGGAATCAGGATGTTTCATAAGGGTCCCTTATTAGAAAACTTCATCTCCAGCGGGTAACACTAGGTCAATGGACTCGTTTCAGTAGAGTGCGGAATGTGTGGGATGCCGCTAGAAGCCACCGATTTAGAACGTCATTTCAATTGGTTTTCTGTATGATCACCGTGGCGGTAACTTTGCTAGTCACAGAGTTGTGGAATCACGTTCCCCAAATCAGATGAGTGAACGGAAGCACAGGACTATGCCGACTATGACCTAGAGTCAGCTTAGCTACCACTGTTTTCGCCAAAATATGCGTTCTGCGAGGAAAGCGTATCCGGACGTTGGAAGGCCGCTAGGCCCTGATACGAGACTTGGCCTCCAAGTCTCTGAAGATCTAAGGGAATATGAATGTCAGAGTAGCCTGTGGGACTCCCAGTGGAAGATAATACATTCCTGAAGATTTGTTTGCTCCTCCAACTCACCCGGGAATCAACCTATTTCGTAGGAAGCGGGTTTTTCTCCAAAGCCGTCTCAGTGTTCAACGTCTTCTCAATGTGGTCATTTCAGTAGCAGATGTGCTGGGAGAAGAAGACTGTAGCCTAAGAAACCATGGAGACTATACTACGTGCCTCGGACTCCACCCGTTCGTGAAGCATTCAAAGAGGAAGAAGCTAAAAGTACCTCATGGGCCTACCAGGCCATTCATTCCACTCTGAGAATACAGCAGGGAAGACTTTGCGCTCCCCTGCATCATTCAGGAATTATATCAAGTCGTGCGAAAAGTGTTGTCAACAAAAGCCATCCACACTATTTGACGTGTTAGCAATGTTCTCAATTCAGTAGGAGATGAAAGCAGTGGGTGTCACATAGTACGTACTCTTGTCAGCATCCTGTCCAAGAACGTTGCAGCAATGTAGGATCTCCGGCTCGTGTCTTAGCCCAAGAGCTACTGAAACGATCTCCCGTCAGCAACGGAGGGAATGCTAGCATAGCACTTTGTGATCCTTGAAGCGGAATGAGCTTCCACAGTAGAGTTTTCTCCTAGGTACTTTTTCCATGAGAAAAGCGTAGACCCAGGAAGAATAGAGGCAACAGCCTACTACCTCACTTTGCCCATACAGTGTTTTCAACGTAGAAATACATGTGCAGCTAGCAGTCCCCTTACTCTATTCGAGTGACTCTCTCACACAGCGCAGGGGTGAACGGTTTGAAAGCTGCCAAGTTACTCGGGAAGCAACATGTTCCTGAGAAGTGGCTTTAAGCATGAACGCAGCACTAGATCAATGTGCTCATAGCAGTTGAATTGGAAATGAGTGCCTTATACCACATCACATACCCTCTTCAGAACTTATGATCAGCTCTTTTGCTCTGTTATTTTTACCTTGCTGTATTTCGGTACAACGATCTACAGAATAACTTTCTCGTCAACAACGGACTCAATGAAGCACAGGACAAGACAGCTAAGAAATGCACGATCTTCTATGACACACTTTCCTCTAACTGCGACCGTCATCTAGCTTTAGCCCTAGCCCTAAAACTATATGTAACATTAACCCAAACGCTAATGCTAAACCTATCCCTAACCCTAAACCTAACCATAACCGTAACCCTATCCATAAGCCTAACCCTAGCCCTATCCCCAACGCTGTCCCTAATCCTAACCCTAACCCTAACCCTAACCCTATCCCTATCCCTAACCCTAACCCTAACACTAACCCTATCCCTATCCCTACCCTAATAATAAAGCTTATCCTTACCATAATCGCAATGCTAGTCCTAACTCTAACACTATCCTTAAACAGAAATCTTCTGATATATCAGAGCTGTGGGTTGTGTGCTAAACTAAATGCTACTGAAATTATTTTCAATCCGTAGTGAATGAACAGGAGCATAGCAGTTTCAGACCTTCGCAGGACAATCAGCTGCGAGCGTGGGCTTTTCGCCGCTCTGTTTTTTCCAGGAAAATAGCAGAGGCCGAAGATCTCCTGCAGCTACTGACTACGATGTCTTGTGGACAAAACTGTTTCTCGAACGTAGATATGCCCATGAAGCTCACAGCCCACTGACTCTATTCGATTGAATTTCCTTCTGATAGAATAGCAAGGAATTCATGGAAAGCTTCCAAACAACTAGGGAATCAGGATGTTTCATAAGGGTCCCGTATTAGAAAACTTCATCTCCAGCGGGTAACACTAGGTCAATGGACTCGTTTCAGTAGAGTGCGGAGTGTGTGGGATGCCGCTAGAAGCCACCGATTTAGAACGTCATTTCAATTGGTTTTCTGTATGATCACCGTGGCGGTAACTTTGCTAGTCACAGAGTTGTGGAATCACGTTCCCCAAATCAGATGAGTGAACGGAAGCACAGGACTATGCCGACTATGACCTAGAGTCAGCTTAGCTACCACTGTTTTCGCCAAAATATGCGTTCTGCGAGGAAAGCGTATCCGGACGTTGGAAGGCCGCTAGGCCCTGATACGAGACTTGGCCTCCAAGTCTCTGAAGATCTAAGGGAATATGAATGTCAGAGTAGCCTGTGGGACTCCCAGTGGAAGATAATACATTCCTGAAGATTTGTTTGCTCCTCAAACTCACCCGGGAATCAACCTATTTCGTAGGAAGCGGGTTTTTCTCCAAAGCCGTCTCAGTGTTCAACGTCTTCTCAATGTGGTCATTTCAGTAGCAGATGTGCTGGGAGAAGAAGACTGTAGCCTAAGAAACCATGGAGACTATACTACGTGCCTCGGACTCCACCCGTTCGTGAAGCATTCAAAGAGGAAGAAGCTAAAAGTACCTCATGGGCCTACCAGGCCATTCATTCCACTCTGAGAATACAGCAGGGAAGACTTTGCGCTCCCCTGCATCATTCAGGAATTATATCAAGTCGTGCGAAAAGTGTTGTCAACAAAAGCCATCCACACTATTTGACGTGTTAGCAATGTTCTCAATTCAGTAGGAGATGAAAGCAGTGGTGTGTCACATAGTACGTACTCTTGTCAGCATCCTGTCCAAGAACGTTGCAGCAATGTAGGATCTCCGGCTCGTGTCTTAGCCCAAGAGCTACTGAAACGATCTCCCGTCAGCAACGGAGGGAATGCTAGCATAGCACTTTGTGATCCTTGAAGCGGAATGAGCTTCCACAGTAGAGTTTTCTCCTAGGTACTTTTTCCATGTGAAAAGTGTAGACCCAGGAAGAATAGAGGCAACAGCCTACTACCTCACTTTGCCCATACAGTGTTTTCAACGTAGAAATACATGTGCAGCTAGCAGTCCCCTTACTCTATTCGAGTGACTCTCTCACACAGCGCAGGGGTGAACGGTTTGAAAGCTGCCAAGTTACTCGGGAAGCAACATGTTCCTGAGAAGTGGCTTTAAGCATGAACGCAGCACTAGATCAATGTGCTCATAGCAGTTGAATTGGAAATGAGTGCCATATACCACATCACATACCCTCTTCAGAACTTATGATCAGCTCTTTTGCTCTGTTATTTTTACCTTGCTGTATTTCGGTGCAACGATCTACAGAATAACTTTCTCGTCAACAACGGACTCAATGAAGCACAGGACAAGACAGCTAAGAAATGCACGATCTTCTATGACACACTTTCCTCTAACTGCGACCGTCATCTAGCTTTAGCCCTAGCCCTAAAACTATATGTAACATTAACCCAAACGCTAATGCTAAACCTATCCCTAACCCTAAACCTAACCATAACCGTAACCCTATCCATAAGCCTAACCCTAGCCCTATCCCCAACGCTGTCCCTAATCCTAACCCTAACCCTAACCCTAACCCTATCCCTATCCCTAACCCTAACCCTAACCCTAACCCTATCCCTATCCCTACCCTAATAATAAAGCTTATCCTTACCATAATCGCAATGCTAGTCCTAACTCTAACACTATCCTTAAACAGAAATCTTCTGATATATCAGAGCTGTGGGTTGTGTGCTAAACTAAATGCTACTGAAATTATTTTCAATCCGTAGTGAATGAACAGGAGCATAGCAGTTTCAGACTTTCGCAGGACAATCAGCTGCGAGTGTGGGCTTTTCGCCGCTCTGTTTTTTCCAGGAAAATAGCAGAGGCCGAAGATCTCCTGCAGCTACTGACTACTATGTCTTGTGGACAAAACTGTTTCTCGAACGTAGATATGCCCATGAAGCTCACAGCTCACTGACTCTATTCGATTGAATTTCCTTCTGATAGAATAGCAAGGAATTCATGGAAAGCTTCCAGACAACTAGGGAATCAGGATGTTTCATAAGGGTCCCTTATTAGAAAACTTCATCTCCAGCTGGTAACACTAGGTCAATGGACTCGTTTCAGTAGAGTGCGGAATGTGTGGGATGCCGCTAGAAGCCACCGATTTAGAACGTCATTTCAATTGGTTTTCTGTATGATCACCGTGGCGGTAACTTTGCTAGTCACAGAGTTGTGGAATCACGTTCCCCAAATCAGATGAGTGAACGGAAGCACAGGACTATGCCGACTATGACCTAGAGTCAGCTTAGCTACCACTCTTTTCGCCAAAATATGCGTTCTGCGAGGAAAGCGTATCCGGACGTTGGAAGGCTGCTAGGCCCTGATACGAGACTTGGCCTCCAAGTCTCTGAAGATCTAAGGGAATATGAATGTCAGAGTAGCCTGTGGGACTCCCAGTGGAAGATAATACATTCCTGAAGATTTGTTTGCTCCTCCAACTCACCCGGGAATCAACCTATTTCGTAGGAAGCGGGTTTTTCTCCAAAGCCGTCTCAGTGTTCAACGTCTTCTCAATGTGGTCATTTCAGTAGCAGATGTGCTGGGAGAAGAAGACTGTAGCCTAAGAAACCATGGAGACTATACTACGTGCCTCGGACTCCACCCGTTCGTGAAGCATTCAAAGAGGAAGAAGCTAAAAGTACCTCATGGGCCTACCAGGCCATTCATTCCACTCTGAGAATACAGCAGGGAAGACTTTGCGCTCCCCTGCATCATTCAGGAATTATATCAAGTCGTGCGAAAAGTGTTGTCAACAAAAGCCATCCACACTATTTGACGTGTTAGCAATGTTCTCAATTCAGTAGGAGATGAAAGCAGGGGTGTGTCACATAGTACGTACTCTTGTCAGCATCCTGTCCAAGAACGTTGCAGCAATGTAGGATCTCCGGCTCGTGTCTTAGCCCAAGAGCTACTGAAACGATCTCCCGTCAGCAACGGAGGGAATGCTAGCATAGCACTTTGTGATCCTTGAAGCGGAATGAGCTTCCACAGTAGAGTTTTCTCCTAGGTACTTTTTCCATGAGAAAAGCGTAGACCCAGGAAGAATAGAGGCAACAGCCTACTACCTCACTTTGCCCATACAGTGTTTTCAACGTAGAAATACATGTGCAGCTAGCAGTCCCCTTACTCTATTCGAGTGACTCTCTCACACAGCGCAGGGGTGAACGGTTTGAAAGCTGCCAAGTTACTCGGGAAGCAACATGTTCCTGAGAAGTGGCTTTAAGCATGAACGCAGCACTAGATCAATGTGCTCATAGCAGTTGAATTGGAAATGAGTGCCGTATACCACATCACATACCCTCTTCAGAACTTATGATCAGCTCTTTTGCTCTGTTATTTTTACCTTGCTGTATTTCGGTGCAACGATCTACAGAATAACTTTCTCGTCAACAACGGACTCAATGAAGCACAGGACAAGACAGCTAAGAAATGCACGATCTTCTATGACACACTCTCCTCTAACTGCGACCGTCATCTAGCTTTAGCCCTAGCCCTAAAACTATATGTAACATTAACCCAAACGCTAATGCTAAACCTATCCCTAACCCTAAACCTAACCATAACCGTAACCTTTTCCATAAGCCTAACCCTAGCCCTATCCCCAACGCTGTCCCTAATCCTAACCCTAACCCTAACCCTAACCCTAACTCTATCCCTATCCCTAACCCTAACCCTAACCCTAACCCTATCCCTACCCTAATGATAAAGCTTATCCTTACCATAATCGCAATGCTAGTCCTAACTCTAACACTATCCTTAAACAGAAATCTTCTGATATATCAGAGCTGTGGGTTGTGTGCTAAACTAAATGCTACTGAAATTATTTTCAATCCGTAGTGAATGAACAGGAGCATAGCAGTTTCAGACCTTCGCAGGACAATCAGCTGCGAGTGTGGGCTTTTCGCCGCTCTGTTTTTTCCAGGAAAATAGCAGAGGCCGAAGATCTCCTGCAGCTACTGACTACTATGTCTTGTGGACAAAACTGTTTCTCGAACGTAGATATGCCCATGAAGCTCACAGCCCACTGACTCTATTGGATTGAATTTCCTTCTGATAGAATAGCAAGGAATTCATGGAAAGCTTCCAAACAACTAGGGAATCAGGATGTTTCATAAGGGTCCCTTATTAGAAAACTTCATCTCCAGCGGGTAACACTAGGTCAATGGACTCGTTTCAGTAGAGTGCGGAATGTGTGGGATGCCGCTAGAAGCCACCGATTTAGAACGTCATTTCAATTGGTTTTCTGTATGATCACCGTGGCGGTAACTTTGCTAGCCACAGAGTTGTGGAATCACGTTCCCCAAATCAGATGAGTGAACGGAAGCACAGGACTATGCCGACTATGACCTAGAGTCAGCTTAGCTACCACTGTTTTCGCCAAAATATGCGTTCTGCGAGGAAAGCGTATCCGGACGTTGGAAGGCCGCTAGGCCCTGATACGAGACTTGGCCTCCAAGTCTCTGAAGATCTAAGGGAATATGAATGTCAGAGTAGCCTGTGGGACTCCCAGTGGAAGATAATACATTCCTGAAGATTTGTTTGCTCCTCAAACTCACCCGGGAATCAACCTATTTCGTAGGAAGCGGGTTTTTCTCCAAAGCCGTCTCAGTGTTCAACGTCTTCTCAATGTGGTCATTTCAGTAGCAGATGTGCTGGGAGAAGAAGACTGTAGCCTAAGAAACCATGGAGACTATACTACGTGCCTCGGACTCCACCCGTTCGTGAAGCATTCAAAGAGGAAGAAGCTAAAAGTACCTCATGGGCCTACCAGGCCATTCATTCCACTCTGAGAATACAGCAGGGAAGACTTTGCGCTCCCCTGCATCATTCAGGAATTATATCAAGTCGTGCGAAAAGTGTTGTCAACAAAAGCCATCCACACTATTTGACGTGTTAGCAATGTTCTCAATTCAGTAGGAGATGAAAGCAGTGGGTGTCACATAGTACGTACTCTTGTCAGCATCCTGTCCAAGAACGTTGCAGCAATGTAGGATCTCCGGCTCGTGTCTTAGCCCAAGAGCTACTGAAACGATCTCCCGTCAGCAACGGAGGGAATGCTAGCATAGCACTTTGTGATCCTTGAAGCGGAATGAGCTTCCACAGTAGAGTTTTCTCCTAGGTACTTTTTCCATGAGAAAAGCGTAGACCCAGGAAGAATAGAGGCAACAGCCTACTACCTCACTTTGCCCATACAGTGTTTTCAACGTAGAAATACATGTGCAGCTAGCAGTCCCCTTACTCTATTCGAGTGACTCTCTCACACAGCGCAGGGGTGAACGGTTTGAAAGCTGCCAAGTTACTCGGGAAGCAACATGTTCCTGAGAAGTGGCTTTAAGCATGAACGCAGCACTAGATCAATGTGCTCATAGCAGTTGAATTGGAAATGAGTGCCTTATACCACATCACATACCCTCTTCAGAACTTATGATCAGCTCTTTTGCTCTGTTATTTTTACCTTGCTGTATTTCGGTGCAACGATCTACAGAATAACTTTCTCGTCAACAACGGACTCAATGAAGCACAGGACAAGACAGCTAAGAAATGTACGATCTTCTATGACACACTTTCCTCTAACTGCGACCGTCATCTAGCTTTAGCCCTAGCCCTAAAACTATATGTAACATTAACCCAAACGCTAATGCTAAACCTATCCCTAACCCTAAACCTAACCATAACCGTAACCCTATCCATAAGCCTAACCTTAGCCCTATCCCCAACGCTGTCCCTAATCCTAACCCTAACCCTAACCCTAACCCTATCCCTATCCCTAACCCTAACCCTAACACTAACCCTATCCCTATCCCTACCCTAATAATAAAGCTTATCCTTACCATAATCGCAATGCTAGTCCTAACTCTAACACTATCCTTAAACAGAAATCTTCTGATATATCAGAGCTGTGGGTTGTGTGCTAAACTAAATGCTACTGAAATTATTTTCAATCCGTAGTGAATGAACAGGAGCATAGCAGTTTCAGACCTTCGCAGGACAATCAGCTGCGAGCGTGGGCTTTTCGCCGCTCTGTTTTTTCCAGGAAAATAGCAGAGGCCGAAGATCTCCTGCAGCTACTGACTACTATGTCTTGTGGACAAAACTGTTTCTCGAACGTAGATATGCCCATGAAGCTCACAGCCCACTGACTCTATTCGATTGAATTTCCTTCTGATAGAATAGCAAGGAATTCATGGAAAGCTTCCAAACAACTAGGGAATCAGGATGTTTCATAAGGGTCCCGTATTAGAAAACTTCATCTCCAGCGGGTAACACTAGGTCAATGGACTCGTTTCAGTAGAGTGCGGAGTGTGTGGGATGCCGCTAGAAGCCACCGATTTAGAACGTCATTTCAATTGGTTTTCTGTATGATCACCGTGGCGGTAACTTTGCTAGTCACAGAGTTGTGGAATCACGTTCCCCAAATCAGATGAGTGAACGGAAGCACAGGACTATGCCGACTATGACCTAGAGTCAGCTTAGCTACCACTGTTTTCGCCAAAATATGCGTTCTGCGAGGAAAGCGTATCCGGACGTTGGAAGGCCGCTAGGCCCTGATACGAGACTTGGCCTCCAAGTCTCTGAAGATCTAAGGGAATATGAATGTCAGAGTAGCCTGTGGGACTCCCAGTGGAAGATAATACATTCCTGAAGATTTGTTTGCTCCTCAAACTCACCCGGGAATCAACCTATTTCGTAGGAAGCGGGTTTTTCTCCAAAGCCGTCTCAGTGTTCAACGTCTTCTCAATGTGGTCATTTCAGTAGCAGATGTGCTGGGAGAAGAAGACTGTAGCCTAAGAAACCATGGAGACTATACTACGTGCCTCGGACTCCACCCGTTCGTGAAGCATTCAAAGAGGAAGAAGCTAAAAGTACCTCATGGGCCTACCAGGCCATTCATTCCACTCTGAGAATACAGCAGGGAAGACTTTGCGCTCCCCTGCATCATTCAGGAATTATATCAAGTCGTGCGAAAAGTGTTGTCAACAAAAGCCATCCACACTATTTGACGTGTTAGCAATGTTCTCAATTCAGTAGGAGATGAAAGCAGTGGTGTGTCACATAGTACGTACTCTTGTCAGCATCCTGTCCAAGAACGTTGCAGCAATGTAGGATCTCCGGCTCGTGTCTTAGCCCAAGAGCTACTGAAACGATCTCCCGTCAGCAACGGAGGGAATGCTAGCATAGCACTTTGTGATCCTTGAAGCGGAATGAGCTTCCACAGTAGAGTTTTCTCCTAGGTACTTTTTCCATGAGAAAAGCGTAGACCCAGGAAGAATAGAGGCAACAGCCTACTACCTCACTTTGCCCATACAGTGTTTTCAACGTAGAAATACATGTGCAGCTAGCAGTCCCCTTACTCTATTCGAGTGACTCTCTCACACAGCGCAGGGGTGAACGGTTTGAAAGCTGCCAAGTTACTCGGGAAGCAACATGTTCCTGAGAAGTGGCTTTAAGCATGAACGCAGCACTAGATCAATGTGCTCATAGCAGTTGAATTGGAAATGAGTGCCATATACCACATCACATACCCTCTTCAGAACTTATGATCAGCTCTTTTGCTCTGTTATTTTTACCTTGCTGTATTTCGGTGCAACGATCTACAGAATAACTTTCTCGTCAACAACGGACTCAATGAAGCACAGGACAAGACAGCTAAGAAATGCACGATCTTCTATGACACACTTTCCTCTAACTGCGACCGTCATCTAGCTTTAGCCCTAGCCCTAAAACTATATGTAACATTAACCCAAACGCTAATGCTAAACCTATCCCTAACCCTAAACCTAACCATAACCGTAACCTTTTCCATAAGCCTAACCCTAGCCCTATCCCCAACGCTGTCCCTAATCCTAACCCTAACCCTAACCCTAACCCTATCCCTATCCCTAACCCTAACCCTAACCCTAACCCTATCCCTATCCCTACCCTAATGATAAAGCTTATCCTTACCATAATCGCAATGCTAGTCCTAACTCTAACACTATCCTTAAACAGAAATCTTCTGATATATCAGAGCTGTGGGTTGTGTGCTAAACTAAATGCTACTGAAATTATTTTCAATCCGTAGTGAATGAACAGGAGCATAGCAGTTTCAGACCTTCGCAGGACAATCAGCTGCGAGTGTGGGCTTTTCGCCGCTCTGTTTTTTCCAGGAAAATAGCAGAGGCCGAAGATCTCCTGCAGCTACTGACTACTATGTCTTGTGGACAAAACTGTTTCTCGAACGTAGATATGCCCATGAAGCTCACAGCCCACTGACTCTATTCGATTGAATTTCCTTCTGATAGAATAGCAAGGAATTCATGGAACGCTTCCAGACAACTAGGGAATCAGGATGTTTCATAAGGGTCCCTTATTAGAAAACTTCATCTCCAGCGGGTAACACTAGGTCAATGGACTCGTTTCAGTAGAGTGCGGAATGTGTGGGATGCCGCTAGAAGCCACCGATTTAGAACGTCATTTCAATTGGTTTTCTGTATGATCACCGTGGCGGTAACTTTGCTAGTCACAGAGTTGTGGAATCACGTTCCCCAAATCAGATGAGTGAACGGAAGCACAGGACTATGCCGACTATGACCTAGAGTCAGCTTAGCTACCACTGTTTTCGCCAAAATATGCGTTCTGCGAGGAAAGCGTATCCGGACGTTGGAAGGCCGCTAGGCCCTGATACGAGACTTGGCCTCCAAGTCTCTGAAGATCTAAGGGAATATGAATGTCAGAGTAGCCTGTGGGACTCCCAGTGGAAGATAATACATTCCTGAAGATTTGTTTGCTCCTCAAACTCACCCGGGAATGAACCTATTTCGTAGGAAGCGGGTTTTTCTCCAAAGCCGTCTCAGTGTTCAACGTCTTCTCAATGTGGTCATTTCAGTAGCAGATGTGCTGGGAGAAGAAGACTGTAGCCTAAGAAACCATGGAGACTATACTAAGTGCCTCGGACTCCACCCGTTCGTGAAGCATTCAAAGAGGAAGAAGCTAAAAGTACCTCATGGGCCTACCAGGCCATTCATTCCACTCTGAGAATACAGCAGGGAAGACTTTGCGCTCCCCTGCATCATTCAGGAATTATATCAAGTCGTGCGAAAAGTGTTGTCAACAAAAGCCATCCACACTATTTGACGTGTTAGCAATGTTCTCAATTCAGTAGGAGATGAAAGCAGTGGTGTGTCACATAGTACGTACTCTTGTCAGCATCCTGTCCAAGAACGTTGCAGCAATGTAGGATCTCCGGCTCGTGTCTTAGCCCAAGAGCTACTGAAACGATCTCCCGTCAGCAACGGAGGGAATGCTAGCATAGCACTTTGTGATCCTTGAAGCGGAATGAGCTTCCACAGTAGAGTTTTCTCCTAGGTACTTTTTCCATGAGAAAAGCGTAGACCCAGGAAGAATAGAGGCAACAGCCTACTACCTCACTTTGCCCATACAGTGTTTTCAACGTAGAAATACATGTGCAGCTAGCAGTCCCCTTACTCTATTCGAGTGACTCTCTCACACAGCGCAGGGGTGAACGGTTTGAAAGCTGCCAAGTTACTCGGGAAGCAACATGTTCCTGAGAAGTGGCTTTAAGCATGAACGCAGCACTAGATCAATGTGCTCATAGCAGTTGAATTGGAAATGAGTGCCTTATACCACATCACATACCCTCTTCAGAACTTATGATCAGCTCTTTTGCTCTGTTATTTTTACCTTGCTGTATTTCGGTGCAACGATCTACAGAATAACTTTCTCGTCAACAACGGACTCAATGAAGCACAGGACAAGACAGCTAAGAAATGCACGATCTTCTATGACACACTTTCCTCTAACTGCGACCGTCATCTAGCTTTAGCCCTAGCCCTAAAACTATATGTAACATTAACCCAAACGCTAATGCTAAACCTATCCCTAACCCTAAACCTAACCATAACCGTAACCCTATCCATAAGCCTAACCCTAGCCCTATCCCCAACGCTGTCCCTAATCCTAACCCTAACCCTAACCCTAACCCTATCCCTATCCCTATCTCTAACCCTAACCCTAACCCTAACCCTATCCCTACCCTAATGATAAAGCTTATCCTTACCATAATCGCAATGCTAGTCCTAACTCTAACACTATCCTTAAACAGAAATCTTCTGATATATCAGAGCTGTGGGTTGTGTGCTAAACTAAATGCTACTGAAATTATTTTCAATCCGTAGTGAATGAACAGGAGCATAGCAGTTTCAGACCTTCGCAGGACAATCAGCTGCGAGGGTGGGCTTTTCGCCGCTCTGTTTTTTCCAGGAAAATAGCAGAGGCCGAAGATCTCCTGCAGCTACTGACTACTATGTCTTGTGGACAAAACTGTTTCTCGAACGTAGATATGCCCATGAAGCTCACAGCCCACTGACTCTATTCGATTGAATTTCCTTCTGATAGAATAGCAAGGAATTCATGGAAAGCTTCCAGACAACTAGGGAATCAGGATGTTTCATAAGGGTCCCTTATTAGAAAACTTCATCTCCAGCGGGTAACACTAGGTCAATGGACTCGTTTCAGTAGAGTGCGGAATGTGTGGGATGCCGCTAGAAGCCACCGATTTAGAACGTCATTTCAATTGGTTTTCTGTATGATCACCGTGGCGGTAACTTTGCTAGTCACAGAGTTGTGGAATCACGTTCCCCAAATCAGATGAGTGAACGGAAGCACAGGACTATGCCGACTATGACCTAGAGTCAGCTTAGCTACCACTGTTTTCGCCAAAATATGCGTTCTGCAAGGAAAGCGTATCCGGACGTTGGAAGGCCGCTAGGCCCTGATACGAGACTTGGCCTCCAAGTCTCTGAAGATCTAAGGGAATATGAATGTCAGAGTAGCCTGTGGGACTCCCAGTGGAAGATAATACATTCCTGAAGATTTGTTTGCTCCTCCAACTCACCCGGGAATCAACCTATTTCGTAGGAAGCGGGTTTTTCTCCAAAGCCGTCTCAGTGTTCAACGTCTTCTCAATGTGGTCATTTCAGTAGCAGATGTGCTGGGAGAAGAAGACTGTAGCCTAAGAAACCATGGAGACTATACTACGTGCCTCGGACTCCACCCGTTCGTGAAGCATTCAAAGAGGAAGAAGCTAAAAGTACCTCATGGGCCTACCAGGCCATTCATTCCACTCTGAGAATACAGCAGGGAAGACTTTGCGCTCCCCTGCATCATTCAGGAATTATATCAAGTCGTGCGAAAAGTGTTGTCAACAAAAGCCATCCACACTATTTGACGTGTTAGCAATGTTCTCAATTCAGTAGGAGATGAAAGCAGGGGTGTGTCACATAGTACGTACTCTTGTCAGCATCCTGTCCAAGAACGTTGCAGCAATGTAGGATCTCCGGCTCGTGTCTTAGCCCAAGAGCTACTGAAACGATCTCCCGTCAGCAACGGAGGGAATGCTAGCATAGCACTTTCTGATCCTTGAAGCGGAATGAGCTTCCACAGTAGAGTTTTCTCCTAGGTACTTTTTCCATGAGAAAAGCGTAGACCCAGGAAGAATAGAGGCAACAGCCTACTACCTCACTTTGCCCATACAGTGTTTTCAACGTAGAAATACATGTGCAGCTAGCAGTCCCCTTACTCTATTCGAGTGACTCTCTCACACAGCGCAGGGGTGAACGGTTTGAAAGCTGCCAAGTTACTCGGGAAGCAACATGTTCCTGAGAAGTGGCTTTAAGCATGAACGCAGCACTAGATCAATGTGCTCATAGCAGTTGAATTGGAAATGAGTGCCGTATACCACATCACATACCCTCTTCAGAACTTATGATCAGCTCTTTTGCTCTGTTATTTTTACCTTGCTGTATTTCGGTGCAACAATCTACAGAATAACTTTCTCGTCAACAACGGACTCAATGAAGCACAGGACAAGACAGCTAAGAAATGCACGATCTTCTATGACACACTTTCCTCTAACTGCGACCATCATCTAGCTTTAGCCCTAGCCCTAAAACTATATGTAACATTAACCCAAACGCTAATGCTAAACCTATCCCTAACCCTAAACCTAACCATAACCGTAACCTTTTCCATAAGCCTAACCCTAGCCCTATCCCCAACGCTGTCCCTAATCCTAACCCTAACCCTAACCCTAACCCTATCCCTATCCCTAACCCTAACCCTAACCCTAACCCTATCCCTATCCCTACCCTAATGATAAAGCTTATCCTTACCATAATCGCAATGCTAGTCCTAACTCTAACACTATCCTTAAACAGAAATCTTCTGATATATCAGAGCTGTGGGTTGTGTGCTAAACTAAATGCTACTGAAATTATTTTCAATCCGTAGTGAATGAACAGGAGCATAGCAGTTTCAGACCTTCGCAGGACAATCAGCTGCGAGTGTGGGCTTTTCGCCGCTCTGTTTTTTCCAGGAAAATAGCAGAGGCCGAAGATCTCCTGCAGCTACTGACTACTATGTCTTGTGGACAAAACTGTTTCTCGAACGTAGATATGCCCATGAAGCTCACAGCCCACTGACTCTATTCGATTGAATTTCCTTCTGATAGAATAGCAAGGAATTCATGGAACGCTTCCAGACAACTAGGGAATCAGGATGTTTCATAAGGGTCCCTTATTAGAAAACTTCATCTCCAGCGGGTAACACTAGGTCAATGGACTCGTTTCAGTAGAGTGCGGAATGTGTGGGATGCCGCTAGAAGCCACCGATTTAGAACGTCATTTCAATTGGTTTTCTGTATGATCACCGTGGCGGTAACTTTGCTAGTCACAGAGTTGTGGAATCACGTTCCCCAAATCAGATGAGTGAACGGAAGCACAGGACTATGCCGACTATGACCTAGAGTCAGCTTAGCTACCACTGTTTTCGCCAAAATATGCGTTCTGCGAGGAAAGCGTATCCGGACGTTGGAAGGCCGCTAGGCCCTGATACGAGACTTGGCCTCCAAGTCTCTGAAGATCTAAGGGAATATGAATGTCAGAGTAGCCTGTGGGACTCCCAGTGGAAGATAATACATTCCTGAAGATTTGTTTGCTCCTCAAACTCACCCGGGAATCAACCTATTTCGTAGGAAGCGGGTTTTTCTCCAAAGCCGTCTCAGTGTTCAACGTCTTCTCAATGTGGTCATTTCAGTAGCAGATGTGCTGGGAGAAGAAGACTGTAGCCTAAGAAACCATGGAGACTATACTAAGTGCCTCGGACTCCACCCGTTCGTGAAGCATTCAAAGAGGAAGAAGCTAAAAGTACCTCATGGGCCTACCAGGCCATTCATTCCACTCTGAGAATACAGCAGGGAAGACTTTGCGCTCCCCTGCATCATTCAGGAATTATATCAAGTCGTGCGAAAAGTGTTGTCAACAAAAGCCATCCACACTATTTGACGTGTTAGCAATGTTCTCAATTCAGTAGGAGATGAAAGCAGTGGTGTGTCACATAGTACGTACTCTTGTCAGCATCCTGTCCAAGAACGTTGCAGCAATGTAGGATCTCCGGCTCGTGTCTTAGCCCAAGAGCTACTGAAACGATCTCCCGTCAGCAACGGAGGGAATGCTAGCATAGCACTTTGTGATCCTTGAAGCGGAATGAGCTTCCACAGTAGAGTTTTCTCCTAGGTACTTTTTCCATGAGAAAAGCGTAGACCCAGGAAGAATAGAGGCAACAGCCTACTACCTCACTTTGCCCATACAGTGTTTTCAACGTAGAAATACATGTGCAGCTAGCAGTCCCCTTACTCTATTCGAGTGACTCTCTCACACAGCGCAGGGGTGAACGGTTTGAAAGCTGCCAAGTTACTCGGGAAGCAACATGTTCCTGAGAAGTGGCTTTAAGCATGAACGCAGCACTAGATCAATGTGCTCATAGCAGTTGAATTGGAAATGAGTGCCGTATACCACATCACATACCCTCTTCAGAACTTATGATCAGCTCTTTTGCTCTGTTATTTTTACCTTGCTGTATTTCGGTGCAACAATCTACAGAATAACTTTCTCGTCAACAACGGACTCAATGAAGCACAGGACAAGACAGCTAAGAAATGCACGATCTTCTATGACACACTTTCCTCTAACTGCGACCGTCATCTAGCTTTAGCCCTAGCCCTAAAACTATATGTAACATTAACCCAAACGCTAATGCTAAACCTATCCCTAACCCTAAACCTAACCATAACCGTAACCTTTTCCATAAGCCTAACCCTAGCCCTATCCCCAACGCTGTCCCTAATCCTAACCCTAACCCTAACCCTAACCCTATCCCTATCCCTAACCCTAACCCTAACCCTAACCCTATCCCTATCCCTACCCTAATGATAAAGCTTATCCTTACCATAATCGCAATGCTAGTCCTAACTCTAACACTATCCTTAAACAGAAATCTTCTGATATATCAGAGCTGTGGGTTGTGTGCTAAACTAAATGCTACTGAAATTATTTTCAATCCGTAGTGAATGAACAGGAGCATAGCAGTTTCAGACCTTCGCAGGACAATCAGCTGCGAGCGTGGGCTTTTCGCCGCTCTGTTTTTTCCAGGAAAATAGCAGAGGCCGAAGATCTCCTGCAGCTACTGACTACTATGTCTTGTGGACAAAACTGTTTCTCGAACGTAGATATGCCCATGAAGCTCACAGCCCACTGACTCTATTCGATTGAATTTCCTTCTGATAGAATAGCAAGGAATTCATGGAACGCTTCCAGACAACTAGGGAATCAGGATGTTTCATAAGGGTCCCTTATTAGAAAACTTCATCTCCAGCGGGTAACACTAGGTCAATGGACTCGTTTCAGTAGAGTGCGGAATGTGTGGGATGCCGCTAGAAGCCACCGATTTAGAACGTCATTTCAATTGGTTTTCTGTATGATCACCGTGGCGGTAACTTTGCTAGTCACAGAGTTGTGGAATCACGTTCCCCAAATCAGATGAGTGAACGGAAGCACAGGACTATGCCGACTATGACCTAGAGTCAGCTTAGCTACCACTGTTTTCGCCAAAATATGCGTTCTGCGAGGAAAGCGTATCCGGACGTTGGAAGGCCGCTAGGCCCTGATACGAGACTTGGCCTCCAAGTCTCTGAAGATCTAAGGGAATATGAATGTCAGAGTAGCCTGTGGGACTCCCAGTGGAAGATAATACATTCCTGAAGATTTGTTTGCTCCTCCAACTCACCCGGGAATCAACCTATTTCGTAGGAAGCGGGTTTTTCTCCAAAGCCGTCTCAGTGTTCAACGTCTTCTCAATGTGGTCATTTCAGTAGCAGATGTGCTGGGAGAAGAAGACTGTAGCCTAAGAAACCATGGAGACTATACTACGTGCCTCGGACTCCACCCGTTCGTGAAGCATTCAAAGAGGAAGAAGCTAAAAGTACCTCATGGGCCTACCAGGCCATTCATTCCACTCTGAGAATACAGCAGGGAAGACTTTGCGCTCCCCTGCATCATTAAGGAATTATATCAAGTCGTGCGAAAAGTGTTGTCAACAAAAGCCATCCACACTATTTGACGTGTTAGCAATGTTCTCAATTCAGTAGGAGATGAAAGCAGTGGTGTGTCACATAGTACGTACTCTTGTCAGCATCCTGTCCAAGAACGTTGCAGCAATGTAGGATCTCCGGCTCGTGTCTTAGCCCAAGAGCTACTGAAACGATCTCCCGTCAGCAACGGAGGGAATGCTAGCATAGCACTTTGTGATCCTTGAAGCGGAATGAGCTTCCACAGTAGAGTTTTCTCCTAGGTACTTTTTCCATGAGAAAAGCGTAGACCCAGGAAGAATAGAGGCAACAGCCTACTACCTCACTTTGCCCATACAGTGTTTTCAACGTAGAAATACATGTGCAGCTAGCAGTCCCCTTACTCTATTCGAGTGACTCTCTCACACAGCGCAGGGGTGAACGGTTTGAAAGCTGCCAAGTTACTCGGGAAGCAACATGTTCCTGAGAAGTGGCTTTAAGCATGAACGCAGCACTAGATCAATGTGCTCATAGCAGTTGAATTGGAAATGAGTGCCGTATACCACATCACATACCCTCTTCAGAACTTATGATCAGCTCTTTTGCTCTGTTATTTTTACCTTGCTGTATTTCGGTGCAACAATCTACAGAATAACTTTCTCGTCAACAACGGACTCAATGAAGCACAGGACAAGACAGCTAAGAAATGCACGATCTTCTATGACACACTTTCCTCTAACTGCGACCGTCATCTAGCTTTAGCCCTAGCCCTAAAACTATATGTAACATTAACCCAAACGCTAATGCTAAACCTATCCCTAACCCTAAACCTAACCATAACCGTAACCTTTTCCATAAGCCTAACCCTAGCCCTATCCCCAACGCTGTCCCTAATCCTAACCCTAACCCTAACCCTAACCCTAACCCTATCCCTACCCTAATGATAAAGCTTATCCTTACTATAATCGCAATGCTAGTCCTAACTCTAACACTATCCTTAAACAGAAATCTTCTGATATATCAGAGCTGTGGGTTGTGTGCTAAACTAAATGCTACTGAAATTATTTTCAATCCGTAGTGAATGAACAGGAGCATAGCAGTTTCAGACCTTCGCAGGACAATCAGCTGCGAGGGTGGGCTTTTCGCCGCTCTGTTTTTTCCAGGAAAATAGCAGAGGCCGAAGATCTCCTGCAGCTACTGACTACTATGTCTTGTGGACAAAACTGTTTCTCGAACGTAGATATGCCCATGAAGCTCACAGCCCACTGACTCTATTGGATTGAATTTCCTTCTGATAGAATAGCAAGGAATTCATGGAAAGCTTCCAAACAACTAGGGAATCAGGATGTTTCATAAGGGTCCCTTATTAGAAAACTTCATCTCCAGCGGGTAACACTAGGTCAATGGACTCGTTTCAGTAGAGTGCGGAATGTGTGGGATGCCGCTAGAAGCCACCGATTTAGAACGTCATTTCAATTGGTTTTCTGTATGATCACCGTGGCGGTAACTTTGCTAGTCACAGAGTTGTGGAATCACGTTCCCCAAATCAGATGAGTGAACGGAAGCACAGGACTATGCCGACTATGACCTAGAGTCAGCTTAGCTACCACTGTTTTCGCCAAAATATGCGTTCTGCGAGGAAAGCGTATCCGGACGTTGGAAGGCCGCTAGGCCCTGATACGAGACTTGGCCTCCAAGTCTCTGAAGATCTAAGGGAATATGAATGTCAGAGTAGCCTGTGGGACTCCCAGTGGAAGATAATACATTCCTGAAGATTTGTTTGCTCCTCCAACTCACCCGGGAATCAACCTATTTCGTAGGAAGCGGGTTTTTCTCCAAAGCCGTCTCAGTGTTCAACGTCTTCTCAATGTGGTCATTTCAGTAGCAGATGTGCTGGGAGAAGAAGACTGTAGCCTAAGAAACCATGGAGACTATACTACGTGCCTCGGACTCCACCCGTTCGTGAAGCATTCAAAGAGGAAGAAGCTAAAAGTACCTCATGGGCCTACCAGGCCATTCATTCCACTCTGAGAATACAGCAGGGAAGACTTTGCGCTCCCCTGCATCATTCAGGAATTATATCAAGTCGTGCGAAAAGTGTTGTCAACAAAAGCCATCCACACTATTTGACGTGTTAGCAATGTTCTCAATTCAGTAGGAGATGAAAGCAGTGGTGTGTCACATAGTACGTACTCTTGTCAGCATCCTGTCCAAGAACGTTGCAGCAATGTAGGATCTCCGGCTCGTGTCTTAGCCCAAGAGCTACTGAAACGATCTCCCGTCAGCAACGGAGGGAATGCTAGCATAGCACTTTGTGATCCTTGAAGCGGAATGAGCTTCCACAGTAGAGTTTTCTCCTAGGTACTTTTTCCATGAGAAAAGCGTAGACCCAGGAAGAATAGAGGCAACAGCCTACTACCTCACTTTGCCCATACAGTGTTTTCAACGTAGAAATACATGTGCAGCTAGCAGTCCCCTTACTCTATTCGAGTGACTCTCTCACACAGCGCAGGGGTGAACGGTTTGAAAGCTGCCAAGTTACTCGGGAAGCAACATGTTCCTGAGAAGTGGCTTTAAGCATGAACGCAGCACTAGATCAATGTGCTCATAGCAGTTGAATTGGAAATGAGTGCCTTATACCACATCACATACCCTCTTCAGAACTTATGATCAACTCTTTTGCTCTGTTATTTTTACCTTGCTGTATTTCGGTGCAACGATCTACAGAATAACTTTCTCATCAACAACGGACTCAATGAAGCACAGGACAAGACAGCTAAGAAATGCACGATCTTCTATGACACACTTTCCTCTAACTGCGACCGTCATCTAGCTTTAGCCCTAGCCCTAAAACTATATGTAACATTAACCCAAACGCTAATGCTAAACCTATCCCTAACCCTAAACCTAACCATAACCGTAACCTTTTCCATAAGCCTAACCCTAGCCCTATCCCCAACGCTGTCCCTAATCCTAACCCTAACCCTAACCCTAACCCTATCCCTATCCCTAACCCTAACCCTAACCCTAACCCTATCCCTATCCCTACCCTAATGATAAAGCTTATCCTTACCATAATCGCAATGCTAGTCCTAACTCTAACACTATCCTTAAACAGAAATCTTCTGATATATCAGAGCTGTGGGTTGTGTGCTAAACTAAATGCTACTGAAATTATTTTCAATCCGTAGTGAATGAACAGGAGCATAGCAGTTTCAGACCTTCGCAGGACAATCAGCTGCGAGTGTGGGCTTTTCGCCGCTCTGTTTTTTCCAGGAAAATAGCAGAGGCCGAAGATCTCCTGCAGCTACTGACTACTATGTCTTGTGGACAAAACTGTTTCTCGAACGTAGATATGCCCATGAAGCTCACAGCCCACTGACTCTATTCGATTGAATTTCCTTCTGATAGAATAGCAAGGAATTCATGGAAAGCTTCCAGACAACTAGGGAATCAGGATGTTTCATAAGGGTCCCTTATTAGAAAACTTCATCTCCAGCGGGTAACACTAGGTCAATGGACTCGTTTCAGTAGAGTGCGGAATGTGTGGGATGCCGCTAGAAGCCACCGATTTAGAACGTCATTTCAATTGGTTTTCTGTATGATCACCGTGGCGGTAACTTTGCTAGTCACAGAGTTGTGGAATCACGTTCCCCAAATCAGATGAGTGAACGGAAGCACAGGACTATGCCGACTATGACCTAGAGTCAGCTTAGCTACCACTGTTTTCGCCAAAATATGCGTTCTGCGAGGAAAGCGTATCCGGACGTTGGAAGGCCGCTAGGCCCTGATACGAGACTTGGCCTCCAAGTCTCTGAAGATCTAAGGGAATATGAATGTCAGAGTAGCCTGTGGGACTCCCAGTGGAAGATAATACATTCCTGAAGATTTGTTTGCTCCTCAAACTCACCCGGGAATCAACCTATTTCGTAGGAAGCGGGTTTTTCTCCAAAGCCGTCTCAGTGTTCAACGTCTTCTCAATGTGGTCATTTCAGTAGCAGATGTGCTGGGAGAAGAAGACTGTAGCCTAAGAAACCATGGAGACTATACTAAGTGCCTCGGACTCCACCCGTTCGTGAAGCATTCAAAGAGGAAGAAGCTAAAAGTACCTCATGGGCCTACCAGGCCATTCATTCCACTCTGAGAATACAGCAGGGAAGACTTTGCGCTCCCCTGCATCATTAAGGAATTATATCAAGTCGTGCGAAAAGTGTTGTCAACAAAAGCCATCCACACTATTTGACGTGTTAGCAATGTTCTCAATTCAGTAGGAGATGAAAGCAGTGGTGTGTCACATAGTACGTACTCTTGTCAGCATCCTGTCCAAGAACGTTGCAGCAATGTAGGATCTCCGGCTCGTGTCTTAGCCCAAGAGCTACTGAAACGATCTCCCGTCAGCAACGGAGGGAATGCTAGCATAGCACTTTGTGATCCTTGAAGCGGAATGAGCTTCCACAGTAGAGTTTTCTCCTAGGTACTTTTTCCATGAGAAAAGCGTAGACCCAGGAAGAATAGAGGCAACAGCCTACTACCTCACTTTGCCCATACAGTGTTTTCAACGTAGAAATACATGTGCAGCTAGCAGTCCCCTTACTCTATTCGAGTGACTCTCTCACACAGCGCAGGGGTGAACGGTTTGAAAGCTGCCAAGTTACTCGGGAAGCAACATGTTCCTGAGAAGTGGCTTTAAGCATGAACGCAGCACTAGATCAATGTGCTCATAGCAGTTGAATTGGAAATGAGTGCCGTATACCACATCACATACCCTCTTCAGAACTTATGATCAGCTCTTTTGCTCTGTTATTTTTACCTTGCTGTATTTCGGTGCAACAATCTACAGAATAACTTTCTCGTCAACAACGGACTCAATGAAGCACAGGACAAGACAGCTAAGAAATGCACGATCTTCTATGACACACTTTCCTCTAACTGCGACCGTCATCTAGCTTTAGCCCTAGCCCTAAAACTATATGTAACATTAACCCAAACGCTAATGCTAAACCTATCCCTAACCCTAAACCTAACCATAACCGTAACCTTTTCCATAAGCCTAACCCTAGCCCTATCCCCAACGCTGTCCCTAATCCTAACCCTAACCCTAACCCTAACCCTATCCCTATCCCTAACCCTAACCCTAACCCTAACCCTAACCCTATCCCTACCCTAATGTTAAAGCTTATCCTTACTATAATCGCAATGCTAGTCCTAACTCTAACACTATCCTTAAACAGAAATCTTCTGATATATCAGAGCTGTGGGTTGTGTGCTAAACTAAATGCTACTGAAATTATTTTCAATCCGTAGTGAATGAACAGGAGCATAGCAGTTTCAGACCTTCGCAGGACAATCAGCTGCGAGGGTGGGCTTTTCGCCGCTCTGTTTTTTCCAGGAAAATAGCAGAGGCCGAAGATCTCCTGCAGCTACTGACTACTATGTCTTGTGGACAAAACTGTTTCTCGAACGTAGATATGCCCATGAAGCTCACAGCCCACTGACTCTATTCGATTGAATTTCCTTCTGATAGAATAGCAAGGAATTCATGGAAAGCTTCCAAACAACTAGGGAATCAGGATGTTTCATAAGGGTCCCTTATTAGAAAACTTCATCTCCAGCGGGTAACACTAGGTCAATGGACTCGTTTCAGTAGAGTGCGGAATGTGTGGGATGCCGCTAGAAGCCACCGATTTAGAACGTCATTTCAATTGGTTTTCTGTATGATCACCGTGGCGGTAACTTTGCTAGTCACAGAGTTGTGGAATCACGTTCCCCAAATCAGATGAGTGAACGGAAGCACAGGACTATGCCGACTATGACCTAGAGTCAGCTTAGCTACCACTGTTTTCGCCAAAATATGCGTTCTTCGAGGAAAGCGTATCCGGACGTTGGAAGGCCGCTAGGCCCTGATACGAGACTTGGCCTCCAAGTCTCTGAAGATCTAAGGGAATATGAATGTCAGAGTAGCCTGTGGGACTCCCAGTGGAAGATAATACATTCCTGAAGATTTGTTTGCTCCTCCAACTCACCCGGGAATCAACCTATTTCGTAGGAAGCGGGTTTTTCTCCAAAGCCGTCTCAGTGTTCAACGTCTTCTCAATGTGGTCATTTCAGTAGCAGATGTGCTGGGAGAAGAAGACTGTAGCCTAAGAAACCATGGAGACTATACTACGTGCCTCGGACTCCACCCGTTCGTGAAGCATTCAAAGAGGAAGAAGCTAAAAGTACCTCATGGGCCTACCAGGCCATTCATTCCACTCTGAGAATACAGCAGGGAAGACTTTGCGCTCCCCTGCATCATTCAGGAATTATATCAAGTCGTGCGAAAAGTGTTGTCAACAAAAGCCATCCACACTATTTGACGTGTTAGCAATGTTCTCAATTCAGTAGGAGATGAAAGCAGTGGTGTGTCACATAGTACGTACTCTTGTCAGCATCCTGTCCAAGAACGTTGCAGCAATGTAGGATCTCCGGCTCGTGTCTTAGCCCAAGAGCTACTGAAACGATCTCCCGTCAGCAACGGAGGGAATGCTAGCATAGCACTTTGTGATCCTTGAAGCGGAATGAGCTTCCACAGTAGAGTTTTCTCCTAGGTACTTTTTCCATGAGAAAAGCGTAGACCCAGGAAGAATAGAGGCAACAGCCTACTACCTCACTTTGCCCATACAGTGTTTTCAACGTAGAAATACATGTGCAGCTAGCAGTCCCCTTACTCTATTCGAGTGACTCTCTCACACAGCGCAGGGGTGAACGGTTTGAAAGCTGCCAAGTTACTCGGGAAGCAACATGTTCCTGAGAAGTGGCTTTAAGCATGAACGCAGCACTAGATCAATGTGCTCATAGCAGTTGAATTGGAAATGAGTGCCTTATACCACATCACATACCCTCTTCAGAACTTATGATCAACTCTTTTGCTCTGTTATTTTTACCTTGCTGTATTTCGGTGCAACGATCTACAGAATAACTTTCTCATCAACAACGGACTCAATGAAGCACAGGACAAGACAGCTAAGAAATGCACGATCTTCTATGACACACTTTCCTCTAACTGCGACCGTCATCTAGCTTTAGCCCTAGCCCTAAAACTATATGTAACATTAACCCAAACGCTAATGCTAAACCTATCCCTAACCCTAAACCTAACCATAACCGTAACCTTTTCCATAAGCCTAACCCTAGCCCTATCCCCAACGCTGTCCCTAATCCTAACCCTAACCCTAACCCTAACCCTATCCCTATCCCTAACCCTAACCCTAACCCTAACCCTATCCCTATCCCTACCCTAATAATAAAGCTTATCCTTACCATAATCGCAATGCTAGTCCTAACTCTAACACTATCCTTAAACAGAAATCTTCTGATATATCAGAGCTGTGGGTTGTGTGCTAAACTAAATGCTACTGAAATTATTTTCAATCCGTAGTGAATGAACAGGAGCATAGCAGTTTCAGACCTTCGCAGGACAATCAGCTGCGAGTGTGGGCTTTTCGCCGCTCTGTTTTTTCCAGGAAAATAGCAGAGGCCGAAGATCTCCTGCAGCTACTGACTACTATGTCTTGTGGACAAAACTGTTTCTCGAACGTAGATATGCCCATGAAGCTCACAGCCCACTGACTCTATTCGATTGAATTTCCTTCTGATAGAATAGCAAGGAATTCATGGAAAGCTTCCAGACAACTAGGGAATCAGGATGTTTCATAAGGGTCCCTTATTAGAAAACTTCATCTCCAGCGGGTAACACTAGGTCAATGGACTCGTTTCAGTAGAGTGCGGAATGTGTGGGATGCCGCTAGAAGCCACCGATTTAGAACGTCATTTCAATTGGTTTTCTGTATGATCACCGTGGCGGTAACTTTGCTAGTCACAGAGTTGTGGAATCACGTTCCCCAAATCAGATGAGTGAACGGAAGCACAGGACTATGCCGACTATGACCTAGAGTCAGCTTAGCTACCAGTGTTTTCGCCAAAATATGCGTTCTGCGAGGAAAGCGTATCCGGACGTTGGAAGGCCGCTAGGCCCTGATACGAGACTTGGCCTCCAAGTCTCTGAAGATCTAAGGGAATATGAATGTCAGAGTAGCCTGTGGGACTCCCAGTGGAAGATAATACATTCCTGAAGATTTGTTTGCTCCTCAAACTCACCCGGGAATCAACCTATTTCGTAGGAAGCGGGTTTTTCTCCAAAGCCGTCTCAGTGTTCAACGTCTTCTCAATGTGGTCATTTCAGTAGCAGATGTGCTGGGAGAAGAAGACTGTAGCCTAAGAAACCATGGAGACTATACTACGTGCCTCGGACTCCACCCGTTCGTGAAGCATTCAAAGAGGAAGAAGCTAAAAGTACCTCATGGGCCTACCAGGCCATTCATTCCACTCTGAGAATACAGCAGGGAAGACTTTGCGCTCCCCTGCATCATTCAGGAATTATATCAAGTCGTGCGAAAAGTGTTGTCAACAAAAGCCATCCACACTATTTGACGTGTTAGCAATGTTCTCAATTCAGTAGGAGATGAAAGCAGTGGTGTGTCACATAGTACGTACTCTTGTCAGCATCCTGTCCAAGAACGTTGCAGCAATGTAGGATCTCCGGCTCGTGTCTTAGCCCAAGAGCTACTGAAACGATCTCCCGTCAGCAACGGAGGGAATGCTAGCATAGCACTTTGTGATCCTTGAAGCGGAATGAGCTTCCACAGTAGAGTTTTCTCCTAGGTACTTTTTCCATGAGAAAAGCGTAGACCCAGGAAGAATAGAGGCAACAGCCTACTACCTCACTTTGCCCATACAGTGTTTTCAACGTAGAAATACATGTGCAGCTAGCAGTCCCCTTACTCTATTCGAGTGACTCTCTCACACAGCGCAGGGGTGAACGGTTTGAAAGCTGCCAAGTTACTCGGGAAGCAACATGTTCCTGAGAAGTGGCTTTAAGCATGAACGCAGCACTAGATCAATGTGCTCATAGCAGTTGAATTGGAAATGAGTGCCTTATACCACATCACATACCCTCTTCAGAACTTATGATCAGCTCTTTTGCTCTGTTATTTTTACCTTGCTGTATTTCGGTGCAACGATCTACAGAATAACTTTCTCGTCAACAACGGACTCAATGAAGCACAGGACAAGACAGCTAAGAAATGCACGATCTTCTATGACACACTTTCCTCTAACTGCGACCGTCATCTAGCTTTAGCCCTAGCCCTAAAACTATATGTAACATTAACCCAAACGCTAATGCTAAACCTATCCCTAACCCTAAACCTAACCATAACCGTAACCCTATCCATAAGCCTAACCCTAGCCCTACCCCCAACGCTGTCCCTAATCCTAACCCTAACCCTAACCCTAACCCTATCCCTATCCCTAACCCTAACCCTAACCCTAACCCTATCCCTATCCCTAACCCTAACCCTAACCCTAACCCTATCCCTATCCCTACCCTAATAATAAAGCTTATCCTTACCATAATCGCAATGCTAGTCCTAACTCTAACACTATCCTTAAACAGAAATCTTCTGATATATCAGAGCTGTGGGTTGTGTGCTAAACTAAATGCTACTGAAATTATTTTCAATCCGTAGTGAATGAACAGGAGCATAGCAGTTTCAGACCTTCGCAGGACAATCAGCTGCGAGCGTGGGCTTTTCGCCGCTCTGTTTTTTCCAGGAAAATAGCAGAGGCCGAAGATCTCCTGCAGCTACTGACTACTATGTCTTGTGGACAAAACTGTTTCTCGAACGTAGATATGCCCATGAAGCTCACAGCCCACTGACTCTATTCGATTGAATTTCCTTCTGATAGAATAGCAAGGAATTCATGGAAAGCTTCCAAACAACTAGGGAATCAGGATGTTTCATAAGGGTCCCTTATTAGAAAACTTCATCTCCAGCGGGTAACACTAGGTCAATGGACTCGTTTCAGTAGAGTGCGGAATGTGTGGGATGCCGCTAGAAGCCACCGATTTAGAACGTCATTTCAATTGGTTTTCTGTATGATCACCGTGGCGGTAACTTTGCTAGTCACAGAGTTGGGGAATCACGTTCCCCAAATCAGATGAGTGAACGGAAGCACAGGACTATGCCGACTATGACCTAGAGTCAGCTTAGCTACCACTGTTTTCGCCAAAATATGCGTTCTGCGAGGAAAGCGTATCCGGACGTTGGAAGGCCGCTAGGCCCTGATACGAGACTTGGCCTCCAAGTCTCTGAAGATCTAAGGGAATATGAATGTCAGAGTAGCCTGTGGGACTCCCAGTGGAAGATAATACATTCCTGAAGATTTGTTTGCTCCTCAAACTCACCCGGGAATCAACCTATTTCGTAGGAAGCGGGTTTTTCTCCAAAGCCGTCTCAGTGTTCAACGTCTTCTCAATGTGGTCATTTCAGTAGCAGATGTGCTGGGAGAAGAAGACTGTAGCCTAAGAAACCATGGAGACTATACTACGTGCCTCGGACTCCACCCGTTCGTGAAGCATTCAAAGAGGAAGAAGCTAAAAGTACCTCATGGGCCTACCAGGCCATTCATTCCACTCTGAGAATACAGCAGGGAAGACTTTGCGCTCCCCTGCATCATTCAGGAATTATATCAAGTCGTGCGAAAAGTGTTGTCAACAAAAGCCATCCACACTATTTGACGTGTTAGCAATGTTCTCAATTCAGTAGGAGATGAAAGCAGTGGTGTGTCACATAGTACGTACTCTTGTCAGCATCCTGTCCAAGAACGTTGCAGCAATGTAGGATCTCCGGCTCGTGTCTTAGCCCAAGAGCTACTGAAACGATCTCCCGTCAGCAACGGAGGGAATGCTAGCATAGCACTTTGTGATCCTTGAAGCGGAATGAGCTTCCACAGTAGAGTTTTCTCCTAGGTACTTTTTCCATGAGAAAAGCGTAGACCCAGGAAGAATAGAGGCAACAGCCTACTACCTCACTTTGCCCATACAGTGTTTTCAACGTAGAAATACATGTGCAGCTAGCAGTCCCCTTACTCTATTCGAGTGACTCTCTCACACAGCGCAGGGGTGAACGGTTTGAAAGCTGCCAAGTTACTCGGGAAGCAACATGTTCCTGAGAAGTGGCTTTAAGCATGAACGCAGCACTAGATCAATGTGCTCATAGCAGTTGAATTGGAAATGAGTGCCTTATACCACATCACATACCCTCTTCAGAACTTATGATCAGCTCTTTTGCTCTGTTATTTTTACCTTGCTGTATTTCGGTGCAACGATCTACAGAATAACTTTCTCGTCAACAACGGACTCAATGAAGCACAGGACAAGACAGCTAAGAAATGCACGATCTTCTATGACACACTTTCCTCTAACTGCGACCGTCATCTAGCTTTAGCCCTAGCCCTAAAACTATATGTAACATTAACCCAAACGCTAATGCTAAACCTATCCCTAACCCTAAACCTAACCATAACCGTAACCCTATCCATAAGCCTAACCCTAGCCCTACCCCCAACGCTGTCCCTAATCCTAACCCTAACCCTAACCCTAACCCTATCCCTATCCCTAACCCTAACCCTAACCCTAACCCTATCCCTATCCCTACCCTAATAATAAAGCTTATCCTTACCATAATCGCAATGCTAGTCCTAACTCTAACACTATCCTTAAACAGAAATCTTCTGATATATCAGAGCTGTGGGTTGTGTGCTAAACTAAATGCTACTGAAATTATTTTCAATCCGTAGTGAATGAACAGGAGCATAGCAGTTTCAGACCTTCGCAGGACAATCAGCTGCGAGTGTGGGCTTTTCGCCGCTCTGTTTTTTCCAGGAAAATAGCAGAGGCCGAAGATCTCCTGCAGCTACTGACTACTATGTCTTGTGGACAAAACTGTTTCTCGAACGTAGATATGCCCATGAAGCTCACAGCCCACTGACTCTATTCGATTGAATTTCCTTCTGATAGAATAGCAAGGAATTCATGGAAAGCTTCCAGACAACTAGGGAATCAGGATGTTTCATAAGGGTCCCTTATTAGAAAACTTCATCTCCAGCGGGTAACACTAGGTCAATGGACTCGTTTCAGTAGAGTGCGGAATGTGTGGGATGCCGCTAGAAGCCACCGATTTAGAACGTCATTTCAATTGGTTTTCTGTATGATCACCGTGGCGGTAACTTTGCTAGTCACAGAGTTGTGGAATCACGTTCCCCAAATCAGATGAGTGAACGGAAGCACAGGACTATGCCGACTATGACCTAGAGTCAGCTTAGCTACCAGTGTTTTCGCCAAAATATGCGTTCTGCGAGGAAAGCGTATCCGGACGTTGGAAGGCCGCTAGGCCCTGATACGAGACTTGGCCTCCAAGTCTCTGAAGATCTAAGGGAATATGAATGTCAGAGTAGCCTGTGGGACTCCCAGTGGAAGATAATACATTCCTGAAGATTTGTTTGCTCCTCAAACTCACCCGGGAATCAACCTATTTCGTAGGAAGCGGGTTTTTCTCCAAAGCCGTCTCAGTGTTCAACGTCTTCTCAATGTGGTCATTTCAGTAGCAGATGTGCTGGGAGAAGAAGACTGTAGCCTAAGAAACCATGGAGACTATACTACGTGCCTCGGACTCCACCCGTTCGTGAAGCATTCAAAGAGGAAGAAGCTAAAAGTACCTCATGGGCCTACCAGGCCATTCATTCCACTCTGAGAATACAGCAGGGAAGACTTTGCGCTCCCCTGCATCATTCAGGAATTATATCAAGTCGTGCGAAAAGTGTTGTCAACAAAAGCCATCCACACTATTTGACGTGTTAGCAATGTTCTCAATTCAGTAGGAGATGAAAGCAGTGGTGTGTCACATAGTACGTACTCTTGTCAGCATCCTGTCCAAGAACGTTGCAGCAATGTAGGATCTCCGGCTCGTGTCTTAGCCCAAGAGCTACTGAAACGATCTCCCGTCAGCAACGGAGGGAATGCTAGCATAGCACTTTGTGATCCTTGAAGCGGAATGAGCTTCCACAGTAGAGTTTTCTCCTAGGTACTTTTTCCATGAGAAAAGCGTAGACCCAGGAAGAATAGAGGCAACAGCCTACTACCTCACTTTGCCCATACAGTGTTTTCAACGTAGAAATACATGTGCAGCTAGCAGTCCCCTTACTCTATTCGAGTGACTCTCTCACACAGCGCAGGGGTGAACGGTTTGAAAGCTGCCAAGTTACTCGGGAAGCAACATGTTCCTGAGAAGTGGCTTTAAGCATGAACGCAGCACTAGATCAATGTGCTCATAGCAGTTGAATTGGAAATGAGTGCCTTATACCACATCACATACCCTCTTCAGAACTTATGATCAGCTCTTTTGCTCTGTTATTTTTACCTTGCTGTATTTCGGTGCAACGATCTACAGAATAACTTTCTCGTCAACAACGGACTCAATGAAGCACAGGACAAGACAGCTAAGAAATGCACGATCTTCTATGACACACTTTCCTCTAACTGCGACCGTCATCTAGCTTTAGCCCTAGCCCTAAAACTATATGTAACATTAACCCAAACGCTAATGCTAAACCTATCCCTAACCCTAAACCTAACCATAACCGTAACCCTATCCATAAGCCTAACCCTAGCCCTACCCCCAACGCTGTCCCTAATCCTAACCCTAACCCTAACCCTAACCCTATCCCTATCCCTAACCCTAACCCTAACCCTAACCCTATCCCTATCCCTACCCTAATAATAAAGCTTATCCTTACCATAATCGCAATGCTAGTCCTAACTCTAACACTATCCTTAAACAGAAATCTTCTGATATATCAGAGCTGTGGGTTGTGTGCTAAACTAAATGCTACTGAAATTATTTTCAATCCGTAGTGAATGAACAGGAGCATAGCAGTTTCAGACCTTCGCAGGACAATCAGCTGCGAGTGTGGGCTTTTCGCCGCTCTGTTTTTTCCAGGAAAATAGCAGAGGCCGAAGATCTCCTGCAGCTACTGACTACTATGTCTTGTGGACAAAACTGTTTCTCGAACGTAGATATGCCCATGAAGCTCACAGCCCACTGACTCTATTCGATTGAATTTCCTTCTGATAGAATAGCAAGGAATTCATGGAAAGCTTCCAGACAACTAGGGAATCAGGATGTTTCATAAGGGTCCCTTATTAGAAAACTTCATCTCCAGCGGGTAACACTAGGTCAATGGACTCGTTTCAGTAGAGTGCGGAATGTGTGGGATGCCGCTAGAAGCCACCGATTTAGAACGTCATTTCAATTGGTTTTCTGTATGATCACCGTGGCGGTAACTTTGCTAGTCACAGAGTTGTGGAATCACGTTCCCCAAATCAGATGAGTGAACGGAAGCACAGGACTATGCCGACTATGACCTAGAGTCAGCTTAGCTACCACTGTTTTCGCCAAAATATGCGTTCTGCGAGGAAAGCGTATCCGGACGTTGGAAGGCCGCTAGGCCCTGATACGAGACTTGGCCTCCAAGTCTCTGAAGATCTAAGGGAATATGAATGTCAGAGTAGCCTGTGGGACTCCCAGTGGAAGATAATACATTCCTGAAGATTTGTTTGCTCCTCAAACTCACCCGGGAATCAACCTATTTCGTAGGAAGCGGGTTTTTCTCCAAAGCCGTCTCAGTGTTCAACGTCTTCTCAATGTGGTCATTTCAGTAGCAGATGTGCTGGGAGAAGAAGACTGTAGCCTAAGAAACCATGGAGACTATACTACGTGCCTCGGACTCCACCCGTTCGTGAAGCATTCAAAGAGGAAGAAGCTAAAAGTACCTCATGGGCCTACCAGGCCATTCATTCCACTCTGAGAATACAGCAGGGAAGACTTTGCGCTCCCCTGCATCATTCAGGAATTATATCAAGTCGTGCGAAAAGTGTTGTCAACAAAAGCCATCCACACTATTTGACGTGTTAGCAATGTTCTCAATTCAGTAGGAGATGAAAGCAGTGGTGTGTCACATAGTACGTACTCTTGTCAGCATCCTGTCCAAGAACGTTGCAGCAATGTAGGATCTCCGGCTCGTGTCTTAGCCCAAGAGCTACTGAAACGATCTCCCGTCAGCAACGGAGGGAATGCTAGCATAGCACTTTGTGATCCTTGAAGCGGAATGAGCTTCCACAGTAGAGTTTTCTCCTAGGTACTTTTTCCATGAGAAAAGCGTAGACCCAGGAAGAATAGAGGCAACAGCCTACTACCTCACTTTGCCCATACAGTGTTTTCAACGTAGAAATACATGTGCAGCTAGCAGTCCCCTTACTCTATTCGAGTGACTCTCTCACACAGCGCAGGGGTGAACGGTTTGAAAGCTGCCAAGTTACTCGGGAAGCAACATGTTCCTGAGAAGTGGCTTTAAGCATGAACGCAGCACTAGATCAATGTGCTCATAGCAGTTGAATTGGAAATGAGTGCCTTATACCACATCACATACCCTCTTCAGAACTTATGATCAGCTCTTTTGCTCTGTTATTTTTACCTTGCTGTATTTCGGTGCAACGATCTACAGAATAACTTTCTCGTCAACAACGGACTCAATGAAGCACAGGACAAGACAGCTAAGAAATGCACGATCTTCTATGACACACTTTCCTCTAACTGCGACCGTCATCTAGCTTTAGCCCTAGCCCTAAAACTATATGTAACATTAACCCAAACGCTAATGCTAAACCTATCCCTAACCCTAAACCTAACCATAACCGTAACCCTATCCATAAGCCTAACCCTAGCCCTACCCCCAACGCTGTCCCTAATCCTAACCCTAACCCTAACCCTAACCCTATCCCTATCCCTAACCCTAACCCTAACCCTAACCCTATCCCTATCCCTACCCTAATAATAAAGCTTATCCTTACCATAATCGCAATGCTAGTCCTAACTCTAACACTATCCTTAAACAGAAATCTTCTGATATATCAGAGCTGTGGGTTGTGTGCTAAACTAAATGCTACTGAAATTATTTTCAATCCGTAGTGAATGAACAGGAGCATAGCAGTTTCAGACCTTCGCAGGACAATCAGCTGCGAGTGTGGGCTTTTCGCCGCTCTGTTTTTTCCAGGAAAATAGCAGAGGCCGAAGATCTCCTGCAGCTACTGACTACTATGTCTTGTGGACAAAACTGTTTCTCGAACGTAGATATGCCCATGAAGCTCACAGCCCACTGACTCTATTCGATTGAATTTCCTTCTGATAGAATAGCAAGGAATTCATGGAAAGCTTCCAGACAACTAGGGAATCAGGATGTTTCATAAGGGTCCCTTATTAGAAAACTTCATCTCCAGCGGGTAACACTAGGTCAATGGACTCGTTTCAGTAGAGTGCGGAATGTGTGGGATGCCGCTAGAAGCCACCGATTTAGAACGTCATTTCAATTGGTTTTCTGTATGATCACCGTGGCGGTAACTTTGCTAGTCACAGAGTTGTGGAATCACGTTCCCCAAATCAGATGAGTGAACGGAAGCACAGGACTATGCCGACTATGACCTAGAGTCAGCTTAGCTACCACTGTTTTCGCCAAAATATGCGTTCTGCGAGGAAAGCGTATCCGGACGTTGGAAGGCCGCTAGGCCCTGATACGAGACTTGGCCTCCAAGTCTCTGAAGATCTAAGGGAATATGAATGTCAGAGTAGCCTGTGGGACTCCCAGTGGAAGATAATACATTCCTGAAGATTTGTTTGCTCCTCAAACTCACCCGGGAATCAACCTATTTCGTAGGAAGCGGGTTTTTCTCCAAAGCCGTCTCAGTGTTCAACGTCTTCTCAATGTGGTCATTTCAGTAGCAGATGTGCTGGGAGAAGAAGACTGTAGCCTAAGAAACCATGGAGACTATACTACGTGCCTCGGACTCCACCCGTTCGTGAAGCATTCAAAGAGGAAGAAGCTAAAAGTACCTCATGGGCCTACCAGGCCATTCATTCCACTCTGAGAATACAGCAGGGAAGACTTTGCGCTCCCCTGCATCATTCAGGAATTATATCAAGTCGTGCGAAAAGTGTTGTCAACAAAAGCCATCCACACTATTTGACGTGTTAGCAATGTTCTCAATTCAGTAGGAGATGAAAGCAGTGGTGTGTCACATAGTACGTACTCTTGTCAGCATCCTGTCCAAGAACGTTGCAGCAATGTAGGATCTCCGGCTCGTGTCTTAGCCCAAGAGCTACTGAAACGATCTCCCGTCAGCAACGGAGGGAATGCTAGCATAGCACTTTGTGATCCTTGAAGCGGAATGAGCTTCCACAGTAGAGTTTTCTCCTAGGTACTTTTTCCATGAGAAAAGCGTAGACCCAGGAAGAATAGAGGCAACAGCCTACTACCTCACTTTGCCCATACAGTGTTTTCAACGTAGAAATACATGTGCAGCTAGCAGTCCCCTTACTCTATTCGAGTGACTCTCTCACACAGCGCAGGGGTGAACGGTTTGAAAGCTGCCAAGTTACTCGGGAAGCAACATGTTCCTGAGAAGTGGCTTTAAGCATGAACGCAGCACTAGATCAATGTGCTCATAGCAGTTGAATTGGAAATGAGTGCCTTATACCACATCACATACCCTCTTCAGAACTTATGATCAGCTCTTTTGCTCTGTTATTTTTACCTTGCTGTATTTCGGTGCAACGATCTACAGAATAACTTTCTCGTCAACAACGGACTCAATGAAGCACAGGACAAGACAGCTAAGAAATGCACGATCTTCTATGACACACTTTCCTCTAACTGCGACCGTCATCTAGCTTTAGCCCTAGCCCTAAAACTATATGTAACATTAACCCAAACGCTAATGCTAAACCTATCCCTAACCCTAAACCTAACCATAACCGTAACCCTATCCATAAGCCTAACCCTAGCCCTACCCCCAACGCTGTCCCTAATCCTAACCCTAACCCTAACCCTAACCCTATCCCTATCCCTAACCCTAACCCTAACCCTAACCCTATCCCTATCCCTACCCTAATAATAAAGCTTATCCTTACCATAATCGCAATGCTAGTCCTAACTCTAACACTATCCTTAAACAGAAATCTTCTGATATATCAGAGCTGTGGGTTGTGTGCTAAACTAAATGCTACTGAAATTATTTTCAATCCGTAGTGAATGAACAGGAGCATAGCAGTTTCAGACCTTCGCAGGACAATCAGCTGCGAGTGTGGGCTTTTCGCCGCTCTGTTTTTTCCAGGAAAATAGCAGAGGCCGAAGATCTCCTGCAGCTACTGACTACTATGTCTTGTGGACAAAACTGTTTCTCGAACGTAGATATGCCCATGAAGCTCACAGCCCACTGACTCTATTCGATTGAATTTCCTTCTGATAGAATAGCAAGGAATTCATGGAAAGCTTCCAGACAACTAGGGAATCAGGATGTTTCATAAGGGTCCCTTATTAGAAAACTTCATCTCCAGCGGGTAACACTAGGTCAATGGACTCGTTTCAGTAGAGTGCGGAATGTGTGGGATGCCGCTAGAAGCCACCGATTTAGAACGTCATTTCAATTGGTTTTCTGTATGATCACCGTGGCGGTAACTTTGCTAGTCACAGAGTTGTGGAATCACGTTCCCCAAATCAGATGAGTGAACGGAAGCACAGGACTATGCCGACTATGACCTAGAGTCAGCTTAGCTACCACTGTTTTCGCCAAAATATGCGTTCTGCGAGGAAAGCGTATCCGGACGTTGGAAGGCCGCTAGGCCCTGATACGAGACTTGGCCTCCAAGTCTCTGAAGATCTAAGGGAATATGAATGTCAGAGTAGCCTGTGGGACTCCCAGTGGAAGATAATACATTCCTGAAGATTTGTTTGCTCCTCAAACTCACCCGGGAATCAACCTATTTCGTAGGAAGCGGGTTTTTCTCCAAAGCCGTCTCAGTGTTCAACGTCTTCTCAATGTGGTCATTTCAGTAGCAGATGTGCTGGGAGAAGAAGACTGTAGCCTAAGAAACCATGGAGACTATACTACGTGCCTCGGACTCCACCCGTTCGTGAAGCATTCAAAGAGGAAGAAGCTAAAAGTACCTCATGGGCCTACCAGGCCATTCATTCCACTCTGAGAATACAGCAGGGAAGACTTTGCGCTCCCCTGCATCATTCAGGAATTATATCAAGTCGTGCGAAAAGTGTTGTCAACAAAAGCCATCCACACTATTTGACGTGTTAGCAATGTTCTCAATTCAGTAGGAGATGAAAGCAGTGGTGTGTCACATAGTACGTACTCTTGTCAGCATCCTGTCCAAGAACGTTGCAGCAATGTAGGATCTCCGGCTCGTGTCTTAGCCCAAGAGCTACTGAAACGATCTCCCGTCAGCAACGGAGGGAATGCTAGCATAGCACTTTGTGATCCTTGAAGCGGAATGAGCTTCCACAGTAGAGTTTTCTCCTAGGTACTTTTTCCATGAGAAAAGCGTAGACCCAGGAAGAATAGAGGCAACAGCCTACTACCTCACTTTGCCCATACAGTGTTTTCAACGTAGAAATACATGTGCAGCTAGCAGTCCCCTTACTCTATTCGAGTGACTCTCTCACACAGCGCAGGGGTGAACGGTTTGAAAGCTGCCAAGTTACTCGGGAAGCAACATGTTCCTGAGAAGTGGCTTTAAGCATGAACGCAGCACTAGATCAATGTGCTCATAGCAGTTGAATTGGAAATGAGTGCCTTATACCACATCACATACCCTCTTCAGAACTTATGATCAGCTCTTTTGCTCTGTTATTTTTACCTTGCTGTATTTCGGTGCAACGATCTACAGAATAACTTTCTCGTCAACAACGGACTCAATGAAGCACAGGACAAGACAGCTAAGAAATGCACGATCTTCTATGACACACTTTCCTCTAACTGCGACCGTCATCTAGCTTTAGCCCTAGCCCTAAAACTATATGTAACATTAACCCAAACGCTAATGCTAAACCTATCCCTAACCCTAAACCTAACCATAACCGTAACCCTATCCATAAGCCTAACCCTAGCCCTACCCCCAACGCTGTCCCTAATCCTAACCCTAACCCTAACCCTAACCCTATCCCTATCCCTAACCCTAACCCTAACCCTAACCCTATCCCTATCCCTAACCCTAACCCTAACCCTAACCCTATCCCTATCCCTACCCTAATAATAAAGCTTATCCTTACCATAATCGCAATGCTAGTCCTAACTCTAACACTATCCTTAAACAGAAATCTTCTGATATATCAGAGCTGTGGGTTGTGTGCTAAACTAAATGCTACTGAAATTATTTTCAATCCGTAGTGAATGAACAGGAGCATAGCAGTTTCAGACCTTCGCAGGACAATCAGCTGCGAGCGTGGGCTTTTCGCCGCTCTGTTTTTTCCAGGAAAATAGCAGAGGCCGAAGATCTCCTGCAGCTACTGACTACTATGTCTTGTGGACAAAACTGTTTCTCGAACGTAGATATGCCCATGAAGCTCACAGCCCACTGACTCTATTCGATTGAATTTCCTTCTGATAGAATAGCAAGGAATTCATGGAAAGCTTCCAAACAACTAGGGAATCAGGATGTTTCATAAGGGTCCCTTATTAGAAAACTTCATCTCCAGCGGGTAACACTAGGTCAATGGACTCGTTTCAGTAGAGTGCGGAATGTGTGGGATGCCGCTAGAAGCCACCGATTTAGAACGTCATTTCAATTGGTTTTCTGTATGATCACCGTGGCGGTAACTTTGCTAGTCACAGAGTTGGGGAATCACGTTCCCCAAATCAGATGAGTGAACGGAAGCACAGGACTATGCCGACTATGACCTAGAGTCAGCTTAGCTACCACTGTTTTCGCCAAAATATGCGTTCTGCGAGGAAAGCGTATCCGGACGTTGGAAGGCCGCTAGGCCCTGATACGAGACTTGGCCTCCAAGTCTCTGAAGATCTAAGGGAATATGAATGTCAGAGTAGCCTGTGGGACTCCCAGTGGAAGATAATACATTCCTGAAGATTTGTTTGCTCCTCAAACTCACCCGGGAATCAACCTATTTCGTAGGAAGCGGGTTTTTCTCCAAAGCCGTCTCAGTGTTCAACGTCTTCTCAATGTGGTCATTTCAGTAGCAGATGTGCTGGGAGAAGAAGACTGTAGCCTAAGAAACCATGGAGACTATACTACGTGCCTCGGACTCCACCCGTTCGTGAAGCATTCAAAGAGGAAGAAGCTAAAAGTACCTCATGGGCCTACCAGGCCATTCATTCCACTCTGAGAATACAGCAGGGAAGACTTTGCGCTCCCCTGCATCATTCAGGAATTATATCAAGTCGTGCGAAAAGTGTTGTCAACAAAAGCCATCCACACTATTTGACGTGTTAGCAATGTTCTCAATTCAGTAGGAGATGAAAGCAGTGGTGTGTCACATAGTACGTACTCTTGTCAGCATCCTGTCCAAGAACGTTGCAGCAATGTAGGATCTCCGGCTCGTGTCTTAGCCCAAGAGCTACTGAAACGATCTCCCGTCAGCAACGGAGGGAATGCTAGCATAGCACTTTGTGATCCTTGAAGCGGAATGAGCTTCCACAGTAGAGTTTTCTCCTAGGTACTTTTTCCATGAGAAAAGCGTAGACCCAGGAAGAATAGAGGCAACAGCCTACTACCTCACTTTGCCCATACAGTGTTTTCAACGTAGAAATACATGTGCAGCTAGCAGTCCCCTTACTCTATTCGAGTGACTCTCTCACACAGCGCAGGGGTGAACGGTTTGAAAGCTGCCAAGTTACTCGGGAAGCAACATGTTCCTGAGAAGTGGCTTTAAGCATGAACGCAGCACTAGATCAATGTGCTCATAGCAGTTGAATTGGAAATGAGTGCCTTATACCACATCACATACCCTCTTCAGAACTTATGATCAGCTCTTTTGCTCTGTTATTTTTACCTTGCTGTATTTCGGTGCAACGATCTACAGAATAACTTTCTCGTCAACAACGGACTCAATGAAGCACAGGACAAGACAGCTAAGAAATGCACGATCTTCTATGACACACTTTCCTCTAACTGCGACCGTCATCTAGCTTTAGCCCTAGCCCTAAAACTATATGTAACATTAACCCAAACGCTAATGCTAAACCTATCCCTAACCCTAAACCTAACCATAACCGTAACCCTATCCATAAGCCTAACCCTAGCCCTACCCCCAACGCTGTCCCTAATCCTAACCCTAACCCTAACCCTAACCCTATCCCTATCCCTAACCCTAACCCTAACCCTAACCCTATCCCTATCCCTACCCTAATAATAAAGCTTATCCTTACCATAATCGCAATGCTAGTCCTAACTCTAACACTATCCTTAAACAGAAATCTTCTGATATATCAGAGCTGTGGGTTGTGTGCTAAACTAAATGCTACTGAAATTATTTTCAATCCGTAGTGAATGAACAGGAGCATAGCAGTTTCAGACCTTCGCAGGACAATCAGCTGCGAGTGTGGGCTTTTCGCCGCTCTGTTTTTTCCAGGAAAATAGCAGAGGCCGAAGATCTCCTGCAGCTACTGACTACTATGTCTTGTGGACAAAACTGTTTCTCGAACGTAGATATGCCCATGAAGCTCACAGCCCACTGACTCTATTCGATTGAATTTCCTTCTGATAGAATAGCAAGGAATTCATGGAAAGCTTCCAGACAACTAGGGAATCAGGATGTTTCATAAGGGTCCCTTATTAGAAAACTTCATCTCCAGCGGGTAACACTAGGTCAATGGACTCGTTTCAGTAGAGTGCGGAATGTGTGGGATGCCGCTAGAAGCCACCGATTTAGAACGTCATTTCAATTGGTTTTCTGTATGATCACCGTGGCGGTAACTTTGCTAGTCACAGAGTTGTGGAATCACGTTCCCCAAATCAGATGAGTGAACGGAAGCACAGGACTATGCCGACTATGACCTAGAGTCAGCTTAGCTACCACTGTTTTCGCCAAAATATGCGTTCTGCGAGGAAAGCGTATCCGGACGTTGGAAGGCCGCTAGGCCCTGATACGAGACTTGGCCTCCAAGTCTCTGAAGATCTAAGGGAATATGAATGTCAGAGTAGCCTGTGGGACTCCCAGTGGAAGATAATACATTCCTGAAGATTTGTTTGCTCCTCAAACTCACCCGGGAATCAACCTATTTCGTAGGAAGCGGGTTTTTCTCCAAAGCCGTCTCAGTGTTCAACGTCTTCTCAATGTGGTCATTTCAGTAGCAGATGTGCTGGGAGAAGAAGACTGTAGCCTAAGAAACCATGGAGACTATACTACGTGCCTCGGACTCCACCCGTTCGTGAAGCATTCAAAGAGGAAGAAGCTAAAAGTACCTCATGGGCCTACCAGGCCATTCATTCCACTCTGAGAATACAGCAGGGAAGACTTTGCGCTCCCCTGCATCATTCAGGAATTATATCAAGTCGTGCGAAAAGTGTTGTCAACAAAAGCCATCCACACTATTTGACGTGTTAGCAATGTTCTCAATTCAGTAGGAGATGAAAGCAGTGGTGTGTCACATAGTACGTACTCTTGTCAGCATCCTGTCCAAGAACGTTGCAGCAATGTAGGATCTCCGGCTCGTGTCTTAGCCCAAGAGCTACTGAAACGATCTCCCGTCAGCAACGGAGGGAATGCTAGCATAGCACTTTGTGATCCTTGAAGCGGAATGAGCTTCCACAGTAGAGTTTTCTCCTAGGTACTTTTTCCATGAGAAAAGCGTAGACCCAGGAAGAATAGAGGCAACAGCCTACTACCTCACTTTGCCCATACAGTGTTTTCAACGTAGAAATACATGTGCAGCTAGCAGTCCCCTTACTCTATTCGAGTGACTCTCTCACACAGCGCAGGGGTGAACGGTTTGAAAGCTGCCAAGTTACTCGGGAAGCAACATGTTCCTGAGAAGTGGCTTTAAGCATGAACGCAGCACTAGATCAATGTGCTCATAGCAGTTGAATTGGAAATGAGTGCCTTATACCACATCACATACCCTCTTCAGAACTTATGATCAGCTCTTTTGCTCTGTTATTTTTACCTTGCTGTATTTCGGTGCAACGATCTACAGAATAACTTTCTCGTCAACAACGGACTCAATGAAGCACAGGACAAGACAGCTAAGAAATGCACGATCTTCTATGACACACTTTCCTCTAACTGCGACCGTCATCTAGCTTTAGCCCTAGCCCTAAAACTATATGTAACATTAACCCAAACGCTAATGCTAAACCTATCCCTAACCCTAAACCTAACCATAACCGTAACCCTATCCATAAGCCTAACCCTAGCCCTACCCCCAACGCTGTCCCTAATCCTAACCCTAACCCTAACCCTAACCCTATCCCTATCCCTAACCCTAACCCTAACCCTAACCCTATCCCTATCCCTACCCTAATAATAAAGCTTATCCTTACCATAATCGCAATGCTAGTCCTAACTCTAACACTATCCTTAAACAGAAATCTTCTGATATATCAGAGCTGTGGGTTGTGTGCTAAACTAAATGCTACTGAAATTATTTTCAATCCGTAGTGAATGAACAGGAGCATAGCAGTTTCAGACCTTCGCAGGACAATCAGCTGCGAGGGTGGGCTTTTCGCCGCTCTGTTTTTTCCAGGAAAATAGCAGAGGCCGAAGATCTCCTGCAGCTACTGACTACTATGTCTTGTGGACAAAACTGTTTCTCGAACGTAGATATGCCCATGAAGCTCACAGCCCACTGACTCTATTCGATTGAATTTCCTTCTGATAGAATAGCAAGGAATTCATGGAAAGCTTCCAGACAACTAGGGAATCAGGATGTTTCATAAGGGTCCCTTATTAGAAAACTTCATCTCCAGCGGGTAACACTAGGTCAATGGACTCGTTTCAGTAGAGTGCGGAATGTGTGGGATGCCGCTAGAAGCCACCGATTTAGAACGTCATTTCAATTGGTTTTCTGTATGATCACCGTGGCGGTAACTTTGCTAGTCACAGAGTTGTGGAATCACGTTCCCCAAATCAGATGAGTGAACGGAAGCACAGGACTATGCCGACTATGACCTAGAGTCAGCTTAGCTACCACTGTTTTCGCCAAAATATGCGTTCTGCGAGGAAAGCGTATCCGGACGTTGGAAGGCCGCTAGGCCCTGATACGAGACTTGGCCTCCAAGTCTCTGAAGATCTAAGGGAATATGAATGTCAGAGTAGCCTGTGGGACTCCCAGTGGAAGATAATACATTCCTGAAGATTTGTTTGCTCCTCCAACTCACCCGGGAATCAACCTATTTCGTAGGAAGCGGGTTTTTCTCCAAAGCCGTCTCAGTGTTCAACGTCTTCTCAATGTGGTCATTTCAGTAGCAGATGTGCTGGGAGAAGAAGACTGTAGCCTAAGAAACCATGGAGACTATACTACGTGCCTCGGACTCCACCCGTTCGTGAAGCATTCAAAGAGGAAGAAGCTAAAAGTACCTCATGGGCCTACCAGGCCATTCATTCCACTCTGAGAATACAGCAGGGAAGACTTTGCGCTCCCCTGCATCATTCAGGAATTATATCAAGTCGTGCGAAAAGTGTTGTCAACAAAAGCCATCCACACTATTTGACGTGTTAGCAATGTTCTCAATTCAGTAGGAGATGAAAGCAGTGGTGTGTCACATAGTACGTACTCTTGTCAGCATCCTGTCCAAGAACGTTGCAGCAATGTAGGATCTCCGGCTCGTGTCTTAGCCCAAGAGCTACTGAAACGATCTCCCGTCAGCAACGGAGGGAATGCTAGCATAGCACTTTGTGATCCTTGAAGCGGAATGAGCTTCCACAGTAGAGTTTTCTCCTAGGTACTTTTTCCATGAGAAAAGCGTAGACCCAGGAAGAATAGAGGCAACAGCCTACTACCTCACTTTGCCCATACAGTGTTTTCAACGTAGAAATACATGTGCAGCTAGCAGTCCCCTTACTCTATTCGAGTGACTCTCTCACACAGCGCAGGGGTGAACGGTTTGAAAGCTGCCAAGTTACTCGGGAAGCAACATGTTCCTGAGAAGTGGCTTTAAGCATGAACGCAGCACTAGATCAATGTGCTCATAGCAGTTGAATTGGAAATGAGTGCCTTATACCACATCACATACCCTCTTCAGAACTTATGATCAGCTCTTTTGCTCTGTTATTTTTACCTTGCTGTATTTCGGTGCAACGATCTACAGAATAACTTTCTCGTCAACAACGGACTCAATGAAGCACAGGACAAGACAGCTAAGAAATGCACGATCTTCTATGACACACTTTCCTCTAACTGCGACCGTCATCTAGCTTTAGCCCTAGCCCTAAAACTATATGTAACATTAACCCAAACGCTAATGCTAAACCTATCCCTAACCCTAAACCTAACCATAACCGTAACCCTATCCATAAGCCTAACCCTAGCCCTACCCCCAACGCTGTCCCTAATCCTAACCCTAACCCTAACCCTAACCCTATCCCTATCCCTAACCCTAACCCTAACCCTAACCCTATCCCTATCCCTAACCCTAACCCTAACCCTAACCCTATCCCTATCCCTACCCTAATAATAAAGCTTATCCTTACCATAATCGCAATGCTAGTCCTAACTCTAACACTATCCTTAAACAGAAATCTTCTGATATATCAGAGCTGTGGGTTGTGTGCTAAACTAAATGCTACTGAAATTATTTTCAATCCGTAGTGAATGAACAGGAGCATAGCAGTTTCAGACCTTCGCAGGACAATCAGCTGCGAGCGTGGGCTTTTCGCCGCTCTGTTTTTTCCAGGAAAATAGCAGAGGCCGAAGATCTCCTGCAGCTACTGACTACTATGTCTTGTGGACAAAACTGTTTCTCGAACGTAGATATGCCCATGAAGCTCACAGCCCACTGACTCTATTCGATTGAATTTCCTTCTGATAGAATAGCAAGGAATTCATGGAAAGCTTCCAAACAACTAGGGAATCAGGATGTTTCATAAGGGTCCCTTATTAGAAAACTTCATCTCCAGCGGGTAACACTGGGTCAATGGACTCGTTTCAGTAGAGTGCGGAATGTGTGGGATGCCGCTAGAAGCCACCGATTTAGAACGTCATTTCAATTGGTTTTCTGTATGATCACCGTGGCGGTAACTTTGCTAGCCACAGAGTTGTGGAATCACGTTCCCCAAATCAGATGAGTGAACGGAAGCACAGGACTATGCCGACTATGACCTAGAGTCAGCTTAGCTACCACTGTTTTCGCCAAAATATGCGTTCTGCGAGGAAAGCGTATCCGGACGTTGGAAGGCCGCTAGGCCCTGATACGAGACTTGGCCTCCAAGTCTCTGAAGATCTAAGGGAATATGAATGTCAGAGTAGCCTGTGGGACTCCCAGTGGAAGATAATACATTCCTGAAGATTTGTTTGCTCCTCCAACTCACCCGGGAATCAACCTATTTCGTAGGAAGCGGGTTTTTCTCCAAAGCCGTCTCAGTGTTCAACGTCTTCTCAATGTGGTCATTTCAGTAGCAGATGTGCTGGGAGAAGAAGACTGTAGCCTAAGAAACCATGGAGACTATACTACGTGCCTCGGACTCCACCCGTTCGTGAAGCATTCAAAGAGGAAGAAGCTAAAAGTACCTCATGGGCCTACCAGGCCATTCATTCCACTCTGAGAATACAGCAGGGAAGACTTTGCGCTCCCCTGCATCATTCAGGAATTATATCAAGTCGTGCGAAAAGTGTTGTCAACAAAAGCCATCCACACTATTTGACGTGTTAGCAATGTTCTCAATTCAGTAGGAGATGAAAGCAGTGGTGTGTCACATAGTACGTACTCTTGTCAGCATCCTGTCCAAGAACGTTGCAGCAATGTAGGATCTCCGGCTCGTGTCTTAGCCCAAGAGCTACTGAAACGATCTCCCGTCAGCAACGGAGGGAATGCTAGCATAGCACTTTGTGATCCTTGAAGCGGAATGAGCTTCCACAGTAGAGTTTTCTCCTAGGTACTTTTTCCATGAGAAAAGCGTAGACCCAGGAAGAATAGAGGCAACAGCCTACTACCTCACTTTGCCCATACAGTGTTTTCAACGTAGAAATACATGTGCAGCTAGCAGTCCCCTTACTCTATTCGAGTGACTCTCTCACACAGCGCAGGGGTGAACGGTTTGAAAGCTGCCAAGTTACTCGGGAAGCAACATGTTCCTGAGAAGTGGCTTTAAGCATGAACGCAGCACTAGATCAATGTGCTCATAGCAGTTGAATTGGAAATGAGTGCCTTATACCACATCACATACCCTCTTCAGAACTTATGATCAGCTCTTTTGCTCTGTTATTTTTACCTTGCTGTATTTCGGTGCAACGATCTACAGAATAACTTTCTCGTCAACAACGGACTCAATGAAGCACAGGACAAGACAGCTAAGAAATGCACGATCTTCTATGACACACTTTCCTCTAACTGCGACCGTCATCTAGCTTTAGCCCTAGCCCTAAAACTATATGTAACATTAACCCAAACGCTAATGCTAAACCTATCCCTAACCCTAAACCTAACCATAACCGTAACCCTATCCATAAGCCTAACCCTAGCCCTACCCCCAACGCTGTCCCTAATCCTAACCCTAACCCTAACCCTAACCCTATCCCTATCCCTAACCCTAACCCTAACCCTAACCCTAACCCTAACCCTATCCCTATCCCTACCCTAATAATAAAGCTTATCCTTACCATAATCGCAATGCTAGTCCTAACTCTAACACTATCCTTAAACAGAAATCTTCTGATATATCAGAGCTGTGGGTTGTGTGCTAAACTAAATGCTACTGAAATTATTTTCAATCCGTAGTGAATGAACAGGAGCATAGCAGTTTCAGACCTTCGCAGGACAATCAGCTGCGAGCGTGGGCTTTTCGCCGCTCTGTTTTTTCCAGGAAAATAGCAGAGGTCGAAGATCTCCTGCAGCTACTGACTACTATGTCTTGTGGACAAAACTGTTTCTCGAACGTAGATATGCCCATGAAGCTCACAGCCCACTGACTCTATTCGATTGAATTTCCTTCTGATAGAATAGCAAGGAATTCATGGAAAGCTTCCAAACAACTAGGGAATCAGGATGTTTCATAAGGGTCCCTTATTAGAAAACTTCATCTCCAGCGGGTAACACTAGGTCAATGGACTCGTTTCAGTAGAGTGCGGAATGTGTGGGATGCCGCTAGAAGCCACCGATTTAGAACGTCATTTCAATTGGTTTTCTGTATGATCACCGTGGCGGTAACTTTGCTAGTCACAGAGTTGTGGAATCACGTTCCCCAAATCAGATGAGTGAACGGAAGCACAGGACTATGCCGACTATGACCTAGAGTCAGCTTAGCTACCACTGTTTTCGCCAAAATATGCGTTCTGCGAGGAAAGCGTATCCGGACGTTGGAAGGCCGCTAGGCCCTGATACGAGACTTGGCCTCCAAGTCTCTGAAGATCTAAGGGAATATGAATGTCAGAGTAGCCTGTGGGACTCCCAGTGGAAGATAATACATTCCTGAAGATTTGTTTGCTCCGCAAACTCACCCGGGAATCAACCTATTTCGTAGGAAGCGGGTTTTTCTCCAAAGCCGTCTCAGTGTTCAACGTCTTCTCAATGTGGTCATTTCAGTAGCAGATGTGCTGGGAGAAGAGACTGTAGCCTAAGAAACCATGGAGACTATACTACGTGCCTCGGACTCCACCCGTTCGTGAAGCATTCAAAGAGGAAGAAGCTAAAAGTACCTCATGGGCCTACCAGGCCATTCATTCCACTCTGAGAATACAGCAGGGAAGACTTTGCGCTCCCCTGCATCATTCAGGAATTATATCAAGTCGTGCGAAAAGTGTTGTCAACAAAAGCCATCCACACTATTTGACGTGTTAGCAATGTTCTCAATTCAGTAGGAGATGAAAGCAGTGGTGTGTCACATAGTACGTACTCTTGTCAGCATCCTGTCCAAGAACGTTGCAGCAATGTAGGATCTCCGGCTCGTGTCTTAGCCCAAGAGCTACTGAAACGATCTCCCGTCAGCAACGGAGGGAATGCTAGCATAGCACTTTGTGATCCTTGAAGCGGAATGAGCTTCCACAGTAGAGTTCTCTCCTAGGTACTTTTTCCATGAGAAAAGCGTAGACCCAGGAAGAATAGAGGCAACAGCCTACTACCTCACTTTGCCCATACAGTGTTTTCAACGTAGAAATACATGTGCAGCTAGCAGTCCCCTTACTCTATTCGAGTGACTCTCTCACACAGCGCAGGGGTGAACGGTTTGAAAGCTGCCAAGTTACTCGGGAAGCAACATGTTCCTGAGAAGTGGCTTTAAGCATGAACGCAGCACTAGATCAATGTGCTCATAGCAGTTGAATTGGAAATGAGTGCCTTATACCACATCACATACCCTCTTCAGAACTTATGATCAGCTCTTTTGCTCTGTTATTTTTACCTTGCTGTATTTCGGTGCAACGATCTACAGAATAACTTTCTCGTCAACAACGGACTCAATGAAGCACAGGACAAGACAGCTAAGAAATGCACGATCTTCTATGACACACTTTCCTCTAACTGCGACCGTCATCTAGCTTTAGCCCTAGCCCTAAAACTATATGTAACATTAACCCAAACGCTAATGCTAAACCTATCCCTAACCCTAAACCTAACCATAACCGTAACCTTTTCCATAAGCCTAACCCTAGCCCTATCCCCAACGCTGTCCCTAATCCTAACCCTAACCCTAACCCTAACCCTATCCCTATCCCTAACCCTAACCCTAACCCTAACCCTAACCCTATCCCTACCCTAATGATAAAGCTTATCCTTACTATAATCGCAATGCTAGTCCTAACTCTAACACTATCCTTAAACAGAAATCTTCTGATATATCAGAGCTGTGGGTTGTGTGCTAAACTAAATGCTACTGAAATTATTTTCAATCCGTAGTGAATGAACAGGAGCATAGCAGTTTCAGACCTTCGCAGGACAATCAGCTGCGAGTGTGGGCTTTTCGCCGCTCTGTTTTTTCCAGGAAAATAGCAGAGGCCGAAGATCTCCTGCAGCTACTGACTACTATGTCTTGTGGACAAAACTGTTTCTCGAACGTAGATATGCCCATGAAGCTCACAGCCCACTGACTCTATTCGATTGAATTTCCTTCTGATAGAATAGCAAGGAATTCATGGAAAGCTTCCAAACAACTAGGGAATCAGGATGTTTCATAAGGGTCCCTTATTAGAAAACTTCATCTCCAGCGGGTAACACTAGGTCAATGGACTCGTTTCAGTAGAGTGCGGAATGTGTGGGATGCCGCTAGAAGCCACCGATTTAGAACGTCATTTCAATTGGTTTTCTGTATGATCACCGTGGCGGTAACTTTGCTAGTTACAGAGTTGTGGAATCACGTTCCCCAAATCAGATGAGTGAACGGAAGCACAGGACTATGCCGACTATGACCTAGAGTCAGCTTAGCTACCACTGTTTTCGCCAAAATATGCGTTCTGCGAGGAAAGCGTATCCGGACGTTGGAAGGCCGCTAGGCCCTGATACGAGACTTGGCCTCCAAGTCTCTGAAGATCTAAGGGAATATGAATGTCAGAGTAGCCTGTGGGACTCCCAGTGGAAGATAATACATTCCTGAAGATTTGTTTGCTCCTCCAACTCACCCGGGAATCAACCTATTTCGTAGGAAGCGGGTTTTTCTCCAAAGCCGTCTCAGTGTTCAACGTCTTCTCAATGTGGTCATTTCAGTAGCAGATGTGCTGGGAGAAGAAGACTGTAGCCTAAGAAACCATGGAGACTATACTACGTGCCTCGGACTCCACCCGTTCGTGAAGCATTCAAAGAGGAAGAAGCTAAAAGTACCTCATGGGCCTACCAGGCCATTCATTCCACTCTGAGAATACAGCAGGGAAGACTTTGCGCTCCCCTGCATCATTCAGGAATTATATCAAGTCGTGCGAAAAGTGTTGTCAACAAAAGCCATCCACACTATTTGACGTGTTAGCAATGTTCTCAATTCAGTAGGAGATGAAAGCAGTGGTGTGTCACATAGTACGTACTCTTGTCAGCATCCTGTCCAAGAACGTTGCAGCAATGTAGGATCTCCGGCTCGTGTCTTAGCCCAAGAGCTACTGAAACGATCTCCCGTCAGCAACGGAGGGAATGCTAGCATAGCACTTTGTGATCCTTGAAGCGGAATGAGCTTCCACAGTAGAGTTTTCTCCTAGGTACTTTTTCCATGAGAAAAGCGTAGACCCAGGAAGAATAGAGGCAACAGCCTACTGCCTCACTTTGCCCATACAGTGTTTTCAACGTAGAAATACATGTGCAGCTAGCAGTCCCCTTACTCTATTCGAGTGACTCTCTCACACAGCGCAGGGGTGAACGGTTTGAAAGCTGCCAAGTTACTCGGGAAGCAACATGTTCCTGAGAAGTGGCTTTAAGCATGAACGCAGCACTAGATCAATGTGCTCATAGCAGTTGAATTGGAAATGAGTGCCTTATACCACATCACATACCCTCTTCAGAACTTATGATCAGCTCTTTTGCTCTGTTATTTTTACCTTGCTGTATTTCGGTGCAACGATCTACAGAATAACTTTCTCGTCAACAACGGACTCAATGAAGCACAGGACAAGACAGCTAAGAAATGCACGATCTTCTATGACACACTTTCCTCTAACTGCGACCGTCATCTAGCTTTAGCCCTAGCCCTAAAACTATATGTAACATTAACCCAAACGCTAATGCTAAACCTATCCCTAACCCTAAACCTAACCATAACCGTAACCTTTTCCATAAGCCTAACCCTAGCCCTATCCCCAACGCTGTCCCTAATCCTAACCCTAACCCTAACCCTAACCCTATCCCTATCCCTAACCCTAACCCTAACCCTAACCCTATCCCTACCCTAATGATAAAGCTTATCCTTACTATAATCGCAATGCTAGTCCTAACTCTAACACTATCCTTAAACAGAAATCTTCTGATATATCAGAGCTGTGGGTTGTGTGCTAAACTAAATGCTACTGAAATTATTTTCAATCCGTAGTGAATGAACAGGAGCATAGCAGTTTCAGACCTTCGCAGGACAATCAGCTGCGAGTGTGGGCTTTTCGCCGCTCTGTTTTTTCCAGGAAAATAGCAGAGGCCGAAGATCTCCTGCAGCTACTGACTACTATGTCTTGTGGACAAAACTGTTTCTCGAACGTAGATATGCCCATGAAGCTCACAGCCCACTGACTCTATTCGATTGAATTTCCTTCTGATAGAATAGCAAGGAATTCATGGAAAGCTTCCAAACAACTAGGGAATCAGGATGTTTCATAAGGGTCCCTTATTAGAAAACTTCATCTCCAGCGGGTAACACTAGGTCAATGGACTCGTTTCAGTAGAGTGCGGAATGTGTGGGATGCCGCTAGAAGCCACCGATTTAGAACGTCATTTCAATTGGTTTTCTGTATGATCACCGTGGCGGTAACTTTGCTAGTCACAGAGTTGTGGAATCACGTTCCCCAAATCAGATGAGTGAACGGAAGCACAGGACTATGCCGACTATGACCTAGAGTCAGCTTAGCTACCACTGTTTTCGCCAAAATATGCGTTCTGCGAGGAAAGCGTATCCGGACGTTGGAAGGCCGCTAGGCCCTGATACGAGACTTGGCCTCCAAGTCTCTGAAGATCTAAGGGAATATGAATGTCAGAGTAGCCTGTGGGACTCCCAGTGGAAGATAATACATTCCTGAAGATTTGTTTGCTCCTCCAACTCACCCGGGAATCAACCTATTTCGTAGGAAGCGGGTTTTTCTCCAAAGCCGTCTCAGTGTTCAACGTCTTCTCAATGTGGTCATTTCAGTAGCAGATGTGCTGGGAGAAGAAGACTGTAGCCTAAGAAACCATGGAGACTATACTACGTGCCTCGGACTCCACCCGTTCGTGAAGCATTCAAAGAGGAAGAAGCTAAAAGTACCTCATGGGCCTACCAGGCCATTCATTCCACTCTGAGAATACAGCAGGGAAGACTTTGCGCTCCCCTGCATCATTCAGGAATTATATCAAGTCGTGCGAAAAGTGTTGTCAACAAAAGCCATCCACACTATTTGACGTGTTAGCAATGTTCTCAATTCAGTAGGAGATGAAAGCAGTGGTGTGTCACATAGTACGTACTCTTGTCAGCATCCTGTCCAAGAACGTTGCAGCAATGTAGGATCTCCGGCTCGTGTCTTAGCCCAAGAGCTACTGAAACGATCTCCCGTCAGCAACGGAGGGAATGCTAGCATAGCACTTTGTGATCCTTGAAGCGGAATGAGCTTCCACAGTAGAGTTTTCTCCTAGGTACTTTTTCCATGAGAAAAGCGTAGACCCAGGAAGAATAGAGGCAACAGCCTACTGCCTCACTTTGCCCATACAGTGTTTTCAACGTAGAAATACATGTGCAGCTAGCAGTCCCCTTACTCTATTCGAGTGACTCTCTCACACAGCGCAGGGGTGAACGGTTTGAAAGCTGCCAAGTTACTCGGGAAGCAACATGTTCCTGAGAAGTGGCTTTAAGCATGAACGCAGCACTAGATCAATGTGCTCATAGCAGTTGAATTGGAAATGAGTGCCTTATACCACATCACATACCCTCTTCAGAACTTATGATCAGCTCTTTTGCTCTGTTATTTTTACCTTGCTGTATTTCGGTGCAACGATCTACAGAATAACTTTCTCGTCAACAACGGACTCAATGAAGCACAGGACAAGACAGCTAAGAAATGCACGATCTTCTATGACACACTTTCCTCTAACTGCGACCGTCATCTAGCTTTAGCCCTAGCCCTAAAACTATATGTAACATTAACCCAAACGCTAATGCTAAACCTATCCCTAACCCTAAACCTAACCATAACCGTAACCTTTTCCATAAGCCTAACCCTAGCCCTATCCCCAACGCTGTCCCTAATCCTAACCCTAACCCTAACCCTAACCCTATCCCTATCCCTAACCCTAACCCTAACCCTAACCCTATCCCTACCCTAATGATAAAGCTTATCCTTACTATAATCGCAATGCTAGTCCTAACTCTAACACTATCCTTAAACAGAAATCTTCTGATATATCAGAGCTGTGGGTTGTGTGCTAAACTAAATGCTACTGAAATTATTTTCAATCCGTAGTGAATGAACAGGAGCATAGCAGTTTCAGACCTTCGCAGGACAATCAGCTGCGAGTGTGGGCTTTTCGCCGCTCTGTTTTTTCCAGGAAAATAGCAGAGGCCGAAGATCTCCTGCAGCTACTGACTACTATGTCTTGTGGACAAAACTGTTTCTCGAACGTAGATATGCCCATGAAGCTCACAGCCCACTGACTCTATTCGATTGAATTTCCTTCTGATAGAATAGCAAGGAATTCATGGAAAGCTTCCAAACAACTAGGGAATCAGGATGTTTCATAAGGGTCCCTTATTAGAAAACTTCATCTCCAGCGGGTAACACTAGGTCAATGGACTCGTTTCAGTAGAGTGCGGAATGTGTGGGATGCCGCTAGAAGCCACCGATTTAGAACGTCATTTCAATTGGTTTTCTGTATGATCACCGTGGCGGTAACTTTGCTAGTCACAGAGTTGTGGAATCACGTTCCCCAAATCAGATGAGTGAACGGAAGCACAGGACTATGCCGACTATGACCTAGAGTCAGCTTAGCTACCACTGTTTTCGCCAAAATATGCGTTCTGCGAGGAAAGCGTATCCGGACGTTGGAAGGCCGCTAGGCCCTGATACGAGACTTGGCCTCCAAGTCTCTGAAGATCTAAGGGAATATGAATGTCAGAGTAGCCTGTGGGACTCCCAGTGGAAGATAATACATTCCTGAAGATTTGTTTGCTCCTCAAACTCACCCGGGAATCAACCTATTTCGTAGGAAGCGGGTTTTTCTCCAAAGCCGTCTCAGTGTTCAACGTCTTCTCAATGTGGTCATTTCAGTAGCAGATGTGCTGGGAGAAGAAGACTGTAGCCTAAGAAACCATGGAGACTATACTACGTGCCTCGGACTCCACCCGTTCGTGAAGCATTCAAAGAGGAAGAAGCTAAAAGTACCTCATGGGCCTACCAGGCCATTCATTCCACTCTGAGAATACAGCAGGGAAGACTTTGCGCTCCCCTGCATCATTCAGGAATTATATCAAGTCGTGCGAAAAGTGTTGTCAACAAAAGCCATCCACACTATTTGACGTGTTAGCAATGTTCTCAATTCAGTAGGAGATGAAAGCAGTGGTGTGTCACATAGTACGTACTCTTGTCAGCATCCTGTCCAAGAACGTTGCAGCAATGTAGGATCTCCGGCTCGTGTCTTAGCCCAAGAGCTACTGAAACGATCTCCCGTCAGCAACGGAGGGAATGCTAGCATAGCACTTTGTGATCCTTGAAGCGGAATGAGCTTCCACAGTAGAGTTTTCTCCTAGGTACTTTTTCCATGAGAAAAGCGTAGACCCAGGAAGAATAGAGGCAACAGCCTACTACCTCACTTTGCCCATACAGTGTTTTCAACGTAGAAATACATGTGCAGCTAGCAGTCCCCTTACTCTATTCGAGTGACTCTCTCACACAGCGCAGGGGTGAACGGTTTGAAAGCTGCCAAGTTACTCGGGAAGCAACATGTTCCTGAGAAGTGGCTTTAAGCATGAACGCAGCACTAGATCAATGTGCTCATAGCAGTTGAATTGGAAATGAGTGCCTTATACCACATCACATACCCTCTTCAGAACTTATGATCAGCTCTTTTGCTCTGTTATTTTTACCTTGCTGTATTTCGGTGCAACGATCTACAGAATAACTTTCTCGTCAACAACGGACTCAATGAAGCACAGGACAAGACAGCTAAGAAATGCACGATCTTCTATGACACACTTTCCTCTAACTGCGACCGTCATCTAGCTTTAACCCTAGCCCTAAAACTATATGTAACATTAACCCAAACGCTAATGCTAAACCTATCCCTAACCCTAAACCTAACCATAACCGTAACCCTATCCATAAGCCTAACCCTAGCCCTATCCCCAACGCTGTCCCTAATCCTAACCCTAACCCTAACCCTAACCCTATCCCTATCCCTAACCCTAACCCTAACCCTAACCCTATCCCTATCCCTACCCTAATAATAAAGCTTATCCTTACCATAATCGCAATGCTAGTCCTAACTCTAACACTATCCTTAAACAGAAATCTTCTGATATATCAGAGCTGTGGGTTGTGTGCTAAACTAAATGCTACTGAAATTATTTTCAATCCGTAGTGAATGAACAGGAGCATAGCAGTTTCAGACCTTCGCAGGACAATCAGCTGCGAGTGTGGGCTTTTCGCCGCTCTGTTTTTTCCAGGAAAATAGCAGAGGCCGAAGATCTCCTGCAGCTACTGACTACTATGTCTTGTGGACAAAACTGTTTCTCGAACGTAGATATGCCCATGAAGCTCACAGCCCACTGACTCTATTCGATTGAATTTCCTTCTGATAGAATAGCAAGGAATTCATGGAAAGCTTCCAAACAACTAGGGAATCAGGATGTTTCATAAGGGTCCCGTATTAGAAAACTTCATCTCCAGCGGGTAACACTAGGTCAATGGACTCGTTTCAGTAGAGTGCGGAATGTGTGGGATGCCGCTAGAAGCCACCGATTTAGAACGTCATTTCAATTGGTTTTCTGTATGATCACCGTGGCGGTAACTTTGCTAGTCACAGAGTTGTGGAATCACGTTCCCCAAATCAGATGAGTGAACGGAAGCACAGGACTATGCCGACTATGACCTAGAGTCAGCTTAGCTAACATTGTTTTCGCCAAATTATGCGTTCTGCGAGGAAAGCGTATCCGGACGTTGGAAGGCCGCTAGGCCCTGATACGAGACTTGGCCTCCAAGTCTCTGAAGATCTAAGGGAATATGAATGTCAGAGTAGCCTGTGGGACTCCCAGTGGAAGATAATACATTCCTGAAGATTTGTTTGCTCCTCAAACTCACCCGGGAATCAACCTATTTCGTAGGAAGCGGGTTTTTCTCCAAAGCCGTCTCAGTGTTCAACGTCTTCTCAATGTGGTCATTTCAGTAGCAGATGTGCTGGGAGAAGAAGACTGTAGCCTAAGAAACCATGGAGACTATACTACGTGCCTCGGACTCCACCCGTTCGTGAAGCATTCAAAGAGGAAGAAGCTAAAAGTACCTCATGGGCCTACCAGGCCATTCATTCCACTCTGAGAATACAGCAGGGAAGACTTTGCGCTCCCCTGCATCATTCAGGAATTATGTCAAGTCGTGCGAAAAGTGTTGTCAACAAAAGCCATCCACACTATTTGACGTGTTAGCAATGTTCTCAATTCAGTAGGAGATGAAAGCAGTGGTGTGTCACATAGTACGTGCTCTTGTCAGCATCCTGTCCAAGAACGTTGCAGCAATGTAGGATCTCCGGCTCGTGTCTTAGCCCAAGAGCTACTGAAACGATCTCCCGTCAGCAACGGAGGGAATGCTAGCATAGCACTTTCTGATCCTTGAAGCGGAATGAGCTTCCACAGTAGAGTTTTCTCCTAGGTACTTTTTCCATGAGAAAAGCGTAGACCCAGGAAGAATAGAGGCAACAGCCTACTACCTCACTTTGCCCATACAGTGTTTTCAACGTAGAAATACATGTGCAGCTAGCAGTCCCCTTACTCTATTCGAGTGACTCTCTCACACAGCGCAGGGGTGAACGGTTTGAAAGCTGCCAAGTTACTCGGGAAGCAACATGTTCCTGAGAAGTGGCTTTAAGCATGAACGCAGCACTAGATCAATGTGCTCATAGCAGTTGAATTGGAAATGAGTGCCTTATACCACATCACATACCCTCTTCAGAACTTATGATCAGCTCTTTTGCTCTGTTATTTTTACCTTGCTGTATTTCGGTGCAACGATCTACAGAATAACTTTCTCGTCAACAACGGACTCAATGAAGCACAGGACAAGACAGCTAAGAAATGCACGATCTTCTATGACACACTTTCCTCTAACTGCGACCGTCATCTAGCTTTAGCCCTAGCCCTAAAACTATATGTAACATTAACCCAAACGCTAATGCTAAACCTATCCCTAACCCTAAACCTAACCATAACCGTAACCCTATCCATAAGCCTAACCCTAGCCCTATCCCCAACGCTGTCCGTAATCCTAACCCTAACCCTAACCCTAACCCTATCCCTATCCCTAACCCTAACCCTAACCCTAACCCTATCCCTATCCCTACCCTAATAATAAAGCTTATCCTTACCATAATCGCAATGCTAGTCCTAACTCTAACACTATCCTTAAACAGAAATCTTCTGATATATCAGAGCTGTGGGTTGTGTGCTAAACTAAATGCTACTGAAATTATTTTCAATCCGTAGTGAATGAACAGGAGCATAGCAGTTTCAGACCTTCGCAGGACAATCAGCTGCGAGTGTGGGCTTTTCGCCGCTCTGTTTTTTCCAGGAAAATAGCAGAGGCCGAAGATCTCCTGCAGCTACTGACTACTATGTCTTGTGGACAAAACTGTTTCTCGAACGTAGATATGCCCATGAAGCTCACAGCCCACTGACTCTATTCGATTGAATTTCCTTCTGATAGAATAGCAAGGAATTCATGGAAAGCTTCCAAACAACTAGGGAATCAGGATGTTTCATAAGGGTCCCGTATTAGAAAACTTCATCTCCAGCGGGTAACACTAGGTCAATGGACTCGTTTCAGTAGTTGCGGAATGTGTGGGATGCCGCTAGAAGCCACCGATTTAGAACGTCATTTCAATTGGTTTTCTGTATGATCACCGTGGCGGTAACTTTGCTAGTCACAGAGTTGTGGAATCACGTTCCCCAAATCAGATGAGTGAACGGAAGCACAGGACTATGCCGACTATGACCTAGAGTCAGCTTAGCTACCACTGTTTTCGCCAAAATATGCGTTCTGCGAGGAAAGCGTATCCGGACGTTGGAAGGCCGCTAGGCCCTGATACGAGACTTGGCCTCCAAGTCTCTGAAGATCTAAGGGAATATGAATGTCAGAGTAGCCTGTGGGACTCCCAGTGGAAGATAATACATTCCTGAAGATTTGTTTGCTCCTCCAACTCACCCGGGAATCAACCTATTTCGTAGGAAGCGGGTTTTTCTCCAAAGCCGTCTCAGTGTTCAACGTCTTCTCAATGTGGTCATTTCAGTAGCAGATGTGCTGGGAGAAGAAGACTGTAGCCTAAGAAACCATGGAGACTATACTACGTGCCTCGGACTCCACCCGTTCGTGAAGCATTCAAAGAGGAAGAAGCTAAAAGTACCTCATGGGCCTACCAGGCCATTCATTCCACTCTGAGAATACAGCAGGGAAGACTTTGCGCTCCCCTGCATCATTCAGGAATTATATCAAGTCGTGCGAAAAGTGTTGTCAACAAAAGCCATCCACACTATTTGACGTGTTAGCAATGTTCTCAATTCAGTAGGAGATGAAAGCAGTGGTGTGTCACATAGTACGTACTCTTGTCAGCATCCTGTCCAAGAACGTTGCAGCAATGTAGGATCTCCGGCTCGTGTCTTAGCCCAAGAGCTACTGAAACGATCTCCCGTCAGCAACGGAGGGAATGCTAGCATAGCACTTTGTGATCCTTGAAGCGGAATGAGCTTCCACAGTAGAGTTTTCTCCTAGGTACTTTTTCCATGAGAAAAGCGTAGACCCAGGAAGAATAGAGGCAACAGCCTACTACCTCACTTTGCCCATACAGTGTTTTCAACGTAGAAATACATGTGCAGCTAGCAGTCCCCTTACTCTATTCGAGTGACTCTCTCACACAGCGCAGGGGTGAACGGTTTGAAAGCTGCCAAGTTACTCGGGAAGCAACATGTTCCTGAGAAGTGGCTTTAAGCATGAACGCAGCACTAGATCAATGTGCTCATAGCAGTTGAATTGGAAATGAGTGCCTTATACCACATCACATACCCTCTTCAGAACTTATGATCAGCTCTTTTGCTCTGTTATTTTTACCTTGCTGTATTTCGGTGCAACGATCTACAGAATAACTTTCTCGTCAACAACGGACTCAATGAAGCACAGGACAAGACAGCTAAGAAATGCACGATCTTCTATGACACACTTTCCTCTAACTGCGACCGTCATCTAGCTTTAGCCCTAGCCCTAAAACTATATGTAACATTAACCCAAACGCTAATGCTAAACCTATCCCTAACCCTAAACCTAACCATAACCGTAACCCTATCCATAAGCCTAACCCTAGCCCTATCCCCAACGCTGTCCCTAATCCTAACCCTAACCCTAACCCTAACCCTATCCCTATCCCTAACCCTAACCCTAACCCTAACCCTATCCCTATCCCTAACCCTAACCCTAACCCTAACCCTATCCCTATCCCTACCCTAATGATAAAGCTTATCCTTACCATAATCGCAATGCTAGTCCTAACTCTAACACTATCCTTAAACAGAAATCTTCTGATATATCAGAGCTGTGGGTTGTGTGCTAAACTAAATGCTACTGAAATTATTTTCAATCCGTAGTGAATGAACAGGAGCATAGCAGTTTCAGACCTTCGCAGGACAATCAGCTGCGAGTGTGGGCTTTTCGCCGCTCTGTTTTTTCCAGGAAAATAGCAGAGGCCGAAGATCTCCTGCAGCTACTGACTACTATGTCTTGTGGACAAAACTGTTTCTCGAACGTAGATATGCCCATGAAGCTCACAGCCCACTGACTCTATTCGATTGAATTTCCTTCTGATAGAATAGCAAGGAATTCATGGAAAATTTCCAAACAACTAGGGAATCAGGATGTTTCATAAGGGTCCCTTATTAGAAAACTTCATCTCCAGCGGGTAACACTAGGTCAATGGACTCGTTTCAGTAGAGTGCGGAATGTGTGGGATGCCGCTAGAAGCCACCGATTTAGAACGTCATTTCAATTGGTTTTCTGTATGATCACCGTGGCGGTAACTTTGCTAGTCACAGAGTTGTGGAATCACGTTCCCCAAATCAGATGAGTGAACGGAAGCACAGGACTATGCCGACTATGACCTAGAGTCAGCTTAGCTACCACTGTTTTCGCCAAAATATGCGTTCTGCGAGGAAAGCGTATCCGGACGTTGGAAGGCTGCTAGGCCCTGATACGAGACTTGGCCTCCAAGTCTCTGAAGATCTAAGGGAATATGAATGTCAGAGTAGCCTGTGGGACTCCCAGTGGAAGATAATACATTCCTGAAGATTTGTTTGCTCCTCAAACTCACCCGGGAATCAACCTATTTCGTAGGAAGCGGGTTTTTCTCCAAAGCCGTCTCAGTGTTCAACGTCTTCTCAATGTGGTCATTTCAGTAGCAGATGTGCTGGGAGAAGAAGACTGTAGCCTAAGAAACCATGGAGACTATACTACGTGCCTCGGACTCCACCCGTTCGTGAAGCATTCAAAGAGGAAGAAGCTAAAAGTACCTCATGGGCCTACCAGGCCATTCATTCCACTCTGAGAATACAGCAGGGAAGACTTTGCGCTCCCCTGCATCATTCAGGAATTATATCAAGTCGTGCGAAAAGTGTTGTCAACAAAAGCCATCCACACTATTTGACGTGTTAGCAATGTTCTCAATTCAGCAGGAGATGAAAGCAGTGGTGTGTCACATAGTACGTACTCTTGTCAGCATCCTGTCCAAGAACGTTGCAGCAATGTAGGATCTCCGGCTCGTGTCTTAGCCCAAGAGCTACTGAAACGATCTCCCGTCAGCAACGGAGGGAATGCTAGCATAGCACTTTGTGATCCTTGAAGCGGAATGAGCTTCCACAGTAGAGTTTTCTCCTAGGTACTTTTTCCATGAGAAAAGCGTAGACCCAGGAAGAATAGAGGCAACAGCCTACTACCTCACTTTGCCCATACAGTGTTTTCAACGTAGAAATACATGTGCAGCTAGCAGTCCCCTTACTCTATTCGAGTGACTCTCTCACACAGCGCAGGGGTGAACGGTTTGAAAGCTGCCAAGTTACTCGGGAAGCAACATGTTCCTGAGAAGTGGCTTTAAGCATGAACGCAGCACTAGATCAATGTGCTCATAGCAGTTGAATTGGAAATGAGTGCCTTATACCACATCACATACCCTCTTCAGAACTTATGATCAGCTCTTTTGCTCTGTTATTTTTACCTTGCTGTATTTCGGTGCAACGATCTACAGAATAACTTTCTCGTCAACAACGGACTCAATGAAGCACAGGACAAGACAGCTAAGAAATGCACGATCTTCTATGACACACTTTCCTCTAACTGCGACCGTCAACTAGCTTTAGCCCTAGCCCTAAAACTATATGTAACATTAACCCAAACGCTAATGCTAAACCTATCCCTAACCCTAAACCTAACCATAACCGTAACCCTATCCATAAGCCTAACCCTAGCCCTATCCCCAACGCTGTCCCTAATCCTAACCCTAACCCTAACCCTAACCCTATCCCTATCCCTAACCCTAACCCTAACCCTAACCCTATCCCTATCCCTACCCTAATAATAAAGCTTATCCTTACCATAATCGCAATGCTAGTCCTAACTCTAACACTATCCTTAAACAGAAATCTTCTGATATATCAGAGCTGTGGGTTGTGTGCTAAACTAAATGCTACTGAAATTATTTTCAATCCGTAGTGAATGAACAGGAGCATAGCAGTTTCAGACCTTCGCAGGACAATCAGCTGCGAGCGTGGGCTTTTCGCCGCTCTGTTTTTTCCAGGAAAATAGCAGAGGCCGAAGATCTCCTGCAGCTACTGACTACTATGTCTTGTGGACAAAACTGTTTCTCGAACGTAGATATGCCCATGAAGCTCACAGCCCACTGACTCTATTCGATTGAATTTCCTTCTGATAGAATAGCAAGGAATTCATGGAAAATTTCCAAACAACTAGGGAATCAGGATGTTTCATAAGGGTCCCTTATTAGAAAACTTCATCTCCAGCGGGTAACACTAGGTCAATGGACTCGTTTCAGTAGAGTGCGGAATGTGTGGGATGCCGCTAGAAGCCACCGATTTAGAACGTCATTTCAATTGGTTTTCTGTATGATCACCGTGGCGGTAACTTTGCTAGTCACAGAGTTGTGGAATCACGTTCCCCAAATCAGATGAGTGAACGGAAGCACAGGACTATGCCGACTATGACCTAGAGTCAGCTTAGCTACCACTGTTTTCGCCAAAATATGCGTTCTGCGAGGAAAGCGTATCCGGACGTTGGAAGGCCGCTAGGCCCTGATACGAGACTTGGCCTCCAAGTCTCTGAAGATCTAAGGGAATATGAATGTCAGAGTAGCCTGTGGGACTCCCAGTGGAAGATAATACATTCCTGAAGATTTGTTTGCTCCTCAAACTCACCCGGGAATCAACCTATTTCGTAGGAAGCGGGTTTTTCTCCAAAGCCGTCTCAGTGTTCAACGTCTTCTCAATGTGGTCATTTCAGTAGCAGATGTGCTGGGAGAAGAAGACTGTAGCCTAAGAAACCATGGAGACTATACTACGTGCCTCGGACTCCACCCGTTCGTGAAGCATTCAAAGAGGAAGAAGCTAAAAGTACCTCATGGGCCTACCAGGCCATTCATTCCACTCTGAGAATACAGCAGGGAAGACTTTGCGCTCCCCTGCATCATTCAGGAATTATATCAAGTCGTGCGAAAAGTGTTGTCAACAAAAGCCATCCACACTATTTGACGTGTTAGCAATGTTCTCAATTCAGTAGGAGATGAAAGCAGTGGTGTGTCACATAGTACGTACTCTTGTCAGCATCCTGTCCAAGAATGTTGCAGCAATGTAGGATCTCCAGCTCGTGTCTTAGCCCAAGAGCTACTGAAACGATCTCCCGTCAGCAACGGAGGGAATGCTAGCATAGCACTTTGTGATCCTTGAAGCGGAATGAGCTTCCACAGTAGAGTTTTCTCCTAGGTACTTTTTCCATGAGAAAAGCGTAGACCCAGGAAGAATAGAGGCAACAGCCTACTACCTCACTTTGCCCATACAGTGTTTTCAACGTAGAAATACATGTGCAGCTAGCAGTCCCCTTACTCTATTCGAGTGACTCTCTCACACAGCGCAGGGGTGAACGGTTTGAAAGCTGCCAAGTTACTCAGGAAGCAACATGTTCCTGAGAAGTGGCTTTAAGCATGAACGCAGCACTAGATCAATGTGCTCATAGCAGTTGAATTGGAAATGAGTGCCTTATACCACATCACATACCCTCTTCAGAACTTATGATCAGCTCTTTTGCTCTGTTATTTTTACCTTGCTGTATTTCGGTGCAACGATCTACAGAATAACTTTCTCGTCAACAACGGACTCAATGAAGCGCAGGACAAGACAGCTAAGAAATGCACGATCTTCTATGACACACTTTCCTCTAACTGCAACCGTCATCTAGCTTTAGCCCTAGCCCTAAAACTATATGTAACATTAACCCAAACGCTAATGCTAAACCTATCCCTAACCCTAAACCTAACCATAACCGTAACCCTATCCATAAGCCTAACCCTAGCCCTATCCCCAACGCTGTCCCTAATCCTAACCCTAACCCTAACCCTAACCCTATCCCTATCCCTAACCCTAACCCTAACCCTAACCCTATCCCTATCCCTACCCTAATAATAAAGCTTATCCTTCCCATAATCGCAATGCTAGTCCTAACTCTAACACTATCCTTAAACAGAAATCTTCTGATATATCAGAGCTGTGGGTTGCGTGCTAAACTAAATGCTACTGAAATTATTTTCAATCCGTAGTGAATGAACAGGAGCATAGCAGTTTCAGACCTTCGCAGGACAATCAGCTGCGAGCGTGGGCTTTTCCCCGCTCTGTTTTTTCCAGGAAAATAGCAGAGGCCGAAGATCTCCTGCAGCTACTGACTACTATGTCTTGTGGACAAAACTGTTTCTCGAACGTAGATATGCCCATGAAGCTCACAGCCCACTGACTCTATTCGATTGAATTTTCTTCTGATAGAATAGCAAGGAATTCATGGAAAGCTTCCAAACAACTAGGGAATCAGGATGTTTCATAAGGGTCCCTTATTAGAAAACTTCATCTCCAGCGGGTAACACTAGGTCAATGGACTCGTTTCAGTAGAGTGCGGAATGTGTGGGATGCCGCTAGAAGCCACCGATTTAGAACGTCATTTCAATTGGTTTTCTGTATGATCACCGTGGCGGTAACTTTGCTAGTCACAGAGTTGTGGAATCACGTTCCCCAAATCAGATGAGTGAACGGAAGCACAGGACTATGCCGACTATGACCTAGAGTCAGCTTAGCTACCACTGTTTTCGCCAAAATATGCGTTCTGCGAGGAAAGCGTATCCGGACGTTGGAAGGCTGCTAGGCCCTGATACGAGACTTGGCCTCCAAGTCTCTGAAGATCTAAGGGAATATGAATGTCAGAGTAGCCTGTGGGACTCCCAGTGGAAGATAATACATTCCTGAAGATTTGTTTGCTCCTCAAACTCACCCGGGAATCAACCTATTTCGTAGGAAGCGGGTTTTTCTCCAAAGCCGTCTCAGTGTTCAACGTCTTCTCAATGTGGTCATTTCAGTAGCAGATGTGCTGGGAGAAGAAGACTGTAGCCTAAGAAACCATGGAGACTATACTACGTGCCTCGGACTCCACCCGTTCGTGAAGCATTCAAAGAGGAAGAAGCTAAAAGTACCTCATGGGCCTACCAGGCCATTCATTCCACTCTGAGAATACAGCAGGGAAGACTTTGCGCTCCCCTGCATCATTCAGGAATTATATCAAGTCGTGCGAAAAGTGTTGTCAACAAAAGCCATCCACACTATTTGACGTGTTAGCAATGTTCTCAATTCAGTAGGAGATGAAAGCAGTGGTGTGTCACATAGTACGTACTCTTGTCAGCATCCTGTCCAAGAATGTTGCAGCAATGTAGGATCTCCGGCTCGTGTCTTAGCCCAAGAGCTACTGAAACGATCTCCCGTCAGCAACGGAGGGAATGCTAGCATAGCACTTTGTGATCCTTGAAGCGGAATGAGCTTCCACAGTAGAGTTTTCTCCTAGGTACTTTTTCCATGAGAAAAGCGTAGACCCAGGAAGAATAGAGGCAACAGCCTACTACCTCACTTTGCCCATACAGTGTTTTCAACGTAGAAATACATGTGCAGCTAGCAGTCCCCTTACTCTATTCGAGTGACTCTCTCACACAGCGCAGGGGTGAACGGTTTGAAAGCTGCCAAGTTACTCGCGAAGCAACATGTTCCTGAGAAGTGGCTTTAAGCATGAACGCAGCACTAGATCAATGTGCTCATAGCAGTTGAATTGGAAATGAGTGCCTTATACCACATCACATACCCTCTTCAGAACTTATGATCAGCTCTTTTGCTCTGTTATTTTTACCTTGCTGTATTTCGGTGCAACGATCTACAGAATAACTTTCTCGTCAACAACGGACTCAATGAAGCACAGGACAAGACAGCTAAGAAATGCACGATCTTCTATGACACACTTTCCTCTAACTGCAACCGTCATCTAGCTTTAGCCCTAGCCCTAAAACTATATGTAACATTAACCCAAACGCTAATGCTAAACCTATCCCTAACCCTAAACCTAACCATAACCGTAACCCTATCCATAAGCCTAACCCTAGCCCTATCCCCAACGCTGTCCCTAATCCTAACCCTAACCCTAACCCTAACCCTATCCCTATCCCTAACCCTAACCCTAACCCTAACCCTATCCCTATCCCTAACCCTAACCCTAACCCTAACCCTATCCCTATCCCTACCCTAATGATAAAGCTTATCCTTACCATAATCGCAATGCTAGTCCTAACTCTAACACTATCCTTAAACAGAAATCTTCTGATATATCAGAGCTGTGGGTTGTGTGCTAAACTAAATGCTACTGAAATTATTTTCAATCCGTAGTGAATGAACAGGAGCATAGCAGTTTCAGACCTTCGCAGGACAATCAGCTGCGAGTGTGGGCTTTTCGCCGCTCTGTTTTTTCCAGGAAAATAGCAGAGGCCGAAGATCTCCTGCAGCTACTGACTACTATGTCTTGTGGACAAAACTGTTTCTCGAACGTAGATATGCCCATGAAGCTCACAGCCCACTGACTCTATTCGATTGAATTTCCTTCTGATAGAATAGCAAGGAATTCATGGAAAATTTCCAAACAACTAGGGAATCAGGATGTTTCATAAGGGTCCCTTATTAGAAAACTTCATCTCCAGCGGGTAACACTAGGTCAATGGACTCGTTTCAGTAGAGTGCGGAATGTGTGGGATGCCGCTAGAAGCCACCGATTTAGAACGTCATTTCAATTGGTTTTCTGTATGATCACCGTGGCGGTAACTTTGCTAGTCACAGAGTTGTGGAATCACGTTCCCCAAATCAGATGAGTGAACGGAAGCACAGGACTATGCCGACTATGACCTAGAGTCAGCTTAGCTACCACTGTTTTCGCCAAAATATGCGTTCTGCGAGGAAAGCGTATCCGGACGTTGGAAGGCTGCTAGGCCCTGATACGAGACTTGGCCTCCAAGTCTCTGAAGATCTAAGGGAATATGAATGTCAGAGTAGCCTGTGGGACTCCCAGTGGAAGATAATACATTCCTGAAGATTTGTTTGCTCCTCAAACTCACCCGGGAATCAACCTATTTCGTAGGAAGCGGGTTTTTCTCCAAAGCCGTCTCAGTGTTCAACGTCTTCTCAATGTGGTCATTTCAGTAGCAGATGTGCTGGGAGAAGAAGACTGTAGCCTAAGAAACCATGGAGACTATACTACGTGCCTCGGACTCCACCCGTTCGTGAAGCATTCAAAGAGGAAGAAGCTAAAAGTACCTCATGGGCCTACCAGGCCATTCATTCCACTCTGAGAATACAGCAGGGAAGACTTTGCGCTCCCCTGCATCATTCAGGAATTATATCAAGTCGTGCGAAAAGTGTTGTCAACAAAAGCCATCCACACTATTTGACGTGTTAGCAATGTTCTCAATTCAGCAGGAGATGAAAGCAGTGGTGTGTCACATAGTACGTACTCTTGTCAGCATCCTGTCCAAGAACGTTGCAGCAATGTAGGATCTCCGGCTCGTGTCTTAGCCCAAGAGCTACTGAAACGATCTCCCGTCAGCAACGGAGGGAATGCTAGCATAGCACTTTGTGATCCTTGAAGCGGAATGAGCTTCCACAGTAGAGTTTTCTCCTAGGTACTTTTTCCATGAGAAAAGCGTAGACCCAGGAAGAATAGAGGCAACAGCCTACTACCTCACTTTGCCCATACAGTGTTTTCAACGTAGAAATACATGTGCAGCTAGCAGTCCCCTTACTCTATTCGAGTGACTCTCTCACACAGCGCAGGGGGTGAACGGTTTGAAAGCTGCCAAGTTACTCGGGAAGCAACATGTTCCTGAGAAGTGGCTTTAAGCATGAACGCAGCACTAGATCAATGTGCTCATAGCAGTTGAATTGGAAATGAGTGCCTTATACCACATCACATACCCTCTTCAGAACTTATGATCAGCTCTTTTGCTCTGTTATTTTTACCTTGCTGTATTTCGGTGCAACGATCTACAGAATAACTTTCTCGTCAACAACGGACTCAATGAAGCACAGGACAAGACAGCTAAGAAATGCACGATCTTCTATGACACACTTTCCTCTAACTGCGACCGTCAACTAGCTTTAGCCCTAGCCCTAAAACTATATGTAACATTAACCCAAACGCTAATGCTAAACCTATCCCTAACCCTAAACCTAACCATAACCGTAACCCTATCCATAAGCCTAACCCTAGCCCTATCCCCAACGCTGTCCCTAATCCTAACCCTAACCCTAACCCTAACCCTATCCCTATCCCTAACCCTAACCCTAACCCTAACCCTATCCCTATCCCTACCCTAATAATAAAGCTTATCCTTACCATAATCGCAATGCTAGTCCTAACTCTAACACTATCCTTAAACAGAAATCTTCTGATATATCAGAGCTGTGGGTTGTGTGCTAAACTAAATGCTACTGAAATTATTTTCAATCCGTAGTGAATGAACAGGAGCATAGCAGTTTCAGACCTTCGCAGGACAATCAGCTGCGAGCGTGGGCTTTTCGCCGCTCTGTTTTTTCCAGGAAAATAGCAGAGGCCGAAGATCTCCTGCAGCTACTGACTACTATGTCTTGTGGACAAAACTGTTTCTCGAACGTAGATATGCCCATGAAGCTCACAGCCCACTGACTCTATTCGATTGAATTTCCTTCTGATAGAATAGCAAGGAATTCATGGAAAATTTCCAAACAACTAGGGAATCAGGATGTTTCATAAGGGTCCCTTATTAGAAAACTTCATCTCCAGCGGGTAACACTAGGTCAATGGACTCGTTTCAGTAGAGTGCGGAATGTGTGGGATGCCGCTAGAAGCCACCGATTTAGAACGTCATTTCAATTGGTTTTCTGTATGATCACCGTGGCGGTAACTTTGCTAGTCACAGAGTTGTGGAATCACGTTCCCCAAATCAGATGAGTGAACGGAAGCACAGGACTATGCCGACTATGACCTAGAGTCAGCTTAGCTACCACTGTTTTCGCCAAAATATGCGTTCTGCGAGGAAAGCGTATCCGGACGTTGGAAGGCCGCTAGGCCCTGATACGAGACTTGGCCTCCAAGTCTCTGAAGATCTAAGGGAATATGAATGTCAGAGTAGCCTGTGGGACTCCCAGTGGAAGATAATACATTCCTGAAGATTTGTTTGCTCCTCAAACTCACCCGGGAATCAACCTATTTCGTAGGAAGCGGGTTTTTCTCCAAAGCCGTCTCAGTGTTCAACGTCTTCTCAATGTGGTCATTTCAGTAGCAGATGTGCTGGGAGAAGAAGACTGTAGCCTAAGAAACCATGGAGACTATACTACGTGCCTCGGACTCCACCCGTTCGTGAAGCATTCAAAGAGGAAGAAGCTAAAAGTACCTCATGGGCCTACCAGGCCATTCATTCCACTCTGAGAATACAGCAGGGAAGACTTTGCGCTCCCCTGCATCATTCAGGAATTATATCAAGTCGTGCGAAAAGTGTTGTCAACAAAAGCCATCCACACTATTTGACGTGTTAGCAATGTTCTCAATTCAGTAGGAGATGAAAGCAGTGGTGTGTCACATAGTACGTACTCTTGTCAGCATCCTGTCCAAGAATGTTGCAGCAATGTAGGATCTCCAGCTCGTGTCTTAGCCCAAGAGCTACTGAAACGATCTCCCGTCAGCAACGGAGGGAATGCTAGCATAGCACTTTGTGATCCTTGAAGCGGAATGAGCTTCCACAGTAGAGTTTTCTCCTAGGTACTTTTTCCATGAGAAAAGCGTAGACCCAGGAAGAATAGAGGCAACAGCCTACTACCTCACTTTGCCCATACAGTGTTTTCAACGTAGAAATACATGTGCAGCTAGCAGTCCCCTTACTCTATTCGAGTGACTCTCTCACACAGCGCAGGGGTGAACTGTTTGAAAGCTGCCAAGTTACTCAGGAAGCAACATGTTCCTGAGAAGTGGCTTTAAGCATGAACGCAGCACTAGATCAATGTGCTCATAGCAGTTGAATTGGAAATGAGTGCCTTATACCACATCACATACCCTCTTCAGAACTTATGATCAGCTCTTTTGCTCTGTTATTTTTACCTTGCTGTATTTCGGTGCAACGATCTACAGAATAACTTTCTCGTCAACAACGGACTCAATGAAGCGCAGGACAAGACAGCTAAGAAATGCACGATCTTCTATGACACACTTTCCTCTAACTGCAACCGTCATCTAGCTTTAGCCCTAGCCCTAAAACTATATGTAACATTAACCCAAACGCTAATGCTAAACCTATCCCTAACCCTAAACCTAACCATAACCGTAACCCTATCCATAAGCCTAACCCTAGCCCTATCCCCAACGCTGTCCCTAATCCTAACCCTAACCCTAACCCTAACCCTATCCCTATCCCTAACCCTAACCCTAACCCTAACCCTATCCCTATCCCTACCCTAATAATAAAGCTTATCCTTACCTTAATCGCAATGCTAGTCCTAACTCTAACACTATCCTTAAACAGAAATCTTCTGATATATCAGAGCTGTGGGTTGTGTGCTAAACTAAATGCTACTGAAATTATTTTCAATCCGTAGTGAATGAACAGGAGCATAGCAGTTTCAGACCTTCGCAGGACAATCAGCTGCGAGTGTGGGCTTTTCGCCGCTCTGTTTTTTCCAGGAAAATAGCAGAGGCCGAAGATCTCCTGCAGCTACTGACTACTATGTCTTGTGGACAAAACTGTTTCTCGAACGTAGATATGCCCATGAAGCTCACAGCCCACTGACTCTATTCGATTGAATTTCCTTCTGATAGAATAGCAAGGAATTCATGGAAAGCTTCCAAACAACTAGGGAATCAGGATGTTTCATAAGGGTCCCGTATTAGAAAACTTCATCTCCAGCGGGTAACACTAGGTCAATGGACTCGTTTCAGTAGAGTGCGGAATGTGTGGGATGCCGCTAGAAGCCACCGATTTAGAACGTCATTTCAATTGGTTTTCTGTATGATCACCGTGGCGGTAACTTTGCTAGTCACAGAGTTGTGGAATCACGTTCCCCAAATCAGATGAGTGAACGGAAGCACAGGACTATGCCGACTATGACCTAGAGTCAGCTTAGCTAACATTGTTTTCGCCAAATTATGCGTTCTGCGAGGAAAGCGTATCCGGACGTTGGAAGGCCGCTAGGCCCTGATACGAGACTTGGCCTCCAAGTCTCTGAAGATCTAAGGGAATATGAATGTCAGAGTAGCCTGTGGGACTCCCAGTGGAAGATAATACATTCCTGAAGATTTGTTTGCTCCTCAAACTCACCCGGGAATCAACCTATTTCGTAGGAAGCGGGTTTTTCTCCAAAGCCGTCTCAGTGTTCAACGTCTTCTCAATGTGGTCATTTCAGTAGCAGATGTGCTGGGAGAAGAAGACTGTAGCCTAAGAAACCATGGAGACTATACTACGTGCCTCGGACTCCACCCGTTCGTGAAGCATTCAAAGAGGAAGAAGCTAAAAGTACCTCATGGGCCTACCAGGCCATTCATTCCACTCTGAGAATACAGCAGGGAAGACTTTGCGCTCCCCTGCATCATTCAGGAATTATGTCAAGTCGTGCGAAAAGTGTTGTCAACAAAAGCCATCCACACTATTTGACGTGTTAGCAATGTTCTCAATTCAGTAGGAGATGAAAGCAGTGGTGTGTCACATAGTACGTGCTCTTGTCAGCATCCTGTCCAAGAACGTTGCAGCAATGTAGGATCTCCGGCTCGTGTCTTAGCCCAAGAGCTACTGAAACGATCTCCCGTCAGCAACGGAGGGAATGCTAGCATAGCACTTTGTGATCCTTGAAGCGGAATGAGCTTCCACAGTAGAGTTTTCTCCTAGGTACTTTTTCCATGAGAAAAGCGTAGACCCAGGAAGAATAGAGGCAACAGCCTACTACCTCACTTTGCCCATACAGTGTTTTCAACGTAGAAATACATGTGCAGCTAGCAGTCCCCTTACTCTATTCGAGTGACTCTCTCACACAGCGCAGGGGTGAACGGTTTGAAAGCTGCCAAGTTACTCGGGAAGCAACATGTTCCTGAGAAGTGGCTTTAAGCATGAACGCAGCACTAGATCAATGTGCTCATAGCAGTTGAATTGGAAATGAGTGCCTTATACCACATCACATACCCTCTTCAGAACTTATGATCAGCTCTTTTGCTCTGTTATTTTTACCTTGCTGTATTTCGGTGCAACGATCTACAGAATAACTTTCTCGTCAACAACGGACTCAATGAAGCACAGGACAAGACAGCTAAGAAATGCACGATCTTCTATGACACACTTTCCTCTAACTGCGACCGTCATCTAGCTTTAGCCCTAGCCCTAAAACTATATGTAACATTAACCCAAACGCTAATGCTAAACCTATCCCTAACCCTAAACCTAACCATAACCGTAACCCTATCCATAAGCCTAACCCTAGCCCTATCCCCAACGCTGTCCCTAATCCTAACCCTAACCCTAACCCTAACCCTATCCCTATCCCTAACCCTAACCCTAACCCTAACCCTATCCCTATCCCTAACCCTAACCCTAACCCTAACCCTATCCCTATCCCTACCCTAATGATAAAGCTTATCCTTACCATAATCGCAATGCTAGTCCTAACTCTAACACTATCCTTAAACAGAAATCTTCTGATATATCAGAGCTGTGGGTTGTGTGCTAAACTAAATGCTACTGAAATTATTTTCAATCCGTAGTGAATGAACAGGAGCATAGCAGTTTCAGACCTTCGCAGGACAATCAGCTGCGAGTGTGGGCTTTTCGCCGCTCTGTTTTTTCCAGGAAAATAGCAGAGGCCGAAGATCTCCTGCAGCTACTGACTACTATGTCTTGTGGACAAAACTGTTTCTCGAACGTAGATATGCCCGTGAAGCTCACAGCCCACTGACTCTATTCGATTGAATTTCCTTCTGATAGAATAGCAAGGAATTCATGGAAAGCTTCCAAACAACTAGGGAATCAGGATGTTTCATAAGGGTCCCGTATTAGAAAACTTCATCTCCAGCGGGTAACACTAGGTCAATGGACTCGTTTCAGTAGAGTGCGGAATGTGTGGGATGCCGCTGGAAGCCACCGATTTAGAACGTCATTTCAATTGGTTTTCTGTATGATCACCGTGGCGGTAACTTTGCTAGTCACAGAGTTGTGGAATCACGTTCCCCAAATCAGATGAGTGAACGGAAGCACAGGACTATGCCGACTATGACCTAGAGTCAGCTTAGCTAACATTGTTTTCGCCAAATTATGCGTTCTGCGAGGAAAGCGTATCCGGACGTTGGAAGGCCGCTAGGCCCTGATACGAGACTTGGCCTCCAAGTCTCTGAAGATCTAAGGGAATATGAATGTCAGAGTAGCCTGTGGGACTCCCAGTGGAAGATAATACATTCCTGAAGATTTGTTTGCTCCTCAAACTCACCCGGGAATCAACCTATTTCGTAGGAAGCGGGTTTTTCTCCAAAGCCGTCTCAGTGTTCAACGTCTTCTCAATGTGGTCATTTCAGTAGCAGATGTGCTGGGAGAAGAAGACTGTAGCCTAAGAAACCATGGAGACTATACTACGTGCCTCGGACTCCACCCGTTCGTGAAGCATTCAAAGAGGAAGAAGCTAAAAGTACCTCATGGGCCTACCAGGCCATTCATTCCACTCTGAGAATACAGCAGGGAAGACTTTGCGCTCCCCTGCATCATTCAGGAATTATATCAAGTCGTGCGAAAAGTGTTGTCAACAAAAGCCATCCACACTATTTGACGTGTTAGCAATGTTCTCAATTCAGTAGGAGATGAAAGCAGTGGTGTGTCACATAGTACGTACTCTTGTCAGCATCCTGTCCAAGAACGTTGCAGCAATGTAGGATCTCCGGCTCGTGTCTTAGCCCAAGAGCTACTGAAACGATCTCCCGTCAGCAACGGAGGGAATGCTAGCATAGCACTTTGTGATCCTTGAAGCGGAATGAGCTTCCACAGTAGAGTTTTCTCCTAGGTACTTTTTCCATGAGAAAAGCGTAGACCCAGGAAGAATAGAGGCAACAGCCTACTACCTCACTTTGCCCATACAGTGTTTTCAACGTAGAAATACATGTGCAGCTAGCAGTCCCCTTACTCTATTCGAGTGACTCTCTCACACAGCGCAGGGGTGAACGGTTTGAAAGCTGCCAAGTTACTCGGGAAGCAACATGTTCCTGAGAAGTGGCTTTAAGCATGAACGCAGCACTAGATCAATGTGCTCATAGCAGTTGAATTGGAAATGAGTGCCTTATACCACATCACATACCCTCTTCAGAACTTATGATCAGCTCTTTTGCTCTGTTATTTTTACCTTGCTGTATTTCGGTGCAACGATCTACAGAATAACTTTCTCGTCAACAACGGACTCAATGAAGCACAGGACAAGACAGCTAAGAAATGCACGATCTTCTATGACACACTTTCCTCTAACTGCGACCGTCAACTAGCTTTAGCCCTAGCCCTAAAACTATATGTAACATTAACCCACGCTAATGCTAAACCTATCCCTAACCCTAAACCTAACCATAACCGTAACCCTATCCATAAGCCTAACCCTAGCCCTATCCCCAACGCTGTCCCTAATCCTAACCCTAACCCTAACCCTAACCCTATCCCTATCCCTAACCCTAACCCTAACCCTAACCCTATCCCTATCCCTACCCTAATAATAAAGCTTATCCTTACCATAATCGCAATGCTAGTCCTAACTCTAACACTATCCTTAAACAGAAATCTTCTGATATATCAGAGCTGTGGGTTGTGTGCTAAACTAAATGCTACTGAAATTATTTTCAATCCGTAGTGAATGAACAGGAGCATAGCAGTTTCAGACCTTCGCAGGACAATCAGCTGCGAGCGTGGGCTTTTCGCCGCTCTGTTTTTTCCAGGAAAATAGCAGAGGCCGAAGATCTCCTGCAGCTACTGACTACTATGTCTTGTGGACAAAACTGTTTCTCGAACGTAGATATGCCCATGAAGCTCACAGCCCACTGACTCTATTCGATTGAATTTCCTTCTGATAGAATAGCAAGGAATTCATGGAAAGCTTCCAAACAACTAGGGAATCAGGATGTTTCATAAGGGTCCCGTATTAGAAAACTTCATCTCCAGCGGGTAACACTAGGTCAATGGACTCGTTTCAGTAGAGTGCGGAATGTGTGGGATGCCGCTAGAAGCCACCGATTTAGAACGTCATTTCAATTGGTTTTCTGTATGATCACCGTGGCGGTAACTTTGCTAGTCACAGAGTTGTGGAATCACGTTCCCCAAATCAGATGAGTGAACGGAAGCACAGGACTATGCCGACTATGACCTAGAGTCAGCTTAGCTACCACTGTTTTCGCCAAAATATGCGTTCTGCGAGGAAAGCGTATCCGGACGTTGGAAGGCCGCTAGGCCCTGATACGAGACTTGGCCTCCAAGTCTCTGAAGATCTAAGGGAATATGAATGTCAGAGTAGCCTGTGGGACTCCCAGTGGAAGATAATACATTCCTGAAGATTTGTTTGCTCCTCAAACTCACCCGGGAATCAACCTATTTCGTAGGAAGCGGGTTTTTCTCCAAAGCCGTCTCAGTGTTCAACGTCTTCTCAATGTGGTCATTTCAGTAGCAGATGTGCTGGGAGAAGAAGACTGTAGCCTAAGAAACCATGGAGACTATACTACGTGCCTCGGACTCCACCCGTTCGTGAAGCATTCAAAGAGGAAGAAGCTAAAAGTACCTCATGGGCCTACCAGGCCATTCATTCCACTCTGAGAATACAGCAGGGAAGACTTTGCGCTCCCCTGCATCATTCAGGAATTATATCAAGTCGTGCGAAAAGTGTTGTCAACAAAAGCCATCCACACTATTTGACGTGTTAGCAATGTTCTCAATTCAGTAGGAGATGAAAGCAGTGGTGTGTCACATAGTACGTACTCTTGTCAGCATCCTGTCCAAGAATGTTGCAGCAATGTAGGATCTCCAGCTCGTGTCTTAGCCCAAGAGCTACTGAAACGATCTCCCGTCAGCAACGGAGGGAATGCTAGCATAGCACTTTGTGATCCTTGAAGCGGAATGAGCTTCCACAGTAGAGTTTTCTCCTAGGTACTTTTTCCATGAGAAAAGCGTAGACCCAGGAAGAATAGAGGCAACAGCCTACTACCTCACTTTGCCCATACAGTGTTTTCAACGTAGAAATACATGTGCAGCTAGCAGTCCCCTTACTCTATTCGAGTGACTCTCTCACACAGCGCAGGGGTGAACGGTTTGAAAGCTGCCAAGTTACTCAGGAAGCAACATGTTCCTGAGAAGTGGCTTTAAGCATGAACGCAGCACTAGATCAATGTGCTCATAGCAGTTGAATTGGAAATGAGTGCCTTATACCACATCACATACCCTCTTCAGAACTTATGATCAGCTCTTTTGCTCTGTTATTTTTACCTTGCTGTATTTCGGTGCAACGATCTACAGAATAACTTTCTCGTCAACAACGGACTCAATGAAGCGCAGGACAAGACAGCTAAGAAATGCACGATCTTCTATGACACACTTTCCTCTAACTGCAACCGTCATCTAGCTTTAGCCCTAGCCCTAAAACTATATGTAACATTAACCCAAACGCTAATGCTAAACCTATCCCTAACCCTAAACCTAACCATAACCGTAACCCTATCCATAAGCCTAACCCTAGCCCTATCCCCAACGCTGTCCCTAATCCTAACCCTAACCCTAACCCTAACCCTATCCCTATCCCTAACCCTAACCCTAACCCTAACCCTATCCCTATCCCTACCCTAATAATAAAGCTTATCCTTCCCATAATCGCAATGCTAGTCCTAACTCTAACACTATCCTTAAACAGAAATCTTCTGATATATCAGAGCTGTGGGTTGCGTGCTAAACTAAATGCTACTGAAATTATTTTCAATCCGTAGTGAATGAACAGGAGCATAGCAGTTTCAGACCTTCGCAGGACAATCAGCTGCGAGCGTGGGCTTTTCCCCGCTCTGTTTTTTCCAGGAAAATAGCAGAGGCCGAAGATCTCCTGCAGCTACTGACTACTATGTCTTGTGGACAAAACTGTTTCTCGAACGTAGATATGCCCATGAAGCTCACAGCCCACTGACTCTATTCGATTGAATTTTCTTCTGATAGAATAGCAAGGAATTCATGGAAAGCTTCCAAACAACTAGGGAATCAGGATGTTTCATAAGGGTCCCTTATTAGAAAACTTCATCTCCAGCGGGTAACACTAGGTCAATGGACTCGTTTCAGTAGAGTGCGGAATGTGTGGGATGCCGCTAGAAGCCACCGATTTAGAACGTCATTTCAATTGGTTTTCTGTATGATCACCGTGGCGGTAACTTTGCTATTCACAGAGTTGTGGAATCACGTTCCCCAAATCAGATGAGTGAACGGAAGCACAGGACTATGCCGACTATGACCTAGAGTCAGCTTAGCTACCACTGTTTTCGCCAAAATATGCGTTCTGCGAGGAAAGCGTATCCGGACGTTGGAAGGCTGCTAGGCCCTGATACGAGACTTGGCCTCCAAGTCTCTGAAGATCTAAGGGAATATGAATGTCAGAGTAGCCTGTGGGACTCCCAGTGGAAGATAATACATTCCTGAAGATTTGTTTGCTCCTCAAACTCACCCGGGAATCAACCTATTTCGTAGGAAGCGGGTTTTTCTCCAAAGCCGTCTCAGTGTTCAACGTCTTCTCAATGTGGTCATTTCAGTAGCAGATGTGCTGGGAGAAGAAGACTGTAGCCTAAGAAACCATGGAGACTATACTACGTGCCTCGGACTCCACCCGTTCGTGAAGCATTCAAAGAGGAAGAAGCTAAAAGTACCTCATGGGCCTACCAGGCCATTCATTCCACTCTGAGAATACAGCAGGGAAGACTTTGCGCTCCCCTGCATCATTCAGGAATTATATCAAGTCGTGCGAAAAGTGTTGTCAACAAAAGCCATCCACACTATTTGACGTGTTAGCAATGTTCTCAATTCAGTAGGAGATGAAAGCAGTGGTGTGTCACATAGTACGTACTCTTGTCAGCATCCTGTCCAAGAATGTTGCAGCAATGTAGGATCTCCGGCTCGTGTCTTAGCCCAAGAGCTACTGAAACGATCTCCCGTCAGCAACGGAGGGAATGCTAGCATAGCACTTTGTGATCCTTGAAGCGGAATGAGCTTCCACAGTAGAGTTTTCTCCTAGGTACTTTTTCCATGAGAAAAGCGTAGACCCAGGAAGAATAGAGGCAACAGCCTACTACCTCACTTTGCCCATACAGTGTTTTCAACGTAGAAATACATGTGCAGCTAGCAGTCCCCTTACTCTATTCGAGTGACTCTCTCACACAGCGCAGGGGTGAACGGTTTGAAAGCTGCCAAGTTACTCGCGAAGCAACATGTTCCTGAGAAGTGGCTTTAAGCATGAACGCAGCACTAGATCAATGTGCTCATAGCAGTTGAATTGGAAATGAGTGCCTTATACCACATCACATACCCTCTTCAGAACTTATGATCAGCTCTTTTGCTCTGTTATTTTTACCTTGCTGTATTTCGGTGCAACGATCTACAGAATAACTTTCTCGTCAACAACGGACTCAATGAAGCACAGGACAAGACAGCTAAGAAATGCACGATCTTCTATGACACACTTTCCTCTAACTGCGACCGTCATCTAGCTTTAGCCCTAGCCCTAAAACTATATGTAACATTAACCCAAACGCTAATGCTAAACCTATCCCTAACCCTAAACCTAACCATAACCGTAACCCTATCCATAAGCCTAACCCTAGCCCTACCCCCAACGCTGTCCCTAATCCTAACCCTAACCCTAACCCTAACCCTATCCCTATCCCTAACCCTAACCCTAACCCTAACCCTAACCCTAACCCTATCCCTATCCCTACCCTAATAATAAAGCTTATCCTTACCATAATCGCAATGCTAGTCCTAACTCTAACACTATCCTTAAACAGAAATCTTCTGATATATCAGAGCTGTGGGTTGTGTGCTAAACTAAATGCTACTGAAATTATTTTCAATCCGTAGTGAATGAACAGGAGCATAGCAGTTTCAGACCTTCGCAGGACAATCAGCTGCGAGCGTGGGCTTTTCGCCGCTCTGTTTTTTCCAGGAAAATAGCAGAGGTCGAAGATCTCCTGCAGCTACTGACTACTATGTCTTGTGGACAAAACTGTTTCTCGAACGTAGATATGCCCATGAAGCTCACAGCCCACTGACTCTATTCGATTGAATTTCCTTCTGATAGAATAGCAAGGAATTCATGGAAAGCTTCCAAACAACTAGGGAATCAGGATGTTTCATAAGGGTCCCTTATTAGAAAACTTCATCTCCAGCGGGTAACACTAGGTCAATGGACTCGTTTCAGTAGAGTGCGGAATGTGTGGGATGCCGCTAGAAGCCACCGATTTAGAACGTCATTTCAATTGGTTTTCTGTATGATCACCGTGGCGGTAACTTTGCTAGTCACAGAGTTGTGGAATCACGTTCCCCAAATCAGATGAGTGAACGGAAGCACAGGACTATGCCGACTATGACCTAGAGTCAGCTTAGCTACCACTGTTTTCGCCAAAATATGCGTTCTGCGAGGAAAGCGTATCCGGACGTTGGAAGGCCGCTAGGCCCTGATACGAGACTTGGCCTCCAAGTCTCTGAAGATCTAAGGGAATATGAATGTCAGAGTAGCCTGTGGGACTCCCAGTGGAAGATAATACATTCCTGAAGATTTGTTTGCTCCGCAAACTCACCCGGGAATCAACCTATTTCGTAGGAAGCGGGTTTTTCTCCAAAGCCGTCTCAGTGTTCAACGTCTTCTCAATGTGGTCATTTCAGTAGCAGATGTGCTGGGAGAAGAGACTGTAGCCTAAGAAACCATGGAGACTATACTACGTGCCTCGGACTCCACCCGTTCGTGAAGCATTCAAAGAGGAAGAAGCTAAAAGTACCTCATGGGCCTACCAGGCCATTCATTCCACTCTGAGAATACAGCAGGGAAGACTTTGCGCTCCCCTGCATCATTCAGGAATTATATCAAGTCGTGCGAAAAGTGTTGTCAACAAAAGCCATCCACACTATTTGACGTGTTAGCAATGTTCTCAATTCAGTAGGAGATGAAAGCAGTGGTGTGTCACATAGTACGTACTCTTGTCAGCATCCTGTCCAAGAACGTTGCAGCAATGTAGGATCTCCGGCTCGTGTCTTAGCCCAAGAGCTACTGAAACGATCTCCCGTCAGCAACGGAGGGAATGCTAGCATAGCACTTTGTGATCCTTGAAGCGGAATGAGCTTCCACAGTAGAGTTCTCTCCTAGGTACTTTTTCCATGAGAAAAGCGTAGACCCAGGAAGAATAGAGGCAACAGCCTACTACCTCACTTTGCCCATACAGTGTTTTCAACGTAGAAATACATGTGCAGCTAGCAGTCCCCTTACTCTATTCGAGTGACTCTCTCACACAGCGCAGGGGTGAACGGTTTGAAAGCTGCCAAGTTACTCGGGAAGCAACATGTTCCTGAGAAGTGGCTTTAAGCATGAACGCAGCACTAGATCAATGTGCTCATAGCAGTTGAATTGGAAATGAGTGCCTTATACCACATCACATACCCTCTTCAGAACTTATGATCAGCTCTTTTGCTCTGTTATTTTTACCTTGCTGTATTTCGGTGCAACGATCTACAGAATAACTTTCTCGTCAACAACGGACTCAATGAAGCACAGGACAAGACAGCTAAGAAATGCACGATCTTCTATGACACACTTTCCTCTAACTGCGACCGTCATCTAGCTTTAGCCCTAGCCCTAAAACTATATGTAACATTAACCCAAACGCTAATGCTAAACCTATCCCTAACCCTAAACCTAACCATAACCGTAACCTTTTCCATAAGCCTAACCCTAGCCCTATCCCCAACGCTGTCCCTAATCCTAACCCTAACCCTAACCCTAACCCTATCCCTATCCCTAACCCTAACCCTAACCCTAACCCTAACCCTATCCCTACCCTAATGATAAAGCTTATCCTTACTATAATCGCAATGCTAGTCCTAACTCTAACACTATCCTTAAACAGAAATCTTCTGATATATCAGAGCTGTGGGTTGTGTGCTAAACTAAATGCTACTGAAATTATTTTCAATCCGTAGTGAATGAACAGGAGCATAGCAGTTTCAGACCTTCGCAGGACAATCAGCTGCGAGTGTGGGCTTTTCGCCGCTCTGTTTTTTCCAGGAAAATAGCAGAGGCCGAAGATCTCCTGCAGCTACTGACTACTATGTCTTGTGGACAAAACTGTTTCTCGAACGTAGATATGCCCATGAAGCTCACAGCCCACTGACTCTATTCGATTGAATTTCCTTCTGATAGAATAGCAAGGAATTCATGGAAAGCTTCCAAACAACTAGGGAATCAGGATGTTTCATAAGGGTCCCTTATTAGAAAACTTCATCTCCAGCGGGTAACACTAGGTCAATGGACTCGTTTCAGTAGAGTGCGGAATGTGTGGGATGCCGCTAGAAGCCACCGATTTAGAACGTCATTTCAATTGGTTTTCTGTATGATCACCGTGGCGGTAACTTTGCTAGTTACAGAGTTGTGGAATCACGTTCCCCAAATCAGATGAGTGAACGGAAGCACAGGACTATGCCGACTATGACCTAGAGTCAGCTTAGCTACCACTGTTTTCGCCAAAATATGCGTTCTGCGAGGAAAGCGTATCCGGACGTTGGAAGGCCGCTAGGCCCTGATACGAGACTTGGCCTCCAAGTCTCTGAAGATCTAAGGGAATATGAATGTCAGAGTAGCCTGTGGGACTCCCAGTGGAAGATAATACATTCCTGAAGATTTGTTTGCTCCTCCAACTCACCCGGGAATCAACCTATTTCGTAGGAAGCGGGTTTTTCTCCAAAGCCGTCTCAGTGTTCAACGTCTTCTCAATGTGGTCATTTCAGTAGCAGATGTGCTGGGAGAAGAAGACTGTAGCCTAAGAAACCATGGAGACTATACTACGTGCCTCGGACTCCACCCGTTCGTGAAGCATTCAAAGAGGAAGAAGCTAAAAGTACCTCATGGGCCTACCAGGCCATTCATTCCACTCTGAGAATACAGCAGGGAAGACTTTGCGCTCCCCTGCATCATTCAGGAATTATATCAAGTCGTGCGAAAAGTGTTGTCAACAAAAGCCATCCACACTATTTGACGTGTTAGCAATGTTCTCAATTCAGTAGGAGATGAAAGCAGTGGTGTGTCACATAGTACGTACTCTTGTCAGCATCCTGTCCAAGAACGTTGCAGCAATGTAGGATCTCCGGCTCGTGTCTTAGCCCAAGAGCTACTGAAACGATCTCCCGTCAGCAACGGAGGGAATGCTAGCATAGCACTTTGTGATCCTTGAAGCGGAATGAGCTTCCACAGTAGAGTTTTCTCCTAGGTACTTTTTCCATGAGAAAAGCGTAGACCCAGGAAGAATAGAGGCAACAGCCTACTGCCTCACTTTGCCCATACAGTGTTTTCAACGTAGAAATACATGTGCAGCTAGCAGTCCCCTTACTCTATTCGAGTGACTCTCTCACACAGCGCAGGGGTGAACGGTTTGAAAGCTGCCAAGTTACTCGGGAAGCAACATGTTCCTGAGAAGTGGCTTTAAGCATGAACGCAGCACTAGATCAATGTGCTCATAGCAGTTGAATTGGAAATGAGTGCCTTATACCACATCACATACCCTCTTCAGAACTTATGATCAGCTCTTTTGCTCTGTTATTTTTACCTTGCTGTATTTCGGTGCAACGATCTACAGAATAACTTTCTCGTCAACAACGGACTCAATGAAGCACAGGACAAGACAGCTAAGAAATGCACGATCTTCTATGACACACTTTCCTCTAACTGCGACCGTCATCTAGCTTTAGCCCTAGCCCTAAAACTATATGTAACATTAACCCAAACGCTAATGCTAAACCTATCCCTAACCCTAAACCTAACCATAACCGTAACCTTTTCCATAAGCCTAACCCTAGCCCTATCCCCAACGCTGTCCCTAATCCTAACCCTAACCCTAACCCTAACCCTATCCCTATCCCTAACCCTAACCCTAACCCTAACCCTATCCCTACCCTAATGATAAAGCTTATCCTTACTATAATCGCAATGCTAGTCCTAACTCTAACACTATCCTTAAACAGAAATCTTCTGATATATCAGAGCTGTGGGTTGTGTGCTAAACTAAATGCTACTGAAATTATTTTCAATCCGTAGTGAATGAACAGGAGCATAGCAGTTTCAGACCTTCGCAGGACAATCAGCTGCGAGTGTGGGCTTTTCGCCGCTCTGTTTTTTCCAGGAAAATAGCAGAGGCCGAAGATCTCCTGCAGCTACTGACTACTATGTCTTGTGGACAAAACTGTTTCTCGAACGTAGATATGCCCATGAAGCTCACAGCCCACTGACTCTATTCGATTGAATTTCCTTCTGATAGAATAGCAAGGAATTCATGGAAAGCTTCCAAACAACTAGGGAATCAGGATGTTTCATAAGGGTCCCTTATTAGAAAACTTCATCTCCAGCGGGTAACACTAGGTCAATGGACTCGTTTCAGTAGAGTGCGGAATGTGTGGGATGCCGCTAGAAGCCACCGATTTAGAACGTCATTTCAATTGGTTTTCTGTATGATCACCGTGGCGGTAACTTTGCTAGTCACAGAGTTGTGGAATCACGTTCCCCAAATCAGATGAGTGAACGGAAGCACAGGACTATGCCGACTATGACCTAGAGTCAGCTTAGCTACCACTGTTTTCGCCAAAATATGCGTTCTGCGAGGAAAGCGTATCCGGACGTTGGAAGGCCGCTAGGCCCTGATACGAGACTTGGCCTCCAAGTCTCTGAAGATCTAAGGGAATATGAATGTCAGAGTAGCCTGTGGGACTCCCAGTGGAAGATAATACATTCCTGAAGATTTGTTTGCTCCTCCAACTCACCCGGGAATCAACCTATTTCGTAGGAAGCGGGTTTTTCTCCAAAGCCGTCTCAGTGTTCAACGTCTTCTCAATGTGGTCATTTCAGTAGCAGATGTGCTGGGAGAAGAAGACTGTAGCCTAAGAAACCATGGAGACTATACTACGTGCCTCGGACTCCACCCGTTCGTGAAGCATTCAAAGAGGAAGAAGCTAAAAGTACCTCATGGGCCTACCAGGCCATTCATTCCACTCTGAGAATACAGCAGGGAAGACTTTGCGCTCCCCTGCATCATTCAGGAATTATATCAAGTCGTGCGAAAAGTGTTGTCAACAAAAGCCATCCACACTATTTGACGTGTTAGCAATGTTCTCAATTCAGTAGGAGATGAAAGCAGTGGTGTGTCACATAGTACGTACTCTTGTCAGCATCCTGTCCAAGAACGTTGCAGCAATGTAGGATCTCCGGCTCGTGTCTTAGCCCAAGAGCTACTGAAACGATCTCCCGTCAGCAACGGAGGGAATGCTAGCATAGCACTTTGTGATCCTTGAAGCGGAATGAGCTTCCACAGTAGAGTTTTCTCCTAGGTACTTTTTCCATGAGAAAAGCGTAGACCCAGGAAGAATAGAGGCAACAGCCTACTGCCTCACTTTGCCCATACAGTGTTTTCAACGTAGAAATACATGTGCAGCTAGCAGTCCCCTTACTCTATTCGAGTGACTCTCTCACACAGCGCAGGGGTGAACGGTTTGAAAGCTGCCAAGTTACTCGGGAAGCAACATGTTCCTGAGAAGTGGCTTTAAGCATGAACGCAGCACTAGATCAATGTGCTCATAGCAGTTGAATTGGAAATGAGTGCCTTATACCACATCACATACCCTCTTCAGAACTTATGATCAGCTCTTTTGCTCTGTTATTTTTACCTTGCTGTATTTCGGTGCAACGATCTACAGAATAACTTTCTCGTCAACAACGGACTCAATGAAGCACAGGACAAGACAGCTAAGAAATGCACGATCTTCTATGACACACTTTCCTCTAACTGCGACCGTCATCTAGCTTTAGCCCTAGCCCTAAAACTATATGTAACATTAACCCAAACGCTAATGCTAAACCTATCCCTAACCCTAAACCTAACCATAACCGTAACCTTTTCCATAAGCCTAACCCTAGCCCTATCCCCAACGCTGTCCCTAATCCTAACCCTAACCCTAACCCTAACCCTATCCCTATCCCTAACCCTAACCCTAACCCTAACCCTATCCCTACCCTAATGATAAAGCTTATCCTTACTATAATCGCAATGCTAGTCCTAACTCTAACACTATCCTTAAACAGAAATCTTCTGATATATCAGAGCTGTGGGTTGTGTGCTAAACTAAATGCTACTGAAATTATTTTCAATCCGTAGTGAATGAACAGGAGCATAGCAGTTTCAGACCTTCGCAGGACAATCAGCTGCGAGTGTGGGCTTTTCGCCGCTCTGTTTTTTCCAGGAAAATAGCAGAGGCCGAAGATCTCCTGCAGCTACTGACTACTATGTCTTGTGGACAAAACTGTTTCTCGAACGTAGATATGCCCATGAAGCTCACAGCCCACTGACTCTATTCGATTGAATTTCCTTCTGATAGAATAGCAAGGAATTCATGGAAAGCTTCCAAACAACTAGGGAATCAGGATGTTTCATAAGGGTCCCTTATTAGAAAACTTCATCTCCAGCGGGTAACACTAGGTCAATGGACTCGTTTCAGTAGAGTGCGGAATGTGTGGGATGCCGCTAGAAGCCACCGATTTAGAACGTCATTTCAATTGGTTTTCTGTATGATCACCGTGGCGGTAACTTTGCTAGTCACAGAGTTGTGGAATCACGTTCCCCAAATCAGATGAGTGAACGGAAGCACAGGACTATGCCGACTATGACCTAGAGTCAGCTTAGCTACCACTGTTTTCGCCAAAATATGCGTTCTGCGAGGAAAGCGTATCCGGACGTTGGAAGGCCGCTAGGCCCTGATACGAGACTTGGCCTCCAAGTCTCTGAAGATCTAAGGGAATATGAATGTCAGAGTAGCCTGTGGGACTCCCAGTGGAAGATAATACATTCCTGAAGATTTGTTTGCTCCTCAAACTCACCCGGGAATCAACCTATTTCGTAGGAAGCGGGTTTTTCTCCAAAGCCGTCTCAGTGTTCAACGTCTTCTCAATGTGGTCATTTCAGTAGCAGATGTGCTGGGAGAAGAAGACTGTAGCCTAAGAAACCATGGAGACTATACTACGTGCCTCGGACTCCACCCGTTCGTGAAGCATTCAAAGAGGAAGAAGCTAAAAGTACCTCATGGGCCTACCAGGCCATTCATTCCACTCTGAGAATACAGCAGGGAAGACTTTGCGCTCCCCTGCATCATTCAGGAATTATATCAAGTCGTGCGAAAAGTGTTGTCAACAAAAGCCATCCACACTATTTGACGTGTTAGCAATGTTCTCAATTCAGTAGGAGATGAAAGCAGTGGTGTGTCACATAGTACGTACTCTTGTCAGCATCCTGTCCAAGAACGTTGCAGCAATGTAGGATCTCCGGCTCGTGTCTTAGCCCAAGAGCTACTGAAACGATCTCCCGTCAGCAACGGAGGGAATGCTAGCATAGCACTTTGTGATCCTTGAAGCGGAATGAGCTTCCACAGTAGAGTTTTCTCCTAGGTACTTTTTCCATGAGAAAAGCGTAGACCCAGGAAGAATAGAGGCAACAGCCTACTACCTCACTTTGCCCATACAGTGTTTTCAACGTAGAAATACATGTGCAGCTAGCAGTCCCCTTACTCTATTCGAGTGACTCTCTCACACAGCGCAGGGGTGAACGGTTTGAAAGCTGCCAAGTTACTCGGGAAGCAACATGTTCCTGAGAAGTGGCTTTAAGCATGAACGCAGCACTAGATCAATGTGCTCATAGCAGTTGAATTGGAAATGAGTGCCTTATACCACATCACATACCCTCTTCAGAACTTATGATCAGCTCTTTTGCTCTGTTATTTTTACCTTGCTGTATTTCGGTGCAACGATCTACAGAATAACTTTCTCGTCAACAACGGACTCAATGAAGCACAGGACAAGACAGCTAAGAAATGCACGATCTTCTATGACACACTTTCCTCTAACTGCGACCGTCATCTAGCTTTAACCCTAGCCCTAAAACTATATGTAACATTAACCCAAACGCTAATGCTAAACCTATCCCTAACCCTAAACCTAACCATAACCGTAACCCTATCCATAAGCCTAACCCTAGCCCTATCCCCAACGCTGTCCCTAATCCTAACCCTAACCCTAACCCTAACCCTATCCCTATCCCTAACCCTAACCCTAACCCTAACCCTATCCCTATCCCTACCCTAATAATAAAGCTTATCCTTACCATAATCGCAATGCTAGTCCTAACTCTAACACTATCCTTAAACAGAAATCTTCTGATATATCAGAGCTGTGGGTTGTGTGCTAAACTAAATGCTACTGAAATTATTTTCAATCCGTAGTGAATGAACAGGAGCATAGCAGTTTCAGACCTTCGCAGGACAATCAGCTGCGAGTGTGGGCTTTTCGCCGCTCTGTTTTTTCCAGGAAAATAGCAGAGGCCGAAGATCTCCTGCAGCTACTGACTACTATGTCTTGTGGACAAAACTGTTTCTCGAACGTAGATATGCCCATGAAGCTCACAGCCCACTGACTCTATTCGATTGAATTTCCTTCTGATAGAATAGCAAGGAATTCATGGAAAGCTTCCAAACAACTAGGGAATCAGGATGTTTCATAAGGGTCCCGTATTAGAAAACTTCATCTCCAGCGGGTAACACTAGGTCAATGGACTCGTTTCAGTAGAGTGCGGAATGTGTGGGATGCCGCTAGAAGCCACCGATTTAGAACGTCATTTCAATTGGTTTTCTGTATGATCACCGTGGCGGTAACTTTGCTAGTCACAGAGTTGTGGAATCACGTTCCCCAAATCAGATGAGTGAACGGAAGCACAGGACTATGCCGACTATGACCTAGAGTCAGCTTAGCTAACATTGTTTTCGCCAAATTATGCGTTCTGCGAGGAAAGCGTATCCGGACGTTGGAAGGCCGCTAGGCCCTGATACGAGACTTGGCCTCCAAGTCTCTGAAGATCTAAGGGAATATGAATGTCAGAGTAGCCTGTGGGACTCCCAGTGGAAGATAATACATTCCTGAAGATTTGTTTGCTCCTCAAACTCACCCGGGAATCAACCTATTTCGTAGGAAGCGGGTTTTTCTCCAAAGCCGTCTCAGTGTTCAACGTCTTCTCAATGTGGTCATTTCAGTAGCAGATGTGCTGGGAGAAGAAGACTGTAGCCTAAGAAACCATGGAGACTATACTACGTGCCTCGGACTCCACCCGTTCGTGAAGCATTCAAAGAGGAAGAAGCTAAAAGTACCTCATGGGCCTACCAGGCCATTCATTCCACTCTGAGAATACAGCAGGGAAGACTTTGCGCTCCCCTGCATCATTCAGGAATTATGTCAAGTCGTGCGAAAAGTGTTGTCAACAAAAGCCATCCACACTATTTGACGTGTTAGCAATGTTCTCAATTCAGTAGGAGATGAAAGCAGTGGTGTGTCACATAGTACGTGCTCTTGTCAGCATCCTGTCCAAGAACGTTGCAGCAATGTAGGATCTCCGGCTCGTGTCTTAGCCCAAGAGCTACTGAAACGATCTCCCGTCAGCAACGGAGGGAATGCTAGCATAGCACTTTCTGATCCTTGAAGCGGAATGAGCTTCCACAGTAGAGTTTTCTCCTAGGTACTTTTTCCATGAGAAAAGCGTAGACCCAGGAAGAATAGAGGCAACAGCCTACTACCTCACTTTGCCCATACAGTGTTTTCAACGTAGAAATACATGTGCAGCTAGCAGTCCCCTTACTCTATTCGAGTGACTCTCTCACACAGCGCAGGGGTGAACGGTTTGAAAGCTGCCAAGTTACTCGGGAAGCAACATGTTCCTGAGAAGTGGCTTTAAGCATGAACGCAGCACTAGATCAATGTGCTCATAGCAGTTGAATTGGAAATGAGTGCCTTATACCACATCACATACCCTCTTCAGAACTTATGATCAGCTCTTTTGCTCTGTTATTTTTACCTTGCTGTATTTCGGTGCAACGATCTACAGAATAACTTTCTCGTCAACAACGGACTCAATGAAGCACAGGACAAGACAGCTAAGAAATGCACGATCTTCTATGACACACTTTCCTCTAACTGCGACCGTCATCTAGCTTTAGCCCTAGCCCTAAAACTATATGTAACATTAACCCAAACGCTAATGCTAAACCTATCCCTAACCCTAAACCTAACCATAACCGTAACCCTATCCATAAGCCTAACCCTAGCCCTATCCCCAACGCTGTCCGTAATCCTAACCCTAACCCTAACCCTAACCCTATCCCTATCCCTAACCCTAACCCTAACCCTAACCCTATCCCTATCCCTACCCTAATAATAAAGCTTATCCTTACCATAATCGCAATGCTAGTCCTAACTCTAACACTATCCTTAAACAGAAATCTTCTGATATATCAGAGCTGTGGGTTGTGTGCTAAACTAAATGCTACTGAAATTATTTTCAATCCGTAGTGAATGAACAGGAGCATAGCAGTTTCAGACCTTCGCAGGACAATCAGCTGCGAGTGTGGGCTTTTCGCCGCTCTGTTTTTTCCAGGAAAATAGCAGAGGCCGAAGATCTCCTGCAGCTACTGACTACTATGTCTTGTGGACAAAACTGTTTCTCGAACGTAGATATGCCCATGAAGCTCACAGCCCACTGACTCTATTCGATTGAATTTCCTTCTGATAGAATAGCAAGGAATTCATGGAAAGCTTCCAAACAACTAGGGAATCAGGATGTTTCATAAGGGTCCCGTATTAGAAAACTTCATCTCCAGCGGGTAACACTAGGTCAATGGACTCGTTTCAGTAGTTGCGGAATGTGTGGGATGCCGCTAGAAGCCACCGATTTAGAACGTCATTTCAATTGGTTTTCTGTATGATCACCGTGGCGGTAACTTTGCTAGTCACAGAGTTGTGGAATCACGTTCCCCAAATCAGATGAGTGAACGGAAGCACAGGACTATGCCGACTATGACCTAGAGTCAGCTTAGCTACCACTGTTTTCGCCAAAATATGCGTTCTGCGAGGAAAGCGTATCCGGACGTTGGAAGGCCGCTAGGCCCTGATACGAGACTTGGCCTCCAAGTCTCTGAAGATCTAAGGGAATATGAATGTCAGAGTAGCCTGTGGGACTCCCAGTGGAAGATAATACATTCCTGAAGATTTGTTTGCTCCTCAAACTCACCCGGGAATCAACCTATTTCGTAGGAAGCGGGTTTTTCTCCAAAGCCGTCTCAGTGTTCAACGTCTTCTCAATGTGGTCATTTCAGTAGCAGATGTGCTGGGAGAAGAAGACTGTAGCCTAAGAAACCATGGAGACTATACTACGTGCCTCGGACTCCACCCGTTCGTGAAGCATTCAAAGAGGAAGAAGCTAAAAGTACCTCATGGGCCTACCAGGCCATTCATTCCACTCTGAGAATACAGCAGGGAAGACTTTGCGCTCCCCTGCATCATTCAGGAATTATATCAAGTCGTGCGAAAAGTGTTGTCAACAAAAGCCATCCACACTATTTGACGTGTTAGCAATGTTCTCAATTCAGTAGGAGATGAAAGCAGTGGTGTGTCACATAGTACGTACTCTTGTCAGCATCCTGTCCAAGAACGTTGCAGCAATGTAGGATCTCCGGCTCGTGTCTTAGCCCAAGAGCTACTGAAACGATCTCCCGTCAGCAACGGAGGGAATGCTAGCATAGCACTTTGTGATCCTTGAAGCGGAATGAGCTTCCACAGTAGAGTTTTCTCCTAGGTACTTTTTCCATGAGAAAAGCGTAGACCCAGGAAGAATAGAGGCAACAGCCTACTACCTCACTTTGCCCATACAGTGTTTTCAACGTAGAAATACATGTGCAGCTAGCAGTCCCCTTACTCTATTCGAGTGACTCTCTCACACAGCGCAGGGGTGAACGGTTTGAAAGCTGCCAAGTTACTCGGGAAGCAACATGTTCCTGAGAAGTGGCTTTAAGCATGAACGCAGCACTAGATCAATGTGCTCATAGCAGTTGAATTGGAAATGAGTGCCTTATACCACATCACATACCCTCTTCAGAACTTATGATCAGCTCTTTTGCTCTGTTATTTTTACCTTGCTGTATTTCGGTGCAACGATCTACAGAATAACTTTCTCGTCAACAACGGACTCAATGAAGCACAGGACAAGACAGCTAAGAAATGCACGATCTTCTATGACACACTTTCCTCTAACTGCGACCGTCATCTAGCTTTAGCCCTAGCCCTAAAACTATATGTAACATTAACCCAAACGCTAATGCTAAACCTATCCCTAACCCTAAACCTAACCATAACCGTAACCCTATCCATAAGCCTAACCCTAGCCCTATCCCCAACGCTGTCCCTAATCCTAACCCTAACCCTAACCCTAACCCTATCCCTATCCCTAACCCTAACCCTAACCCTAACCCTATCCCTATCCCTAACCCTAACCCTAACCCTAACCCTATCCCTATCCCTACCCTAATGATAAAGCTTATCCTTACCATAATCGCAATGCTAGTCCTAACTCTAACACTATCCTTAAACAGAAATCTTCTGATATATCAGAGCTGTGGGTTGTGTGCTAAACTAAATGCTACTGAAATTATTTTCAATCCGTAGTGAATGAACAGGAGCATAGCAGTTTCAGACCTTCGCAGGACAATCAGCTGCGAGTGTGGGCTTTTCGCCGCTCTGTTTTTTCCAGGAAAATAGCAGAGGCCGAAGATCTCCTGCAGCTACTGACTACTATGTCTTGTGGACAAAACTGTTTCTCGAACGTAGATATGCCCATGAAGCTCACAGCCCACTGACTCTATTCGATTGAATTTCCTTCTGATAGAATAGCAAGGAATTCATGGAAAGCTTCCAAACAACTAGGGAATCAGGATGTTTCATAAGGGTCCCTTATTAGAAAACTTCATCTCCAGCGGGTAACACTAGGTCAATGGACTCGTTTCAGTAGAGTGCGGAATGTGTGGGATGCCGCTAGAAGCCACCGATTTAGAACGTCATTTCAATTGGTTTTCTGTATGATCACCGTGGCGGTAACTTTGCTAGTCACAGAGTTGTGGAATCACGTTCCCCAAATCAGATGAGTGAACGGAAGCACAGGACTATGCCGACTATGACCTAGAGTCAGCTTAGCTACCACTGTTTTCGCCAAAATATGCGTTCTGCGAGGAAAGCGTATCCGGACGTTGGAAGGCTGCTAGGCCCTGATACGAGACTTGGCCTCCAAGTCTCTGAAGATCTAAGGGAATATGAATGTCAGAGTAGCCTGTGGGACTCCCAGTGGAAGATAATACATTCCTGAAGATTTGTTTGCTCCTCAAACTCACCCGGGAATCAACCTATTTCGTAGGAAGCGGGTTTTTCTCCAAAGCCGTCTCAGTGTTCAACGTCTTCTCAATGTGGTCATTTCAGTAGCAGATGTGCTGGGAGAAGAAGACTGTAGCCTAAGAAACCATGGAGACTATACTACGTGCCTCGGACTCCACCCGTTCGTGAAGCATTCAAAGAGGAAGAAGCTAAAAGTACCTCATGGGCCTACCAGGCCATTCATTCCACTCTGAGAATACAGCAGGGAAGACTTTGCGCTCCCCTGCATCATTCAGGAATTATATCAAGTCGTGCGAAAAGTGTTGTCAACAAAAGCCATCCACACTATTTGACGTGTTAGCAATGTTCTCAATTCAGCAGGAGATGAAAGCAGTGGTGTGTCACATAGTACGTACTCTTGTCAGCATCCTGTCCAAGAACGTTGCAGCAATGTAGGATCTCCGGCTCGTGTCTTAGCCCAAGAGCTACTGAAACGATCTCCCGTCAGCAACGGAGGGAATGCTAGCATAGCACTTTGTGATCCTTGAAGCGGAATGAGCTTCCACAGTAGAGTTTTCTCCTAGGTACTTTTTCCATGAGAAAAGCGTAGACCCAGGAAGAATAGAGGCAACAGCCTACTACCTCACTTTGCCCATACAGTGTTTTCAACGTAGAAATACATGTGCAGCTAGCAGTCCCCTTACTCTATTCGAGTGACTCTCTCACACAGCGCAGGGGTGAACGGTTTGAAAGCTGCCAAGTTACTCGGGAAGCAACATGTTCCTGAGAAGTGGCTTTAAGCATGAACGCAGCACTAGATCAATGTGCTCATAGCAGTTGAATTGGAAATGAGTGCCTTATACCACATCACATACCCTCTTCAGAACTTATGATCAGCTCTTTTGCTCTGTTATTTTTACCTTGCTGTATTTCGGTGCAACGATCTACAGAATAACTTTCTCGTCAACAACGGACTCAATGAAGCACAGGACAAGACAGCTAAGAAATGCACGATCTTCTATGACACACTTTCCTCTAACTGCGACCGTCAACTAGCTTTAGCCCTAGCCCTAAAACTATATGTAACATTAACCCAAACGCTAATGCTAAACCTATCCCTAACCCTAAACCTAACCATAACCGTAACCCTATCCATAAGCCTAACCCTAGCCCTATCCCCAACGCTGTCCCTAATCCTAACCCTAACCCTAACCCTAACCCTATCCCTATCCCTAACCCTAACCCTAACCCTAACCCTATCCCTATCCCTACCCTAATAATAAAGCTTATCCTTACCATAATCGCAATGCTAGTCCTAACTCTAACACTATCCTTAAACAGAAATCTTCTGATATATCAGAGCTGTGGGTTGTGTGCTAAACTAAATGCTACTGAAATTATTTTCAATCCGTAGTGAATGAACAGGAGCATAGCAGTTTCAGACCTTCGCAGGACAATCAGCTGCGAGCGTGGGCTTTTCGCCGCTCTGTTTTTTCCAGGAAAATAGCAGAGGCCGAAGATCTCCTGCAGCTACTGACTACTATGTCTTGTGGACAAAACTGTTTCTCGAACGTAGATATGCCCATGAAGCTCACAGCCCACTGACTCTATTCGATTGAATTTCCTTCTGATAGAATAGCAAGGAATTCATGGAAAATTTCCAAACAACTAGGGAATCAGGATGTTTCATAAGGGTCCCTTATTAGAAAACTTCATCTCCAGCGGGTAACACTAGGTCAATGGACTCGTTTCAGTAGAGTGCGGAATGTGTGGGATGCCGCTAGAAGCCACCGATTTAGAACGTCATTTCAATTGGTTTTCTGTATGATCACCGTGGCGGTAACTTTGCTAGTCACAGAGTTGTGGAATCACGTTCCCCAAATCAGATGAGTGAACGGAAGCACAGGACTATGCCGACTATGACCTAGAGTCAGCTTAGCTACCACTGTTTTCGCCAAAATATGCGTTCTGCGAGGAAAGCGTATCCGGACGTTGGAAGGCCGCTAGGCCCTGATACGAGACTTGGCCTCCAAGTCTCTGAAGATCTAAGGGAATATGAATGTCAGAGTAGCCTGTGGGACTCCCAGTGGAAGATAATACATTCCTGAAGATTTGTTTGCTCCTCAAACTCACCCGGGAATCAACCTATTTCGTAGGAAGCGGGTTTTTCTCCAAAGCCGTCTCAGTGTTCAACGTCTTCTCAATGTGGTCATTTCAGTAGCAGATGTGCTGGGAGAAGAAGACTGTAGCCTAAGAAACCATGGAGACTATACTACGTGCCTCGGACTCCACCCGTTCGTGAAGCATTCAAAGAGGAAGAAGCTAAAAGTACCTCATGGGCCTACCAGGCCATTCATTCCACTCTGAGAATACAGCAGGGAAGACTTTGCGCTCCCCTGCATCATTCAGGAATTATATCAAGTCGTGCGAAAAGTGTTGTCAACAAAAGCCATCCACACTATTTGACGTGTTAGCAATGTTCTCAATTCAGTAGGAGATGAAAGCAGTGGTGTGTCACATAGTACGTACTCTTGTCAGCATCCTGTCCAAGAATGTTGCAGCAATGTAGGATCTCCAGCTCGTGTCTTAGCCCAAGAGCTACTGAAACGATCTCCCGTCAGCAACGGAGGGAATGCTAGCATAGCACTTTGTGATCCTTGAAGCGGAATGAGCTTCCACAGTAGAGTTTTCTCCTAGGTACTTTTTCCATGAGAAAAGCGTAGACCCAGGAAGAATAGAGGCAACAGCCTACTACCTCACTTTGCCCATACAGTGTTTTCAACGTAGAAATACATGTGCAGCTAGCAGTCCCCTTACTCTATTCGAGTGACTCTCTCACACAGCGCAGGGGTGAACGGTTTGAAAGCTGCCAAGTTACTCAGGAAGCAACATGTTCCTGAGAAGTGGCTTTAAGCATGAACGCAGCACTAGATCAATGTGCTCATAGCAGTTGAATTGGAAATGAGTGCCTTATACCACATCACATACCCTCTTCAGAACTTATGATCAGCTCTTTTGCTCTGTTATTTTTACCTTGCTGTATTTCGGTGCAACGATCTACAGAATAACTTTCTCGTCAACAACGGACTCAATGAAGCGCAGGACAAGACAGCTAAGAAATGCACGATCTTCTATGACACACTTTCCTCTAACTGCAACCGTCATCTAGCTTTAGCCCTAGCCCTAAAACTATATGTAACATTAACCCAAACGCTAATGCTAAACCTATCCCTAACCCTAAACCTAACCATAACCGTAACCCTATCCATAAGCCTAACCCTAGCCCTATCCCCAACGCTGTCCCTAATCCTAACCCTAACCCTAACCCTAACCCTATCCCTATCCCTAACCCTAACCCTAACCCTAACCCTATCCCTATCCCTACCCTAATAATAAAGCTTATCCTTCCCATAATCGCAATGCTAGTCCTAACTCTAACACTATCCTTAAACAGAAATCTTCTGATATATCAGAGCTGTGGGTTGCGTGCTAAACTAAATGCTACTGAAATTATTTTCAATCCGTAGTGAATGAACAGGAGCATAGCAGTTTCAGACCTTCGCAGGACAATCAGCTGCGAGCGTGGGCTTTTCCCCGCTCTGTTTTTTCCAGGAAAATAGCAGAGGCCGAAGATCTCCTGCAGCTACTGACTACTATGTCTTGTGGACAAAACTGTTTCTCGAACGTAGATATGCCCATGAAGCTCACAGCCCACTGACTCTATTCGATTGAATTTTCTTCTGATAGAATAGCAAGGAATTCATGGAAAGCTTCCAAACAACTAGGGAATCAGGATGTTTCATAAGGGTCCCTTATTAGAAAACTTCATCTCCAGCGGGTAACACTAGGTCAATGGACTCGTTTCAGTAGAGTGCGGAATGTGTGGGATGCCGCTAGAAGCCACCGATTTAGAACGTCATTTCAATTGGTTTTCTGTATGATCACCGTGGCGGTAACTTTGCTAGTCACAGAGTTGTGGAATCACGTTCCCCAAATCAGATGAGTGAACGGAAGCACAGGACTATGCCGACTATGACCTAGAGTCAGCTTAGCTACCACTGTTTTCGCCAAAATATGCGTTCTGCGAGGAAAGCGTATCCGGACGTTGGAAGGCTGCTAGGCCCTGATACGAGACTTGGCCTCCAAGTCTCTGAAGATCTAAGGGAATATGAATGTCAGAGTAGCCTGTGGGACTCCCAGTGGAAGATAATACATTCCTGAAGATTTGTTTGCTCCTCAAACTCACCCGGGAATCAACCTATTTCGTAGGAAGCGGGTTTTTCTCCAAAGCCGTCTCAGTGTTCAACGTCTTCTCAATGTGGTCATTTCAGTAGCAGATGTGCTGGGAGAAGAAGACTGTAGCCTAAGAAACCATGGAGACTATACTACGTGCCTCGGACTCCACCCGTTCGTGAAGCATTCAAAGAGGAAGAAGCTAAAAGTACCTCATGGGCCTACCAGGCCATTCATTCCACTCTGAGAATACAGCAGGGAAGACTTTGCGCTCCCCTGCATCATTCAGGAATTATATCAAGTCGTGCGAAAAGTGTTGTCAACAAAAGCCATCCACACTATTTGACGTGTTAGCAATGTTCTCAATTCAGTAGGAGATGAAAGCAGTGGTGTGTCACATAGTACGTACTCTTGTCAGCATCCTGTCCAAGAATGTTGCAGCAATGTAGGATCTCCGGCTCGTGTCTTAGCCCAAGAGCTACTGAAACGATCTCCCGTCAGCAACGGAGGGAATGCTAGCATAGCACTTTGTGATCCTTGAAGCGGAATGAGCTTCCACAGTAGAGTTTTCTCCTAGGTACTTTTTCCATGAGAAAAGCGTAGACCCAGGAAGAATAGAGGCAACAGCCTACTACCTCACTTTGCCCATACAGTGTTTTCAACGTAGAAATACATGTGCAGCTAGCAGTCCCCTTACTCTATTCGAGTGACTCTCTCACACAGCGCAGGGGTGAACGGTTTGAAAGCTGCCAAGTTACTCGCGAAGCAACATGTTCCTGAGAAGTGGCTTTAAGCATGAACGCAGCACTAGATCAATGTGCTCATAGCAGTTGAATTGGAAATGAGTGCCTTATACCACATCACATACCCTCTTCAGAACTTATGATCAGCTCTTTTGCTCTGTTATTTTTACCTTGCTGTATTTCGGTGCAACGATCTACAGAATAACTTTCTCGTCAACAACGGACTCAATGAAGCACAGGACAAGACAGCTAAGAAATGCACGATCTTCTATGACACACTTTCCTCTAACTGCAACCGTCATCTAGCTTTAGCCCTAGCCCTAAAACTATATGTAACATTAACCCAAACGCTAATGCTAAACCTATCCCTAACCCTAAACCTAACCATAACCGTAACCCTATCCATAAGCCTAACCCTAGCCCTATCCCCAACGCTGTCCCTAATCCTAACCCTAACCCTAACCCTAACCCTATCCCTATCCCTAACCCTAACCCTAACCCTAACCCTATCCCTATCCCTAACCCTAACCCTAACCCTAACCCTATCCCTATCCCTACCCTAATGATAAAGCTTATCCTTACCATAATCGCAATGCTAGTCCTAACTCTAACACTATCCTTAAACAGAAATCTTCTGATATATCAGAGCTGTGGGTTGTGTGCTAAACTAAATGCTACTGAAATTATTTTCAATCCGTAGTGAATGAACAGGAGCATAGCAGTTTCAGACCTTCGCAGGACAATCAGCTGCGAGTGTGGGCTTTTCGCCGCTCTGTTTTTTCCAGGAAAATAGCAGAGGCCGAAGATCTCCTGCAGCTACTGACTACTATGTCTTGTGGACAAAACTGTTTCTCGAACGTAGATATGCCCATGAAGCTCACAGCCCACTGACTCTATTCGATTGAATTTCCTTCTGATAGAATAGCAAGGAATTCATGGAAAATTTCCAAACAACTAGGGAATCAGGATGTTTCATAAGGGTCCCTTATTAGAAAACTTCATCTCCAGCGGGTAACACTAGGTCAATGGACTCGTTTCAGTAGAGTGCGGAATGTGTGGGATGCCGCTAGAAGCCACCGATTTAGAACGTCATTTCAATTGGTTTTCTGTATGATCACCGTGGCGGTAACTTTGCTAGTCACAGAGTTGTGGAATCACGTTCCCCAAATCAGATGAGTGAACGGAAGCACAGGACTATGCCGACTATGACCTAGAGTCAGCTTAGCTACCACTGTTTTCGCCAAAATATGCGTTCTGCGAGGAAAGCGTATCCGGACGTTGGAAGGCTGCTAGGCCCTGATACGAGACTTGGCCTCCAAGTCTCTGAAGATCTAAGGGAATATGAATGTCAGAGTAGCCTGTGGGACTCCCAGTGGAAGATAATACATTCCTGAAGATTTGTTTGCTCCTCAAACTCACCCGGGAATCAACCTATTTCGTAGGAAGCGGGTTTTTCTCCAAAGCCGTCTCAGTGTTCAACGTCTTCTCAATGTGGTCATTTCAGTAGCAGATGTGCTGGGAGAAGAAGACTGTAGCCTAAGAAACCATGGAGACTATACTACGTGCCTCGGACTCCACCCGTTCGTGAAGCATTCAAAGAGGAAGAAGCTAAAAGTACCTCATGGGCCTACCAGGCCATTCATTCCACTCTGAGAATACAGCAGGGAAGACTTTGCGCTCCCCTGCATCATTCAGGAATTATATCAAGTCGTGCGAAAAGTGTTGTCAACAAAAGCCATCCACACTATTTGACGTGTTAGCAATGTTCTCAATTCAGCAGGAGATGAAAGCAGTGGTGTGTCACATAGTACGTACTCTTGTCAGCATCCTGTCCAAGAACGTTGCAGCAATGTAGGATCTCCGGCTCGTGTCTTAGCCCAAGAGCTACTGAAACGATCTCCCGTCAGCAACGGAGGGAATGCTAGCATAGCACTTTGTGATCCTTGAAGCGGAATGAGCTTCCACAGTAGAGTTTTCTCCTAGGTACTTTTTCCATGAGAAAAGCGTAGACCCAGGAAGAATAGAGGCAACAGCCTACTACCTCACTTTGCCCATACAGTGTTTTCAACGTAGAAATACATGTGCAGCTAGCAGTCCCCTTACTCTATTCGAGTGACTCTCTCACACAGCGCAGGGGTGAACGGTTTGAAAGCTGCCAAGTTACTCGGGAAGCAACATGTTCCTGAGAAGTGGCTTTAAGCATGAACGCAGCACTAGATCAATGTGCTCATAGCAGTTGAATTGGAAATGAGTGCCTTATACCACATCACATACCCTCTTCAGAACTTATGATCAGCTCTTTTGCTCTGTTATTTTTACCTTGCTGTATTTCGGTGCAACGATCTACAGAATAACTTTCTCGTCAACAACGGACTCAATGAAGCACAGGACAAGACAGCTAAGAAATGCACGATCTTCTATGACACACTTTCCTCTAACTGCGACCGTCAACTAGCTTTAGCCCTAGCCCTAAAACTATATGTAACATTAACCCAAACGCTAATGCTAAACCTATCCCTAACCCTAAACCTAACCATAACCGTAACCCTATCCATAAGCCTAACCCTAGCCCTATCCCCAACGCTGTCCCTAATCCTAACCCTAACCCTAACCCTAACCCTATCCCTATCCCTAACCCTAACCCTAACCCTAACCCTATCCCTATCCCTACCCTAATAATAAAGCTTATCCTTACCATAATCGCAATGCTAGTCCTAACTCTAACACTATCCTTAAACAGAAATCTTCTGATATATCAGAGCTGTGGGTTGTGTGCTAAACTAAATGCTACTGAAATTATTTTCAATCCGTAGTGAATGAACAGGAGCATAGCAGTTTCAGACCTTCGCAGGACAATCAGCTGCGAGCGTGGGCTTTTCGCCGCTCTGTTTTTTCCAGGAAAATAGCAGAGGCCGAAGATCTCCTGCAGCTACTGACTACTATGTCTTGTGGACAAAACTGTTTCTCGAACGTAGATATGCCCATGAAGCTCACAGCCCACTGACTCTATTCGATTGAATTTCCTTCTGATAGAATAGCAAGGAATTCATGGAAAATTTCCAAACAACTAGGGAATCAGGATGTTTCATAAGGGTCCCTTATTAGAAAACTTCATCTCCAGCGGGTAACACTAGGTCAATGGACTCGTTTCAGTAGAGTGCGGAATGTGTGGGATGCCGCTAGAAGCCACCGATTTAGAACGTCATTTCAATTGGTTTTCTGTATGATCACCGTGGCGGTAACTTTGCTAGTCACAGAGTTGTGGAATCACGTTCCCCAAATCAGATGAGTGAACGGAAGCACAGGACTATGCCGACTATGACCTAGAGTCAGCTTAGCTACCACTGTTTTCGCCAAAATATGCGTTCTGCGAGGAAAGCGTATCCGGACGTTGGAAGGCCGCTAGGCCCTGATACGAGACTTGGCCTCCAAGTCTCTGAAGATCTAAGGGAATATGAATGTCAGAGTAGCCTGTGGGACTCCCAGTGGAAGATAATACATTCCTGAAGATTTGTTTGCTCCTCAAACTCACCCGGGAATCAACCTATTTCGTAGGAAGCGGGTTTTTCTCCAAAGCCGTCTCAGTGTTCAACGTCTTCTCAATGTGGTCATTTCAGTAGCAGATGTGCTGGGAGAAGAAGACTGTAGCCTAAGAAACCATGGAGACTATACTACGTGCCTCGGACTCCACCCGTTCGTGAAGCATTCAAAGAGGAAGAAGCTAAAAGTACCTCATGGGCCTACCAGGCCATTCATTCCACTCTGAGAATACAGCAGGGAAGACTTTGCGCTCCCCTGCATCATTCAGGAATTATATCAAGTCGTGCGAAAAGTGTTGTCAACAAAAGCCATCCACACTATTTGACGTGTTAGCAATGTTCTCAATTCAGTAGGAGATGAAAGCAGTGGTGTGTCACATAGTACGTACTCTTGTCAGCATCCTGTCCAAGAATGTTGCAGCAATGTAGGATCTCCAGCTCGTGTCTTAGCCCAAGAGCTACTGAAACGATCTCCCGTCAGCAACGGAGGGAATGCTAGCATAGCACTTTGTGATCCTTGAAGCGGAATGAGCTTCCACAGTAGAGTTTTCTCCTAGGTACTTTTTCCATGAGAAAAGCGTAGACCCAGGAAGAATAGAGGCAACAGCCTACTACCTCACTTTGCCCATACAGTGTTTTCAACGTAGAAATACATGTGCAGCTAGCAGTCCCCTTACTCTATTCGAGTGACTCTCTCACACAGCGCAGGGGTGAACTGTTTGAAAGCTGCCAAGTTACTCAGGAAGCAACATGTTCCTGAGAAGTGGCTTTAAGCATGAACGCAGCACTAGATCAATGTGCTCATAGCAGTTGAATTGGAAATGAGTGCCTTATACCACATCACATACCCTCTTCAGAACTTATGATCAGCTCTTTTGCTCTGTTATTTTTACCTTGCTGTATTTCGGTGCAACGATCTACAGAATAACTTTCTCGTCAACAACGGACTCAATGAAGCGCAGGACAAGACAGCTAAGAAATGCACGATCTTCTATGACACACTTTCCTCTAACTGCAACCGTCATCTAGCTTTAGCCCTAGCCCTAAAACTATATGTAACATTAACCCAAACGCTAATGCTAAACCTATCCCTAACCCTAAACCTAACCATAACCGTAACCCTATCCATAAGCCTAACCCTAGCCCTATCCCCAACGCTGTCCCTAATCCTAACCCTAACCCTAACCCTAACCCTATCCCTATCCCTAACCCTAACCCTAACCCTAACCCTATCCCTATCCCTACCCTAATAATAAAGCTTATCCTTACCTTAATCGCAATGCTAGTCCTAACTCTAACACTATCCTTAAACAGAAATCTTCTGATATATCAGAGCTGTGGGTTGTGTGCTAAACTAAATGCTACTGAAATTATTTTCAATCCGTAGTGAATGAACAGGAGCATAGCAGTTTCAGACCTTCGCAGGACAATCAGCTGCGAGTGTGGGCTTTTCGCCGCTCTGTTTTTTCCAGGAAAATAGCAGAGGCCGAAGATCTCCTGCAGCTACTGACTACTATGTCTTGTGGACAAAACTGTTTCTCGAACGTAGATATGCCCATGAAGCTCACAGCCCACTGACTCTATTCGATTGAATTTCCTTCTGATAGAATAGCAAGGAATTCATGGAAAGCTTCCAAACAACTAGGGAATCAGGATGTTTCATAAGGGTCCCGTATTAGAAAACTTCATCTCCAGCGGGTAACACTAGGTCAATGGACTCGTTTCAGTAGAGTGCGGAATGTGTGGGATGCCGCTAGAAGCCACCGATTTAGAACGTCATTTCAATTGGTTTTCTGTATGATCACCGTGGCGGTAACTTTGCTAGTCACAGAGTTGTGGAATCACGTTCCCCAAATCAGATGAGTGAACGGAAGCACAGGACTATGCCGACTATGACCTAGAGTCAGCTTAGCTAACATTGTTTTCGCCAAATTATGCGTTCTGCGAGGAAAGCGTATCCGGACGTTGGAAGGCCGCTAGGCCCTGATACGAGACTTGGCCTCCAAGTCTCTGAAGATCTAAGGGAATATGAATGTCAGAGTAGCCTGTGGGACTCCCAGTGGAAGATAATACATTCCTGAAGATTTGTTTGCTCCTCAAACTCACCCGGGAATCAACCTATTTCGTAGGAAGCGGGTTTTTCTCCAAAGCCGTCTCAGTGTTCAACGTCTTCTCAATGTGGTCATTTCAGTAGCAGATGTGCTGGGAGAAGAAGACTGTAGCCTAAGAAACCATGGAGACTATACTACGTGCCTCGGACTCCACCCGTTCGTGAAGCATTCAAAGAGGAAGAAGCTAAAAGTACCTCATGGGCCTACCAGGCCATTCATTCCACTCTGAGAATACAGCAGGGAAGACTTTGCGCTCCCCTGCATCATTCAGGAATTATGTCAAGTCGTGCGAAAAGTGTTGTCAACAAAAGCCATCCACACTATTTGACGTGTTAGCAATGTTCTCAATTCAGTAGGAGATGAAAGCAGTGGTGTGTCACATAGTACGTGCTCTTGTCAGCATCCTGTCCAAGAACGTTGCAGCAATGTAGGATCTCCGGCTCGTGTCTTAGCCCAAGAGCTACTGAAACGATCTCCCGTCAGCAACGGAGGGAATGCTAGCATAGCACTTTGTGATCCTTGAAGCGGAATGAGCTTCCACAGTAGAGTTTTCTCCTAGGTACTTTTTCCATGAGAAAAGCGTAGACCCAGGAAGAATAGAGGCAACAGCCTACTACCTCACTTTGCCCATACAGTGTTTTCAACGTAGAAATACATGTGCAGCTAGCAGTCCCCTTACTCTATTCGAGTGACTCTCTCACACAGCGCAGGGGTGAACGGTTTGAAAGCTGCCAAGTTACTCGGGAAGCAACATGTTCCTGAGAAGTGGCTTTAAGCATGAACGCAGCACTAGATCAATGTGCTCATAGCAGTTGAATTGGAAATGAGTGCCTTATACCACATCACATACCCTCTTCAGAACTTATGATCAGCTCTTTTGCTCTGTTATTTTTACCTTGCTGTATTTCGGTGCAACGATCTACAGAATAACTTTCTCGTCAACAACGGACTCAATGAAGCACAGGACAAGACAGCTAAGAAATGCACGATCTTCTATGACACACTTTCCTCTAACTGCGACCGTCATCTAGCTTTAGCCCTAGCCCTAAAACTATATGTAACATTAACCCAAACGCTAATGCTAAACCTATCCCTAACCCTAAACCTAACCATAACCGTAACCCTATCCATAAGCCTAACCCTAGCCCTATCCCCAACGCTGTCCCTAATCCTAACCCTAACCCTAACCCTAACCCTATCCCTATCCCTAACCCTAACCCTAACCCTAACCCTATCCCTATCCCTAACCCTAACCCTAACCCTAACCCTATCCCTATCCCTACCCTAATGATAAAGCTTATCCTTACCATAATCGCAATGCTAGTCCTAACTCTAACACTATCCTTAAACAGAAATCTTCTGATATATCAGAGCTGTGGGTTGTGTGCTAAACTAAATGCTACTGAAATTATTTTCAATCCGTAGTGAATGAACAGGAGCATAGCAGTTTCAGACCTTCGCAGGACAATCAGCTGCGAGTGTGGGCTTTTCGCCGCTCTGTTTTTTCCAGGAAAATAGCAGAGGCCGAAGATCTCCTGCAGCTACTGACTACTATGTCTTGTGGACAAAACTGTTTCTCGAACGTAGATATGCCCGTGAAGCTCACAGCCCACTGACTCTATTCGATTGAATTTCCTTCTGATAGAATAGCAAGGAATTCATGGAAAGCTTCCAAACAACTAGGGAATCAGGATGTTTCATAAGGGTCCCGTATTAGAAAACTTCATCTCCAGCGGGTAACACTAGGTCAATGGACTCGTTTCAGTAGAGTGCGGAATGTGTGGGATGCCGCTGGAAGCCACCGATTTAGAACGTCATTTCAATTGGTTTTCTGTATGATCACCGTGGCGGTAACTTTGCTAGTCACAGAGTTGTGGAATCACGTTCCCCAAATCAGATGAGTGAACGGAAGCACAGGACTATGCCGACTATGACCTAGAGTCAGCTTAGCTAACATTGTTTTCGCCAAATTATGCGTTCTGCGAGGAAAGCGTATCCGGACGTTGGAAGGCCGCTAGGCCCTGATACGAGACTTGGCCTCCAAGTCTCTGAAGATCTAAGGGAATATGAATGTCAGAGTAGCCTGTGGGACTCCCAGTGGAAGATAATACATTCCTGAAGATTTGTTTGCTCCTCAAACTCACCCGGGAATCAACCTATTTCGTAGGAAGCGGGTTTTTCTCCAAAGCCGTCTCAGTGTTCAACGTCTTCTCAATGTGGTCATTTCAGTAGCAGATGTGCTGGGAGAAGAAGACTGTAGCCTAAGAAACCATGGAGACTATACTACGTGCCTCGGACTCCACCCGTTCGTGAAGCATTCAAAGAGGAAGAAGCTAAAAGTACCTCATGGGCCTACCAGGCCATTCATTCCACTCTGAGAATACAGCAGGGAAGACTTTGCGCTCCCCTGCATCATTCAGGAATTATATCAAGTCGTGCGAAAAGTGTTGTCAACAAAAGCCATCCACACTATTTGACGTGTTAGCAATGTTCTCAATTCAGTAGGAGATGAAAGCAGTGGTGTGTCACATAGTACGTACTCTTGTCAGCATCCTGTCCAAGAACGTTGCAGCAATGTAGGATCTCCGGCTCGTGTCTTAGCCCAAGAGCTACTGAAACGATCTCCCGTCAGCAACGGAGGGAATGCTAGCATAGCACTTTGTGATCCTTGAAGCGGAATGAGCTTCCACAGTAGAGTTTTCTCCTAGGTACTTTTTCCATGAGAAAAGCGTAGACCCAGGAAGAATAGAGGCAACAGCCTACTACCTCACTTTGCCCATACAGTGTTTTCAACGTAGAAATACATGTGCAGCTAGCAGTCCCCTTACTCTATTCGAGTGACTCTCTCACACAGCGCAGGGGTGAACGGTTTGAAAGCTGCCAAGTTACTCGGGAAGCAACATGTTCCTGAGAAGTGGCTTTAAGCATGAACGCAGCACTAGATCAATGTGCTCATAGCAGTTGAATTGGAAATGAGTGCCTTATACCACATCACATACCCTCTTCAGAACTTATGATCAGCTCTTTTGCTCTGTTATTTTTACCTTGCTGTATTTCGGTGCAACGATCTACAGAATAACTTTCTCGTCAACAACGGACTCAATGAAGCACAGGACAAGACAGCTAAGAAATGCACGATCTTCTATGACACACTTTCCTCTAACTGCGACCGTCAACTAGCTTTAGCCCTAGCCCTAAAACTATATGTAACATTAACCCACGCTAATGCTAAACCTATCCCTAACCCTAAACCTAACCATAACCGTAACCCTATCCATAAGCCTAACCCTAGCCCTATCCCCAACGCTGTCCCTAATCCTAACCCTAACCCTAACCCTAACCCTATCCCTATCCCTAACCCTAACCCTAACCCTAACCCTATCCCTATCCCTACCCTAATAATAAAGCTTATCCTTACCATAATCGCAATGCTAGTCCTAACTCTAACACTATCCTTAAACAGAAATCTTCTGATATATCAGAGCTGTGGGTTGTGTGCTAAACTAAATGCTACTGAAATTATTTTCAATCCGTAGTGAATGAACAGGAGCATAGCAGTTTCAGACCTTCGCAGGACAATCAGCTGCGAGCGTGGGCTTTTCGCCGCTCTGTTTTTTCCAGGAAAATAGCAGAGGCCGAAGATCTCCTGCAGCTACTGACTACTATGTCTTGTGGACAAAACTGTTTCTCGAACGTAGATATGCCCATGAAGCTCACAGCCCACTGACTCTATTCGATTGAATTTCCTTCTGATAGAATAGCAAGGAATTCATGGAAAGCTTCCAAACAACTAGGGAATCAGGATGTTTCATAAGGGTCCCGTATTAGAAAACTTCATCTCCAGCGGGTAACACTAGGTCAATGGACTCGTTTCAGTAGAGTGCGGAATGTGTGGGATGCCGCTAGAAGCCACCGATTTAGAACGTCATTTCAATTGGTTTTCTGTATGATCACCGTGGCGGTAACTTTGCTAGTCACAGAGTTGTGGAATCACGTTCCCCAAATCAGATGAGTGAACGGAAGCACAGGACTATGCCGACTATGACCTAGAGTCAGCTTAGCTACCACTGTTTTCGCCAAAATATGCGTTCTGCGAGGAAAGCGTATCCGGACGTTGGAAGGCCGCTAGGCCCTGATACGAGACTTGGCCTCCAAGTCTCTGAAGATCTAAGGGAATATGAATGTCAGAGTAGCCTGTGGGACTCCCAGTGGAAGATAATACATTCCTGAAGATTTGTTTGCTCCTCAAACTCACCCGGGAATCAACCTATTTCGTAGGAAGCGGGTTTTTCTCCAAAGCCGTCTCAGTGTTCAACGTCTTCTCAATGTGGTCATTTCAGTAGCAGATGTGCTGGGAGAAGAAGACTGTAGCCTAAGAAACCATGGAGACTATACTACGTGCCTCGGACTCCACCCGTTCGTGAAGCATTCAAAGAGGAAGAAGCTAAAAGTACCTCATGGGCCTACCAGGCCATTCATTCCACTCTGAGAATACAGCAGGGAAGACTTTGCGCTCCCCTGCATCATTCAGGAATTATATCAAGTCGTGCGAAAAGTGTTGTCAACAAAAGCCATCCACACTATTTGACGTGTTAGCAATGTTCTCAATTCAGTAGGAGATGAAAGCAGTGGTGTGTCACATAGTACGTACTCTTGTCAGCATCCTGTCCAAGAATGTTGCAGCAATGTAGGATCTCCAGCTCGTGTCTTAGCCCAAGAGCTACTGAAACGATCTCCCGTCAGCAACGGAGGGAATGCTAGCATAGCACTTTGTGATCCTTGAAGCGGAATGAGCTTCCACAGTAGAGTTTTCTCCTAGGTACTTTTTCCATGAGAAAAGCGTAGACCCAGGAAGAATAGAGGCAACAGCCTACTACCTCACTTTGCCCATACAGTGTTTTCAACGTAGAAATACATGTGCAGCTAGCAGTCCCCTTACTCTATTCGAGTGACTCTCTCACACAGCGCAGGGGTGAACGGTTTGAAAGCTGCCAAGTTACTCGGGAAGCAACATGTTCCTGAGAAGTGGCTTTAAGCATGAACGCAGCACTAGATCAATGTGCTCATAGCAGTTGAATTGGAAATGAGTGCCTTATACCACATCACATACCCTCTTCAGAACTTATGATCAGCTCTTTTGCTCTGTTATTTTTACCTTGCTGTATTTCGGTGCAACGATCTACAGAATAACTTTCTCGTCAACAACGGACTCAATGAAGCACAGGACAAGACAGCTAAGAAATGCACGATCTTCTATGACACACTTTCCTCTAACTGCGACCGTCAACTAGCTTTAGCCCTAGCCCTAAAACTATATGTAACATTAACCCACGCTAATGCTAAACCTATCCCTAACCCTAAACCTAACCATAACCGTAACCCTATCCATAAGCCTAACCCTAGCCCTATCCCCAACGCTGTCCCTAATCCTAACCCTAACCCTAACCCTAACCCTATCCCTATCCCTAACCCTACCCCTAACCCTAACCCTATCCCTATCCCTACCCTAATAATAAAGCTTATCCTTACCATAATCGCAATGCTAGTCCTAACTCTAACACTATCCTTAAACAGAAATCTTCTGATATATCAGAGCTGTGGGTTGTGTGCTAAACTAAATGCTACTGAAATTATTTTCAATCCGTAGTGAATGAACAGGAGCATAGCAGTTTCAGACCTTCGCAGGACAATCAGCTGCGAGCGTGGGCTTTTCGCCGCTCTGTTTTTTCCAGGAAAATAGCAGAGGCCGAAGATCTCCTGCAGCTACTGACTACTATGTCTTGTGGACAAAACTGTTTCTCGAACGTAGATATGCCCATGAAGCTCACAGCCCACTGACTCTATTCGATTGAATTTCCTTCTGATAGAATAGCAAGGAATTCATGGAAAGCTTCCAAACAACTAGGGAATCAGGATGTTTCATAAGGGTCCCGTATTAGAAAACTTCATCTCCAGCGGGTAACACTAGGTCAATGGACTCGTTTCAGTAGAGTGCGGAATGTGTGGGATGCCGCTAGAAGCCACCGATTTAGAACGTCATTTCAATTGGTTTTCTGTATGATCACCGTGGCGGTAACTTTGCTAGTCACAGAGTTGTGGAATCACGTTCCCCAAATCAGATGAGTGAACGGAAGCACAGGACTATGCCGACTATGACCTAGAGTCAGCTTAGCTACCACTGTTTTCGCCAAAATATGCGTTCTGCGAGGAAAGCGTATCCGGACGTTGGAAGGCCGCTAGGCCCTGATACGAGACTTGGCCTCCAAGTCTCTGAAGATCTAAGGGAATATGAATGTCAGAGTAGCCTGTGGGACTCCCAGTGGAAGATAATACATTCCTGAAGATTTGTTTGCTCCTCAAACTCACCCGGGAATCAACCTATTTCGTAGGAAGCGGGTTTTTCTCCAAAGCCGTCTCAGTGTTCAACGTCTTCTCAATGTGGTCATTTCAGTAGCAGATGTGCTGGGAGAAGAAGACTGTAGCCTAAGAAACCATGGAGACTATACTACGTGCCTCGGACTCCACCCGTTCGTGAAGCATTCAAAGAGGAAGAAGCTAAAAGTACCTCATGGGCCTACCAGGCCATTCATTCCACTCTGAGAATACAGCAGGGAAGACTTTGCGCTCCCCTGCATCATTCAGGAATTATATCAAGTCGTGCGAAAAGTGTTGTCAACAAAAGCCATCCACACTATTTGACGTGTTAGCAATGTTCTCAATTCAGTAGGAGATGAAAGCAGTGGTGTGTCACATAGTACGTACTCTTGTCAGCATCCTGTCCAAGAATGTTGCAGCAATGTAGGATCTCCAGCTCGTGTCTTAGCCCAAGAGCTACTGAAACGATCTCCCGTCAGCAACGGAGGGAATGCTAGCATAGCACTTTGTGATCCTTGAAGCGGAATGAGCTTCCACAGTAGAGTTTTCTCCTAGGTACTTTTTCCATGAGAAAAGCGTAGACCCAGGAAGAATAGAGGCAACAGCCTACTACCTCACTTTGCCCATACAGTGTTTTCAACGTAGAAATACATGTGCAGCTAGCAGTCCCCTTACTCTATTCGAGTGACTCTCTCACACAGCGCAGGGGTGAACGGTTTGAAAGCTGCCAAGTTACTCAGGAAGCAACATGTTCCTGAGAAGTGGCTTTAAGCATGAACGCAGCACTAGATCAATGTGCTCATAGCAGTTGAATTGGAAATGAGTGCCTTATACCACATCACATACCCTCTTCAGAACTTATGATCAGCTCTTTTGCTCTGTTATTTTTACCTTGCTGTATTTCGGTGCAACGATCTACAGAATAACTTTCTCGTCAACAACGGACTCAATGAAGCGCAGGACAAGACAGCTAAGAAATGCACGATCTTCTATGACACACTTTCCTCTAACTGCAACCGTCATCTAGCTTTAGCCCTAGCCCTAAAACTATATGTAACATTAACCCAAACGCTAATGCTAAACCTATCCCTAACCCTAAACCTAACCATAACCGTAACCCTATCCATAAGCCTAACCCTAGCCCTATCCCCAACGCTGTCCCTAATCCTAACCCTAACCCTAACCCTAACCCTATCCCTATCCCTAACCCTAACCCTAACCCTAACCCTATCCCTATCCCTACCCTAATAATAAAGCTTATCCTTCCCATAATCGCAATGCTAGTCCTAACTCTAACACTATCCTTAAACAGAAATCTTCTGATATATCAGAGCTGTGGGTTGCGTGCTAAACTAAATGCTACTGAAATTATTTTCAATCCGTAGTGAATGAACAGGAGCATAGCAGTTTCAGACCTTCGCAGGACAATCAGCTGCGAGCGTGGGCTTTTCCCCGCTCTGTTTTTTCCAGGAAAATAGCAGAGGCCGAAGATCTCCTGCAGCTACTGACTACTATGTCTTGTGGACAAAACTGTTTCTCGAACGTAGATATGCCCATGAAGCTCACAGCCCACTGACTCTATTCGATTGAATTTTCTTCTGATAGAATAGCAAGGAATTCATGGAAAGCTTCCAAACAACTAGGGAATCAGGATGTTTCATAAGGGTCCCTTATTAGAAAACTTCATCTCCAGCGGGTAACACTAGGTCAATGGACTCGTTTCAGTAGAGTGCGGAATGTGTGGGATGCCGCTAGAAGCCACCGATTTAGAACGTCATTTCAATTGGTTTTCTGTATGATCACCGTGGCGGTAACTTTGCTAGTCACAGAGTTGTGGAATCACGTTCCCCAAATCAGATGAGTGAACGGAAGCACAGGACTATGCCGACTATGACCTAGAGTCAGCTTAGCTACCACTGTTTTCGCCAAAATATGCGTTCTGCGAGGAAAGCGTATCCGGACGTTGGAAGGCTGCTAGGCCCTGATACGAGACTTGGCCTCCAAGTCTCTGAAGATCTAAGGGAATATGAATGTCAGAGTAGCCTGTGGGACTCCCAGTGGAAGATAATACATTCCTGAAGATTTGTTTGCTCCTCAAACTCACCCGGGAATCAACCTATTTCGTAGGAAGCGGGTTTTTCTCCAAAGCCGTCTCAGTGTTCAACGTCTTCTCAATGTGGTCATTTCAGTAGCAGATGTGCTGGGAGAAGAAGACTGTAGCCTAAGAAACCATGGAGACTATACTACGTGCCTCGGACTCCACCCGTTCGTGAAGCATTCAAAGAGGAAGAAGCTAAAAGTACCTCATGGGCCTACCAGGCCATTCATTCCACTCTGAGAATACAGCAGGGAAGACTTTGCGCTCCCCTGCATCATTCAGGAATTATATCAAGTCGTGCGAAAAGTGTTGTCAACAAAAGCCATCCACACTATTTGACGTGTTAGCAATGTTCTCAATTCAGTAGGAGATGAAAGCAGTGGTGTGTCACATAGTACGTACTCTTGTCAGCATCCTGTCCAAGAATGTTGCAGCAATGTAGGATCTCCGGCTCGTGTCTTAGCCCAAGAGCTACTGAAACGATCTCCCGTCAGCAACGGAGGGAATGCTAGCATAGCACTTTGTGATCCTTGAAGCGGAATGAGCTTCCACAGTAGAGTTTTCTCCTAGGTACTTTTTCCATGAGAAAAGCGTAGACCCAGGAAGAATAGAGGCAACAGCCTACTACCTCACTTTGCCCATACAGTGTTTTCAACGTAGAAATACATGTGCAGCTAGCAGTCCCCTTACTCTATTCGAGTGACTCTCTCACACAGCGCAGGGGTGAACGGTTTGAAAGCTGCCAAGTTACTCGCGAAGCAACATGTTCCTGAGAAGTGGCTTTAAGCATGAACGCAGCACTAGATCAATGTGCTCATAGCAGTTGAATTGGAAATGAGTGCCTTATACCACATCACATACCCTCTTCAGAACTTATGATCAGCTCTTTTGCTCTGTTATTTTTACCTTGCTGTATTTCGGTGCAACGATCTACAGAATAACTTTCTCGTCAACAACGGACTCAATGAAGCACAGGACAAGACAGCTAAGAAATGCACGATCTTCTATGACACACTTTCCTCTAACTGCAACCGTCATCTAGCTTTAGCCCTAGCCCTAAAACTATATGTAACATTAACCCAAACGCTAATGCTAAACCTATCCCTAACCCTAAACCTAACCATAACCGTAACCCTATCCATAAGCCTAACCCTAGCCCTATCCCCAACGCTGTCCCTAATCCTAACCCTAACCCTAACCCTAACCCTATCCCTATCCCTAACCCTAACCCTAACCCTAACCCTATCCCTATCCCTAACCCTAACCCTAACCCTAACCCTATCCCTATCCCTACCCTAATGATAAAGCTTATCCTTACCATAATCGCAATGCTAGTCCTAACTCTAACACTATCCTTAAACAGAAATCTTCTGATATATCAGAGCTGTGGGTTGTGTGCTAAACTAAATGCTACTGAAATTATTTTCAATCCGTAGTGAATGAACAGGAGCATAGCAGTTTCAGACCTTCGCAGGACAATCAGCTGCGAGTGTGGGCTTTTCGCCGCTCTGTTTTTTCCAGGAAAATAGCAGAGGCCGAAGATCTCCTGCAGCTACTGACTACTATGTCTTGTGGACAAAACTGTTTCTCGAACGTAGATATGCCCATGAAGCTCACAGCCCACTGACTCTATTCGATTGAATTTCCTTCTGATAGAATAGCAAGGAATTCATGGAAAATTTCCAAACAACTAGGGAATCAGGATGTTTCATAAGGGTCCCTTATTAGAAAACTTCATCTCCAGCGGGTAACACTAGGTCAATGGACTCGTTTCAGTAGAGTGCGGAATGTGTGGGATGCCGCTAGAAGCCACCGATTTAGAACGTCATTTCAATTGGTTTTCTGTATGATCACCGTGGCGGTAACTTTGCTAGTCACAGAGTTGTGGAATCACGTTCCCCAAATCAGATGAGTGAACGGAAGCACAGGACTATGCCGACTATGACCTAGAGTCAGCTTAGCTACCACTGTTTTCGCCAAAATATGCGTTCTGCGAGGAAAGCGTATCCGGACGTTGGAAGGCTGCTAGGCCCTGATACGAGACTTGGCCTCCAAGTCTCTGAAGATCTAAGGGAATATGAATGTCAGAGTAGCCTGTGGGACTCCCAGTGGAAGATAATACATTCCTGAAGATTTGTTTGCTCCTCAAACTCACCCGGGAATCAACCTATTTCGTAGGAAGCGGGTTTTTCTCCAAAGCCGTCTCAGTGTTCAACGTCTTCTCAATGTGGTCATTTCAGTAGCAGATGTGCTGGGAGAAGAAGACTGTAGCCTAAGAAACCATGGAGACTATACTACGTGCCTCGGACTCCACCCGTTCGTGAAGCATTCAAAGAGGAAGAAGCTAAAAGTACCTCATGGGCCTACCAGGCCATTCATTCCACTCTGAGAATACAGCAGGGAAGACTTTGCGCTCCCCTGCATCATTCAGGAATTATATCAAGTCGTGCGAAAAGTGTTGTCAACAAAAGCCATCCACACTATTTGACGTGTTAGCAATGTTCTCAATTCAGCAGGAGATGAAAGCAGTGGTGTGTCACATAGTACGTACTCTTGTCAGCATCCTGTCCAAGAACGTTGCAGCAATGTAGGATCTCCGGCTCGTGTCTTAGCCCAAGAGCTACTGAAACGATCTCCCGTCAGCAACGGAGGGAATGCTAGCATAGCACTTTGTGATCCTTGAAGCGGAATGAGCTTCCACAGTAGAGTTTTCTCCTAGGTACTTTTTCCATGAGAAAAGCGTAGACCCAGGAAGAATAGAGGCAACAGCCTACTACCTCACTTTGCCCATACAGTGTTTTCAACGTAGAAATACATGTGCAGCTAGCAGTCCCCTTACTCTATTCGAGTGACTCTCTCACACAGCGCAGGGGTGAACGGTTTGAAAGCTGCCAAGTTACTCGGGAAGCAACATGTTCCTGAGAAGTGGCTTTAAGCATGAACGCAGCACTAGATCAATGTGCTCATAGCAGTTGAATTGGAAATGAGTGCCTTATACCACATCACATACCCTCTTCAGAACTTATGATCAGCTCTTTTGCTCTGTTATTTTTACCTTGCTGTATTTCGGTGCAACGATCTACAGAATAACTTTCTCGTCAACAACGGACTCAATGAAGCACAGGACAAGACAGCTAAGAAATGCACGATCTTCTATGACACACTTTCCTCTAACTGCGACCGTCAACTAGCTTTAGCCCTAGCCCTAAAACTATATGTAACATTAACCCAAACGCTAATGCTAAACCTATCCCTAACCCTAAACCTAACCATAACCGTAACCCTATCCATAAGCCTAACCCTAGCCCTATCCCCAACGCTGTCCCTAATCCTAACCCTAACCCTAACCCTAACCCTATCCCTATCCCTAACCCTAACCCTAACCCTAACCCTATCCCTATCCCTACCCTAATAATAAAGCTTATCCTTACCATAATCGCAATGCTAGTCCTAACTCTAACACTATCCTTAAACAGAAATCTTCTGATATATCAGAGCTGTGGGTTGTGTGCTAAACTAAATGCTACTGAAATTATTTTCAATCCGTAGTGAATGAACAGGAGCATAGCAGTTTCAGACCTTCGCAGGACAATCAGCTGCGAGCGTGGGCTTTTCGCCGCTCTGTTTTTTCCAGGAAAATAGCAGAGGCCGAAGATCTCCTGCAGCTACTGACTACTATGTCTTGTGGACAAAACTGTTTCTCGAACGTAGATATGCCCATGAAGCTCACAGCCCACTGACTCTATTCGATTGAATTTCCTTCTGATAGAATAGCAAGGAATTCATGGAAAATTTCCAAACAACTAGGGAATCAGGATGTTTCATAAGGGTCCCTTATTAGAAAACTTCATCTCCAGCGGGTAACACTAGGTCAATGGACTCGTTTCAGTAGAGTGCGGAATGTGTGGGATGCCGCTAGAAGCCACCGATTTAGAACGTCATTTCAATTGGTTTTCTGTATGATCACCGTGGCGGTAACTTTGCTAGTCACAGAGTTGTGGAATCACGTTCCCCAAATCAGATGAGTGAACGGAAGCACAGGACTATGCCGACTATGACCTAGAGTCAGCTTAGCTACCACTGTTTTCGCCAAAATATGCGTTCTGCGAGGAAAGCGTATCCGGACGTTGGAAGGCCGCTAGGCCCTGATACGAGACTTGGCCTCCAAGTCTCTGAAGATCTAAGGGAATATGAATGTCAGAGTAGCCTGTGGGACTCCCAGTGGAAGATAATACATTCCTGAAGATTTGTTTGCTCCTCAAACTCACCCGGGAATCAACCTATTTCGTAGGAAGCGGGTTTTTCTCCAAAGCCGTCTCAGTGTTCAACGTCTTCTCAATGTGGTCATTTCAGTAGCAGATGTGCTGGGAGAAGAAGACTGTAGCCTAAGAAACCATGGAGACTATACTACGTGCCTCGGACTCCACCCGTTCGTGAAGCATTCAAAGAGGAAGAAGCTAAAAGTACCTCATGGGCCTACCAGGCCATTCATTCCACTCTGAGAATACAGCAGGGAAGACTTTGCGCTCCCCTGCATCATTCAGGAATTATATCAAGTCGTGCGAAAAGTGTTGTCAACAAAAGCCATCCACACTATTTGACGTGTTAGCAATGTTCTCAATTCAGTAGGAGATGAAAGCAGTGGTGTGTCACATAGTACGTACTCTTGTCAGCATCCTGTCCAAGAATGTTGCAGCAATGTAGGATCTCCAGCTCGTGTCTTAGCCCAAGAGCTACTGAAACGATCTCCCGTCAGCAACGGAGGGAATGCTAGCATAGCACTTTGTGATCCTTGAAGCGGAATGAGCTTCCACAGTAGAGTTTTCTCCTAGGTACTTTTTCCATGAGAAAAGCGTAGACCCAGGAAGAATAGAGGCAACAGCCTACTACCTCACTTTGCCCATACAGTGTTTTCAACGTAGAAATACATGTGCAGCTAGCAGTCCCCTTACTCTATTCGAGTGACTCTCTCACACAGCGCAGGGGTGAACTGTTTGAAAGCTGCCAAGTTACTCAGGAAGCAACATGTTCCTGAGAAGTGGCTTTAAGCATGAACGCAGCACTAGATCAATGTGCTCATAGCAGTTGAATTGGAAATGAGTGCCTTATACCACATCACATACCCTCTTCAGAACTTATGATCAGCTCTTTTGCTCTGTTATTTTTACCTTGCTGTATTTCGGTGCAACGATCTACAGAATAACTTTCTCGTCAACAACGGACTCAATGAAGCGCAGGACAAGACAGCTAAGAAATGCACGATCTTCTATGACACACTTTCCTCTAACTGCAACCGTCATCTAGCTTTAGCCCTAGCCCTAAAACTATATGTAACATTAACCCAAACGCTAATGCTAAACCTATCCCTAACCCTAAACCTAACCATAACCGTAACCCTATCCATAAGCCTAACCCTAGCCCTATCCCCAACGCTGTCCCTAATCCTAACCCTAACCCTAACCCTAACCCTATCCCTATCCCTAACCCTAACCCTAACCCTAACCCTATCCCTATCCCTAACCCTAACCCTAACCCTAACCCTAACCCTATCCCTATCCCTACCCTAATGATAAAGCTTATCCTTACCATAATCGCAATGCTAGTCCTAACTCTAACACTATCCTTAAACAGAAATCTTCTGATATATCAGAGCTGTGGGTTGTGTGCTAAACTAAATGCTACTGAAATTATTTTCAATCCGTAGTGAATGAACAGGAGCATAGCAGTTTCAGACCTTCGCAGGACAATCAGCTGCGAGCGTGGGCTTTTCGCCGCTCTGTTTTTTCCAGGAAAATAGCAGAGGCCGAAGATCTCCTGCAGCTACTGACTACTATGTCTTGTGGACAAAACTGTTTCTCGAACGTAGATATGCCCATGAAGCTCACAGCCCACTGACTCTATTCGATTGAATTTCCTTCTGATAGAATAGCAAGGAATTCATGGAAAATTTCCAAACAACTAGGGAATCAGGATGTTTCATAAGGGTCCCTTATTAGAAAACTTCATCTCCAGCGGGTAACACTAGGTCAATGGACTCGTTTCAGTAGAGTGCGGAATGTGTGGGATGCCGCTAGAAGCCACCGATTTAGAACGTCATTTCAATTGGTTTTCTGTATGATCACCGTGGCGGTAACTTTGCTAGTCACAGAGTTGTGGAATCACGTTCCCCAAATCAGATGAGTGAACGGAAGCACAGGACTATGCCGACTATGACCTAGAGTCAGCTTAGCTACCACTGTTTTCGCCAAAATATGCGTTCTGCGAGGAAAGCGTATCCGGACGTTGGAAGGCTGCTAGGCCCTGATACGAGACTTGGCCTCCAAGTCTCTGAAGATCTAAGGGAATATGAATGTCAGAGTAGCCTGTGGGACTCCCAGTGGAAGATAATACATTCCTGAAGATTTGTTTGCTCCTCAAACTCACCCGGGAATCAACCTATTTCGTAGGAAGCGGGTTTTTCTCCAAAGCCGTCTCAGTGTTCAACGTCTTCTCAATGTGGTCATTTCAGTAGCAGATGTGCTGGGAGAAGAAGACTGTAGCCTAAGAAACCATGGAGACTATACTACGTGCCTCGGACTCCACCCGTTCGTGAAGCATTCAAAGAGGAAGAAGCTAAAAGTACCTCATGGGCCTACCAGGCCATTCATTCCACTCTGAGAATACAGCAGGGAAGACTTTGCGCTCCCCTGCATCATTCAGGAATTATATCAAGTCGTGCGAAAAGTGTTGTCAACAAAAGCCATCCACACTATTTGACGTGTTAGCAATGTTCTCAATTCAGTAGGAGATGAAAGCAGTGGTGTGTCACATAGTACGTACTCTTGTCAGCATCCTGTCCAAGAATGTTGCAGCAATGTAGGATCTCCAGCTCGTGTCTTAGCCCAAGAGCTACTGAAACGATCTCCCGTCAGCAACGGAGGGAATGCTAGCATAGCACTTTGTGATCCTTGAAGCGGAATGAGCTTCCACAGTAGAGTTTTCTCCTAGGTACTTTTTCCATGAGAAAAGCGTAGACCCAGGAAGAATAGAGGCAACAGCCTACTACCTCACTTTGCCCATACAGTGTTTTCAACGTAGAAATACATGTGCAGCTAGCAGTCCCCTTACTCTATTCGAGTGACTCTCTCACACAGCGCAGGGGTGAACGGTTTGAAAGCTGCCAAGTTACTCAGGAAGCAACATGTTCCTGAGAAGTGGCTTTAAGCATGAACGCAGCACTAGATCAATGTGCTCATAGCAGTTGAATTGGAAATGAGTGCCTTATACCACATCACATACCCTCTTCAGAACTTATGATCAGCTCTTTTGCTCTGTTATTTTTACCTTGCTGTATTTCGGTGCAACGATCTACAGAATAACTTTCTCGTCAACAACGGACTCAATGAAGCGCAGGACAAGACAGCTAAGAAATGCACGATCTTCTATGACACACTTTCCTCTAACTGCAACTGTCATCTAGCTTTAGCCCTAGCCCTAAAACTATATGTAACATTAACCCAAACGCTAATGCTAAACCTATCCCTAACCCTAAACCTAACCATAACCGTAACCCTATCCATAAGCCTAACCCTAGCCCTATCCCCAACGCTGTCCCTAATCCTAACCCTAACCCTAACCCTAACCCTATCCCTATCCCTAACCCTAACCCTAACCCTAACCCTATCACTATCCCTAACCCTAACCCTAACCCTAACCCTATCCCTATCCCTACCCTAATAATAAAGCTTATCCTTACCATAATCGCAATGCTGGTCCTAACTCTAACACTATCCTTAAACAGAAATCTTCTGATATATCAGAGCTGTGGGTTGTGTGCTAAACTAAATGCTACTGAAATTATTTTCAATCCGTAGTGAATGAACAGGAGCATAGCAGTTTCAGACCTTCGCAGGACAATCAGCTGCGAGCGTGGGCTTTTCGCCGCTCTGTTTTTTCCAGGAAAATAGCAGAGGCCGAAGATCTCCTGCAGCTACTGACTACTATGTCTTGTGGACAAAACTGTTTCTCGAACGTAGATATGCCCATGAAGCTCACAGCCCACTGACTCTATTCGATTGAATTTCCTTCTTATAGAATAGCAAGGAATTCATGGAAAGCTTCCAAACAACTAGGGAATCAGGATGTTTCATAAGGGTCCCTTATTAGAAAACTTCATCTCCAGCGGGTAACACTAGGTCAATGGACTCGTTTCAGTAGAGTGCGGAATGTGTGGGATGCCGCTAGAAGCCACCGATTTAGAACGTCATTTCAATTGGTTTTCTGTATGATCACCGTGGCGGTAACTTTGCTAGCCACAGAGTTGTGGAATCACGTTCCCCAAATCAGATGAGTGAACGGAAGCACAGGACTATGCCGACTATGACCTAGAGTCAGCTTAGCTACCACTGTTTTCGCCAAAATATGCGTTCTGCGAGGAAAGCGTATCCGGACGTTGGAAGGCCGCTAGGCCCTGATACGAGACTTGGCCTCCAAGTCTCTGAAGATCTAAGGGAATATGAATGTCAGAGTAGCCTGTGGGACTCCCAGTGGAAGATAATACATTCCTGAAGATTTGTTTGCTCCTCAAACTCACCCGGGAATCAACCTATATCGTAGGAAGCGGGTTTTTCTCCAAAGCCGTCTCAGTGTTCAACGTCTTCTCAATGTGGTCATTTCAGTAGCAGATGTGCTGGGAGAAGAAGACTGTAGCCTAAGAAACCATGGAGACTATACTACGTGCCTCGGACTCCACCCGTTCGTGAAGCATTCAAAGAGGAAGAAGCTAAAAGTACCTCATGGGCCTACCAGGCCATTCATTCCACTCTGAGAATACAGCAGGGAAGACTTTGCGCTCCCCTGCATCATTCAGGAATTATATCAAGTCGTGCGAAAAGTGTTGTCAACAAAAGCCATCCACACTATTTGACGTGTTAGCAATGTTCTCAATTCAGTAGGAGATGAAAGCAGTGGTGTGTCACATAGTACGTACTCTTGTCAGCATCCTGTCCAAGAACGTTGCAGCAATGTAGGATCTCCGGCTCGTGTCTTAGCCCAAGAGCTACTGAAACGATCTCCCGTCAGCAACGGAGGGAATGCTAGCATAGCACTTTGTGATCCTTGAAGCGTTATGAGCTTCCACAGTAGAGTTTTCTCCTAGGTACTTTTTCCATGAGAAAAGCGTAGACCCAGGAAGAATAGAGGCAACAGCCTACTACCTCACTTTGCCCATACAGTGTTTTCAACGTAGAAATACATGTGCAGCTAGCAGTCCCCTTACTCTATTCGAGTGACTCTCTCACACAGCGCAGGGGTGAACGGTTTGAAAGCTGCCAAGTTACTCGGGAAGCAACATGTTCCTGAGAAGTGGCTTTAAGCATGAACGCAGCACTAGATCAATGTGCTCATAGCAGTTGAATTGGAAATGAGTGCCTTATACCACATCACATACCCTCTTCAGAACTTATGATCAGCTCTTTTGCTCTGTTATTTTTACCTTGCTGTATTTCGGTGCAACGATCTACAGAATAACTTTCTCGTCAACAACGGACTCAATGAAGCACAGGACAAGACAGCGAAGAAATGCACGATCTTCTATGACACACTCTCCTCTAACTGCGACCGTCATCTAGCTTTAGCCCTAGCCCTAAAACTATATGTAACATTAACCCAAACGCTAATGCTAAACCTATCCCTAACCCTAAACCTAACCATAACCGTAACCCTATCCATAAGCCTAACCTTAGCCCTATCCCCAACGCTGTCCCTAATCCTAACCCTAACCCTAACCCTATCCCTATCCCTATCCCTAACCCTAACCCTAACCCTAACCCTATCCCTATCCCTAACCCTAACCCTAACCCTAACCCTATCCCTATCCCTACCCTAATAATAAAGCTTATCCTTACCATAATCGCAATGCTAGTCCTAACTCTAACACTATCCTTAAACAGAAATCTTCTGATATATCAGAGCTGTGGGTTGTGTGCTAAACTAAATGCTACTGAAATTATTTTCAATCCGTAGTGAATGAACAGGAGCATAGCAGTTTCAGACCTTCGCAGGACAATCAGCTGCGAGCGTGGGCTTTTCGCCGCTCTGTTTTTTCCAGGAAAATAGCAGAGGCCGAAGATCTCCTGCAGCTACTGACTACTATGTCTTGTGGACAAAACTGTTTCTCGAACGTAGATATGCCCATGAAGCTCACAGCCCACTGACTCTATTCGATTGAATTTCCTTCTTATAGAATAGCAAGGAATTCATGGAAAGCTTCCAAACAACTAGGGAATCAGGATGTTTCATAAGGGTCCCTTATTAGAAAACTTCATCTCCAGCAGGTAACACTGGGTCAATGGACTCGTTTCAGTAGAGTGCGGAATGTGTGGGATGCCGCTAGAAGCCACCGATTTAGAACGTCATTTCAATTGGTTTTCTGTATGATCACCGTGGCGGTAACTTTGCTAGTCACAGAGTTGTGGAATCACGTTCCCCAAATCAGATGAGTGAACGGAAGCACAGGACTATGCCGACTATGACCTAGAGTCAGCTTAGCTACCAGTGTTTTCGCCAAAATATGCGTTCTGCGAGGAAAGCGTATCCGGACGTTGGAAGGCCGCTAGGCCCTGATACGAGACTTGGCCTCCAAGTCTCTGAAGATCTAAGGGAATATGAATGTCAGAGTAGCCTGTGGGACTCCCAGTGGAAGATAATACATTCCTGAAGATTTGTTTGCTCCTCAAACTCACCCGGGAAATCAACCTATTTCGTAGGAAGCGGGTTTTTCTCCAAAGCCGTCTCAGTGTTCAACGTCTTCTCAATGTGGTCATTTCAGTAGCAGATGTGCTGGGAGAAGAAGAGTGTAGCCTAAGAAACCATGGAGACTATACTACGTGCCTCGGACTCCACCCGTTCGTGAAGCATTCAAAGAGGAAGAAGCTAAAAGTACCTCATGGGCCTACCAGGCCATTCATTCCACTCTGAGAATACAGCAGGGAAGACTTTGCGCTCCCCTGCATCATTCAGGAATTATATCAAGTCGTGCGAAAAGTGTTGTCAACAAAAGCCATCCACACTATTTGACGTGTTAGCAATGTTCTCAATTCAGTAGGAGATGAAAGCAGTGGTGTGTCACATAGTACGTACTCTTGTCAGCATCCTGTCCAAGAACGTTGCAGCAATGTAGGATCTCCGGCTCGTGTCTTAGCCCAAGAGCTACTGAAACGATCTCCCGTCAGCAACGGAGGGAATGCTAGCATAGCACTTTGTGATCCTTGAAGCGTTATGAGCTTCCACAGTAGAGTTTTCTCCTAGGTACTTTTTCCATGAGAAAAGCGTAGACCCAGGAAGAATAGAGGCAACAGCCTACTACCTCACTTTGCCCATACAGTGTTTTCAACGTAGAAATACATGTGCAGCTAGCAGTCCCCTTACTCTATTCGAGTGACTCTCTCACACAGCGCAGGGGTGAACGGTTTGAAAGCTGCCAAGTTACTCGGGAAGCAACATGTTCCTGAGAAGTGGCTTTAAGCATGAACGCAGCACTAGATCAATGTGCTCATAGCAGTTGAATTGGAAATGAGTGCCTTATACCACATCACATACCCTCTTCAGAACTTATGATCAGCTCTTTTGCTCTGTTATTTTTACCTTGCTGTATTTCGGTGCAACGATCTACAGAATAACTTTCTCGTCAACAACGGACTCAATGAAGCACAGGACAAGACAGCTAAGAAATGCACGATCTTCTATGACACACTTTCCTCTAACTGCGACCGTCATCTAGCTTTAGCCCTAGCCCTAAAACTATATGTAACATTAACCCAAACGCTAATGCTAAACCTATCCCTAACCCTAAACCTAACCATAACCGTAACCCTATCCATAAGCCTAACCTTAGCCCTATCCCCAACGCTGTCCCTAATCCTAACCCTAACCCTAACCCTAACCCTATCCCTATCCCTAACCCTAACCCTAACCCTAACCCTATCCCTATCCCTAACCCTAACCCTAACCCTAACCCTATCCCTATCCCTACCCTAATAATAAAGCTTATCCTTACCATAATCGCAATGCTAGTCCTAACTCTAACACTATCCTTAAACAGAAATCTTCTGATATATCAGAGCTGTGGGTTGTGTGCTAAACTAAATGCTACTGAAATTATTTTCAATCCGTAGTGAATGAACAGGAGCATAGCAGTTTCAGACCTTCGCAGGACAATCAGCTGCGAGCGTGGGCTTTTCGCCGCTCTGTTTTTTCCAGGAAAATAGCAGAGGCCGAAGATCTCCTGCAGCTACTGACTACTATGTCTTGTGGACAAAACTGTTTCTCGAACGTAGATATGCCCATGAAGCTCACAGCCCACTGACTCTATTCGATTGAATTTCCTTCTTATAGAATAGCAAGGAATTCATGGAAAGCTTCCAAACAACTAGGGAATCAGGATGTTTCATAAGGGTCCCTTATTAGAAAACTTCATCTCCAGCGGGTAACACTGGGTCAATGGACTCGTTTCAGTAGAGTGCGGAATGTGTGGGATGCCGCTAGAAGCCACCGATTTAGAACGTCATTTCAATTGGTTTTCTGTATGATCACCGTGGCGGTAACTTTGCTAGTCACAGAGTTGTGGAATCACGTTCCCCAAATCAGATGAGTGAACGGAAGCACAGGACTATGCCGACTATGACCTAGAGTCAGCTTAGCTACCAGTGTTTTCGCCAAAATATGCGTTCTGCGAGGAAAGCGTATCCGGACGTTGGAAGGCCGCTAGGCCCTGATACGAGACTTGGCCTCCAAGTCTCTGAAGATCTAAGGGAATATGAATGTCAGAGTAGCCTGTGGGACTCCCAGTGGAAGATAATACATTCCTGAAGATTTGTTTGCTCCTCAAACTCACCCGGGAATCAACCTATTTCGTAGGAAGCGGGTTTTTCTCCAAAGCCGTCTCAGTGTTCAACGTCTTCTCAATGTGGTCATTTCAGTAGCAGATGTGCTGGGAGAAGAAGACTGTAGCCTAAGAAACCATGGAGACTATACTACGTGCCTCGGACTCCACCCGTTCGTGAAGCATTCAAAGAGGAAGAAGCTAAAAGTACCTCATGGGCCTACCAGGCCATTCATTCCACTCTGAGAATACAGCAGGGAAGACTTTGCGCTCCCCTGCATCATTCAGGAATTATATCAAGTCGTGCGAAAAGTGTTGTCAACAAAAGCCATCCACACTATTTGACGTGTTAGCAATGTTCTCAATTCAGTAGGAGATGAAAGCAGTGGTGTGTCACATAGTACGTACTCTTGTCAGCATCCTGTCCAAGAACGTTGCAGCAATGTAGGATCTCCGGCTCGTGTCTTAGCCCAAGAGCTACTGAAACGATCTCCCGTCAGCAACGGAGGGAATGCTAGCATAGCACTTTGTGATCCTTGAAGCGTTATGAGCTTCCACAGTAGAGTTTTCTCCTAGGTACTTTTTCCATGAGAAAAGCGTAGACCCAGGAAGAATAGAGGCAACAGCCTACTACCTCACTTTGCCCATACAGTGTTTTCAACGTAGAAATACATGTGCAGCTAGCAGTCCCCTTACTCTATTCGAGTGACTCTCTCACACAGCGCAGGGGTGAACGGTTTGAAAGCTGCCAAGTTACTCGGGAAGCAACATGTTCCTGAGAAGTGGCTTTAAGCATGAACGCAGCACTAGATCAATGTGCTCATAGCAGTTGAATTGGAAATGAGTGCCTTATACCACATCACATACCCTCTTCAGAACTTATGATCAGCTCTTTTGCTCTGTTATTTTTACCTTGCTGTATTTCGGTGCAACGATCTACAGAATAACTTTCTCGTCAACAACGGACTCAATGAAGCACAGGACAAGACAGCTAAGAAATGCACGATCTTCTATGACACACTTTCCTCTAACTGCGACCGTCATCTAGCTTTAGCCCTAGCCCTAAAACTATATGTAACATTAACCCAAACGCTAATGCTAAACCTATCCCTAACCCTAAACCTAACCATAACCGTAACCCTATCCATAAGCCTAACCTTAGCCCTATCCCCAACGCTGTCCCTAATCCTAACCCTAACCCTAACCCTAACCCTATCCCTATCCCTAACCCTAACCCTAACCCTAACCCTATCCCTATCCCTAACCCTAACCCTAACCCTAACCCTATCCCTATCCCTACCCTAATAATAAAGCTTATCCTTACCATAATCGCAATGCTAGTCCTAACTCTAACACTATCCTTAAACAGAAATCTTCTGATATATCAGAGCTGTGGGTTGTGTGCTAAACTAAATGCTACTGAAATTATTTTCAATCCGTAGTGAATGAACAGGAGCATAGCAGTTTCAGACCTTCGCAGGACAATCAGCTGCGAGCGTGGGCTTTTCGCCGCTCTGTTTTTTCCAGGAAAATAGCAGAGGCCGAAGATCTCCTGCAGCTACTGACTACTATGTCTTGTGGACAAAACTGTTTCTCGAACGTAGATATGCCCATGAAGCTCACAGCCCACTGACTCTATTCGATTGAATTTCCTTCTTATAGAATAGCAAGGAATTCATGGAAAGCTTCCAAACAACTAGGGAATCAGGATGTTTCATAAGGGTCCCTTATTAGAAAACTTCATCTCCAGCGGGTAACACTGGGTCAATGGACTCGTTTCAGTAGAGTGCGGAATGTGTGGGATGCCGCTAGAAGCCACCGATTTAGAACGTCATTTCAATTGGTTTTCTGTATGATCACCGTGGCGGTAACTTTGCTAGTCACAGAGTTGTGGAATCACGTTCCCCAAATCAGATGAGTGAACGGAAGCACAGGACTATGCCGACTATGACCTAGAGTCAGCTTAGCTACCAGTGTTTTCGCCAAAATATGCGTTCTGCGAGGAAACCGTATCCGGACGTTGGAAGGCCGCTAGGCCCTGATACGAGACTTGGCCTCCAAGTCTCTGAAGATCTAAGGGAATATGAATGTCAGAGTAGCCTGTGGGACTCCCAGTGGAAGATAATACATTCCTGAAGATTTGTTTGCTCCTCAAACTCACCCGGGAATCAACCTATTTCGTAGGAAGCGGGTTTTTCTCCAAAGCCGTCTCAGTGTTCAACGTCTTCTCAATGTGGTCATTTCAGTAGCAGATGTGCTGGGAGAAGAAGACTGTAGCCTAAGAAACCATGGAGACTATACTACGTGCCTCGGACTCCACCCGTTCGTGAAGCATTCAAAGAGGAAGAAGCTAAAAGTACCTCATGGGCCTACCAGGCCATTCATTCCACTCTGAGAATACAGCAGGGAAGACTTTGCGCTCCCCTGCATCATTCAGGAATTATATCAAGTCGTGCGAAAAGTGTTGTCAACAAAAGCCATCCACACTATTTGACGTGTTAGCAATGTTCTCAATTCAGTAGGAGATGAAAGCAGTGGTGTGTCACATAGTACGTACTCTTGTCAGCATCCTGTCCAAGAACGTTGCAGCAATGTAGGATCTCCGGCTCGTGTCTTAGCCCAAGAGCTACTGAAACGATCTCCCGTCAGCAACGGAGGGAATGCTAGCATAGCACTTTGTGATCCTTGAAGCGGAATGAGCTTCCACAGTAGAGTTTTCTCCTAGGTACTTTTTCCATGAGAAAAGCGTAGACCTAGGAAGAATAGAGGCAACAGCCTACTACCTCACTTTGCCCATACAGTGTTTTCAACGTAGAAATACATGTGCAGCTAGCAGTCCCCTTACTCTATTCGAGTGACTCTCTCACACAGCGCAGGGGTGAACGGTTTGAAAGCTGCCAAGTTACTCGGGAAGCAACATGTTCCTGAGAAGTGGCTTTAAGCATGAACGCAGCACTAGATCAATGTGCTCATAGCAGTTGAATTGGAAATGAGTGCCTTATACCACATCACATACCCTCTTCAGAACTTATGATCAGCTCTTTTGCTCTGTTATTTTTACCTTGCTGTATTTCGGTGCAACGATCTACAGAATAACTTTCTCGTCAACAACGGACTCAATGAAGTACAGGACAAGACAGCTAAGAAATGCACGATCTTCTATGACACACTTTCCTCTAACTGCGACCGTCATCTAGCTTTAGCCCTAGCCCTAAAACTATATGTAACATTAACCCAAACGCTAATGCTAAACCTATCCCTAACCCTAAACCTAACCATAACCGTAACCCTATCCATAAGCCTAACCTTAGCCCTATCCCCAACGCTGTCCCTAATCCTAACCCTAACCCTAACCCTAACCCTATCCCTATCCCTAACCCTAACCGTAACCCTAACCCTATCCCTATCCCTAACCCTAACCCTAACCCTAACCCTATCCCTATCCCTACCCTAATAATAAAGCTTATCCTTACCATAATCGCAATGCTAGTCCTAACTCTAACACTATCCTTAAACAGAAATCTTCTGATATATCAGAGCTGTGGGTTGTGTGCTAAACTAAATGCTACTGAAATTATTTTCAATCCGTAGTGAATGAACAGGAGCATAGCAGTTTCAGACCTTCGCAGGACAATCAGCTGCGAGCGTGGGCTTTTCGCCGCTCTGTTTTTTCCAGGAAAATAGCAGAGGCCGAAGATCTCCTGCAGCTACTGACTACTATGTCTTGTGGACAAAACTGTTTCTCGAACGTAGATATGCCCATGAAGCTCACAGCCCACTGACTCTATTCGATTGAATTTCCTTCTTATAGAATAGCAAGGAATTCATGGAAAGCTTCCAAACAACTAGGGAATCAGGATGTTTCATAAGGGTCCCTTATTAGAAAACTTCATCTCCAGCGGGTAACACTGGGTCAATGGACTCGTTTCAGTAGAGTGCGGAATGTGTGGGATGCCGCTAGAAGCCACCGATTTAGAACGTCATTTCAATTGGTTTTCTGTATGATCACCGTGGCGGTAACTTTGCTAGTCACAGAGTTGTGGAATCACGTTCCCCAAATCAGATGAGTGAACGGAAGCACAGGACTATGCCGACTATGACCTAGAGTCAGCTTAGCTACCAGTGTTTTCGCCAAAATATGCGTTCTGCGAGGAAACCGTATCCGGACGTTGGAAGGCCGCTAGGCCCTGATACGAGACTTGGCCTCCAAGTCTCTGAAGATCTAAGGGAATATGAATGTCAGAGTAGCCTGTGGGACTCCCAGTGGAAGATAATACATTCCTGAAGATTTGTTTGCTCCTCAAACTCACCCGGGAATCAACCTATTTCGTAGGAAGCGGGTTTTTCTCCAAAGCCGTCTCAGTGTTCAACGTCTTCTCAATGTGGTCATTTCAGTAGCAGATGTGCTGGGAGAAGAAGACTGTAGCCTAAGAAACCATGGAGACTATACTACGTGCCTCGGACTCCACCCGTTCGTGAAGCATTCAAAGAGGAAGAAGCTAAAAGTACCTCATGGGCCTACCAGGCCATTCATTCCACTCTGAGAATACAGCAGGGAAGACTTTGCGCTCCCCTGCATCATTCAGGAATTATATCAAGTCGTGCGAAAAGTGTTGTCAGCAAAAGCCATCCACACTATTTGACGTGTTAGCAATGTTCTCAATTCAGTAGGAGATGAAAGCAGTGGTGTGTCACATAGTACGTACTCTTGTCAGCATCCTGTCCAAGAACGTTGCAGCAATGTAGGATCTCCGGCTCGTGTCTTAGCCCAAGAGCTACTGAAACGATCTCCCGTCAGCAACGGAGGGAATGCTAGCATAGCACTTTGTGATCCTTGAAGCGGAATGAGCTTCCACAGTAGAGTTTTCTCCTAGGTACTTTTTCCATGAGAAAAGCGTAGACCCAGGAAGAATAGAGGCAACAGCCTACTACCTCACTTTGCCCATACAGTGTTTTCAACGTAGAAATACATGTGCAGCTAGCAGTCCCCTTACTCTATTCGAGTGACTCTCTCACACAGCGCAGGGGTGAACGGTTTGAAAGCTGCCAAGTTACTCGGGAAGCAACATGTTCCTGAGAAGTGGCTTTAAGCATGAACGCAGCACTAGATCAATGTGCTCATAGCAGTTGAATTGGAAATGAGTGCCTTATACCACATCACATACCCTCTTCAGAACTTATGATCAGCTCTTTTGCTCTGTTATTTTTACCTTGCTGTATTTCGGTGCAACGATCTACAGAATAACTTTCTCGTCAACAACGGACTCAATGAAGCACAGGACAAGACAGCTAAGAAATGCACGATCTTCTATGACACACTTTCCTCTAACTGCGACCGTCATCTAGCTTTAGCCCTAGCCCTAAAACTATATGTAACATTAACCCAAACGCTAATGCTAAACCTATCCCTAACCCTAAACCTAACCATAACCGTAACCCTATCCATAAGCCTAACCCTAGCCCTATCCCCAACGCTGTCCCTAATCCTAACCCTAACCCTAACCCTAACCCTATCCCTATCCCTAACCCTAACCGTAACCCTAACTCTATCCCTATCCCTAACCCTAACCCTAACCCTAACCCTATCCCTACCCTAATGATAAAGCTTATCCTTACCATAATCGCAATGCTAGTCCTAACTCTAACACTATCCTTAAACAGAAATCTTCTGATATATCAGAGCTGTGGGTTGTGTGCTAAACTAAATGCTACTGAAATTATTTTCAATCCGTAGTGAATGAACAGGAGCATAGCAGTTTCAGACCTTCGCAGGACAATCAGCTGCGAGCGTGGGCTTTTCGCCGCTCTGTTTTTTCCAGGAAAATAGCAGAGGCCGAAGATCTCCTGCAGCTACTGACTACTATGTCTTGTGGACAAAACTGTTTCTCGAACGTAGATATGCCCATGAAGCTCACAGCCCACTGACTCTATTCGATTGAATTTCCTTCTTATAGAATAGCAAGGAATTCATGGAAAGCTTCCAAACAACTAGGGAATCAGGATGTTTCATAAGGGTCCCTTATTAGAAAACTTCATCTCCAGCGGGTAACACTGGGTCAATGGACTCGTGTCAGTAGAGTGCGGAATGTGTGGGATGCCGCTAGAAGCCACCGATTTAGAACGTCATTTCAATTGGTTTTCTGTATGATCACCGTGGCGGTAACTTTGCTAGTCACAGAGTTGTGGAATCACGTTCCCCAAATCAGATGAGTGAACGGAAGCACAGGACTATGCCGACTATGACCTAGAGTCAGCTTAGCTACCAGTGTTTTCGCCAAAATATGCGTTCTGCGAGGAAACCGTATCCGGACGTTGGAAGGCCGCTAGGCCCTGATACGAGACTTGGCCTCCAAGTCTCTGAAGATCTAAGGGAATATGAATGTCAGAGTAGCCTGTGGGACTCCCAGTGGAAGATAATACATTCCTGAAGATTTGTTTGCTCCTCAAACTCACCCGGGAATCAACCTATTTCGTAGGAAGCGGGTTTTTCTCCAAAGCCGTCTCAGTGTTCAACGTCTTCTCAATGTGGTCATTTCAGTAGCAGATGTGCTGGGAGAAGAAGACTGTAGCCTAAGAAACCATGGAGACTATACTACGTGCCTCGGACTCCACCCGTTCGTGAAGCATTCAAAGAGGAAGAAGCTAAAAGTACCTCATGGGCCTACCAGGCCATTCATTCCACTCTGAGAATACAGCAGGGAAGACTTTGCGCTCCCCTGCATCATTCAGGAATTATATCAAGTCGTGCGAAAAGTGTTGTCAACAAAAGCCATCCACACTATTTGACATGTTAGCAATGTTCTCAATTCAGTAGGAGATGAAAGCAGTGGTGTGTCACATAGTACGTACTCTTGTCAGCATCCTGTCCAAGAACGTTGCAGCAATGTAGGATCTCCGGCTCGTGTCTTAGCCCAAGAGCTACTGAAACGATCTCCCGTCAGCAACGGAGGGAATGCTAGCATAGCACTTTGTGATCCTTGAAGCGGAATGAGCTTCCACAGTAGAGTTTTCTCCTAGGTACTTTTTCCATGAGAAAAGCGTAGACCTAGGAAGAATAGAGGCAACAGCCTACTACCTCACTTTGCCCATACAGTGTTTTCAACGTAGAAATACATGTGCAGCTAGCAGTCCCCTTACTCTATTCGAGTGACTCTCTCACACAGCGCAGGGGTGAACGGTTTGAAAGCTGCCAAGTTACTCGGGAAGCAACATGTTCCTGAGAAGTGGCTTTAAGCATGAACGCAGCACTAGATCAATGTGCTCATAGCAGTTGAATTGGAAATGAGTGCCTTATACCACATCACATACCCTCTTCAGAACTTATGATCAGCTCTTTTGCTCTGTTATTTTTACCTTGCTGTATTTCGGTGCAACGATCTACAGAATAACTTTCTCGTCAACAACGGACTCAATGAAGTACAGGACAAGACAGCTAAGAAATGCACGATCTTCTATGACACACTTTCCTCTAACTGCGACCGTCATCTAGCTTTAGCCCTAGCCCTAAAACTATATGTAACATTAACCCAAACGCTAATGCTAAACCTATCCCTAACCCTAAACCTAACCATAACCGTAACCCTATCCATAAGCCTAACCTTAGCCCTATCCCCAACGCTGTCCCTAATCCTAACCCTAACCCTAACCCTAACCCTATCCCTATCCCTAACCCTAACCGTAACCCTAACCCTATCCCTATCCCTAACCCTAACCCTAACCCTAACCCTATCCCTATCCCTACCCTAATAATAAAGCTTATCCTTACCATAATCGCAATGCTAGTCCTAACTCTAACACTATCCTTAAACAGAAATCTTCTGATATATCAGAGCTGTGGGTTGTGTGCTAAACTAAATGCTACTGAAATTATTTTCAATCCGTAGTGAATGAACAGGAGCATAGCAGTTTCAGACCTTCGCAGGACAATCAGCTGCGAGCGTGGGCTTTTCGCCGCTCTGTTTTTTCCAGGAAAATAGCAGAGGCCGAAGATCTCCTGCAGCTACTGACTACTATGTCTTGTGGACAAAACTGTTTCTCGAACGTAGATATGCCCATGAAGCTCACAGCCCACTGACTCTATTCGATTGAATTTCCTTCTTATAGAATAGCAAGGAATTCATGGAAAGCTTCCAAACAACTAGGGAATCAGGATGTTTCATAAGGGTCCCTTATTAGAAAACTTCATCTCCAGCGGGTAACACTGGGTCAATGGACTCGTTTCAGTAGAGTGCGGAATGTGTGGGATGCCGCTAGAAGCCACCGATTTAGAACGTCATTTCAATTGGTTTTCTGTATGATCACCGTGGCGGTAACTTTGCTAGTCACAGAGTTGTGGAATCACGTTCCCCAAATCAGATGAGTGAACGGAAGCACAGGACTATGCCGACTATGACCTAGAGTCAGCTTAGCTACCAGTGTTTTCGCCAAAATATGCGTTCTGCGAGGAAACCGTATCCGGACGTTGGAAGGCCGCTAGGCCCTGATACGAGACTTGGCCTCCAAGTCTCTGAAGATCTAAGGGAATATGAATGTCAGAGTAGCCTGTGGGACTCCCAGTGGAAGATAATACATTCCTGAAGATTTGTTTGCTCCTCAAACTCACCCGGGAATCAACCTATTTCGTAGGAAGCGGGTTTTTCTCCAAAGCCGTCTCAGTGTTCAACGTCTTCTCAATGTGGTCATTTCAGTAGCAGATGTGCTGGGAGAAGAAGACTGTAGCCTAAGAAACCATGGAGACTATACTACGTGCCTCGGACTCCACCCGTTCGTGAAGCATTCAAAGAGGAAGAAGCTAAAAGTACCTCATGGGCCTACCAGGCCATTCATTCCACTCTGAGAATACAGCAGGGAAGACTTTGCGCTCCCCTGCATCATTCAGGAATTATATCAAGTCGTGCGAAAAGTGTTGTCAGCAAAAGCCATCCACACTATTTGACGTGTTAGCAATGTTCTCAATTCAGTAGGAGATGAAAGCAGTGGTGTGTCACATAGTACGTACTCTTGTCAGCATCCTGTCCAAGAACGTTGCAGCAATGTAGGATCTCCGGCTCGTGTCTTAGCCCAAGAGCTACTGAAACGATCTCCCGTCAGCAACGGAGGGAATGCTAGCATAGCACTTTGTGATCCTTGAAGCGGAATGAGCTTCCACAGTAGAGTTTTCTCCTAGGTACTTTTTCCATGAGAAAAGCGTAGACCCAGGAAGAATAGAGGCAACAGCCTACTACCTCACTTTGCCCATACAGTGTTTTCAACGTAGAAATACATGTGCAGCTAGCAGTCCCCTTACTCTATTCGAGTGACTCTCTCACACAGCGCAGGGGTGAACGGTTTGAAAGCTGCCAAGTTACTCGCGAAGCAACATGTTCCTGAGAAGTGGCTTTAAGCATGAACGCAGCACTAGATCAATGTGCTCATAGCAGTTGAATTGGAAATGAGTGCCTTATACCACATCACATACCCTCTTCAGAACTTATGATCAGCTCTTTTGCTCTGTTATTTTTACCTTGCTGTATTTCGGTGCAACGATCTACAGAATAACTTTCTCGTCAACAACGGACTCAATGAAGCACAGGACAAGACAGCTAAGAAATGCACGATCTTCTATGACACACTTTCCTCTAACTGCGACCGTCATCTAGCTTTAGCCCTAGCCCTAAAACTATATGTAACATTAACCCAAACGCTAATGCTAAACCTATCCCTAACCCTAAACCTAACCATAACCGTAACCCTATCCATAAGCCTAACCCTAGCCCTATCCCCAACGCTGTCCCTAATCCTAACCCTAACCCTAACCCTAACCCTATCCCTATCCCTAACCCTAACCGTAACCCTAACTCTATCCCTATCCCTAATCCTAACCCTAACCCTAACCCTATCCCTACCCTAATGATAAAGCTTATCCTTACCATAATCGCAATGCTAGTCCTAACTCTAACACTATCCTTAAACAGAAATCTTCTGATATATCAGAGCTGTGGGTTGTGTGCTAAACTAAATGCTACTGAAATTATTTTCAATCCGTAGTGAATGAACAGGAGCATAGCAGTTTCAGACCTTCGCAGGACAATCAGCTGCGACTGTGGGCTTTTCGCCGCTCTGTTTTTTCCAGGAAAATAGCAGAGGCCGAAGATCTCCTGCAGCTACTGACTACTATGTCTTGTGGACAAAACTGTTTCTCGAACGTAGATATGCCCATGAAGCTCACAGCCCACTGACTCTATTCGATTGAATTTCCTTCTTATAGAATAGCAAGGAATTCATGGAAAGCTTCCAAACAACTAGGGAATCAGGATGTTTCATAAGGGTCCCTTATTAGAAAACTTCATCTCCAGCGGGTAACACTGGGTCAATGGACTCGTGTCAGTAGAGTGCGGAATGTGTGGGATGCCGCTAGAAGCCACCGATTTAGAACGTCATTTCAATTGGTTTTCTGTATGAGCACCGTGGCGGTAACTTTGCTAGTCACAGAGTTGTGGAATCACGTTCCCCAAATCAGATGAGTGAACGGAAGCACAGGACTATGCCGACTATGACCTAGAGTCAGCTTAGCTACCACTGTTTTCGCCAAAATATGCGTTCTGCGAGGAAAGCGTATCCGGACGTTGGAAGGCCGCTAGGCCCTGATACGAGACTTGGCCTCCAAGTCTCTGAAGATCTAAGGGAATATGAATGTCAGAGTAGCCTGTGGGACTCCCAGTGGAAGATAATACATTCCTGAAGATTTGTTTGCTCCTCAAACTCACCCGGGAATCAACCTATTTCGTAGGAAGCGGGTTTTTCTCCAAAGCCGTCTCAGTGTTCAACGTCTTCTCAATGTGGTCATTTCAGTAGCAGATGTGCTGGGAGAAGAAGACTGTAGCCTAAGAAACCATGGAGACTATACTACGTGCCTCGGACTCCACCCGTTCGTGAAGCATTCAAAGAGGAAGAAGCTAAAAGTACCTCATGGGCCTACCAGGCCATTCATTCCACTCTGAGAATACAGCAGGGAAGACTTTGCGCTCCCCTGCATCATTCAGGAATTATATCAAGTCGTGCGAAAAGTGTTGTCAACAAAAGCCATCCACACTATTTGACGTGTTAGCAATGTTCTCAATTCAGTAGGAGATGAAAGCAGGGGTGTGTCACATAGTACGTACTCTTGTCAGCATCCTGTCCAAGAACGTTGCAGCAATGTAGGATCTCCGGCTGGTGTCTTAGCCCAAGAGCTACTGAAACGATCTCCCGTCAGCAACGGAGGGAATGCTAGCATAGCACTTTGTGATCCTTGAAGCGGAATGAGCTTCCACAGTAGAGTTTTCTCCTAGGTACTTTTTCCATGAGAAAAGCGTAGACCCAGGAAGAATAGAGGCAACAGCCTACTACCTCACTTTGCCCATACAGTGTTTCCAACGTAGAAATACATGGGCAGCTAGCAGTCCCCTTACTCTATTCGAGTGACTCTCTCACACAGCGCAGGGGTGAACGGTTTGAAAGCTGCCAAGTTACTCGGGAAGCAACATGTTCCTGAGAAGTGGCTTTAAGCATGAACGCAGCACTAGATCAATGTGCTCATAGCAGTTGAATTGGAAATGAGTGCCTTATACCACATCACATACCCTCTTCAGAACTTATGATCAGCTCTTTTGCTCTGTTATTTTTACCTTGCTGTATTTCGGTGCAACGATCTACAGAATAACTTTCTCGTCAACAACGGACTCAATGAAGTACAGGACAAGACAGCTAAGAAATGCACGATCTTCTATGACACACTTTCCTCTAACTGCGACCGTCATCTAGCTTTAGCCCTAGCCCTAAAACTATATGTAACATTAACCCAAACGCTAATGCTAAACCTATCCCTAACCCTAAACCTAACCATAACCGTAACCCTATCCATAAGCCTAACCTTAGCCCTATCCCCAACGCTGTCCCTAATCCTAACCCTAACCCTAACCCTAACCCTATCCCTATCCCTAACCCTAACCGTAACCCTAACCCTATCCCTATCCCTAACCCTAACCCTAACCCTAACCCTATCCCTATCCCTACCCTAATAATAAAGCTTATCCTTACCATAATCGCAATGCTAGTCCTAACTCTAACACTATCCTTAAACAGAAATCTTCTGATATATCAGAGCTGTGGGTTGTGTGCTAAACTAAATGCTACTGAAATTATTTTCAATCCGTAGTGAATGAACAGGAGCATAGCAGTTTCAGACCTTCGCAGGACAATCAGCTGCGAGCGTGGGCTTTTCGCCGCTCTGTTTTTTCCAGGAAAATAGCAGAGGCCGAAGATCTCCTGCAGCTACTGACTACTATGTCTTGTGGACAAAACTGTTTCTCGAACGTAGATATGCCCATGAAGCTCACAGCCCACTGACTCTATTCGATTGAATTTCCTTCTTATAGAATAGCAAGGAATTCATGGAAAGCTTCCAAACAACTAGGGAATCAGGATGTTTCATAAGGGTCCCTTATTAGAAAACTTCATCTCCAGCGGGTAACACTGGGTCAATGGACTCGTTTCAGTAGAGTGCGGAATGTGTGGGATGCCGCTAGAAGCCACCGATTTAGAACGTCATTTCAATTGGTTTTCTGTATGATCACCGTGGCGGTAACTTTGCTAGTCACAGAGTTGTGGAATCACGTTCCCCAAATCAGATGAGTGAACGGAAGCACAGGACTATGCCGACTATGACCTAGAGTCAGCTTAGCTACCAGTGTTTTCGCCAAAATATGCGTTCTGCGAGGAAAACGTATCCGGACGTTGGAAGGCCGCTAGGCCCTGATACGAGACTTGGCCTCCAAGTCTCTGAAGATCTAAGGGAATATGAATGTCAGAGTAGCCTGTGGGACTCCCAGTGGAAGATAATACATTCCTGAAGATTTGTTTGCTCCTCAAACTCACCCGGGAATCAACCTATTTCGTAGGAAGCGGGTTTTTCTCCAAAGCCGTCTCAGTGTTCAACGTCTTCTCAATGTGGTCATTTCAGTAGCAGATGTGCTGGGAGAAGAAGACTGTAGCCTAAGAAACCATGGAGACTATACTACGTGCCTCGGACTCCACCCGTTCGTGAAGCATTCAAAGAGGAAGAAGCTAAAAGTACCTCATGGGCCTACCAGGCCATTCATTCCACTCTGAGAATACAGCAGGGAAGACTTTGCGCTCCCCTGCATCATTCAGGAATTATATCAAGTCGTGCGAAAAGTGTTGTCAGCAAAAGCCATCCACACTATTTGACGTGTTAGCAATGTTCTCAATTCAGTAGGAGATGAAAGCAGTGGTGTGTCACATAGTACGTACTCTTGTCAGCATCCTGTCCAAGAACGTTGCAGCAATGTAGGATCTCCGGCTCGTGTCTTAGCCCAAGAGCTACTGAAACGATCTCCCGTCAGCAACGGAGGGAATGCTAGCATAGCACTTTGTGATCCTTGAAGCGGAATGAGCTTCCACAGTAGAGTTTTCTCCTAGGTACTTTTTCCATGAGAAAAGCGTAGACCCAGGAAGAATAGAGGCAACAGCCTACTACCTCACTTTGCCCATACAGTGTTTTCAACGTAGAAATACATGTGCAGCTAGCAGTCCCCTTACTCTATTCGAGTGACTCTCTCACACAGCGCAGGGGTGAACGGTTTGAAAGCTGCCAAGTTACTCGCGAAGCAACATGTTCCTGAGAAGTGGCTTTAAGCATGAACGCAGCACTAGATCAATGTGCTCATAGCAGTTGAATTGGAAATGAGTGCCTTATACCACATCACATACCCTCTTCAGAACTTATGATCAGCTCTTTTGCTCTGTTATTTTTACCTTGCTGTATTTCGGTGCAACGATCTACAGAATAACTTTCTCGTCAACAACGGACTCAATGAAGCACAGGACAAGACAGCTAAGAAATGCACGATCTTCTATGACACACTTTCCTCTAACTGCGACCGTCATCTAGCTTTAGCCCTAGCCCTAAAACTATATGTAACATTAACCCAAACGCTAATGCTAAACCTATCCCTAACCCTAAACCTAACCATAACCGTAACCCTATCCATAAGCCTAACCCTAGCCCTATCCCCAACGCTGTCCCTAATCCTAACCCTAACCCTAACCCTAACCCTATCCCTATCCCTAACCCTAACCGTAACCCTAACTCTATCCCTATCCCTAACCCTAACCCTAACCCTAACCCTATCCCTACCCTAATGATAAAGCTTATCCTTACCATAATCGCAATGCTAGTCCTAACTCTAACACTATCCTTAAACAGAAATCTTCTGATATATCAGAGCTGTGGGTTGTGTGCTAAACTAAATGCTACTGAAATTATTTTCAATCCGTAGTGAATGAACAGGAGCATAGCAGTTTCAGACCTTCGCAGGACAATCAGCTGCGAGCGTGGGCTTTTCGCCGCTCTGTTTTTTCCAGGAAAATAGCAGAGGCCGAAGATCTCCTGCAGCTACTGACTACTATGTCTTGTGGACAAAACTGTTTCTCGAACGTAGATATGCCCATGAAGCTCACAGCCCACTGACTCTATTCGATTGAATTTCCTTCTTATAGAATAGCAAGGAATTCATGGAAAGCTTCCAAACAACTAGGGAATCAGGATGTTTCATAAGGGTCCCTTATTAGAAAACTTCATCTCCAGCGGGTAACACTGGGTCAATGGACTCGTGTCAGTAGAGTGCGGAATGTGTGGGATGCCGCTAGAAGCCACCGATTTAGAACGTCATTTCAATTGGTTTTCTGTATGAGCACCGTGGCGGTAACTTTGCTAGTCACAGAGTTGTGGAATCACGTTCCCCAAATCAGATGAGTGAACGGAAGCACAGGACTATGCCGACTATGACCTAGAGTCAGCTTAGCTACCACTGTTTTCGCCAAAATATGCGTTCTGCGAGGAAAGCGTATCCGGACGTTGGAAGGCCGCTAGGCCCTGATACGAGACTTGGCCTCCAAGTCTCTGAAGATCTAAGGGAATATGAATGTCAGAGTAGCCTGTGGGACTCCCAGTGGAAGATAATACATTCCTGAAGATTTGTTTGCTCCTCAAACTCACCCGGGAATCAACCTATTTCGTAGGAAGCGGGTTTTTCTCCAAAGCCGTCTCAGTGTTCAACGTCTTCTCAATGTGGTCATTTCAGTAGCAGATGTGCTGGGAGAAGAAGACTGTAGCCTAAGAAACCATGGAGACTATACTACGTGCCTCGGACTCCACCCGTTCGTGAAGCATTCAAAGAGGAAGAAGCTAAAAGTACCTCATGGGCCTACCAGGCCATTCATTCCACTCTGAGAATACAGCAGGGAAGACTTTGCGCTCCCCTGCATCATTCAGGAATTATATCAAGTCGTGCGAAAAGTGTTGTCAACAAAAGCCATCCACACTATTTGACGTGTTAGCAATGTTCTCAATTCAGTAGGAGATGAAAGCAGTGGTGTGTCACATAGTACGTACTCTTGTCAGCATCCTGTCCAAGAACGTTGCAGCAATGTAGGATCTCCGGCTCGTGTCTTAGCCCAAGAGCTACTGAAACGATCTCCCGTCAGCAACGGAGGGAATGCTAGCATAGCACTTTGTGATCCTTGAAGCGGAATGAGCTTCCACAGTAGAGTTTTCTCCTAGGTACTTTTTCCATGAGAAAAGCGTAGACCCAGGAAGAATAGAGGCAACAGCCTACTACCTCACTTTGCCCATACAGTGTTTCCAACGTAGAAATACATGGGCAGCTAGCAGTCCCCTTACTCTATTCGAGTGACTCTCTCACACAGCGCAGGGGTGAACGGTTTGAAAGCTGCCAAGTTACTCGGGAAGCAACATGTTCCTGAGAAGTGGCTTTAAGCATGAACGCAGCACTAGATCAATGTGCTCATAGCAGTTGAATTGGAAATGAGTGCCTTATACCACATCACATACCCTCTTCAGAACTTATGATCAGCTCTTTTGCTCTGTTATTTTTACCTTGCTGTATTTCGGTGCAACGATCTACAGAATAACTTTCTCGTCAACAACGGACTCAATGAAGCACAGGACAAGACAGCTAAGAAATGCACGATCTTCTATGACACACTTTCCTCTAACTGCGACCGTCATCTAGCTTTAGCCCTAGCCCTAAAACTATATGTAACATTAACCCAAACGCTAATGCTAAACCTATCCCTAACCCTAAACCTAACCATAACCGTAACCCTATCCATAAGCCTAACCCTAGCCCTATCCCCAACGCTGTCCCTAATCCTAACCCTAACCCTAACCCTAACCCTATCCCTATCCCTAACCCTAACCGTAACCCTAACTCTATCCCTATCCCTAACCCTAACCCTAACCCTAACCCTATCCCTACCCTAATGATAAAGCTTATCCTTACCATAATCGCAATGCTAGTCCTAACTCTAACACTATCCTTAAACAGAAATCTTCTGATATATCAGAGCTGTGGGTTGTGTGCTAAACTAAATGCTACTGAAATTATTTTCAATCCGTAGTGAATGAACAGGAGCATAGCAGTTTCAGACCTTCGCAGGACAATCAGCTGCGAGCGTGGGCTTTTCGCCGCTCTGTTTTTTCCAGGAAAATAGCAGAGGCCGAAGATCTCCTGCAGCTACTGACTACTATGTCTTGTGGACAAAACTGTTTCTCGAACGTAGATATGCCCATGAAGCTCACAGCCCACTGACTCTATTCGATTGAATTTCCTTCTTATAGAATAGCAAGGAATTCATGGAAAGCTTCCAAACAACTAGGGAATCAGGATGTTTCATAAGGGTCCCTTATTAGAAAACTTCATCTCCAGCGGGTAACACTGGGTCAATGGACTCGTTTCAGTAGAGTGCGGAATGTGTGGGATGCCGCTAGAAGCCACCGATTTAGAACGTCATTTCAATTGGTTTTCTGTATGATCACCGTGGCGGTAACTTTGCTAGTCACAGAGTTGTGGAATCACGTTCCCCAAATCAGATGAGTGAACGGAAGCACAGGACTATGCCGACTATGACCTAGAGTCAGCTTAGCTACCAGTGTTTTCGCCAAAATATGCGTTCTGCGAGGAAAGCGTATCCGGACGTTGGAAGGCCGCTAGGCCCTGATACGAGACTTGGCCTCCAAGTCTCTGAAGATCTAAGGGAATATGAATGTCAGAGTAGCCTGTGGGACTCCCAGTGGAAGATAATACATTCCTGAAGATTTGTTTGCTCCTCAAACTCACCCGGGAATCAACCTATTTCGTAGGAAGCGGGTTTTTCTCCAAAGCCGTCTCAGTGTTCAACGTCTTCTCAATGTGGTCATTTCAGTAGCAGATGTGCTGGGAGAAGAAGACTGTAGCCTAAGAAACCATGGAGACTATACTACGTGCCTCGGACTCCACCCGTTCGTGAAGCATTCAAAGAGGAAGAAGCTAAAAGTACCTCATGGGCCTACCAGGCCATTCATTCCACTCTGAGAATACAGCAGGGAAGACTTTGCGCTCCCCTGCATCATTCAGGAATTATATCAAGTCGTGCGAAAAGTGTTGTCAACAAAAGCCATCCACACTATTTGACGTGTTAGCAATGTTCTCAATTCAGTAGGAGATGAAAGCAGTGGTGTGTCACATAGTACGTACTCTTGTCAGCATCCTGTCCAAGAACGTTGCAGCAATGTAGGATCTCCGGCTCGTGTCTTAGCCCAAGAGCTACTGAAACGATCTCCCGTCAGCAACGGAGGGAATGCTAGCATAGCACTTTGTGATCCTTGAAGCGGAATGAGCTTCCACAGTAGAGTTTTCTCCTAGGTACTTTTTCCATGAGAAAAGCGTAGACCCAGGAAGAATAGAGGCAACAGCCTACTACCTCACTTTGCCCATACAGTGTTTTCAACGTAGAAATACATGTGCAGCTAGCAGTCCCCTTACTCTATTCGAGTGACGCTCTCACACAGCGCAGGGGTGAACGGTTTGAAAGCTGCCAAGTTACTCGCGAAGCAACATGTTCCTGAGAAGTGGCTTTAAGCATGAACGCAGCACTAGATCAATGTGCTCATAGCAGTTGAATTGGAAATGAGTGCCTTATACCACATCACATACCCTCTTCAGAACTTATGATCAGCTCTTTTGCTCTGTTATTTTTACCTTGCTGTATTTCGGTGCAACGATCTACAGAATAACTTTCTCGTCAACAACGGACTCAATGAAGCACAGGACAAGACAGCTAAGAAATGCACGATCTTCTATGACACACTTTCCTCTAACTGCGACCGTCATCTAGCTTTAGCCCTAGCCCTAAAACTATATGTAACATTAACCCAAACGCTAATGCTAAACCTATCCCTAACCCTAAACCTAACCATAACCGTAACCCTATCCATAAGCCTAACCCTAGCCCTATCCCCAACGCTGTCCCTAATCCTAACCCTAACCCTAACCCTAACCCTATCCCTATCCCTAACCCTAACCCTAACCCTAACCCTATCCCTATCCCTAACCCTAACCCTAACCCTATCCCTATCCCTAACCCTAACCCTAACCCTAACCCTATCCCTATCCCTAACCCTAACCCTAACCCTAACCCTATCCCTATCCCTAACCCTAACCCTAAACCTAACCCTATACCTATCCCTATCCCTAACCCTAACCCTAAAGCTAACCCTATCCCTATCCCTAACCCTAACCCTAACCCTAACCCTATCCCTATCCCTAACCCTAACCCTAACCCTAACCCTATCCCTATCCCTAACCCTAACCCTAACCCTAACCCTATCCCTATCCCTAACCCTAACCCTAACCCTAACCCTATCCCTATCCCTAACCCTAACCCTAACCCTATCCCTATCCCTAACCCTAACCCTAACCCTAACCCTATCCCTATCCCTAACCCTAACCCTAACCCTAACCCTATCCCTATCCCTAACCCTAACCCTAAACCTAACCCTATACCTATCCCTATCCCTAACCCTAACCCTAAAGCTAACCCTATCCCTATCCCTAACCCTAACCCTAACCCTAACCCTATCCCTATCCCTAACCCTAACCCTAACCCTATCCCTATCCCTAACACTATCCCTAACACTAACCCTAACCCTACCCTAATAATAAAGCTTATCCTTACCATAATCGCAATGCTAGTCCTAACTCTAACACTATCCTTAAACAGAAATCTTCTGATATATCAGAGCTGTGGGTTGTGTGCTAAACTAAATGCTACTGAAATTATTTTCAATCCATAGTGAATGAACAGGAGCATAGCAGTTTCAGACCTTCGCAGGACAATCAGCTGCGAGCGTGGGCTTTTCGCCGCTCTGTTTTTTCCAGGAAAATAGCAGAGGCCGAAGATCTCCTGCAGCTACTGACTACTATGTCTTGTGGACAAAACTGTTTCTCGAACGTAGATATGCCCATGAAGCTCACAGCCCACTGACTCTATTCGATTGAATTTCCTTCTTATAGAATAGCAAGGAATTCATGGAAAGCTTCCAAACAACTAGGGAATCAGGATGTTTCATAAGGGTCCCTTATTAGAAAACTTCATCTCCAGCGGGTAACACTGGGTCAATGGACTCGTTTCAGTAGAGTGCGGAATGTGTGGGATGCCGCTAGAAGCCACCGATTTAGAACGTCATTTCAATTGGTTTTCTGTATGATCACCGTGGCGGTAACTTTGCTAGTCACAGAGTTGTGGAATCACGTTCCCCAAATCAGATGAGTGAACGGAAGCACAGGACTATGCCGACTATGACCTAGAGTCAGCTTAGCTACCAGTGTTTTCGCCAAAATATGCGTTCTGCGAGGAAAGCGTATCCGGACGTTGGAAGGCCGCTAGGCCCTGATACGAGACTTGGCCTCCAAGTCTCTGAAGATCTAAGGGAATATGAATGTCAGAGTAGCCTGTGGGACTCCCAGTGGAAGATAATACATTCCTGAAGATTTGTTTGCTCCTCAAACTCACCCGGGAATCAACCTATTTCGTAGGAAGCGGGTTTTTCTCCAAAGCCGTCTCAGTGTTCAACGTCTTCTCAATGTGGTCATTTCAGTAGCAGATGTGCTGGGAGAAGAAGACTGTAGCCTAAGAAACCATGGAGACTATACTACGTGCCTCGGACTCCACCCGTTCGTGAAGCATTCAAAGAGGAAGAAGCTAAAAGTACCTCATGGGCCTACCAGGCCATTCATTCCACTCTGAGAATACAGCAGGGAAGACTTTGCGCTCCCCTGCATCATTCAGGAATTATATCAAGTCGTGCGAAAAGTGTTGTCAACAAAAGCCATCCACACTATTTGACGTGTTAGCAATGTTCTCAATTCAGTAGGAGATGAAAGCAGTGGTGTGTCACATAGTACGTACTCTTGTCAGCATCCTGTCCAAGAACGTTGCAGCAATGTAGGATCTCCGGCTCGTGTCCTAGCCCAAGAGCTACTGAAACGATCTCCCGTCAGCAACGGAGGGAATGCTAGCATAGCACTTTGTGATCCTTGAAGCGGAATGAGCTTCCACAGTAGAGTTTTCTCCTAGGTACTTTTTCCATGAGAAAAGCGTAGACCCAGGAAGAATAGAGGCAACAGCCTACTACCTCACTTTGCCCATACAGTGTTTTCAACGTAGAAATACATGTGCAGCTAGCAGTCCCCTTACTCTATTCGAGTGACTCTCTCACACAGCGCAGGGGTGAACGGTTTGAAAGCTGCCAAGTTACTCGGGAAGCAACATGTTCCTGAGAAGTGGCTTTAAGCATGAACGCAGCACTAGATCAATGTGCTCATAGCAGTTGAATTGGAAATGAGTGCCTTATACCACATCACATACCCTCTTCAGAACTTATGATCAGCTCTTTTGCTCTGTTATTTTTACCTTGCTGTATTTCGGTGCAACGATCTACAGAATAACTTTCTCGTCAACAACGGACTCAATGAAGCACAGGACAAGACAGCTAAGAAATGCACGATCTTCTATGACACACTTTCCTCTAACTGCGACCGTCATCTAGCTTTAGCCCTAGCCCTAAAACTATATGTAACATTAACCCAAACGCTAATGCTAAACCTATCCCTAACCCTAAACCTAACCATAACCGTAACCCTATCCATAAGCCTAACCCTAGCCCTATCCCCAACGCTGTCCCTAATCCTAACCCTAACCCTAACCCTAACCCTATCCCTATCCCTAACCCTAACCCTAACCTTATCCCTATCCCTAACCCTAACCCTAACCCTAACCCTATCCCTATCCCTAACCCTAACCCTAAACCTAACCCTATACCTATCCCTATCCCTAACCCTAACCCTAAAGCTAACCCTATCCCTATCCCTAACCCTAACCCTAACCCTAACCCTAACCCTATTCCTATCCCTACCCTAATAATAAAGCTTATCCTTACCATAATCGCAATGCTAGTCCTAACTCTAACTCTATCCTTAAACAGAAATCTTCTGATATATCAGAGCTGTGGGTTGTGTGCTAAACTAAATGCTACTGAAATTATTTTCAATCCGTAGTGAATGAACAGGAGCATAGCAGTTTCAGACCTTCGCAGGACAATCAGCTGCGAGTGTGGGCTTTTCGCCGCTCTGTTTTTTCCAGGAAAATAGCAGAGGCCGAAGATCTCCTGCAGCTACTGACTACTATGTCTTGTGGACAAAACTGTTTCTCGAACGTAGATATGCCCATGAAGCTCACAGCCCACTGACTCTATTCGATTGATTTTCCTTCTGATAGAATATCAAGGAATCCATGGAGAGCTTCCAAACAACTAGGGAATCAGGATGTTTCATAAGGGTCCTTTATTAGAAAACTTCATCTCCAGCGGGTAACACTGGGTCAATGGACTCGTTTCAGTAGAGTGCGGAATGTGTGGGATGCCGCTAGAAGCCACCGATTTAGAACGTCATTTCAATTGGTTTTCTGTATGACCACCGTGGCGGTAACTTTGCTAGCCACAGAGTTGTGGAATCACGTTCCCCAAATCAAATGAGTGAACGGAAGCACAGGACTATGGCGACTATGACCTAGAGTCAGCTGGGCTACCACTGTTTTCGCCAAAATATGCGTTCTGCGAGGAAAGCGTATCCGGACGTGGGAAGGCCGCTAGGCCATAATACGAGACTTGGCCTCCAAGTCTCTGAAAATCTACGGGAATATGCATGTCAGAGTAGCCTGTGGGACTCCCAGTGGAAGATAATACATTCCTGAAGATTTGTTTGCTCCTCAAACTCACCCGGGAATCAACCTATTTCGTAGGAAGCGGGTTTTTCTCCAAAGCCGTCTCAGTGTTCAACGTCTTCTCAATGTGGTCATTTCAGTAGCAGATGTGCTGGGAGAAGAAGACTGTAGCCTAAGAAACCATGGAGACTATACTACGTGCCTCGGACTCCACCCGTTCGTGAAGCATTCAAAGAGGAAGAAGCTAAAAGTACCTCATGGGCCTACCAGGCCATTCATTCCACTCTGAGAATACAGCAGGGAAGACTTTGCGCTCCCCTGCATCATTCAGGAATTATATCAAGTCGTGCGAAAAGTGTTGTCAACAAAAGCCATCCACACTATTTGACGTGTTAGCAATGTTCTCAATTCAGTAGGAGATGAAAGCAGTGGTGTGTCACATAGTACGTACTCTTGTCAGCATCCTGTCCAAGAACGTTGCAGCAATGTAGGATCTCCGGCTCGGGTCTTAGCCCAAGATCTACTGAAACGATCTCCCGTCAGCAACGGAGGGAATGCTAGCATAGCACTTTCTGATCCTTGAAGCGGAATGAGCTTCCACAGTAGAGTTTTCTCCTAGGTACTTTTTCCATGAGAAAAGCGTAGACCCAGGAAGAATAGAGGCAACAGCCTACTACCTCACTTTGCCCATACAGTGTTTTCAACGTAGAAATACATGTGCAGCTAGCAGTCCCCTTACTCTATTCGAGTGACTCTCTCACACAGCGCAGGGGTGAACGGTTTGAAAGCTGCCAAGTTACTCGGGAAGCAACATGTTCCTGAGAAGTGGCTTTAAGCATGAACGCAGCACTAGATCAATGTGCTCATAGCAGTTGAATTGGAAATGAGTGCCTTATACCACATCACATACCCTCTTCAGAACTTACGATCAGCTCTTTTGCTCTGTTATTTTTACCTTGCTGTATTTCGGTGCAACGATCTACAGAATAACTTTCTCGTCAACAACGGACTCAATGAAGCACAGGACAAGACAGCTAAGAAATGCACGATCTTCTATGACACACTTTCCTCTAACTGCGACCTTCAACTAGCTTTAGCCCTAGCCCTAAAACTATATGTAACATTAACACAAACGCTAATGCTAAACCTATCCCTAACCCTAAACCTAACCATAACCGTAACCCTATCCATAAGCCTAACCCTAGCCCTATCCCCAACGCTGTCCCTAATCCTAACCCTAACCCTAACCCTAACCCTATCCCTATCCCTAACCCTAACCCTAACCCTAACCCTATCCCTATCCCTACCCTAATAATAAAGCTTATCCTTACCATAATCGCAATGCTAGTCCTAACTCTAACACTATCCTTAAACAGAAATCTTCTGATATATCAGAGCTGTGGGTTGTGTGCTAAACTAAATGCTACTGAAATTATTTTCAATCCGTAGTGAATGAACAGGAGCATAGCAGTTTCAGACCTTCGCAGGACAATCAGCTGCGAGTGTGGGCTTTTCGCCGCTCTGTTTTTTCCAGGAAAATAGCAGAGGCCGAAGATCTCCTGCAGCTACTGACTACTATGTCTTGTGGACAAAACTGTTTCTCGAACGTAGATATGCCCATGAAGCTCACAGCCCACTGACTCTATTCGATTGAATTTCCTTCTGATAGAATAGCAAGGAATTCATGGAAAGCTTCCAAACAACTAGGGAATCAGGATGTTTCATAAGGGTCCCTTATTAGAAAACTTCATCTCCAGCGGGTAACACTAGGTCAATGGACTCGTTTCAGTAGAGTGCGGAATGTGTGGGTTGCCGCTAGAAGCCACCGATTTAGAACGTCATTTCAATTGGTTTTCTGTAGGATCACCGTGGCGGTAACTTTGCTAGTCACAGAGTTGTGGAATCACGTTCCCCAAATCAGATGAGTGAACGGAAGCACAGGACTATGCCGACTATGACCTAGAGTCAGCTTAGCTACCACTGTTTTCGCCAAAATATGCGTTCTGCGAGGAAAGCGTATCCGGACGTTGGAAGGCCGCTAGGCCCTGATACGAGACTTGGCCTCCAAGTCTCTGAAGATCTAAGGGAATATGAATGTCAGAGTAGCCTGTGGGACTCCCAGTGGAAGATAATACATTCCTGAAGATTTGTTTGCTCCTCAAACTCACCCGGGAATCAACCTATTTCGTAGGAAGCGGGTTTTTCTCCAAAGCCGTCTCAGTGTTCAACGTCTTCTCAATGTGGTCATTTCAGTAGCAGATGTGCTGGGAGAAGAAGACTGTAGCCTAAGAAACCATGGAGACTATACTACGTGCCTCGGACTCCACCCGTTCGTGAAGCATTCAAAGAGGAAGAAGCTAAAAGTACCTCATGGGCCTACCAGGCCATTCATTCCACTCTGAGAATACAGCAGGGAAGACTTTGCGCTCCCCTGCATGATTCAGGAATTATATCAAGTCGTGCGAAAAGTGTTGGCAACAAAAGCCATCCACACTATTTGACGTGTTAGCAATGTTCTCAATTCAGTAGGAGATGAAAGCAGTGGTGTGTCACATAGTACGTACTCTTGTCAGCATCCTGTCCAAGAACGTTGCAGCAATGTAGGATCTCCGGCTCGTGTCTTAGCCCAAGAGCTACTGAAACGATCTCCCGTCAGCAACGGAGGGAATGCTAGCATAGCACTTTGTGATCCTTGAAGCGGAATGAGCTTCCACAGTAGAGTTTTCTCCTAGGTACTTTTTCCATGAGAAAAGCGTAGACCCAGGAAGAATAGAGGCAACAGCCTACTACCTCACTTTGCCCATACAGTGTTTTCAACGTAGAAATACATGTGCAGCTAGCAGTCCCCTTACTCTATTCGAGTGACTCTCTCACACAGCGCAGGGGTGAACGGTTTGAAGGCTGCCAAGTTACTCGGGAAGCAACATGTTCCTGAGAAGTGGCTTTAAGCATGAACGCAGCACTAGATCAATGTGCTCATAGCAGTTGAATTGGAAATGAGTGCCTTATACCACATCACATACCCTCTTCAGAACTTATGATCAGCTCTTTTGCTCTGTTATTTTTACCTTGCTGTATTTCGGTGCAACGATCTACAGAATAACTTTCTCGTCAACAACGGACTCAATGAAGCACAGGACAAGACAGCTAAGAAATGCACGATCTTCTATGACACACTTTCCTCTAACTGCGACCGTCATCTAGCTTTAGCCCTAGCCCTAAAACTATATGTAACATTAACCCAAACGCTAATGCTAAACCTATCCCTAACCCTAAACCTAACCATAACCGTAACCCTATCCATAAGCCTAACCCTAGCCCTATCCCCAACGCTGTCCCTAATCCTAACCCTAACCCTAACCCTAACCCTATCCCTATCCCTAACCCTAACCCTAACCCTAACTCTATCCCTATCCCTAACCCTAACCCTAACCCTAACCCTATCCCTACCCTAATGATAAAGCTTATCCTTACCATAATCGCAATGCTGGTCCTAACTCTAACACTATCCTTAAACAGAAATCTTCTGATATATCAGAGCTGTGGGTTGTGTGCTAAACTAAATGCTACTGAAATTATTTTCAATCCGTAGTGAATGAACAGGAGCATAGCAGTTTCAGACCTTCGCAGGACAATCAGCTGCGAGTGTGGGCTTTTCGCCGCTCTGTTTTTTCCAGGAAAATAGCAGAGGCCGAAGATCTCCTGCAGCTACTGACTACTATGTCTTGTGGACAAAACTGTTTCTCGAACGTAGATATGCCCATGAAGCTCACAGCCCACTGACTCTATTCGATTGAATTTCCTTCTGATAGAATAGCAAGGAATTCATGGAAAGCTTCCAAACAACTAGGGAATCAGGATGTTTCATAAGGGTCCCTTATTAGAAAACTTCATCTCCAGCGGGTAACACTAGGTCAATGGACTCGTTTCAGTAGAGTGCGGAATGTGTGGGTTGCCGCTAGAAGCCACCGATTTAGAACGTCATTTCAATTGGTTTTCTGTAGGATCACCGTGGCGGTAACTTTGCTAGTCACAGAGTTGTGGAATCACGTTCCCCAAATCAGATGAGTGAACGGAAGCACAGGACTATGCCGACTATGACCTAGAGTCAGCTTAGCTACCACTGTTTTCGCCAAAATATGCGTTCTGCGAGGAAAGCGTATCCGGACGTTGGAAGGCCGCTAGGCCCTGATACGAGACTTGGCCTCCAAGTCTCTGAAGATCTAAGGGAATATGAATGTCAGAGTAGCCTGTGGGACTCCCAGTGGAAGATAATACATTCCTGAAGATTTGTTTGCTCCTCAAACTCACCCGGGAATCAACCTATTTCGTAGGAAGCGGGTTTTTCTCCAAAGCCGTCTCAGTGTTCAACGTCTTCTCAATGTGGTCATTTCAGTAGCAGATGTGCTGGGAGAAGAAGACTGTAGCCTAAGAAACCATGGAGACTATACTACGTGCCTCGGACTCCACCCGTTCGTGAAGCATTCAAAGAGGAAGAAGCTAAAAGTACCTCATGGGCCTACCAGGCCATTCATTCCACTCTGAGAATACAGCAGGGAAGACTTTGCGCTCCCCTGCATCATTCAGGAATTATATCAAGTCGTGCGAAAAGTGTTGCCAACAAAAGCCATCCACACTATTTGACGTGTTAGCAATGTTCTCAATTCAGTAGGAGATGAAAGCAGTGGTGTGTCACATAGTACGTACTCTTGTCAGCATCCTGTCCAAGAACGTTGCAGCAATGTAGGATCTCCAGCTCGTGTCTTAGCCCAAGAGCTACTGAAACGATCTCCCGTGAGCAACGGAGGGAATGCTAGCATAGCACTTTGTGATCCTTGAAGCGGAATGAGCTTCCACAGTAGAGTTTTCTCCTAGGTACTTTTTCCATGAGAAAAGCGTAGACCCAGGAAGAATAGAGGCAACAGCCTACTACCTCACTTTGCCCATACAGTGTTTTCAACGTAGAAATACATGTGCAGCTAGCAGTCCCCTTACTCTATTCGAGTGACTCTCTCACACAGCGCAGGGGTGAACGGTTTGAAAGCTGCCAAGTTACTCGGGAAGCAACATGTTCCTGAGAAGTGGCTTTAAGCATGAACGCAGCACTAGATCAATGTGCTCATAGCAGTTGAATTGGAAATGAGTGCCTTATACCACATCACATACCCTCTTCAGAACTTATGATCAGCTCTTTTGCTCTGTTATTTTTACCTTGCTGTATTTCGGTGCAACGATCTACAGAATAACTTTCTCGTCAACAACGGACTCAATGAAGCACAGGACAAGACAGCTAAGAAATGCACGATCTTCTATGACACACTTTCCTCTAACTGCGACCGTCATCTAGCTTTAGCCCTAGCCCTAAAACTATATGTAACATTAACCCAAACGCTAATGCTAAACCTATCCCTAACCCTAAACCTAACCATAACCGTAACCCTATCCATAAGCCTAACCCTAGCCCTATCCCCAACGCTGTCCCTAATCCTAACCCTAACCCTAACCCTAACCCTATCCCTATCCCTAACCCTAACCCTAACCCTAACCCTATCCCTATCCCTAACCCTAACCCTAACCCTAACCCTATCCCTATCCCTACCCTAATAATAAAGCTTATCCTTACCATAATCGCAATGCTAGTCCTAACTCTAACACTATCCTTAAACAGAAATCTTCTGATATATCAGAGCTGTGGGTTGTGTGCTAAACTAAATGCTACTGAAATTATTTTCAATCCGTAGTGAATGAACAGGAGCATAGCAGTTTCAGACCTTCGCAGGACAATCAGCTGCGAGCGTGGGCTTTTCGCCGCTCTGTTTTTTCCAGGAAAATAGCAGAGGCCGAAGATCTCCTGCAGCTACTGACTACTATGTCTTGTGGACAAAACTGTTTCTCGAACGTAGATATGCCCATGAAGCTCACAGCCCACTGACTCTATTCGATTGAATTTCCTTCTTATAGAATAGCAAGGAATTCATGGAAAGCTTCCAAACAACTAGGGAATCAGGATGTTTCATAAGGGTCCCTTATTAGAAAACTTCATCTCCAGCGGGTAACACTGGGTCAATGGACTCGTTTCAGTAGAGTGAGGAATGTGTGGGATGCCGCTAGAAGCCACCGATTTAGAACGTCATTTCAATTGGTTTTCTGTATGATCACCGTGGCGGTAACTTTGCTAGTCACAGAGTTGTGGAATCACGTTCCCCAAATCAGATGAGTGAACAGAAGCACAGGACTATGCCGACTATGACCTAGAGTCAGCTTAGCTACCAGTGTTTTCGCCAAAATATGCGTTCTGCGAGGAAAGCGTATCCGGACGTTGGAAGGCCGCTAGGCCCTGATACGAGACTTGGCCTCCAAGTCTCTGAAGATCTAAGGGAATATGAATGTCAGAGTAGCCTGTGGGACTCCCAGTGGAAGATAATACATTCCTGAAGATTTGTTTGCTCCTCAAACTCACCCGGGAATCAACCTATTTCGTAGGAAGCGGGTTTTTCTCCAAAGCCGTCTCAGTGTTCAACGTCTTCTCAATGTGGTCATTTCAGTAGCAGATGTGCTGGGAGAAGAAGACTGTAGCCTAAGAAACCATGGAGACTATACTACGTGCCTCGGACTCCACCCGTTCGTGAAGCATTCAAAGAGGAAGAAGCTAAAAGTACCTCATGGGCCTACCAGGCCATTCATTCCACTCTGAGAATACAGCAGGGAAGACTTTGCGCTCCCCTGCATGATTCAGGAATTATATCAAGTCGTGCGAAAAGTGTTGGCAACAAAAGCCATCCACACTATTTGACGTGTTAGCAATGTTCTCAATTCAGTAGGAGATGAAAGCAGTGGTGTGTCACATAGTACGTACTCTTGTCAGCATCCTGTCCAAGAACGTTGCAGCAATGTAGGATCTCCGGCTCGTGTCTTAGCCCAAGAGCTACTGAAACGATCTCCCGTCAGCAACGGAGGGAATGCTAGCATAGCACTTTGTGATCCTTGAAGCGGAATGAGCTTCCACAGTAGAGTTTTCTCCTAGGTACTTTTTCCATGAGAAAAGCGTAGACCCAGGAAGAATAGAGGCAACAGCCTACTACCTCACTTTGCCCATACAGTGTTTTCAACGTAGAAATACATGTGCAGCTAGCAGTCCCCTTACTCTATTCGAGTGACTCTCTCACACAGCGCAGGGGTGAACGGTTTGAAAGCTGCCAAGTTACTCGGGAAGCAACATGTTCCTGAGAAGTGGCTTTAAGCATGAACGCAGCACTAGATCAATGTGCTCATAGCAGTTGAATTGGAAATGAGTGCCTTATACCACATCACATACCCTCTTCAGAACTTATGATCAGCTCTTTTGCTCTGTTATTTTTACCTTGCTGTATTTCGGTGCAACGATCTACAGAATAACTTTCTCGTCAACAACGGACTCAATGAAGCACAGGACAAGACAGCTAAGAAATGCACGATCTTCTATGACACACTTTCCTCTAACTGCGACCGTCATCTAGCTTTAGCCCTAGCCCTAAAACTATATGTAACATTAACCCAAACGCTAATGCTAAACCTATCCCTAACCCTAAACCTAACCATAACCGTAACCCTATCCATAAGCCTAACCCTAGCCCTATCCCCAACGCTGTCCCTAATCCTAACCCTAACCCTAACCCTAACCCTATCCCTATCCCTAACCCTAACCCTAACCCTAACTCTATCCCTATCCCTAACCCTAACCCTAACCCTAACCCTATCCCTACCCTAATGATAAAGCTTATCCTTACCATAATCGCAATGCTGGTCCTAACTCTAACACTATCCTTAAACAGAAATCTTCTGATATATCAGAGCTGTGGGTTGTGTGCTAAACTAAATGCTACTGAAATTATTTTCAATCCGTAGTGAATGAACAGGAGCATAGCAGTTTCAGACCTTCGCAGGACAATCAGCTGCGAGCGTGGGCTTTTCGCCGCTCTGTTTTTTCCAGGAAAATAGCAGAGGCCGAAGATCTCCTGCAGCTACTGACTACTATGTCTTGTGGACAAAACTGTTTCTCGAACGTAGATATGCCCATGAAGCTCACAGCCCACTGACTCTATTCGATTGAATTTCCTTCTTATAGAATAGCAAGGAATTCATGGAAAGCTTCCAAACAACTAGGGAATCAGGATGTTTCATAAGGGTCCCTTATTAGAAAACTTCATCTCCAGCGGGTAACACTGGGTCAATGGACTCGTTTCAGTAGAGTGCGGAATGTGTGGGATGCCGCTAGAAGCCACCGATTTAGAACGTCATTTCAATTGGTTTTCTGTATGATCACCGTGGCGGTAACTTTGCTAGTCACAGAGTTGTGGAATCACGTTCCCCAAATCAGATGAGTGAACGGAAGCACAGGACTATGCCGACTATGACCTAGAGTCAGCTTAGCTACCACTGTTTTCGCCAAAATATGCGTTCTGCGAGGAAAGCGTATCCGGACGTTGGAAGGCCGCTAGGCCCTGATACGAGACTTGGCCTCCAAGTCTCTGAAGATCTAAGGGAATATGAATGTCAGAGTAGCCTGTGGGACTCCCAGTGGAAGATAATACATTCCTGAAGATTTGTTTGCTCCTCAAACTCACCCGGGAATCAACCTATTTCGTAGGAAGCGGGTTTTTCTCCAAAGCCGTCTCAGTGTTCAACGTCTTCTCAATGTGGTCATTTCAGTAGCAGATGTGCTGGGAGAAGAAGACTGTAGCCTAAGAAACCATGGAGACTATACTACGTGCCTCGGACTCCACCCGTTCGTGAAGCATTCAAAGAGGAAGAAGCTAAAAGTACCTCATGGGCCTACCAGGCCATTCATTCCACTCTGAGAATACAGCAGGGAAGACTTTGCGCTCCCCTGCATCATTCAGGAATTACATCAAGTCGTGCGAAAAGTGTTGCCAACAAAAGCCATCCACACTATTTGACGTGTTAGCAATGTTCTCAATTCAGTAGGAGATGAAAGCAGTGGTGTGTCACATAGTACGTACTCTTGTCAGCATCCTGTCCAAGAACGTTGCAGCAATGTAGGATCTCCGGCTCGTGTCTTAGCCCAAGAGCTACTGAAACGATCTCCCGTCAGCAACGGAGGGAATGCTAGCATAGCACTTTTTGATCCTTGAAGCGTTATGAGCTTCCACAGTAGAGTTTTCTCCTAGGTACTTTTTCCATGAGAAAAGCGTAGACCCAGGAAGAATAGAGGCAACAGCCTACTACCTCACTTTGCCCATACAGTGTTTTCAACGTAGAAATACATGTGCAGCTAGCAGTCCCCTTACTCTATTCGAGTGACTCTCTCACACAGCGCAGGGGTGAACGGTTTGAAAGCTGCCAAGTTACTCGGGAAGCAACATGTTCCTGAGAAGTGGCTTTAAGCATGAACGCAGCACTAGATCAATGTGCTCATAGCAGTTGAATTGGAAATGAGTGCCTTATACCACATCACATACCCTCTTCAGAACTTATGATCAGCTCTTTTGCTCTGTTATTTTTACCTTGCTGTGTTTTAGTGCAACGATCTACAGAATAACTTTCTCGTCAACAACGGACTCAATGAAGCACAGGACAAGACAGCTAAGAAATGCACGATCTTCTATGACACACTTTCCTCTAACTGCGACCGTCATCTAGCTTTAGCCCTAGCCCTAAAACTATATGTAACATTAACCCAAACGCTAATGCTAAACCTATCCCTAACCCTAAACCTAACCATAACCGTAACCCTATCCATAAGCCTAACCCTAGCCCTATCCCCAACGCTGTCCCTAATCCTAACCCTAACCCTAACCCTAACCCTATCCCTATCCCTAACCCTAACCCTAACCCTAACCCTATCCCTATCCCTAACCCTAACCCTAACCCTAACCCTATCCCTATCCCTACCCTAATAATAAAGCTTATCCTTACCATAATCGCAATGCTAGTCCTAACTCTAACACTATCCTTAAACAGAAATCTTCTGATATATCAGAGCTGTGGGTTGTGTGCTAAACTAAATGCTACTGAAATTATTTTCAATCCGTAGTGAATGAACAGGAGCATAGCAGTTTCAGACCTTCGCAGGACAATCAGCTGCGAGCGTGGGCTTTTCGCCGCTCTGTTTTTTCCAGGAAAATAGCAGAGGCCGAAGATCTCCTGCAGCTACTGACTACTATGTCTTGTGGACAAAACTGTTTCTCGAACGTAGATATGCCCATGAAGCTCACAGCCCACTGACTCTATTTGATTGAATTTCCTTCTTATAGAATAGCAAGGAATTCATGGAAAGCTTCCAAACAACTAGGGAATCAGGATGTTTCATAAGGGTCCCTTATTAGAAAACTTCATCTCCAGCGGGTAACACTGGGTCAATGGACTCGTTTCAGTAGAGTGAGGAATGTGTGGGATGCCGCTAGAAGCCACCGATTTAGAACGTCATTTCAATTGGTTTTCTGTATGATCACCGTGGCGGTAACTTTGCTAGTCACAGAGTTGTGGAATCACGTTCCCCAAATCAGATGAGTGAACGGAAGCACAGGACTATGCCGACTATGACCTAGAGTCAGCTTAGCTACCACTGTTTTCGCCAAAATATGCGTTCTGCGAGGAAAGCGTATCCGGACGTTGGAAGGCCGCTAGGCCCTGATACGAGACTTGGCCTCCAAGTCTCTGAAGATCTAAGGGAATATGAATGTCAGAGTAGCCTGTGGGACTCCCAGTGGAAGATAATACATTCCTGAAGATTTGTTTGCTCCTCAAACTCACCCGGGAATCAACCTATTTCGTAGGAAGCGGGTTTTCCTCCAAAGCCATCTCAGTGTTCAACGTCTTCTCAGTGTGGTCATTTCAGTAGCAGATGTGCTGGGAGAAGAAGACTGTAGCCTCAGAAACCATGGAGACTATACTACGTGCCTCGGACTCCACCCGTTCGTGAAGCATTCAAAGAGGAAGAAGCTAAAAGTACCTCATGGGCCTACCAGGCCATTCATTCCACTCTGAGAATACAGCAGGGAAGACTTTGCGCTCCCCTGCATCATTCAGGAATTATATCAAGTCGTGCGAAAAGTGTTGTCAACAAAAGCCATCCACACTATTTGACGTGTTAGCAATGTTCTCAGTTCAGTAGGAGATGAAAGCAGTGGTGTGTCACATAGTACGTACTCTTGTCAGCATCCTGTCCAAGAACGTTGCAGCAATGTAGGATCTCCGGCTCGTGTCTTAGCCCAAGAGCTACTGAAACGATCTCCCGTCAGCAACGGAGGGAATGCTAGCATAGCACTTTGTGATCCTTGAAGCGGAATGAGCTTCCACAGTAGAGTTTTCTCCTAGGTACTTTTTCCATGAGAAAAGCGTAGACCCAGGAAGAATAGAGGCAACAGCCTACTACCTCACTTTGCCCATACAGTGTTTTCAACGTAGAAATACATGTGCAGCTAGCAGTCCCCTTACTCTATTCGAGTGACTCTCTCACACAGCACAGGAGTGAACGGTTTGAAAGCTGCCAAGTTACTCGGGAAGCAACATGTTCCTGAGAAGTGGCTTTAAGCATGAACGCAGCACTAGAGCAATGTGCTCATAGCAGTTGAATTGGAAATGAGTGCCTTATACCACATCACATACCCTCTTCAGAACTTATGATCAGCTCTTTTGCTCTGTTATTTTTACCTTGCTGTATTTCGGTGCAACGATCTACAGAATAACTTTCTCGTCAACAACGGACTCAATGAAGCACAGGACAAGACAGCTAAGAAATGCACGATCTTCTATGACACACTTTCCTCTAACTGCGACCGTCATCTAGCTTTAGCCCTAGCCCTAAAACTATATGTAACATTAACCCAAACGCTAATGCTAAACCTATCCCTAACCCTAAACCTAACCATAACCGTAACCCTATCCATAAGCCTAACCCTAGCCCTATCCCCAACGCTGTCCCTAATCCTAACCCTAACCCTAACCCTAACCCTATCCCTATTCCTAACCCTAACCCTAACCCTAACCCTATCCCTATCCCTAACCCTAACCCTAACCCTAACCCTATCCCTATCCCTACCCTAATAATAAAGCTTATCCTTACCATAATCGCAATGCTAGTCCTAACTCTAACACTATCCTTAAACAGAAATCTTCTGATATATCAGAGCTGTGGGTTGTGTGCTAAACTAAATGCTACTGAAATTATTTTCAATCCGTAGTGAATGAACAGGAGCATAGCAGTTTCAGACCTTCGCAGGACAATCAGCTGCGAGTGTGGGCTTTTCGCCGCTCTGTTTTTTCCAGGAAAATAGCAGAGGCCGAAGATCTCCTGCAGCTACTGACTACTATGTCTTGTGGACAAAACTGTTTCTCGAACGTAGATATGCCCATGAAGCTCACAGCCCACTGACTCTATTCGATTGAATTTCCTTCTGATAGAATAGCAAGGAATTCATGGAAAGCTTCCAAACAACTAGGGAATCAGGATGTTTCATAAGGGTCCCTTATTAGAAAACTTCATCTCCAGCGGGTAACACTAGGTCAATGGACTCGTTTCAGTAGAGTGCGGAATGTGTGGGATGCCGCTAGAAGCCACCGATTTAGAACGTCATTTCAATTGGTTTTCTGTATGATCACCGTGGCGGTAACTTTGCTAGCCACAGAGTTGTGGAATCACGTTCCCCAAATCAAATGAGTGAACGGAAGCACAGGACTATGCCGACTATGACCTAGAGTCAGCTTGGCTACCACTGTTTTCGCCAAAATATGCGTTCTGCGAGGAAAGCGTATCCGGACTTTGGAAGGCCGCTAGGACATGATACGAGACTTGGCCTCCAAGTCTCTGAAGATCTAAGGGAATATGAATGTCAGAGTAGCCTGTGGGACTCCCAGTGGAAGATAATACATTCCTGAAGATTTGTTTGCTCCTCAAACTCACCCGGGAATCAACCTATTTCGTAGGAAGCGGGTTTTTCTCCAAAGCCGTCTCAGTGTTCAACGTCTTCTCAATGAGGTCATTTCAGTAGCAGATGTGCTGGGGGAAGAAGACTATAGCCTAAGAAACCATGGAGACTATACTACGTGCCTCGGACTCCACCCGTTCGTGAAGCATTCAAAGAGGAAGAAGCTAAAAGTACCTCATGGGCCTACCAGGCCATTCATTCCACTCTGAGAATACAGCAGGGAAGACTTTGCGCTCCCCTGCATCATTCAGGAATTATATCAAGTCGTGCGAAAAGTGTTGTCAACAAAAGCCATCCACACTATTTGACGTGTTAGCAATGTTCTCAATTCAGTAGGAGATGAAAGCAGTGGTGTGTCACATAGTACGTACTCTTGTCAGCATCCTGTCCAAGAACGTTGCAGCAATGTAGGATCTCCGGCTCGTGTCTTAGCCCAAGAGCTACTGAAACGATCTCCCGTCAGCAACGGAGGGAATGCTAGCATAGCACTTTGTGATCCTTGAAGCGGAATGAGCTTCCACAGTAGAGTTTTCTCCTAGGTACTTTTTCCATGAGAAAAGCGTAGACCCAGGAAGAATAGAGGCAACAGCCTACTACCTCACTTTGCCCATACAGTGTTTTCAATGTAGAAATACATGTGCAGCTAGCGGTCCCCTTACTCTATTCGAGTGACTCTCTCACACAGCGCAGGAGTGAACGGTTTGAAAGCTGCCAAGTTACTCGGGAAGCAACATGTTCCTGAGAAGTGGCTTTAAGCATGAACGCAGCACTAGAGCAATGTGCTCATAGCAGTTGAATTGGAAATGAGTGCCTTATACCACATCACATACCCTCTTCAGAACTTATGATCAGCTCTTTTGCTCTGTTATTTCTACCTTGCTGTAGTTCGGTGCAACGATCTACAGAATAACTTTCTCATCAACAACGGACTCAATGAAGCACAGGACAAGACAGCTAAGAAATGCACGATCTTCTATGACACACTTTCCTCTAACTGCGACCGTCATCTAGCTTTAGCCCTAGCCCTAAAACTATATGTAACATTAACCCAAACGCTAATGCTAAACCTATCCCTAACCCTAAACATAACCATTACCCTAACCCTATCCATAACCCTAACCCTAGCCCTATCCCCAACGCTGTCCCTAATCCTAACCCTAACCCTAACCCTATCCCTATCCCTAACCCTAACCCTAACCCTAACCCTATCCCTATCCCTAACCCTAACCCTAACCCTAACCCTATCCCTATCCCTACCCTAATAATAAAGCTTATCCTTACCATAATCGCAATGCTAGTCCTAACTCTAACACTATCCTTAAACAGAAATCTTCTGATATATCAGAGCTGTGGGTTGTGTGCTAAACTAAATGCTACTGAAATTATTTTCAATCCGTAGTGAATGAACAGGAGCATAGCAGTTTCAGACCTTCGCAGGACAATCAGCTGCGAGCGTGGGCTTTTCGCCGCTCTGTTTTTTCCAGGAAAACAGCAGAGGCCGAAGATCTCCTGCAGCTACTGACTACTATGTCTTGTGGACAAAACTGTTTCTCGAACGTAGATATGCCCATGAAGCTCACAGCCCACTGACTCTATTTGATTGAATTTCCTTCTTATAGAATAGCAAGGAATTCATGGAAAGCTTCCAAACAACTAGGGAATCAGGATGTTTCATAAGGGTCCCTTATTAGAAAACTTCATCTCCAGCGGGTAACACTGGGTCAATGGACTCGTTTCAGTAGAGTGAGGAATGTGTGGGATGCCGCTAGAAGCCACCGATTTAGAACGTCATTTCAATTGGTTTTCTGTATGATCACCGTGGCGGTAACTTTGCTAGTCACAGAGTTGTGGAATCACGTTCCCCAAATCAAATGAGTGAACGGAAGCACAGGACTATGCCGACTATGACCTAGAGTCAGCTTAGCTACCACTGTTTTCGCCAAAATATGCGTTCTGCGAGGAAAGCGTATCCGGACGTTGGAAGGCCGCTAGGCCCTGATACGAGACTTGGCCTCCAAGTCTCTGAAGATCTAAGGGAATATGAATGTCAGAGTAGCCTGTGGGACTCCCAGTGGAAGATAATACATTCCTGAAGATTTGTTTGCTCCTCAAACTCACCCGGGAATCAACCTATTTCGTAGGAAGCGGGTTTTCCTCCAAAGCCATCTCAGTGTTCAACGTCTTCTCAGTGTGGTCATTTCAGTAGCAGATGTGCTGGGAGAAGAAGACTGTAGCCTAAGAAACCATGGAGACTATACTACGTGCCTCGGACTCCACCCGTTCGTGAAGCATTCAAAGAGGAAGAAGCTAAAAGTACCTCATGGGCCTACCAGGCCATTCATTCCACTCTGAGAATACAGCAGGGAAGACTTTGCGCTCCCCTGCATCATTCAGGAATTATATCAAGTCGTGCGAAAAGTGTTGTCAACAAAAGCCATCCACACTATTTGACGTGTTAGCAATGTTCTCAGTTCAGTAGGAGATGAAAGCAGTGGTGTGTCACATAGTACGTACTCTTGTCAGCATCCTGTCCAAGAACGTTGCAGCAATGTAGGATCTCCGGCTCGTGTCTTAGCCCAAGAGCTACTGAAACGATCTCCCGTCAGCAACGGAGGGAATGCTAGCATAGCACTTTGTGATCCTTGAAGCGGAATGAGCTTCCACAGTAGAGTTTTCTCCTAGGTACTTTTTCCATGAGAAAAGCGTAGACCCAGGAAGAATAGAGGCAACAGCCTACTACCTCACTTTGCCCATACAGTGTTTTCAACGTAGAAATACATGTGCAGCTAGCAGTCCCCTTACTCTATTCGAGTGACTCTCTCACACAGCACAGGAGTGAACGGTTTGAAAGCTGCCAAGTTACTCGGGAAGCAACATGTTCCTGAGAAGTGGCTTTAAGCATGAACGCAGCACTAGAGCAATGTGCTCATAGCAGTTGAATTGGAAATGAGTGCCTTATACCACATCACATACCCTCTTCAGAACTTATGATCAGCTCTTTTGCTCTGTTATTTTTACCTTGCTGTATTTCGGTGCAACGATCTACAGAATAACTTTCTCGTCAACAACGGACTCAATGAAGCACAGGACAAGACAGCTAAGAAATGCACGATCTTCTATGACACACTTTCCTCTAACTGCGACCGTCATCTAGCTTTAGCCCTAGCCCTAAAACTATATGTAACATTAACCCAAACGCTAATGCTAAACCTATCCCTAACCCTAAACCTAACCATAACCGTAACCCTATCCATAAGCCTAACCCTAGCCCTATCCCCAACGCTGTCCCTAATCCTAACCCTAACCCTAACCCTAACCCTATCCCTATTCCTAACCCTAACCCTAACCCTAACCCTATCCCTATCCCTAACCCTAACCCTAACCCTAACCCTATCCCTATCCCTACCCTAATAATAAAGCTTATCCTTACCATAATCGCAATGCTAGTCCTAACTCTAACACTATCCTTAAACAGAAATCTTCTGATATATCAGAGCTGTGGGTTGTGTGCTAAACTAAATGCTACTGAAATTATTTTCAATCCGTAGTGAATGAACAGGAGCATAGCAGTTTCAGACCTTCGCAGGACAATCAGCTGCGAGTGTGGGCTTTTCGCCGCTCTGTTTTTTCCAGGAAAATAGCAGAGGCCGAAGATCTCCTGCAGCTACTGACTACTATGTCTTGTGGACAAAACTGTTTCTCGAACGTAGATATGCCCATGAAGCTCACAGCCCACTGACTCTATTCGATTGAATTTCCTTCTGATAGAATAGCAAGGAATTCATGGAAAGCTTCCAAACAACTAGGGAATCAGGATGTTTCATAAGGGTCCCTTATTAGAAAACTTCATCTCCAGCGGGTAACACTAGGTCAATGGACTCGTTTCAGTAGAGTGCGGAATGTGTGGGATGCCGCTAGAAGCCACCGATTTAGAACGTCATTTCAATTGGTTTTCTGTATGATCACCGTGGCGGTAACTTTGCTAGCCACAGAGTTGTGGAATCACGTTCCCCAAATCAAATGAGTGAACGGAAGCACAGGACTATGCCGACTATGACCTAGAGTCAGCTTGGCTACCACTGTTTTCGCCAAAATATGCGTTCTGCGAGGAAAGCGTATCCGGACTTTGGAAGGCCGCTAGGACATGATACGAGACTTGGCCTCCAAGTCTCTGAAGATCTAAGGGAATATGAATGTCAGAGTAGCCTGTGGGACTCCCAGTGGAAGATAATACATTCCTGAAGATTTGTTTGCTCCTCAAACTCACCCGGGAATCAACCTATTTCGTAGGAAGCGGGTTTTTCTCCAAAGCCGTCTCAGTGTTCAACGTCTTCTCAATGAGGTCATTTCAGTAGCAGATGTGCTGGGGGAAGAAGACTATAGCCTAAGAAACCATGGAGACTATACTACGTGCCTCGGACTCCACCCGTTCGTGAAGCATTCAAAGAGGAAGAAGCTAAAAGTACCTCATGGGCCTACCAGGCCATTCATTCCACTCTGAGAATACAGCAGGGAAGACTTTGCGCTCCCCTGCATCATTCAGGAATTATATCAAGTCGTGCGAAAAGTGTTGTCAACAAAAGCCATCCACACTATTTGACGTGTTAGCAATGTTCTCAATTCAGTAGGAGATGAAAGCAGTGGTGTGTCACATAGTACGTACTCTTGTCAGCATCCTGTCCAAGAACGTTGCAGCAATGTAGGATCTCCGGCTCGTGTCTTAGCCCAAGAGCTACTGAAACGATCTCCCGTCAGCAACGGAGGGAATGCTAGCATAGCACTTTGTGATCCTTGAAGCGGAATGAGCTTCCACAGTAGAGTTTTCTCCTAGGTACTTTTTCCATGAGAAAAGCGTAGACCCAGGAAGAATAGAGGCAACAGCCTACTACCTCACTTTGCCCATACAGTGTTTTCAATGTAGAAATACATGTGCAGCTAGCGGTCCCCTTACTCTATTCGAGTGACTCTCTCACACAGCGCAGGAGTGAACGGTTTGAAAGCTGCCAAGTTGCTCGGGAAGCAACATGTTCCTGAGAAGTGGCTTTAAGCATGAACGCAGCACTAGAGCAATGTGCTCATAGCAGTTGAATTGGAAATGAGTGCCTTATACCACATCACATACCCTCTTCAGAACTTATGATCAGCTCTTTTGCTCTGTTATTTCTACCTTGCTGTAGTTCGGTGCAACGATCTACAGAATAACTTTCTCATCAACAACGGACTCAATGAAGCACAGGACAAGACAGCTAAGAAATGCACGATCTTCTATGACACACTTTCCTCTAACTGCGACCGTCATCTAGCTTTAGCCCTAGCCCTAAAACTATATGTAACATTAACCCAAACGCTAATGCTAAACCTATCCCTAACCCTAAACATAACCATTACCCTAACCCTATCCATAACCCTAACCCTAGCCCTATCCCCAACGCTGTCCCTAATCCTAACCCTAACCCTAACCCTAACCCTATCCCTATCCCTAACCCTAACCCTAACCCTAATCCTATACCTATCCCTACCCTAATAATAAAGCTTATCCTTACCATAATCGCAATGCTAGTCCTAACTCTAACTCTATCCTTAAACTGAAATCTTCTGATATATCAGAGCTGTTGGTTGTGTGCTAAACTAAATGCTACTGAAATTATTTTCAATCCGTAGTGAATGAACAAGAGCATAGCTTCAGACCTTCGCAGGACAATCAGCTGCGAGTGTGGGCTTTTCGCCGCTCTGTTTTTTCCAGGAAAATAGCAGAGGCCGAAGATCTCCTGCAGCTACTGACTACTATGTCTTGTGGACAAAACTGTTTCTCAAACGTAGATATGCCCATGAAGCTCACAGCCCACTGACTCTATTCGATTGAATTTCCTTCTGATAGAATAGCAAGGAATTCATGGAAAGCTTCCAAACAACTAGGGAATCAGGATGTTTCATAAGGGTCCTTTATAGAAAACTTCATCTCCAGCGGGTAACACTAGGTCAATGGACTCGTTTCAGTAGAGTGCGGAATGTGTGGGATGCCGCTAGAAGCCACCGATTTAGAACGTCATTTCAATTGGTTTTCTGTATGATCACCGTGGCGGTAACTTTGCTAGCCACAGAGTTGTGGAATCACGTTCCCCAAATCAAATGAGTGAACGGAAGCACAGGACTATGCCGACTATGACCTAGAGTCAGCCTGGCTACCACTGTTTTCGGCAAAATATGCGTTCTGCGAGGAAAGCGTATCCGGACGTTGGAAGGCCGCTAGGCCATGATACGAGACTTGGCCTCCAAGTCTCTGAAGATCTAAGGGAATATGAATGTCAGAGTAGCCTGTGGGACTCCCAGTGGAAGATAATACATTCCTGAAGATTTGTTTGCTCCTCAAACTCACCCGGGAATCAACCTATTTCGTAGGAAGCGGGTTTTTCTCCAAAGCCGTCTCAGTGTTCAACGTCTTCTCAATGTGGTCATTTCAGTAGCAGATGTGCTGGGGGAAGAAGACTGTAGCCTAAGAAACCATGGAGACTATACTACGTGCCTCGGACTCCACCCGTTCGTGAAGCATTCAAAGAGGAAGAAGCTAAAAGTACCTCATGGGCCTACCAGGCCATTCATTCCACTCTGAGAATACAGCAGGGAAGACTTTGCGCTCCCCTGCATCATTCAGGAATTATATCAAGTCGTGCGAAAAGTGTTGTCAACAAAAGCCATCCACACTATTTGACGTGTTAGCAATGTTCTCAATTCAGTAGGAGATGAAAGCAGTGGTGTGTCACATAGTACGTACTCTTGTCAGCATCCTGTCCAAGAACGTTGCAGCAATGTAGGATCTCCGGCTCGTGTCTTAGCCCAAGAGCTACTGAAACGATCTCCCGTCAGCAACGGAGGGAATGCTAGCATAGCACTTTGTGATCCTTGAAGCGGAATGAGCTTCCACAGTAGAGTTTTCTCCTAGGTACTTTTTCCATGAGAAAAGCGTAGACCCAGGAAGAATAGAGGCAACAGCCTACTACCTCACTTTGCCCATACAGTGTTTTCAACGTAGAAATACATGTGCAGCTAGCAGTCCCCTTACTCTATTCGAGTGACTCTCTCACACAGCGCAGGAGTGAACGGTTTGAAAGCTGCCAAGTTACTGGGGAAGCAACATGTTCCTGAGAAGTGGCTTTAAGCATGAACGCAGCACTAGAGCAATGTGCTCATAGCAGTTGAATTGGAAATGAGTGCCTTATACCACATCACATACCCTCTTCAGAACTTATGATCAGCTCTTTTGCTCTGTTATTTCTACCTTGCTGTAGTTCGGTGCAACGATCTACAGAATAACTTTCTCATCAACAACGGACTCAATGAAGCACAGGACAAGACAGCTAAGAAATGCACGATCTTCTATGACACACTTTCCTCTAACTGCGACCGTCATCTAGCTTTAGCCCTAGCCCTAAAACTATATGTAACATTAACCCAAACGCTAATGCTAAACCTATCCCTAACCCTAAACATAACCATTACCCTAACCCTATCCATAACCCTAACCCTAGCCCTATCCCCAACTCTGTCCCTAATCCTAACCCTAACCCTAACCCTAACCCTATCCCTATCCCTAACCCTAACCCTAACCCTAATCCTATACCTATCCCTACCCTAATAATAAAGCTTATCCTTAGCATAATCGCAATGCTAGTCCTAACTCTAACTCTATCCTTAAACAGAAATCTTCTGATATATCAGAGCTGTGGGTTGTGTGCTAAACTAAATGCTACTGAAATTATTTTCAATCCGTAGTGAATGAACAAGAGCATAGCTTCAGACCTTCGCAGGACAATCAGCTGCGAGTGTGGGCTTTTCGCCGCTCTGTTTTCTCCAGGAAAATAGCAGAGGCCGAAGATCTCCTGCAGCTACTGACTACTATGTCTTGTGGACAAAACTGTTTCTCGAACGTAGATATGCCCATGAAGCTCACAGCCCACTGACTCTATTCGACTGAATTTCCTTCCGATAGAAGCAAGGAATTCATGGAAAGCTTCCAAACAACTAGGGAATCAGGATGTTTCATAAGGGTCCTTTATTAGAAAACTTCATCTCCAGCGGGTAACACTAGGTCAATGGACTCGTTTCAGTAGAGTGCGGAATGTGTGGGATGCCGCTAGAAGCCACCGATTTAGAACGTCATTTCAATTGGTTTTCTGTATGATCACCGTGGCGGTAACTTTGCTAGCCACAGAGTTGTGGAATCACGTTCCCCAAATCAAATGAGTGAACGGAAGCACAGGACTATGCCGACTATGACCTAGAGTCAGCCTGGCTACCACTGTTTTCGCCAAAATATGCGTTCTGCGAGGAAAGCGTATCCGGACGCTGGAAGGCCGCTAGGCCATGATACGAGACTTGCCCTCCAAGTCTTTGAAGATCTAAGGGAATATGAATGTCAGAGTAGCCTGTGGGACTCCCAGTGGAAGATAATACATTCCTGAAGATTTGTTTGCTCCTCAAACTCACCCGGGAATCAACCTATTTCGTAGGAAGCGGGTTTTTCTCCAAAGCCGTCTCAGTGTTCAACGTCTTCTCAATGTGGTCATTTCAGTAGCAGATGTGCTGGGAGAAGAAGACTGTAGCCTAAGAAACCATGGAGACTATACTACGTGCCTCGGACTCCACCCGTTCGTGAAGCATTCAAAGAGGAAGAAGCTAAAAGTACCTCATGGGCCTACCAGGCCATTCATTCCACTCTGAGAATACAGCAGGGAAGACTTTGCGCTCCCCTGCATCATTCAGGAGTTATATCAAGTCGTGCGAAAAGTGTTGTCAACAAAAGCCATCCACACTATTTGACGTGTTAGCAATGTTCTCAATTCAGTAGGAGATGAAAGCAGTGGTGTGTCACATAGTACGTACTCTTGTCAGCATCCTGTCCAAGAACGTTGCAGCAATGTAGGATCTCCGGCTCGTGTCTTAGCCCAAGAGCTACTGAAACGATCTCCCGTCAGCAACGGAGGGAATGCTAGCATAGCACTTTGTGATCCTTGAAGCGGAATGAGCTTCCACTGTAGAGTTTTCTCCTAGGTACTTTTTCCATGAGAAAAGCGTAGACCCAGGAAGAATAGAGGCAACAGCCTACTACCTCACTTTGCCCATACAGTGTTTTCAACGTAGAAATACATGTGCAGCTAGCAGTCCCCTTACTCTATTCGAGTGACTCTCTCACACAGCACAGGGGTGAACGGTTTGAAAGCTGCCAAGTTACTCGGGAAGCAACATGTTCCTGAGAAGTCGCTTTAAGCATGAACGCAGCACTAGATCAATGTGCTCATAGCAGTTGAATTGGAAATGAGTGCCTTATACCACATCACATACCCTCTTCAGAACTTATGATCAGCTCTTTTGCTCTGTTATTTTTACCTTGCTGTATTTCGGTGCAACGATCTACAGAATAACTTTCTCGTCAACAACGGACTCAATGAAGCACAGGACAAGACAGCTAAGAAATGCACGATCTTCTAGGACACACTTTCCTCTAACTGTGACCGTCATCTAGCTTTAGCCCTAGCCCTAAAACTATATGTAACATTAACCCAAACGCTAATGCTAAACCTATCCCTAACCCTAAACCTAACCATAACCGTAACCCTATCCATAAGCCTAACCCTAGCCCTATCCCCAACGCTGTCCCTAATCCTAACCCTAACCCTAACCCTAACCCTATCCCTATCCCTAACCCTAACCCTAACCCTAACCCTATCCCTATCCCTAACCCTAACCCTAACCCTATCCCTATCCCTACCCTAATAATAAAGCTTATCCTTACCATAATCGCAATGCTAGTCCTAACTCTAACTCTATCCTTAAACAGAAATCTTCTGATATATCAGAGCTGTGGGTTGTGTGCTAAATTAATGCTACTGAAATTATTTTCAATCCGTAGTGAATGAACAAGAGCATAGCTTCAGACCTTTGCAGGACAATCAGCTGCGAGTGTGGGCCTTTCGCCGCTCTGTTTTTTCCAGGAAAATAGCAGAGGCCGAGGATCTCCTGCAGCTACTGACTACTATGTCTTGTGGACAAAACTGTTTCTCGAACGTAGATATGCCCATGAAGCTCACAGCCCACTTACTCCATTCGATTGAATTTCCTTCTGATAGAATAGCAAGGAATTCATGGAAAGCTTCCAAACAACTAGGGAATCAGGATGTTTCATAAGGGTCCTTTATTAGAAAACTTCATCTCCAGCGGGTAACACTAGGTCAATGGACTCGTTTCAGTAGAGTGCGGAATGTGTGGGATGCCGCTAGAAGCCACCGATTTAGAACGTCATTTCAATTGGTTTTCTGTATGATCACCGTGGCGGTAACTTTGCTAGCCACAGAGTTGTGGAATCACGTTCCCCAAATCAAATGAGTGAACGGAAGCACAGGACTATGCCGACTATGACCTAGAGTCAGCCTGGCTACCACTGTTTTCGCCAAAATATGCGTTCTGCGAGGAAAGCGTATCCGTACGTTGGAAGGCCGCTAGGACATGATACGAGACTTGGCCTCCACGTCTCTGAAGATCTAAGGGAATATGAATGTCAGAGTAGCCTGTGGGACTCGCAGTGGAAGATAATACATTCCTGAAGATTTGTTTGCTCCTCAAACTCACCCGGGAATCAACCTATTTCGTAGGAAGCGGGTTTTTCTCCAAAGCCGTCTCAGTGTTCAACGTCTTCTCAATGTGGTCATTTCAGTAGCAGATGTGCTGGGAGAAGAAGACTGTAGCCTAAGAAACCATGGAGACTATACTACGTGCCTCGGACTCCACCCGTTCGTGAAGCATTCAAAGAGGAAGAAGCTAAAAGTACCTCATGGGCCTACCAGGCCATTCATTCCACTCTGAGAATACAGCAGGGAAGACTTTGCGCTCCCCTGCATCATTCAGGAATTATATCAAGTCGTGCGAAAAGTGTTGTCAACAAAAGCCATCCACACTATTTGACGTGTTAGCAATGTTCTCAATTCAGTAGGAGATGAAAGCAGTGGTGTGTCACATAGTACGTACTCTTGTCAGCATCCTGTCCAAGAACGTTGCAGCAATGTAGGATCTCGGGCTCATGTCTTAGCCCAAGAGCTACTGAAACGATCTCCCGTCAGCAACGGAGGGAATGCTAGCATAGCACTTTGTGATCCTTGAAGCAGAATGAGCTTCCACAGTAGAGTTTTCTCCTAGGTACTTTTTCCATGAGAAAAGCGTAGACCCAGGAAGAATAGAGGCAACAGCCTACTACCTCACTTTGCCCATACAGTGTTTTCAACGTAGAAATACATGTGCAGCTAGCAGTCCCCTTACTCTATTCGAGTGACTCTCTCACACAGCACAGGGGTGAACAGTTTGAAAGCTGCCAAGTTACTCGGGAAGCAACATGTTCCTGAGAAGTCGCTTTAAGCATGAACGCAGCACTAGATCAATGTGCTCATAGCAGTTGAATTGGAAATGAGTGCCTTATACCACATCACATACCCTCTTCAGAACTTATGATCAGCTCTTTTGCTCTGTTATTTTTACCTTGCTGTATTTCGGTGCAACGATCTACAGAATAACTTTCTCGTCAACAACGGTCTCAATGAAGCACAGGACAAGACAGCTAAGAAATGCACGATCTTCTATGACACACTTTCCTCTAACTGCGACCGTCATCTAGCTTTAGCCCTAGCCCTAAAACTATATGTAACATTAACCCAAACGCTAATGCTAAACCTATCCCTAACCCTAAACCTAACCATAACCGTAACCCTATCCATAAGCCTAACCCTAGCCCTATCCCCAACGCTGTCCCTAATACTAACCCTAACCCTAACCCTAACCCTATCCCTATCCCTATCCCTAACCCTAACCCTAACCCTATCCCTATCCCTAACCCTAACCCTAACCCTAACCCTATCCCTATCCCTAACCCTAACCCTAACCCTAATCCTACACCTATCCCTACCCTAATAATAAAGCTTATCCTTACCATAATCGCAATGCTACTCCTAACTCTAACTCTATCCTTAAACAGAAATCTTCTGATATATCAGAGCTGTGGGTTGTGTGCTAAACTAAATGCTACTGAAATTATTTTCAATCCGTAGTGAATGAACAAGAGCATAGCTTCAGACCTTCGGAGGACAATCAGCTGCGAGTGTGGGCTTTTCGCCGCTCTGTTTTTTCCAGGAAAATAGCAGAGGCCGAAGATCTCCTGCAGCTACTGACTACTATGTCTTGTGGACAAAACTGTTTCTCGAACGTAGATATGCCCATGAAGCTCACAGCCCACTGACTACTCGATTGAATTTCCTTCTGATAGAATAGCAAGGAATTCATGGAAAGCTTCCAAACAACTAGGGAATCAGGATGTTTCATAAGGGTCCTTTATTAGAAAACTTCATCTCCAGCGGGTAACACTAGGTCAATGGACTCGTTTCAGAAGAGTGCGGAATGTGTGGGATGCCGCTAGAAGCCACCGATTTAGAACGTCATTTCAATTGGTTTTCTGTATGATCACCGTGGCGGTAACTTTGCTAGCCACAGAGTTGTGGAATCACGTTCCCCAAATCAAATGAGTGAACGGAAGCACAGGACTATGCCGACTATGACCTAGAGTCAGCCTGGCTACCACTGTTTTCGCCAAAATATGCGTTCTGCGAGGAAAGCGTATCCGGACGTTGGAAGGCCGCTAGGACATGATACGAGACTTGGCCTCCAAGTCTCTGAAGATCTAAGGGAATATGAATGTCAGAGTAGCCTGTGGGACTCCCAGTGGAAGATAATACATTCCTGAAGATTTGTTTGCTCCTCAAACTCACCCGGGAATCAACCTATTTCGTAGGAAGCGGGTTTTTCTCCAAAGCCGTCTCAGTGTTCAACGTCTTCTCAATGTGGTCATTTCAGTAGCAGATGTGCTGGGAGAAGAAGACTGTAGCCTAAGAAACCATGGAGACTATACTACGTGCCTCGGACTCCACCCGTTCGTGAAGCATTCAAAGAGGAAGAAGCTAAAAGTACCTCATGGGCCTACCAGGCCATTCATTCCACTCTGAGAATACGGCAGTGAAGACTTTGCACTCCCCTGCATCATTCAGGAATTATATCAAGTCGTGCTAAAAGGGTTCTCAACAACAGCCATCCACACTATTTGACGTGGTAGCAATGTTCTCATTTCACTAGGAGATGAAAGCAGTGGTGTCTCACATAGGAAGTACTCTTGTCAGCCTCCTGTCCAAGAAGCTTGCTGCAATATAGGATCTGTGGCTCGTGTCTTAGCCCAGGAGCTGCTGAAATGATCTCCCGTCAGCATCGGAGGGAAGGCTAGCAAAGCACTTTGTGATCCTTGAAGCGAATGAGGTTCCACAGTAGTTTTCTCCTAGGTACTTTTTCCATGAGAAATGCGTAACCCCAGGAAGAAGAGAGGCAACAGCCTACTACCTCACTTTGCCATACAGTGTTTTCAACGTAGAAATGCATGTGCACCTAGCAGTCCCCTTACTCTATTCGAGTGACTCTCTCACACAGCACAGGAGTGAACGGTTTGAAAGCTGCCATGTTACTCGGGAATTAACATGTTCCTGAGAGGTGGCTTTAAGCATGAACAAAGCACTAGATCAATGAGCTCATAGCAGTTGAATTGGAAATGAGTGCCTTCTACCATATCACATACACTCTTCAGAACTTATGAGCAGCTCGTTTGCTCTTTTATTTTTACCTTGCTCTGTTTCAGTGCAATGATCTACAGAATAACTTTCTCGTCAACAAAGCACTCAATGAAGCACAGGACAAGACAGCTAAGAAATGCACGATCTTCTATGACACACTTTCCTCTAACTGCGACCGTCATCTAGCTTTAGCCCTAGCCCTAAACCTATATGTAACATTAACCCAAACGCTAATGCTAAACCTATCTCTAACACTAAACCTAACTATAACCCTAACCCTATCCATAAACCTAACCCTAACCCTATCCCTAACCCTAACCCTAACCCTATTCCTAACCCTATTGCTAACCCTAACCCTAACCCTATCCCTATCCCTAACCCTAACCCTATCCCTAACCCTATCCCTATCCCTAACCCTATCCCTAACCCTAACCCTATCCCTATCCCTAACCCTAACCCTAACCCTAACCCTATCCCAATCCCTACCCTAATAACAGAGCTTATCCTTACCATAATCGCAATGCTAGCCCTAACCCTAACTCTATCCTTAAACAGAAATCTTCTGATATATCAGAGCTGTGGTTTGTGTGCTAAACTAAATGCAACTAGAAATCATTTTCAATCCGTAGTGAATGAACAGGAGCATAGCAGTTTCAGACCTTCGCAGGACAATGAGCTGCGAGTGTGGGCTTTTCGCCGCTCTGTTTTTTTCCAGGAAAATAGCAGAGGACGAAGATCTCCTGCAGCTACTGACTACAATGTCTTTTGGACAAAACTGTTTCTCGAACGTAGATATGCCCATGAATCTCACAGCCCACTGACTCTATTCGATTGAATTTCCTACTGATAGAATAGCAAGGAATTCATGGAAAGCTTCCAAACAACTAGAGAATCAGGATGTTTCATAAGTGTCCCTTATTAGAAAACTTCATCTCCAGCGGGTAACACTAGGTCAATGGACTCGTTTCAGTAGAGTGCGGAATGTGTGGGATGCCGATTTAGAACGTCATTTCAATTGGTTTTCTGAGTGATCACCTTGGCGGTAACTTTGCTAGCCACAGAGTTGTGGAATCACGTTCCCCAAAACAAATGAGTGAACGGAAGCACAGGACTATGAAAACTATGACCTAGAGTCAGCTTTGCTACCACTGTTTTTGCCAAATTATGCGTTCTGCAAGGAAAGCATATCGGGACGTTGGTTGACCGCTAGGCCATGCTACGCGACTTGGCCTTCAATTCTCTTAAGATCTAAGGGAATATGAATGTCAGAGAGCCTGTCGGGCTCCCAGTGGAAGATAATACATTCCTGAAGATTTGTTTGCTCCTCAAACTCACTCGGGAATCAACCTATTTCGTAGGAAGCGGGTTTTCCTCCAAAGCCGTCTCAGTGTTCAACGTCTTCTCAATGTGGTCATTTCAGTAGCAGATGTGCTGGGAGAAGAAGACTGTAGCCTAAGAAACCATTGAGACTATACTACGTGCCTCGGACTCCACCCGTTCGTGAAGCATTCAAAGAGGAAGAAGCTAAAAGTACCTCATGGGCCTACCAGGCCATTCATTCCACTCTGAGAATACAGCAGGGAAGACTTTGCGCTCCCCTGCATCATTCAGGAATTATATCAAGTCGTGCGAAAAGTGTTGTCAACAAAAGCCATCCACACTATTTGACGTGTTAGCAATGTTCTCAATTCAGTAGGAGATGAAAGCAGTGGTGTGTCACATAGTACGTACTCTTGTCAGCATCCTGTCCAAGAACGTTGCAGCAATGTAGGATCTCGGGCTCGTGTCTTATCCCAAGAGCTACAGTTATGGTCCCATCAGCAACGGAGGGAATGCTAGCAGAGCACTTTGTGATCCTTGAAGCGAAATGAGCTTGCACAGTAGAGTTTTCTCCTAGGTACTTTTTCCATGAGAAATGCGAAGACCCAGGAAAAATAGAGGCAACAGCCTAACACCTCACTTTGCCCATACAGTGTTTTCACATTAGAAATACATGTGCAGCTAGCAGTCCCCTTACTCTATTCGAGTGACTCTCTCACACAGCACAGGAGTGAAGGGTTTGAAAGCTGCCAAGTTACTCGGGAAGCAACATGTTCCTGAGAAGTGGCTTGAAGCATGAACACAGCACTAAATCAATGTGCTCATAGCAGTTGAATTGGAAAAGAGTGCCTTATACCACATCACATACCCTCTTCAGAACTTATGATCAGCTCTTTTGCTCTGTGATTTTTACCTTGCTGTATTTCGTTGCAACGATCCACAGAATAACTTTCTCGTCAACAACGGACTCAATGAAGCACAGGACAACACAGCTAAGAAATGCACGATCTTCTATGACACACTTTCCTCTAACTGCGACCGTCATCTAGCTTTAGCCCTAGCCCTAAAACTATATGTAACATTAACCCAAACGCTAATGCTAAACCTATCCCTAACCCTAAACCTAACCATAACCGTAACCCTATCCATAAGCCTAAACCTAGCCCTATCCCCAACCCTATCCCTAATCCTAACCCTAACCCTAGCCCTAACCCTATCCCTATCCCTAACCCTAACCCTAACCCTATCCCTATCCCTAAACCTAACCCTAACCCTAACCCTATCCCTATCCCTATCCCTAACCCTACCCCTAACCCTAACCCTATCCCTATCCCTACCCTAATAATAAAGCTTATCCTTACCATAATCGCAATGCTAGTCCTAACCCTAACTCTATCCTTAAACAGAAATCTTCTGGTATATCAGAGCTGTGGGTTGTGCGCTAAACTAAATGCTACTGGAATCATTTTCAATCCGTAGTGAATGAACAGGAGCATAGCAGTTTTAGACCTTCGCAGGACAATCAGCTGCGAGTGTGGGCTTTTCGCCACTCTGTTTTTTCCAGGAAAATAGCAGAGGCCGAAGATCTCCTGCAGCTACTGACTACTATGTCTTGTGGACAAAACTGTTTCTCGAACGTAGATATGCCCATGAAGCTCACAGCCCACTGACTCTATTCGATTGAATTTCCTTCTGATAGAATAGCAAGGAATTCATGGAAAGCTTCCAAACAACTAGGGAATCAGGATGTTTCATAAGTGTCCCTTATTAGAAAACTTCATCTCCAGCGGGTAACACTAGGTCAATGGACTCGTTTCAGTAGAGTGCGGAATGTGTGGGATGCCGCTAGAAGCCACCGATTTAGAACGTCATTTCAATTGGTTTTCTGTATGATCACCGTGGCGGTAACTTTGCTAGCCACAGAGTTGTGGAATCACGTTCCCCAAATCAAATGAGTGAACGGAAGCACAGGACTATACCAACTATGACCTAGAGTCAGCTTGGCTACCACTGTTTTCGCCAAAATCTGCGTTGTGCGAGGAAAGCGTATCCGGACGTTGGAAGGCCGCTAGGCCATGCTACGCGACTTGGCCTCCAAGTCTCTGTAGATCTAAGGGAATATGAATGTCAGAGTAGCCTGTGGGGCTCCCAGTGGAAGATAATACATTCCTGAATATTTGTTTGCTCCTCAAACTCACCCGGGAATCAACCTCTTTCGTAGGAAGCGGGTTTTTCTCCAAAGCTGTCTCAGTGTTCAACCTCTTCTCAATGTGGTCATTTCAGTAGCAGATGTGCTGGGAGAAGAAGACTGTAGCCTAAGAAACCATGGAGACTATACTACGTGACTCGGACTCTACCCGTTCGTGAAGCATTCAAAGAGGAAGTAGCCAAAAGTACCTCATGGGCCTACCAGGCCATTCATTCCACTCTGAGAATACAGCAGGGAAGACTTTGCGCTCCCCTGCATCATTCAGGAATTATATCAAGTCGTGCGAAAAGTGTTGTCAACAAAAGCCATCCACACTATTTGAAGTGTTAGCAATGTTCTCAATTCAGTAGGAGATGAAAGCAATGGTGTGTCACATAGTACGTACTCTTGTCAGCATCCTGTCCAAGAACGTTGCAGCAATATAGGATCTCCGGCTCGGGTCTTAGCCCAAGAGCTACTGAAATGATCTCCCGTCAGCAACGGAGGGAATGCTAGCATAGCACTTTGTGATCCTTGAAGCGGAATGAGCTTCCACAGTAGAGTTTTCTCCTAGGTACTTTTTCCATGAGAAAAGCATAGACCCAGGAAGAATAGAGGCAACAGCCTACTACCTCACTTTGCCCATACAGTGTTTTCAACGTAGAAATACATGTGCAGCTAGCAGTCCCCTTACTCTATTCGAGTGAATCTCTCACACAGCACAGGAGTGAACGGTTTGAAAGCTGCCAAGTTACTCGGGAAGCAACATGTTCCTGAGAAGTGGCTTTAAGCATGAACGCAGCACTAGATCAATGTGCTCATAGCAGTTGAATTGGAAATGATTGCCTTATACCACATCACATACCCTCTTCAGAACTTATGATCAGCTCTTTTGCTCTGTGATTTTTACCTTGCTGTATTTCGTTGCAACGATCCACAGAATAACTTTCTCGTCAACAACGGACTCAATGAAGCACAGGACAACACAGCTAAGAAATGCACGATCTTCTATGACACACTTTCCTCTAACTGCGACCGTCATCTAGCTTTAGCCCTAGCCCTAAAACTATATGTAACATTATCCCAAACGCTAATGCTAAACCTATCCCTAACCCTAAACCTAACCATAACCCTAACCCTATCCATAAGCCTAAACCTAGCCCTATCCTCAACCCTATCCCTAATCCTAACCCTAACCCTAGCCCTAACCCTATCCCTATCCCTAACCCTAACCCTAACCCTAACCCTATCCCTATCCCTAAACCTAACCCTAACCCTAACCCTATCCCTATCCCTAACCCTAACCCTAACCCTAACCCTATCCCTATCCCTACCCTAATAATAAAGCTTATCCTTACCATAATCGCAATGCTAGTCCTAACCCTAACTCTATCCTTAAACAGAAATCTTCTGAATATCAGAGCTGTGGGTTGTGTGCTAAACTAAATGCTACTGAAATTATTTTCAATCCGTAGTGAATGAACAGGAGCATAGCAGTTTGAGACCTTCCCAGGACAATCAGCTGCGAGTGTGGGCTTTTCGCCGCTCTGTTTTCTCCAGGAAAATAGCAGAGGCCGAAGATCTCCTGCAGCTACTGACTACTATGTCTTGTGGACAAAACTGTTTCTCGAACGTAGATATGCCCATGAAGCTCACAGCCGTCAGACTCTATTCGATTGAATTTCCTTCTGATAGAATAGCAAGGAATTCATGGAAAGCTTCCAAACAACTAGGGAATCAGGATGTTTCATAAGGGTCCTTTATTAGAAAACTTCATCTCCAGCGGGTAACACTAGGTCAATGGACTCGTTTCAGTAGAGTGCGGAATGTGTGGGATGCCGCTAGAAGCCACCGATTTAGAACGTCATTTCAATTGGTTTTTTGTATGATCACCGTGGCGGTAACTTTGCTAGCCACAGAGTTGTGGAATCACGTTCCCCAAATCAAATGAGTGAACGGAAGCACAGGACTATGCCAACTATGACCTAGAGTCAGCTTGGCTACCACTGTTTTCGCCAAAATATGCGTTCTGCGAGGAAAGCGTATCCGGACGTTGGAAGGCCGCTAGGCCATGCTACGCGACTTGGCCTCCAAGTCTCTGAAGATCTAAGGGAATATGAATGTCAGAGTAGCCTGTGGGGCTCCCAGTGGAAGATAATACATTCCTGAAGATTTGTTTGCTCCTCAAACTCACCCGGGAATCAACCTCTTTCGTAGGAAGCGGGTTTTTCTCCAAAGCCGTCTCAGTGTTCAACGTTTCTCAATGTGGTCATTTCAGTAGCAGATGTGATGGGAGAAGAAGACTGTATCCTAAGAAACCATGGAGACTACACTACGTGCCTCGGACTCCACCCGTTCGTGAAGCATTCAAAGAGGAAGAAGCTAAAAGTACCTCATGGGCCTACCAGGCCATTCATTCCACTCTGAGAATACGGCAGTGAATACTTTGCAGTCCCCTGCATCATTCAGGAATTATATCAAGTCGTGCTAAAAGGGTTCTCAACAACAGCCATCCACACTATTTGACGTGGTAGCAATGTTCTCATTTCACTAGGAGATGAAAGCAGTGGTGTCTCACATAGGAAGTACTCTTGTCAGCCTCCTGTCCAAGAAGCTTGCTGCAATATAGGATCTGTGGCTCGTGTCTTAGCCCAGGAGCTACTGGAATGATCTCCCGTCAGCAACGGAGGGAAGGCTAGCAAAGCACTTTGTGATCCTTGAAGTGAATGAGGTTCTACAGTAGTTTTCTCCTAGATACTTTTTCCATGAGAAATGCGTAACCCCAGGAAGAACAGAGACAACAGCCTACTACCTCACTTTGCCATACAGTGTTTTCAACGTAGAAATGCATGTGCACCTAGCAGTCCCCTTACTCTATTCGAGTGACTCTCTCACACAGCACAGGAGTGAACGGTTTGAAAGCTGCCAAGTTACTCGGGAATTAACATGTTCCTGAGAGGTGGCGTTAAGCATGAACAAAGCACTAGATCAATGAGCTCATAGCAGTTGAATTGGAAATGAGTGCCTTCTACCATATCACATACACTCTTCAGAACTTATGAGCAGCTCGTTTGCTCTTTTATTTTTACCTTGCTCTGTTTCAGTGCAATGATCTACACAATAACTTTCTCGTCAACAAAGCACTCAATGAAGCACAGGACAAGACAGCTAAGAAATGCACGATCTTCTATGATACACTTTCCTCTAACTGTGGCCGTCATCTAGCTTTAGCCCTAGCCCTAAACCTATCTGTAACATTAACCCAAACGCTAATGCTAAACCTATCTCTAACACTAAACCTAACCATAACCCTAACCCTATCCATAAACCTAACCCTAACCCTATCCCTAACCCTAACCCTAACCCTATTCCTAACCCTATTGCTAACCCTAACCCTAACCCTATCCCTATCCCTAACCCTAACCCTATCCCTAACCCTATCCCTATCCCTAACCCTAGCCCTAACCCTAACCCTATCCCTATCCCTAACCCTAACCCTAACCCTAACCCTATCCCAATCCCTACCCTAATAACAAAGCTTATCCTTACCATAATCGCAATGCTAGCCCTAACCCTAACTCTATCCTTAAACAGAAATCTTCTGATATATCAGAGCTGTGGTTTGTGTGCTAAACTAAATGCGACTAGAAATCATTTTCAATCCGTAGTGAATGAACAGGAGCATAGCAGTTTCAGACCTTCGCAGGACAATGAGCTGCGAGTGTGGGCTTTTCGCCGCTCTGTTTTTTTCCAGGAAAATAGCAGAGGCCGAAGATCTCCTGCAGCTACTGACTACAATGTCTTTTGGACAAAACTGTTTCTCGAACGTAGATATGCCCATGAATCTCACAGCCCACTGACTCTATTCGATTGAATTTCCTTCTGATAGAATAGCAAGGAATTCATGGAAAGCTTCCACACAACTAGGGAATCAGGATGTTTCATAAGTGTCCGTTATTAGAAAACTTCATCTCCAGCGGGTAACACTAGGTCAATTGACTCCTTTCAGTAGAGTGCGAAATGTGTGGGATGCCGATTTAGAACGTCATTTCAATTGGTTTTCTGTGTGATCACCTTGGCGGTAACTTTGCTAGCCACAGAGTTGTGGAATCACGTTCCCCAAAACAAATGAGTGAACGGAAGCACAGGACTATGAAAACTATGACCTAGAGTCAGCTTTGCTACCACTGTTTTTGCCAAATTATGCGTTCTGCAAGGAAAGCATATCGGGACGTTGGTTGGCCGCTAGGCCATGCTACGCGACTTGGCCTCCAAGTCTCTGAAGATCTAAGGGAATATGAATGTCAGAGAGCCTGTGGGGCTCCCAGTGGAAGATAATACATTCCTGAAGATTTGTTTGCTCCTCAAACTCACTCGGGAATCAACCTATTTCATAGGAAGCGGGTTTTTCTCCAAAACCGTCTCAGTGTTCAACGTCTTCTCAATGTGGTCATTTCAGTAGCAGATGTGCTGGGAGAAGAAGACTGTAGCCTAAGAAACCATGGAGACTATACTACGTGCCTCGGACTCCACCCGTTCGTGAAGCATTCAAAGAGGAAGAAGCTAAAAGTACCTCATGGCCCTACCAGGCCATTCATTACACTCTGAGAATACAGCAGTGAAGACTTTGTGCTCCCCTGCATCATTCAGGAATTATATCAAGTCGTGCCAAAAGTGTTCTCAACAAAAGCCATCCACACTATTTAGCATGTTAGCAATGTTCTCATTTCAGTAGGAGATGAAAGCAGTGGTGTGTCACATAGACCGTACTCTTATCAGCATCCTGTCCAAGAACCTTGCTGCATTATAGGATCTGTGGCTCTTGTCTTAGCCCAAGAACTACTGAAATGATCTCCCGTCAGCAACAGAAGGAATGCTAGTATAGCACTTTGTGATCCTTTAAACGGAATGAGCTTCTAGAGTACAGTTTTCTCCTAGGTACTTTTTCCATGAGAAAAGCGTAGCCAAAGGAAGAAGAGAGGCAACAGCCTACTACCTCACTTTGCCCATACAGTGTTTTCAACGAAGAAATGCATGTGCACCTAGCAGTCCCCTTACTCTATTCGAGTGACTCTCTCACACAGCACAGGAGTGAACGGTTTGAAAGCTGCCAAGTTACTTTGGAATGAACATGATCCTGAGAAGTGGCTTAAAGCATGAACGCAGCACTAGATCGATGTGCTCATAGCACTTGAATTGTAAATGAGTGCCTTGTACCACATCACAACCCTCGTCAGAACTTATGATCAGCTCTTTTGATCTGTTATTTTTACCTTGCTGTGTTTTAGTGCAACGATCTACAGAATAACTTTCTCGTCAACAACGGACTCAATGAAGCACAGGACAAGACAACTAAGAAATGCACGATCTTCTATGACACACTTTCCTCTAACTGTGGCCGTCATCTATCTTTAGCCCTAGCTCTCAACCTATATGTAACATTAACCCAAATGCTAATGCTAAACCTATTCCTAACCCTAAAGCTAACCATAACCCTAACCCTATCCGTAACCCTTACCCTAAACCTATAGCTATCCATATCCCTAACCCTAACCCTATCCCTAATGCTAACCATAACCCTAACCCTATCCCTACCCTAGTAATAAAGCTTATCCTTACCATAATCGCAATGCTAGCCCTAACCCTATCTCTATCTTTAAACAGAAATCTTCGGATATATATGAGTGCTGTGGGTTGGGTGCTAAACTAAATGATACTGAAATCATTTTCAATCCGTAGTGAATGAACAGGAGCATAGCAGTTTCAGACCTTCGCAGGACAATGTGCTGCGAGTGTGGGCTTTTCGCCACTGTGTTTTTTCGAGGAAAATAGCAGAGGCCGAAGATCTCCTGCAGCTACTGACTACTATATCTTGTGGACAAAACTGTTTCTCGAACGTAGATATGCCCATGAAGCTCACAGCCCACTGACTCTATTGGATTGAATTTCCTTCTGATAGAATAGCGCGGAATTAATGGAAAGCTTCCAAACAACTAGGGAATCAGGATGTTTCATAAGTGTCCCTTATTAGAAAACTTCATCTCCAGCGGGTAACACTAGGTCAATGGACTCGTTTCAGTAGAGTGCGAAATGTGTGGGATGCCTCTAGAAGCCAGCGATTTAGAACGTCATTTCAATTGGTTTTCTGAGTGATCACCTTGGCGGTAACTTTGCTAGCCACAGAGTTGTGGAATCACGTTACCCAAAACAAATGAGTGAACGGAAGCACAGGACTATGCCAACTAGGACCTAGAGTCAGCTTGGCTACCACTGTTTTCGCCAAATTATGCGTTCTGCGAGAAAAGCGTATCCCGATGTTGGAAGGCCGCTAGGCCATGCTACACGACTTGGCCTCCACGTCTCTGAAGATCTAAGGGAATATGAATGTCAGAGGAGCCTGTGGGGCTCCCAGTAGAATATAATACATTCCTGAAGATTTGTTTGCTCCTCAAACTCACCCGGGAATCAACCTATTTCGTAGGAAGCGGGTTTTTCTCCAAAGCCGTCACAGTGTTCAACCTTTCTCAATGTGGTCATTTCAGTAGTAGATGTGATGGGAGAAGAAGACTGTATCCTAAGAAACCATGGAGACTACACTACGTGCCTCGGACTCCACCCTTTCGTGAAGCATTCAAAGAGGAAGAAGCCAAAAGTACCTCATGGGCCTACCAGGCCATTCATTCCACTCTGAGAATACAGCAGGGAAGACTTTGCGCTCCCCTATCATTCAGGAATTATATCAAGTCCTGCGAAAAGTGTTCTCAACAAAAGCCATCCACACTATTTGACGTGTTATCTTTGTTCTCATTTTAGTAGGAGATGAAAGCAGTGGTGTGTCACATAGTACGTACTCTTGTCAGCATCCTGTCCAAGAACGTTGCAGCAATGTAGGATCTCCGGCTCGTGTCTTAGCCCAAGAGCTACTGAAACGATCTCCCGTCAGCAACGGAGGGAATGCTAGCATAGCACTTTGTGATCCTTGAAGATGAATGAGGTTCCGCAGTAGAGTTTTCTCCTAGGTACTTTTTCCATGAGAAAAGCGTAGGCCCAGGATGAAGAGAAGCAACAGCCTACTACCTCACTTTGCCCAAACAGTGTTTTCAACGTAGAAATGCATGTGCAGCTAGCAGTCCCCTTACTCTATTCGAGTGACTCTCTCACGCAGCACAGGAGTGAACGGTTTGAAAGCTGCCAAGTTACTCGGGAAGCAACATGTTCCTGAGAAGTGCCTTTAAGCATGAACGCAGCACTAGATCAATGTGCTCATAGCAGTTGAATTGGAAATGAGTGCCTTGTACCATATCACATACCCTCTTCAGAACTTATGATCAGCTCTTTTGCTCCGTTATCATTTACGTTGCTGTGTTTCAGTGCAACGATCTACAGAATCACTTTCTCATCATCAATGGACTCAATGAAAGCACAGGACTATGACAGCTATGAAATGCACTATCTTCTATGACACACTTTTCTCTACCTGAGGCCGTCGTCTAGCTTTAACCCTCGCCCGAAACCTCTATGTAATATTAACTGAAACCCTAATGCTAAACCTATCCCTAACCCTAAACCTAACCATAACCCTAACCCTATTCATAACCCTAACCCTAACCCTATCCCTAATCCTAACCCTAACCCTAACCCTATCCCTAACCCTAACCGTAACGCTAACCCTAAACCTATCCCTAACCCTAACCCTAACCCTAACCCTATCCCCAACCCTAACCCTATCCCTAACCCTAACCTTATCCCTAACCCTAACCCTAACCCTTACCCTAACCCTAACCCTTACCCTAACCCTATCCCTATCCCTAACCCTAATAATGAAGCTTATCCTTACCATAATCCTAATGCTTGGTTATTTCCTTCCTTTTACTTGCTCTAGGCTTTGTTTCTGTGTCTCCAGTTTTTTTTAGATGCAGGGATGTGTTGTGTAGTTGAAATGTTTGTATCTTTTTAAGGTAGGGCTCTGTAACTATGAACTTCCCCCTTGGACTTTCCTTCAGTATGTCTCTCTAGTTTCAGACTGTTTTTGCGTTCGTTTTCATTTGTTTCCAGAAATTTTGATTTCTTGTTTAATCACATTATTACCCCATTCTTTTTCCGACAGCATGCCATTGAATCTCCATGAATTTTATTGTTTTTCATTTTTTTCCTTGAGGTTGGTTTTCTCGTTTCAAGCCCTTATGATTTGAGAAATTTCTTGATCTGATATCAGTAGTCTTGAATTTGTTGACCCGTTTTTGTGTGTGTCTTGTCATGTGGTCTATCTTTGACAATGTTCCATGAGCATTTCCAAAGAACTTGTATTTTGCTTCCATGGGATGAAAGGTTCTGTATATATCTGTTAAGTCCATTTGATCTAGGGTATTGTTCAATGCTGCAATATTCTTGCTGGTATTTTGTTTGGAATATCTATTTTTGACACTGTGATGTCAAAATGCCCTACTATAAATGTTTTGTTGTCTATATCTTTCTTGAGGTCCTCCTAGATTTTTCTCATAGATTCAGGTGCTCCTATGATGGGTGCACATATTTTTATATTGTTTATGTGTTCTTGATGGATTCTTCCCGTGAGTATGATCAACTGTCTTTCTGTGTCTCTTTTTATGGCCTTTGTTTTGAAGTCTATTTTGTCTGATACAAATATTGTTCCATGAATTTCCCTGCTCATTCCCTTTGAATATTTTCTTCCAAACCTTTACTTTCAATTTGTGTAGGTCTTTTTTTCTGAGGTAAATCTCTTGTAGTCAGAATTTGTGAAAGCCATGTTTCCTTATCCATTCAGCTATCCTACATCTTTTGATTGTAACATTTAATCCTTTTGCATTTAAGGTTATTATTGATAGGTATGTATTCATTGACATTTTACCCACTTTTTTTTACCTTTGTTCTTCTCTTTCTCACTGTTTTTCTTCCTTATCTTAAAGAAGTCCCTTTAGCATAATTTGCAGTGTTGGTTTGGTGGAGGTGTATTCTTTCAGCCTTCTTTTCTCTGGAATACTCCTTTTTTCACTTTCCATTTTAATTGAGAGCCTTGCTGGATAGTGTAGTCTTGGTTGCAAGCCTCTGGTTTTCATTACTTGGAATATTTTTTGCCATTCTCTCCTGGCCTGTAGTGTGTTTGTTGAGAAATCAGCTGCTAGTCTTATTTGAACTCCCTTGTTTGTTTCTTCTTGTTTCTCCCTACTTCCTTTAAGATTTTCTCTATGTCTTTAAAATTTGGAATTTTAATCACTATTTGTCTAGGGTTAGGTGTCTTTGGGTTCATCTTGATTGGATCCTCTCTGCTTTTTGAACTTGTGTGGCTTTCCTCCTCTTTAGGTTCAAGAAGAATTTGTCATTGTTTTTTCAAACAGGATTTTTATCCCTTGCTCCTTTTCTTATCCTTCTGGTATTCCTATGTTTTTAGTGTTGTTACATTTCATGTTTTCTTGCAGTTCCCTTAAGCTATCTTCATATTTTTTGAGTCTTCTTTTTGTGCAGCTGCTATATTTGGGTATTTATTTCTACCTTGTCTCCCAGATCACTAATTTGGTCCTCTTCTTCATCAAGCCTGGTAATAATTCCTTCTAGTGTTTTTCTCTTTATTTCAGATATTGTATTCTTTGTTTATTCTTTGTTCTTGATTATAGTTTCTATTTCCTTTTTCATACTATTGAAGTTCCCACTTAGTTCATTTTCATTGTCAGTGAGTTCTTTGAGCTTCCTTATAGACATTCTTTTGACTTCTATATCTGATAGTTTGCTGTCTCCATTTCATTTAGCTCTTTTACAGGGGACACTTCTATTCCTTTCACTTATGTGTTCTTTCTTCATCTCCCCATTTAGGGGACTTTTGTTTGTTTGTTTGTTTCTGCAATTCTGGATGCTCTGCTATGCCTGCTTTATTTTTAGGGTAAATTTCGGTGGTAGTAGCTCTGTGGGACTCAGTGGTGTTGTTCCTTTTATCTCCTTGTCTGGATGCTCTAGTGGTGCCCTTTTTTACATTTTTGTGGGCTCTCTTGTTGTACTTGGCCTTTATGTGTTGGTGACTCCTTTGTTGGTGGGTTCTTCCTTCCAGAGGGTTTACAGGTATTCACAACTCCCACATTATCTTGTATGCTATTGTACTGGTGTCAGTTAACAAAGCAGTATTACCAGACCACCAAATATGTGCCAGCAAAATGCACCCCCTACAGCATCAGCAGTCTCAACTGCCATAGAACTAAGATTAATAAATGTGAGGAGGGATTGTGGATATTACATGATAAGACAAAGAGAATATGGTATGACTAAAAAGGGGGAAATATCATTGTGTGGTAAGAGGGGGAAGAATTGATAAGAGTTGGGATAGAACTGAGGTGAAGAAAGGCAGAGAGCAAAATTTACAACATAAATAAACACAAAAGGGCAATAGGAACAATAAGGTAAGTGGAGAAGAATATACTATAAAGTTTGAAGTGAAATTGAAAAGATACTGGACCAATGGGAAGAAAATTGCAGAAAAACCACAGCTGAGTCAATAGCAATGACAGTTTAACAAAGTTTAATAAAGCAGGAATAGGAATAAGAATATATTAGATAAGTAAAAAGTGAATACAGGATGTCTACAGTAAAGAAAAATGGTTTTGTGAGGATGGAGGAATCAACCTAATAATAATGAGAAAAGTCCAGGTTGAGAGAGGGGAAAAGAAAAGGAAAGAAAAAAAAGATAGTGAAAAGGAGAAATCAAGTAAGTCAGCGGGAAAGTATTCTATGGGATTTAAATTACTAACAAGTAGAACAAATAGGAGATCCTTCAGAGAAGTACAGCTATAACTGATATTTCACCCAAGTAGCCACTTGTTATGAATGGTGAAAAAGAGGAAAGACACTTATTAGATGGGAAAAAGAATGTGAGCTGACTTTAGAAAGTAGAGTGCTTATGCAAGGCTAGATGGAGGAGAAATAATGAGAGTAGGGGATAGAAACTTGGTGTAGTGTGAGAGAAAATAAAGTTAACCACAATAGTAATAAAGCTCAGGAAGATGATGAAATGGATTAATACCAGGGAAGGGTGTTGTGTGGGATTTGGACTAACAATAATATGAAAATAAATATATAATCTGAATAAAAAGATAAAACATAAAAGACCAAAGTAGTTTGTTTTTGGAATATAAGTGAAGTGAAATAAGAAAACTTAAAATGCTATATGAAAGGGATAATAAAGAAAACAAATCAAACAATGAAATCAAATAAAACCAAAACACTAATTAAATGGCAGAAAGAGGAAAAAAATGCAAGTTCTGAAGGATATCAAAACGAAATTTGTCCAGCTGTTGGTGTTCACGATCTGACTTCTTTCTGGATCTGTCTCCAGTTTTCTCACAGCTCCAGATCTTATTGACTTATTCTTGGGGGAATAAAAGCTTCCTGCTGACTTTAAATCTGCCATGAGGTTTTTATAGGTCTTCCAAGATCCTGCAGGCAGAGGGGTCTGGGCTCTGTTCTTCCCATTTCCTATGGTTCTGTGAGGATGGGGGCTCTGTCTAGGCTACAATAACCACAGGTGCCCAGTTTCCATCCCACACCCTCCGAGTGCTGTGGGGCCCACACTGTCCACTCTGCGCATATGTGCCAAGCCAGTGCTGATAATCCACCTTGTTTTGCAACCATTTTATCAGTCTGTGAGGTGCACTGAGTGGAAGCAAATCCCATTTTGTTGGCCTGGGTGCTGCTGACATGCATGAAGTCCCTTCAGGGCAGTTCAGTTCCCTTATTGAAAGAAGTCTCCCTGGGTGGTGCTAACTCCCTGAGGCCATGATGCCTCAATCTGTGAGGCTTCCTGAGTGGGAGCAAGTCACATCCCCACCTGTCCCTCTTCACCGTCCTGGCCACTGCATGTGTGAGGACCCTGTGTGTGTGAAGTCTCTGTGGATGGGAGATCCTTGCACAGTGGCCAGTATCCTCATTTGAGAGAAGCCCCCTTGGATGTGGCCTGCCATTCCTAACAAGTGCCTGGCTGTCCACACAGACCAACTTTCTGACCAGTCCAGAGTCTATCTGGGTCATGGCCTGCTGCAGCCAATCTCTTCTAGCTCCAGGTGTCACCTTACTCCATGATTTCTCTGGTACTGTCCTAGCCTGATCCCTCACCCCAACTGGGGTACACCATCTCTTATGGTCTCTTCATCCCCTGCCCCCAGTGACTTTAAGCATCCAAGTCTCTCCAGGTGTGGGTCTGGTACTTTCCTGCTCTGGGAGGGGATAGAGCCACTAAGTTGCAATCACTGACCCAGTCTTCCTCCAATGCTCCTGTGGCAGCAGCCACAGTCTCTGGCACAAGGCCCAGGGACCTTCCCATTGGCCTAAAAAATGTCCTTACCATCCACTTTTAAGCATCCTCTTCAACCTTTGGCTTCCAATCTTCGTATCAGCTGGGGTTCTGTTGGCTGTTCACTCTGTTCTTTGGAAGATTGGCTAGGTGTCCCATTTGGGTGCACCAGCAAGTGGGTTCAGCTTCCACCTACCTCGCCACTATATTCCATCTCCCCAAGAATGTTTTGAAGAATCAATGCATTTTCCCATTTTGTGACATGTGATTTATGAATGCAGTTGCCTGAACTACATGAATGTTCAGCAGTTTTTGACTGAAAATGGCATGACCCCCATGCCCCACCCTCCCTATTTACCAGGTCTCGCCTAAGAGACTTTTTTTGTTTGTTTCCCTGAATGAAAAAAGTCTGGAGAGCATTATGCTAAGTGAAGTAAGCCAGGCAGTAAGGGAAAAATACCATATGATCTCACCTTTAACTGGAACCTAATCAACAAAACTAACAAACAAGCAAAATATAAGCAGAGACATTGAAATTAAGAACAATCTGACAGTAACCAGAGGGGAGATGGGAGGGGATAATGGGGGAAAGGGGGAAAGGGTTTTCAGGAACAACTATAAAGGACACATGGACAAAATCAAGGGGGTGGAAGCAAGGGAGGTAGGTGGGCAGAGCTGGTGTGTGGGGGGAATAGTGGGTGGTAAATGCAGACAACTTTAATTGAACAACAATAAAATAACTTAAGAAAAAAGTCCTCAAAGGGAAATGTTTTGCTGATGTGGAAGAGGTGAAATAAAAACAGCAGAAACACTCAAAGGCATCAAAATAGGCAATTTCAAAAACTGTTTTTGTTCAGTGGAAAAAACATCTCAATAAATGTATGGCATCAAATGGAGAGTACTTTGAGGGTGACTGAAGTTTACACATCTAACAATAAATACACAATCTTTTAGAAATAAATTCTGCTTTTGGGGGGTCTTCCCTGGTATATGAATGTGACAGATTTCTGTATATTTAATTTTCCTTCTTTATTTAATTCTTTTATTAATCATTCATTTCTGTTGGGTTGTCTGGGATTTTCTTTTTGTAGTCTAATGTCACCTGCAAACAGTGACAGTTTTACTTCCTTTTTTATTTATATACCTATTATTTCTTTCTCTTTTCTGATTACTGTTGGCTAGAAATTCCATTACTATGTTTATTCATAGTGGTGAGATTGAACATTCTTGTTTTCTCCTGATCTTAAAGGAAAAGCATTCAACTATTCACAATTAAGCATGATATTACCTGTGGGTTTGGAATACAGCCTTTAACAAGTTGAAAATTTTTCTTCTATAAGTTTTTTGTTGAGAGTTTTTTAAAATCAGAAATGGATATTAATTTTTTTGCTTGTCAAATGTTTTTGTTGCATCTTTTGGATATTCACATGATTGTATCTTTGCTTTAGGTTATTTGATTATTCACATTCATGTTTTATGAATGTAGTACCACACATGTATTTTGGGTATAACTTCCACTCTATGAAGGTGTATAATCCTTTTAACATACTATTGAATCTGGTTTGCTATTATTTTCTTGAGAATTTTGATGTCTATGTTTGTTATAAATATGGGCCTGTGAATCTCTTTCTTTGTGTATTTTTGCTTGATTTTGTTATCAGAATTATACCAGCCTTGTGAAATGAGTTTTAAAGTATTTTTTTACAATTTTTAATAGTCTGAAAAATTATGTACTTATCATTTTTAAAGTATTTGTTAGAATTTTCCTGTAAAGCTATCTGGTCTTGAAGTACACACAGAGGACACACACACACAAGTTACTCAATCACATAACACAAAATCTCATACCACACAAGCACATACACACAACATAAACAGACATTACACAAATACCACAAAACACATTGACATACACTACAAATATACACACCACAAAGAACACACACAACCCCATGACCAGAAGCACACATTATAAACAAACAAAAATTAAACAATTACACTCATAGCACACATTCAAAAACTCCACACAAGCACACACAAATTTCATAAACATTACAAAGAAACACACACAACATTATAATACATATAATAATAACACCACACATCACACAATGCAGAAATACACAACACATACACACAGAAACTCACAAGACACAAACACCAGCCACATGGACATTACTCACTATACAAAGATACAAACACCACAGAATTACAGCTCACCACAAAAATACACACAACACAAACGCATGTTACATTAACACCACCCAAAAGATGAAGAACACAAGAAAACACATTGCATAAGCACAAACACTACACAATATGGTGAGGGTGAGGTTTATGTTAAGAGTAAAGTTTTTTATGAGGAAGAGGTGAGATATAGATTTTTTGTAATGTTTAAGGTGATATTAATAATGAGGGTGAGGTCTAGTGTGAGAGTTATAATTTAGGCTTATAGTTAAAATTAGTATTAAAGTTAAAGTTAGAATGAGGTCGAGTGTTAAGTTTAGAATTAGAGTTACTGTAAGGGTAAGGATGAGGTTATGGGTAATGCTGAGGATTAAGTTTAGGTTGAGGTAACATTAGTCTTAAGGTTAGTGTGAGGATTAGGGTGAGGCTTAGGCTAAGGGTGAATGAAAAGGTGAGGTAGAGACAGTGTTAGTGTTAGGTGAGGTTGAGTGTGAAAATTGGTGTTAAGGTTTAAGGTTAGGTTTAGAATTAAATTTAGCTCTAGGATAAGGACTAGACTTAGGTTTAGGGTTACGGTTAGACTTAGGGTTTTTTTTAAGTTTTTAAAAAGATTTTATTTATTTTATTTTTAGAGAGAGGGGAAGAGAGAGGAACATAAATGTGTGGTTGCCTTTCATGTGCTGCCTACTGGGGACTAGGCCTGCAACCCAGGCATGTGCCCTGACTGGGAAGTGAACCAGTGACCCTTTGCTTCTCAGGCCAGTGCTCAATCCACTGAGCCACACCAGCCAGGGTGGGTTAGATTTAGTTTTAAGGTATAGGAAAAGTTTTAGGGTTAGGGTTAAGCTGGAAGATAGGTGGAAGTTGGGGGTAAGGTTTTAAGTTAGTGTTAATGTAAGAGATAGTGTTAAACAATGTGAGTGAGAGTGATAATGAAAGGTAGAATTAAAGTTAGGGTAGAATTAGGGGAAGTGATAGTGTTAGGTTTATGGTTAGAATACTGGTAAAAATTTGGGTTCAGGTTAAAATTAAGGTTATGATATGGTTATATTTAGGGGCAGGGGATGGTTGAGGGTGATGGTGAATGTGTGTTTTATGTTTAGAATCAAGTTAGGGTGAGAGTGAGGGTTAAAATAAAGTTGTTGTAGAGTGAGTGTAAGCTAAGAGTGAGGTTTAGTTTTATAGTGTGGTTATGGTTAAATTTAGGTTTAGAGTTGAGCGGGGTTTATGGTAAGGATTAATGTGAGTCTAAGAGTGAGATAAAGGGAGATATTTACTGTTAGTGTTAATGTTACCATTTGGCTTAGCATAAAAGTAAGAGTCATAGTAAAAGTTAGGGTTACAATTAGGGTTATGGTTTGGGTTAAGGTTTGAGTTAAGGTTAGCTTTAGGGTTAGGGTTAGGTTTAAATTTGTATAAGATTATGGCTTGTTTTAAGGGTCAAGAGTGGAATTTTAGAATAGAAATGGTGTTATCTTAAAATGATTAAGATTAGGGTTTTTGTTAAAGTGAGGGTTAGTGGAGGCTTTGCGTGAAGCTTAGTGTCAGGTATAAGATTAGGGTGTGTATGAGGTTGAGTGTGAGGGTGATGTTAAGTGTTTGGGAAACTTAGGTTTATAGTAAAGGTGACTGTTAAGTGTAGGTTTAGGGTTAAGGTTATTTGAATTGGGGTTAGTGTTAGAGTTGGGTTTAAGATTATATTTAGGATTAGGTTATGGGTGAGGCTGTGTTAGTATTAAGAAAAAGGGAAAAAAGTTAGTATTAGGGTTAGATATAGGATGAGTATTAGGGGTAGAAATAGGGTGAATTTGAGGGTTAAGCTTAGATTTACAGTTAAGGTTAGTGTTAAGTTTAGAAATAGGTTTAGTTTTGAGGTTAAGTTTACAGTTATGGCTGGATTATGGATAGAGTTTAGAATACTTAATTTTAAAGTTAGGATTTGAGTGAGCATAATATTTCCTTTAGGCTTAGGTTTAGAATTACCATATATTATGTGCGCTTTTTTGCCCATTTTTTGAGGGAAAAATACAGATGTGTATCAAACATGAGTAGTGCTAATTCTGTATCTATAAAAATGTTTTTAATAATTTTATTTATGCTTATGCATTAAAAGTGTAACTCTAAAAGCAACAATGATATCCATATGCAAAATAACCTGAAATATGATAATTAATTTTGTTCTAAATATAAATAAAATTGAATTAAAATTAAAATTAAAGATTTTGTTTCCTGAATGTTTGTTGTCAAAAATGTGGGTGCATAGTATACATGAGAGCTCATTATAAATGGCAAAATATGGTATGATTAGGGTTAGGGTTAGAGTTAGGGTTAAAGTCAGGGTTAGTGTGAAAGTTAAGATAAGGCTTAAGGTGAGAATGAGTGTAAGGATGAGATTTAGTGTTAATTAGTGTTGGTATGAGGGTGAGTGATTGTGTTAGGATTAATGTTAAGATTAGGTAAGAGTTTATAGTTAGTTTTATAACTATAAATGTTTTATAGTTTTATAACTACATAAAGTTTTTTTTATAAAGTTTTATAACTATAGTTTTATAAGATGAGGTAAATGTTTATAGTTAGTTTTAAGGTCAGTGCTAGAGTTAAAGTTAGGTTTATTGTTAGAATTAAGGTTAGTCTTAGGATTTAGGAATGGGAAGGATGTTAGAATTAACGTCAGAATTAGAGATATGGTTTGATTAGGGTTAGGGATATATTTAGCTCAAGTTTAAGTTTAGGATAAAAATTAGATATATACTTAGAGTTAGGAATAGTTTTAGGGTTAAAGTTAAGATTTTGGTTAGGTTCAGGTTTCAGATAGGTTAAGTTTAGAGTTAGGACAAAGGCAAGATTTAAGGTTAGTGTTAGGGATAAAGTTAGTGTGAGACTTAGGAAGATGATAAGAGTAATGGTATTGGTGAGGGTTAGTGTTTGGATTAGGATTAACTTGTGGGTGAAGGCAAAAAACAGATTAAGCGTGATGTTTAGTGTTAGAGGTAGAATTAGGGTAAGGGGAAAAGTGAGGGTAAGGGTTAGAGTTAGGGTTAGAATTTGAGTTAGGGTTAGTGTTAGGTTTAGGTTTATGGTTAGGGTTTGAGTTTAACCTAAAGTTAGCATTAGGTTTTAATTTAAGATTAGGTTTAAAGTTACTGTTAGGGTTAGATATAGTGTAAATCTTAGGGTCAGGTTAAGTGTGAGTGTAATGATTAGGGTTAGATTTAGTGTTTGGGTTAGAGTAAGGGTTAGGGATAAGTTTAAGGATAGTGTGAGGGCTGGGTTAAGACTGAAGATGAAGGTGAAGGTTGTATTAGATGTAGGTTAGTGTAGTGTAAGTGTGAATGTGGAAGTGAAAGTTAAGTTTAGTGTTAGGATTAAAGATGGAATTAGAGGTATTAGAGGTAACACTATTAGGGATGGTGTTAAGGATTAGGGTTTAAATTGGGGTTAGTATGGTTAAGATGAGGTTGGGATTTTAATAGATTTTGAGTTATATTTCCAGTTGGTGTTGCTGTAGATTTAGGGTTTAAGTTAGGAAAAATACCTGTGCAAGGAGTAGAGTTAATTTTAGGTTTTAGAGTTAGGGTTAGGTTTATAGTTAGATTTGATTTAATGTTACTATTGGAGTTAGGGTTAGAGTTTTGGTTAAGTATTAGGGTTAGAGTTATGGTTAGTATTTGGGTGAGTGTGAGGATAAGGTTGTAAATAAAGTTTTATGTTCAGGTTAGGGTTGAGACTGTGTTAGATTTTAGGATAAGAATTTATGTAAGGCTTATAGTGAATTAATAAGTCAATGAGGGTGAGGTTGAGGGTTAGGGATTTGGTTAGAATTAGCCTGGGAGTTAGGGTTGGTTTTGGGATAATAGTTGGGGCTAGAATTTAGGTTAGGGTTTGGTTTACATTTTAGGTTAAGTTTAGGGTTGGATTTAGTGTGAGGTTTAAGATGATACTTTGGTTAATGGGGAGTGTTAGAATTTGGGTTAGGAAGAGTGTAGGTTAGCCTCAGAATTTAGGTTTGGTTTAGTGTTAGATTTAGGATTCACAGTGTTTAGAAAAAGTGAGAGTTAAACTTAGAATTTGGGTTAGGATTAAAGTTAGTGTTTATATCATGGGTAGGATAGTTAGGTTTTATGGTTAGATTTGGGTTTAGATTTAAAGTTAGTTTTAAAATTTAGATTATGATTTAAATTAAGGAAAGGTTTAGATTTAAGATTAGATTTAGGGTAATGTTAAGTGTCAATGTGATTTTTAGGTTTTGATTTAGAATTAGTGTTTGAGTTAACACAAGAGTTTGAGTTTGGGATTGTGTGAGGCTTAATTGTGTGAGAATAAAGTTGAGGGTTAGTATTAGGGTTTGGTTCATGTTGGTTAAGTATGAGGGTAAGGGTAAAAGTGGAGGGTTAAGTTTAAGATTAAAATTAAAATATAGTTTTGGGTAAGTTTAGGGTTAGGGTTCAGGTTGGAATTAGGGTTAGAGTTTTGGCTTGTGATTATGGTGAGTGTAAGAGTGCATGTGAGGTTTTGGTTGAAGTTTAGCATTATGGTTAGGGTTACAGTTAGGGTTGTGTAGGGTTAGCTTTAGGGTGAAGTTAAGGTGTGGGTGAGGTTGAGTTTTGAGGTGATTTACACTTTGGGTGTTAAAGTGAAGGTGTGGGTCAGGTTTAAACTTGGGTATAGGGTTAGAGGTTAGTTTAAAGTTAAAATTAGGGTTAAGGTTAGTATTAGATTTATGTTTAGGTGGAAGGCGAGTTTAAAAATAAATGTTAGGTAAAAGGTGAATGCTAAAGTTAAGGTTAATGTCAGACTTAAAGTTAGGATTAAGATGAAGATGAAAGCAAGTGTGAGAAAAAGTTGCATAAGTCAATGAATTTTCACATTGTGAACAGATGTGTATAATCAACATTCATATCAGTAAACAGAATATTAGCAGGATCCTAGAACCCACTTTGCAATATCTCTTTTCAATGACCAATATTCTGACTAGGGATTAAATTTGCCTGGTTTTGAAATGTGTATAATAATACAGTATATATTTTTTGTGTCTGGTTTCCATCATTATACATGATAAGATGTATCAATATTTGCTGTGTAGAAATGTAGTTCAAAATTCTCATTACTATATAGTATTCCATTTTATTAATATACTATAACTTCTTTTTTTGTCTTTCTGAAATGTTATTGTTACTATGTAGGAAAAATGTTTTTGTTTTAATTTTCTTCATTTTTTTTTCAAGTCAAGTCTCCATTTTCCCCTCACTACTCCTCTACACCACAGGTATCCCCATCTCCCACCTTCTATCTTACTCTCTTTGGCTTTGTCCATGTGTCCACGTGTCCTTTATACACGCGTACCTAGATGACCCTTCCCCTTTCTCCCTCCATTATCCTCTCCCACATCCCTTCTGGTTACTGTCAGTTTGTTCTTAACCTTAATGTTTCTGGTTATATTTTGCTTGCTTTTTTGTTTTGTTGATTAGTTTCCACTTATAGGTAATATTGTATGGCATTTGTCTTTCACTGCCTGGCTTATTTCACTTAGCATAATGCTCTCCAGATCCTTCTATGCTGTCACAAAGGGTAGGAGCTCCCTCTTTCTCTTGTGTAATATTCCATTGTGTAAATGTACCATATTTTTTTTGATTCATTCATTTACTGAAGGGCACTTTGGTTGCTTCCAGTATTTGGCTATTATAAATTGTGCTGCTATGAACATAGGCTCTTTTAAATTGGTGTTTCAGGATTCTTAGGGTATAATCTCAGCAGTGCTATTGCTGGATCAAAAGGGAGTTCCATTCTTAGTTTTCTAAGAAAATTCCATATTGTTTTGCACAGTGGCTACACCAGTCTGCATTCCCACCAACAGTCCAGTAGGGTTCCCTTTTCTCCACAAACTTGCCAGCATCTGTTGTTTGTTGATTTGATTATGATGACCATTCTGACTGGTATGAAGTGTTATTTCATTGTGGTTTTAATTTGAACCTCTCTGATGGCAAGAGGATTTAAAAAAAATATATATTCAGGTTCTCTTATATTGGGGGATTATATGTTTACCAAGATTATATCCTCTTGTTGTATTGATCCCTTTATCACTATGAAGAGAACTTCTTTGTCTCTCATTATGGCCTTTTTAAATCAATTTTGTCTGATTTAAGTATTGTTATTCCAGCTACCTTTTTGTTTTCATTTGCATAGAACACTTTTTTCACCCCTTCTCTTTCAGCCTGTGCATATCTTTTCTTCTAAGGTGGGTCTCTTATAGACATAATATATATGGATCATGTTTTCTTTTTTAATTGTTATCCAGTTACTGTTGTCCCAATTTTTCCTTCATTGCTCTCCCCTGTCCAGTCCACAGTCCACTCAAACAGTCAATCCCCACTCTGTTGTCCATGCCCATGGATCTTTTATACATGTCTCTTGACTAGACCCTTCCCTATGTCTTTTGACTGGAACATTTAGTATATTTACATTTTAAGGCTATTATTAATAGTTCCTTATTTTTTTCATTTTCTTAAACATTTTGTATTGTTGTTCAAGTACAGTCTTCTGCCCCCACCACCTGTCCCACCACCCCAGCCCTCCCCAACTTCCTCCCTTGTTTCCACACTCCCTTATTATTGTACAGGTGTCCTTTATAATTTTTCCTGCAAACCATTCACCCTTTTCCCCTGTAATCCCCTCCACTCTCCCTTTTGGTCACTGTGAGCCATTATCAATTTCAGTGTCTTTGGTTATACTTTGCCTGCTTGTTCATTTTGTTAATTAAGTTCGTGTTAATGGTGATATCATATGGTATTTGTCCCTCACCGCCTGGCTTATTTCACTTAGCATATGCTCTCCAGTTCCATCCATGCTCTTGCAAAGGATAGGAGCTCTTCTTTCTTTCTGCTGCATAGAATTCCATTGTGTAAATGTACCATAGTTTTTTGATCCACTCATTTACTGATGGGCACTTGGGTTGCTTCCAACACTTGGCTATTGTAAATCATGCCGCTATGAACATTGGGGTGCATAGGTTTTTTTGGACTGGTGCTTCTGTGTTCTTACGACATAATTCTAGCAGTAGAATTGTGGGGTCAAAAGGTAGTTCCAATTTAGTTTTGTGAAGAAATTCCATAGTATTTTCCATAGTGGTTGTACCAATCTACAATCCCACCAACAGTGGACTAGGGTTCCCTTTACTCCACAACCTCTCCAACACTTGTTGTTTGTTGTTTTATGTTGGCCATTCTCAATGGTGTGAGGTGGTATCTCATTGTGGTATTAATTTGCATCTCTTTGATAGCTAGAGATACTGAGCATCTTTTCATATGTCTCTAGATCCCCTGTATGTCCTCCTTGGAGAAGTGTCTATCTAGGTCCTTTGTCCATTTTTTAGTTGGGTTGCTTGTCCTCTAAGAAGGGAGTTGTGTGAATTCTTTATATATTTTGGAGATTAAACCCTTATCTGAGATATGATTGGCAAATATATTTTCCCATACACTTGGTTCTTTTTTCATTTTAATGCTGTTCTTTTAGTGGAGCAGAAGATTTTTATTTAATTTAATTTTATTTTTTATTTTTATTGTTATTCAATTACAGTTGTATGCCATTTCTCCCCATGCCTCCACCCCACCCCAGGTGAACCCACCTCCCTCTCCCACCTCCACCCTCCCCCTTGGTTTTGTCCATGTGTCCTTCATAGTAGTTCCTGTAATCCCCTCTTCCCACTGTCCCCGCCCACCCCGCTATTGTTAGATTGTTCTTAACTTCAATGTCTCTGCTTATATTTTGTTTCCTTTTTTCTTCTATTGATTATGTTCCAGTTAAAGGTGAGATCATATGGTATTTGTCCCTCACCACCTGGCTTATTTCACTTAGCATAATGCTCTCCAGTTTCATCCATGCTGTTGCAAAGGGTATAAGCTCCTTCTTTCTCTCTGCTGCATAGAATTCCATTGTGTAAATATACCATGGTTTTTGGATCCACTCGTTTGCTGATGGGCACTTCGGTTGCTTCCAGTACTTGGCTATTGTAAATTGTGCTGCTATGAACATTGGGGTGCACAGGTTCTTTAGGATTGGTGTTTCAGGGTTCTTAGGGTATAATCCCAGCAGCGGAATTGCTGGGTCAAAGGGCACTCACATTTTTAGTTTTCTGAGGAAATTCCATATTGTTTTCCACAGTGGCCGCACCAGTCTGCATTCCCACCAACAGTGCACTAGGGTTCCCTTTTCTCCGCATCCTCTCCAACATTTGTTTGTGGATTTGTTTATGTTGGCCACTCTGACTGGTGTGAGATGGTACCTCATTGTGGTTTTAATTTGCATCGCTCTGATGGCTAGTGATGCTGAGCATCTTTTCATATGTCTCTGGGCCCTCTGTATGTCTTCCTTGGAGAAGTGTCTGTTCAAGTCCTTTGCCCATTTTTTAATTGGGTTGTTTGTCTTCCTGGAGTGGAGTTGTGTGAGTTCTTTATATATTTTGGAGATCAGGCCCTTGTCTGAGGTATCATTGGCAAATATGTTTTCCCATACTGTTGGTTCTCTTTGTAATTTGGTGCTGTTTTCTTCAGCCATGCAGAAGCTTTTCATTTTGACGAGGTCCCATTTGTTTATTTTTTCCTTTATGTCCCTTGCTTTAGGGGATGTGTCTGTGAGGATGTTGCTGCGTGGAATGTCTGAGATTTTCCTGCCAATGTTTTCCTCAAGGACTTTTATGGTGTTACGACTCATATTTAACTCTTTTATCCACCTTGAGTTTATTTTCGTGTATGGCGTAAGTTGGTGATCGAGTTTCATTTTTTTGCACGTAGCTGTCCAGATCTCCCAACACCATCTGTTGAAGAGGCTGTTTGTGCTCCATTTTATTCTCCTGCCTCCTTTGTCAAATATTAATTGACTGTATACACTTGAGTTTATTTCTGGGCTCTCTGTTCTGTTCCATTGGTCTATGTGCCTGTTTTTATGCCAGTACCAGGCTGTTTTGATTACCGTGGCCTTGTAATACAGTTTGATATCAGGTATTGTGATCCCTCCTGCTTTGTTCTTCTTTCTCAAAATTGCTGCAGCTGTTCGGGGTCGTTTATGGTTCCATATGAATTTCTGAAATGTTTGTTCTATACCTGTGAATTATGTCATGGGTACTCTAATAGGGATTGCATTGAATCTACAAATCACTTTGGGTAGTATGGCGATTTTGATGATGTTAATTCTTCCAATCCATGAGCATGGTACATGCTTCCATTTGTTTGTGTCTTCCTTAATTTCTCTCTTCAGTGTTGTGTAGTTTTCTGAGTACAAGTCTTTTACCCCCTTGGTTAGGTTTATTCCTAGGTACTTTATTTTTCTTGTTGCTATATCAAATGGGATTTTTTTCCTGATTTCTGTTTCTGCAGTTTAGTTGTTGGTGTACAGGAATGCCTTTGATTTCTGAGTATTGACTTTGTATCCAGCTGTTTTGCCAAATTCATTTATTAGGTCGAGTAGTTTTTTGGTGGAGTCTATAGGGTTTTCCATGTACACTATCATGTCATCTGCAAACAGTGACAGTTTCATTTCCTCCTTTCCAATTTGGATGCCTTTTATTGCTTTTTCTTGTCTGATTGCTGTGGCTAGGACTTCCAATACTATATTGAATAGGAGTGGTGAGAGAGGGCATCCTTGTCTTGTTCCTGATCTTAGTGGGAAAGCTCTAAGTTTTTGTCCATTGAGTGTGATGTTGGCTGTAGGTCTCTCATATATGGCCTTTATTATGTTGAGGAATGCTCCCTCTATTCCCACTTTGCTGAGTGTTTTTATCAGAAATGGGTGCTGTATCTTATCGAATGCTTTTTCCGCATCTATTGATATGATCATGTGATTTTTGTCTTTGCTGTTGTTGATGTGATGTATTATGTTTATTGATTTGCGAATATTGTACCATCCTTGCATCCCTGGGATGAATCCCACTTGGTCGTGGTGTATGATATTTTAATGTATTGCTGGATGCGGTTTGCCAATATTTTGTTGAGAATTTTAGCGTCTATTTTCATCAGCGATATTGACCTGAAGTTTTCTTTCTTCGTTGTCTCTTTATCTGGTTTTGGGATTAGGATGATACTGGCTTCATGAAAACTGTTTGGGAGTCTTCCATCTTCTTGGTTTTTTTCGAATAATCTGTGAAGGATAGGGGTTAGCTCTTCCTTAAATGCTTTGTAGAAATCTCCTGTGAAACCTTCTGGTCCAGGGCTATGTGTGATGGGAGTTTTTTGATGACTGCTTCAATTTCATCTGCTGTTATTGGTCTGTTCAGGTTTTCTGCTTCTTTTTCATTCAGTTTTGGAAGATTATATTTTTTTACATATGTGTCCATTTCACCTAGGTTTTCAAATTTCTTAGCATACAGTTCTTCGTAGTAATTTCTTACAATCCTTTGTATTTCTGTGGTATCAGTTGTAATCTCTCCTCTTTCATTTCTAATTCTGTTTATTTGGATCCTCTCTCTTTTCTTCTTGATGAGCCTACTTAAAGGCTTGTTGATTTTGTTCATCTTTTCAAAGAACCAGCTCCTGGATTCATTGATCCTTACAATTGTGCTTTTAGTCTCTATGTCATTTAGTTCTGCTCTGATCTTGGTTATTTCCTTCCTTCTACTTGCTCTGGGCTGTCTTTGTTGTTGTTCCTCCAGTTCTTGTAGGCGTAGGGTTAGGTTGTTTGTTTGAAATGTTTCTATCTTCTTAAGGTAGGCCTGTATTGCTATGAACTTCCCTCTCAGGACTGCCTTTGCTGTGTCTCATAGGTTTTGGGTGGTTGTGAGTTCATTTTCATTTGTTTCCAGGAAGTTTTTGATTTCTTCCCTAATCTCATTCTTGACCTATTCATTGTTTAATAGCATGCTATTCAGTCTCCATGATTTTGAGTGTTTTGGGTTTTTTCCTTTCGGGTTGGTTTCTAGTTTCAGTCCCTTGTGGTCAGAGAAAATGCTTGATATGATTTCAATTTTCTTGAATTTGTTGAGGCTTGCTTTGTGTCCTATCATGTGGTCTATCTTTGAAAAAGTTCCATGGACACTTGAAAAGAATGTGTATTTTGCTTCTTTGGGATGAAAAGCTCCATATATATCAGTTAAGTCCATTTCCTCTAGGGTATTGTTAAGTGACACAACATCCTTGTTGATATTTTGTTCGGAAGACCTGTCCATTTTTGATAGTGGGGTGTTAAAGTCCCCTACTATAATTGTGTTGCTGTCAATATCTTTCTTGAAATCCTCCAAGATTTTCTTTATGTATTTGGGTGCTCCTATGTTGGGTGCATATATATTTACAATGTTTATGTCTTTTGGTGGATTCTGCCTTTGAGTATTATGAAGTGACCTTCTGGGTCTCTCTTTATGGCCCTTCTTTGGAAGTCTATCTTGTCTGATATGAGTATTGCTACCCCTGCTTTTTTTTTTCCTGTCCGTTTGCTTGGAAAATTTGTTTCCAGCCCTTCACTTTCAGTCTGTGTAAGTCTTTTGTCCTGAGATGGGTCTCTTGTAGGCAGCATATGTGTGGGTCATGCTTTCTTATCCATTCAGCTATTCTATGTCTTTTGATTGGAGCATTTAATCCATTTACGTTTAAGGTTATTATCGATAGGTAGTTATTCATTGCCATTTTTTCCTACCTGTGGTCCTCTCTCTTTCTCTTTTCCTTCCTTTCCTTAAAGCAGTCCCTTTAGCATCTCTTGCAGAGCTGCTTTGGTGGAGCTGTATTCTTTTAGACTTCTTTTGTCTGGGAAACTCTTTATTTGGCCTTCTATCTTGATGGAGAGCCTTGCTGGGTAAAGTAGTCTTGGTTGCAGGCCTCTGGTTCTCATTACTTGGAATATTTTTTGCCATTCTCTTCTGGCTTGGAGCGTTTCCATTGAGAAGTCAGTTGCTAACCTTATTGGGGCTCCCTTGTACGTTACTTCCTGTTTCTCCCTTGCTGCCTTTCAGATCCTCTCTTTGTCTTCGAAATTTGCCATTTTAATTATGATGTGTCTTGCAGTGGGTCTCTTTGGGTTCCTCTTGCTTGGGACTCTTTGTGATTCCTGGATTTGGGTGACTTTTTCTCTCCTCAGATTAGGGAAATTTTCCATCATTACTTTTTCAAACAGGTTTTCTATCCCTTGCTCTTCTTCTTCTCCTTGTGGTATTCCTATTATACGGATATTGTTACGTTTCATGTTGTCCTGCATTTCCCTTATTGCCTCTTCATTCTTTCTGAGCCTCTTTTCCTTTTCTTGCTCTTTCTGGGTGTTTTTTTCTACTTTGTCCTCCAGCTCGCTGATCCAATCCTCTGCTTCATCAAGTCTGCTTTTCATTCCTTCTACTGTGTTCTTCAATTCAGAAATTGTATTCTTCATTTCCTCTTGGCCCTTGTTGATAGTTTCTATTTCCTTTTTCATGTTGATATAGTTTGCAGTGAGTTCATTGTAGTTTCCCTGTAGTTTCTGGTAGTTCTCTTTGAGCTCAGAGAGCTCAGTGAGCTTCCTCATAACCATTGCTTTGAACTCAGCATCTGATAGTTGACTTGCCTCTTTTCAGTTAGCATTCTTTCTGAGACTTCCTCCTTTCCTTTCATTTGGGAATTGTTTCTTTGTCTTCCCATTGTTTGTGAGACTCTTCTTGTTAGCCTCTGCTTCTTAAATTGATCTATTCTGACTCCCTGGGTTTATGGTATGAACTTCTATGGTAGAATGCCAATGGGATTCAGTGGTGCTGTCTCCTTAATCTCCTGTGCTAACTGGTCTTGAGCTGACGTTTATGGGTGTAACACAGTCTTACTCTGGTCTTTTTAGCACTCCAGGTTTTCTTGTCTCACCGTCTGATCTTTTGATGTCCTCTATCTTTGCTCTCTGATCTTCATATATGCTGGAATACTGTTGGCTGTTTGCTCTGCTCCTGAGATCAGCTAGGTATTTCACTGGTGTTGAGGGGAAGTGGACTCTGCTCCCACCTATCTCGCCGCCATTTTCTCCTCTTCAGTATCTTGATTTTTCAAATACAGGCCTTTTACATCCTTGGTTACGTTTATTCCTAAGTTTGTTTTTTTTTTGAAGCAATTGTGAATGAGATTGTTTTCTTAATTCCCCTTTCTCTTAATTTGTTATTGTCATATATAAATACAGCTGATCTTGATATTAATTTTGTATCCTGCTATTTTTCTTAATTCACTTAGGAGTTCTAGTAGTTTCCTGTGGAATCTTTGGTGTTCTATATGTACAGTATCATGTCATGTGCAAATAAACAGAGTTTTAGTTCTTCTACCAACTTGGATGCCTTTTATTTCTTCTTGTCAGACTTTTAGGGCTAAATCTTGCAGTACTGTGCTGAATAGAAGGGGTGAATGTGGACATCCCTTTCTTGTTCCCAATCTTAAGGGGAATGCTTGTAGTTCTTCCTATTGTGTATGATATTGCCAGTGGATTTATCATATATATGGCCTTTATTAGGTTTACGTATATTCCCTCTATGCTGAAATTTTCTATCATAAATGGGTGTGGGATTTTATCAAAAGATTTTTCTACATCTATTGATATAATCATGTGATTGTTCTCCTCTATTCTTTTGTTACAGAAGAAACCCAGGGGGTTGTGAATGATCTACTATTACTGAATGGACCCACCGTTGTGCTCCAGGGGGTCCCCCCCCATACTAAGTTTGCCTTGCCTGCCACCAGGGAAAGACATCTCTCAATGCCAGAGATTGGTGAAAGGAATTATTTATTTAAAAGATATGACAGACTTAGAGTGATGACTTAATGTCTTCATTAAAAATGCTAAAGTCCTTTAGAATACCCACAGATGCACAGTCCTTCCTTCTTCTCTTTGCCCAGTCCAGGGTACTGTATCTCAGGAAAAGAAGTAGAAATCCATGGTTCAGGCAGCCCCTCGGTTCCAGCACCATCAGCTGTGTCGCCACCATGATCTCCAGTTAATCCAAAACCATGTGGCACCATCTCATGGCCCACCAGCAAGAATCCTTTCACACCTTTCCTTCCAGGCAAGGTCTCTCCTGCTTCCTAAGCTACGTGGCATAAAGGAAACCCTAAAGCTGCATGGTCCCAACTTTCACCAAAGCTGCGTAGTCCCAAAAGGCCTCAGCATGGCTGCTGCACCTGGGTTTAAATCCCAGAGCCAATCTTTCTCTGCAGCACTATTTCTGACTCCTCCTACAATCTGTTACACCTGCCAGCATTTCCATATTCTTTCAGCTTTACTGGGCTGCCATATTAAGTCTGGGCAGGCATGGCCCCATGGCGTGAAGCCAATCATCTGCAAGCTTTTACGCAGGTGCTGTTACCAGGGGGAGTTGCCTACCAGTTACATCATGGGTTGGAGTCACTCCCATCCCCCTGGCTCAAAGCATGGCCACAGCTATTTAACATATCTATGTAACCAGTTAAAGGTTATAGGTATGTTAAATGACCGTTTTAGAGGATATCTGCAAAACTGTTGTTATCCAAATCAACTTTCAATGGTCCTACTATATGCATGCCATCCCCAGCTCAAACTTGTGGGGCTGAGGACATCACATATATATTTCTAATACTTCCTGGACACTCTGAGTTCTGGGCCCCATTACAAATCCCCATTTGAGAGGCCTTCCTTGGCTACACCCTGTTACACTTTGATATGTAAAATATTTTATTATAGAACAATCACAACACAGAAAGATTTTTTCTATTGTTCAAATATAGTTGTTTTCATTTTCAGCCCACCACAGCTCCATGCCACACCTATACCCACCTCCCACCCTTGAACAGATGCCCTTTAGCTTTGTCCGTGTGTCCTTTACCAATGTTCCTTGATGGACCTTCCCCTATTTCCCCCCATTATCCCTTGCCCATCTCACTTTAGACAGAGTCAGTTTGTTCTTTATTCAATGTCTCTGGTTACATTTTGTTGCTTGTTTGTTTTGTTGATTAGATTCCACTTATATGTGAGATCATATGGTATTTGTTTTTTTACCACCTAGCTTATTTCACTTAACATAATGTTCTCCAGATCCATGTATGCTGTTGCAAAGGGTAGGATCTCCTTTCATTCTGCTGTGTAGTATTCCATGTGTAAATGTACCATAGAACTTTGATCCACTTATTTACTGATGGGCACTTAGGTTGCTTCCAGCACATGGCTATTGTAAATTATGCTGCTATGAACACTGGGGTGCAGAAGTTCTTTTAAATTGGTGTTTCAGGGTCCTTAGGGTATAATCCCAGCAGTGGTATTGCCAGGCAAAAGGTAGTTCCATTTTTAGTTTTCTGAGGAAGTTCCATACTATTTTCCACAGTGGCTTCAGTAGTCTGTATTTCCACCAACAATACACTAGGGTTCTCTTTTCTCCACAACGTAGTCAACACCTGTTGTTTGTTGATTTCTTTATGATGGCCATTCCAACCTCCTTAGTAGTGTTTATTCCTAGGTACTTCATATTTCTTGTTGCTATAGCAAATGTGATTATTTTCCTGATTTCTGATTGTAATATTTTGGTTTTGGTGTATAAAAGTGCCTTCAACATCTCAATACTGACTTTGAATCCTGCTATTTGGTAAAATTCATTTATTAGGTCAAATAGTTTTCTGGTGGAGTCTACAGGGTTTTCAATGTACATTATCATATCATCTGCAAACAATGACAGTTTTACTTCCTCCTTTCCAATTTGGATGCCTTTTATTTCTTTTTCTTGTCTGGTTGCTGTGGCTAGGGCTTCCAATATTTTGTTGAATAGAAGTTATGAAAGTGGACATTCTTGTATTGTCCCTGATCTTAGTGGGAAAACTTTTAGTTTTTGTCTATTGAGTATGATGTTGGCTGTAGGTCTCTTGTATATGGCCTTTATTATGTTGAGGTATACTCCCTTTTCTCCACTTGGCTGAGTTTTCTTATCATAAATACGTGCTATGCCTCATCAAGTGCTTTGTAGCATCTATTTATGTGATTATCTAATTTTGTCTTTCCTTTTGTTTATGTGATGTATTATGTTTATTGATTTGTGAATATAATACCATCGTTGCATCCCTGGGATGAATCCCACTTGATCATGTTGTATGATCTTTTCAATATACTGCTTTTTAAAAAATTTTTATTGTTATTCAATTACAGTTGTATGCCTTTTCTCCCCATGCCTCCACCCCACCCCAGGTGAACCCACCTCCCTCCCCCACCTCCACCCTCCCCCTTGGTTTTGTCCATGTGTCCTTCATAGTAGTTCCTGTAATCCCCTCTTCCCACTGTCCACGCCCCCCCCCCCCGGCTATTGTTAGATTGTTCTTAACTTCAATGTCTCTGCTTATATTTTGTTTCCTTTTTTCTTCTATTGATTATGTTCCAGTTAAAGGTGAGATCATATGGTATTTGTCCCTCACCACCTGGCTTATTTCACTTAGCATAATGCTCTCCAGTTTCATCCATGCTGTTGCAAAGGGTATAAGCTCCTTCTTTCTCTCTGCTGCATAGAATTCCATTGTGTAAATATACCATGGTTTTTGGATCCACTCGTTTGCTGATGGGCACTTCGGTTGCTTCCAGTACTTGGCTATTGTAAATTGTGCTGCTATGAACATTGGGGTGCACAGGTTCTTTTGGATTGGTGTTTCAGGGTTCTTAGGGTATAATCCCAGCAGCGGAATTGCTGGGTCAAAGGGCACTCACATTTTTAGTTTTCTGAGGAAATTCCATATTGTTTTCCACAGTGGCCGCACCAGTCTGCATTCCCACCAACAGTGCACTAGGGTTCCCTTTTCTCCGCATCCTCTCCAACATTTGTTTGTGGATTTGTTTATGTTGGCCACTCTGACTGGTGTGAGATGGTACCTCATTGTGGTTTTAATTTGCATCGCTCTGATGGCTAGTGATGCTGAGCATCTTTTCATATGTCTCTGGGCCCTCTGTATGTCTTCCTTGGAGAAGTGTCTGTTCAAGATCTTTGCCCATTTTTTAATTGGGTTGTTTGTCTTCCTGGAGTGGAGTCGTGTGAGTTCTTTATATATTTTGGAGATCAGGCCCTAGTCTGAGGTATCATTGGCAAATATGTTTTCCCATACTGTTGGTTCTCTTTGTAATTTGGTGCTGTTTTCTTTAGCCATGCAGAAGCTTTTTATTTTGACGAGGTCCCATTTGTTTATTCTTTCCTTTATGTCCCTTGCTTTAGGGGATGTGTCTGTGAGGATGTTGCTGCGTGGAATGTCTGAGATTTTCCTGCCAATGTTTTCCCCAAGGACTTTTATGGTGTTATGACTCATATTTAACTCTTTTATCCACCTTGAGTTTATTTTCGTGCATGGCGTAAGTTGGTGATCGAGTTTCATTTTTTTGCACGTAGCTGTCCAGATCTCCCAACACCATGTGTTGAAGAGGCTGTTTGTGCTCCATTTTATGCTTCTGCCTCCTTTGTCAAATATTAATTGACCGTATACACTTGAGTTCATTTCTGGGCTCTCTGTTCTGTTCCATTGGTCTATGTGCCTGTTTTTATGCCAGTACCAGGCTGTTTTGATTACAGTGGCCTTGTAATACAGTTTGATATCAGGTATTGTGATCCCTCCTGCTTTGTTCTTCTTTCTCAAATTGCTGCAGCTGTTCGGGGTCGTTTATGGTTCCATATGAATTTCTGAAATGTTTGTTCTATACCTGTGAATTATGTCATGGGTACTCTAATAGGGATTGCATTGAATCTATAAATTGCTTTGGGTAGTATGGCCATTTTGATGATGTTAATTCTTCCAATCCATGAGCATGGTACATGCTTCCATTTGTTTGTGTCTTCCTTAATTTCTCTCTTCAGTGTTGTGTAGTTTTCTGAGTACAAGTCTTTTACCCCCTTGGTTAGGTTTATTCCTAGGTACTTTATTTTTCATGTTGCTATATCAAATGGGATTTTTTTCCTGATTTCTGTTTCTGCAGTTTAGTTGTTGGTGTACCGGAATGCCTTTGATTTCTGAGTATTGACTTTGTATCCAGCTGTTTTGCCAAATTCATTTATTAGGTCGAGTAGTTTTTTGGTGGAGTCTATAGGGTTTTCCATGTACACTATCATGTCATCTGCAAACAGTGACAGTTTCATTTCCTCCTTTCCAATTTGGATGCCTTTTATTGCTTTTTCTTGTCTGATTGCTGTGGCTAGGACTTCCAATACTATATTGAATAGGAGTGGTGAGAGAGGGCATCCTTGTCTTGTTCCTGATCTTAGTGGGAAAGCTCTAAGTTTTTGTCCATTGAGTGTGATGTTGGCTGTAGGTCTCTCATATATGGCCTTTATTATGTTGAGGACTGCTCCCTCTATTCCCACTTTGCTGAGTGTTTTTATCAGAAATGGGTGCTGTATCTTATCGAATGCTTTTTCCGCATCTATTGATATGATCATGTGATTTTTGTCTTTGCTGTTGTTGATGTGATGTATTATGTTTATTGATTTGCGAATATTGTACCATCCTTGCATCCCTGGGATGAATCCCACTTGGTCGTGGTGTATGATATTTTAATGTATTGCTGGATGCGGTTTGCCAATATTTTGTTGAGAATTTTAGCGTCTATTTTCATCAGCGATATTGACCTGAAGTTTTCTTTCTTCGTTGTCTCTTTATCTGGTTTTGGGATTAGGATGATACTGGCTTCATGAAAACTGTTTGGGAGTCTTCCATCTTCTTGGGTTTTTTCGAATAATCTGTGAAGGATAGGGGTTAGCTCTTCCTTAAATGCTTTGTAGAAATCTCCTGTGAAACCTTCTGGTCCAGGGCTATGTGTGATGGGAGTTTTTTGATGACTGCTTCAATTTCATCTGCTGTTATTGGTCTGTTCAGGTTTTCTGCTTCTTTTTCATTCAGTTTTGGAAGATTATATTTTTTTACATATGTGTCCATTTCACCTAGGTTTTCAAATTTCTTAGCATACAGTTCTTCGTAGTAATTTCTTACAATCCTTTGTATTTCTGTGGTATCAGTTGTAATCTCTCCTCTTTCATTTCTAATTCTGTTTATTTGGATCCTCTCTCTTTTCTTCTTGATGAGCCTACTTAAAGGCTTGTTGATTTTGTTCATCTTTTCAAAGAACCAGCTCCTGGATTCATTGATCCTTACAATTGTGCTTTTAGTCTCTATGTCATTTAGTTCTGCTCTGATCTTGGTTATTTCCTTCCTTCTGCTTGCTCTGGGCTGTCTTTGTTGTTGTTCCTCCAGTTCTTGTAGGCGTAGGGTTAGGTTGTTTGTTTGAAATGTTTCTATCTTCTTAAGGTAGGCCTGTATTGCTATGAACTTCCCTCTCAGGACTGCCTTTGCTGTGTCCCATAGGTTTTGGGTGGTTGTGAGTTCATTTTCATTTGTTTCCAGGAAGTTTTTGATTTCTTCCCTAATCTCATTCTTGACCTATTCATTGTTTAATAGCATGCTATTCAGTCTCCATGATTTTGAGTGTTTTGGGTTTTTTCCTTTCGGGTTGGTTTCTAGTTTCAGTCCCTTGTGGTCAGAGAAAATGCTTGATATGATTTCAATTTTCTTGAATTTGTTGAGGCTTGCTTTGTGTCCTATCATGTGGTCTATCTTTGAAAAAGTTCCATGGACACTTGAAAAGAATGTGTATTTTGCTTCTTTGGGATGAAAAGCTCCATATATATCAGTTAAGTCCATTTCCTCTAGGGTATTGTTAAGTGACACAACATCCTTGTTGATATTTTGTTCGGAAGACCTGTCCATTTTTGATAGTGGGGTGTTAAAGTCCCCTACTATAATTGTGTTGCTGTCAATATCTTTCTTGAAATCCTCCAAGATTTTCTTTATGTATTTGGGTGCTCCTATGTTGGGTGCATATATATTTACAATGTTTATGTCTTTTGGTGGATTCTGCCTTTGAGTATTATGAAGTGACCTTCTGGGTCTCTCTTTATGGCCCTTCTTTGGAAGTCTATCTTGTCTGATATGAGTATTGCTACCCCTGCTTTTTTTTTTCCTGTCCGTTTGCTTGGAAAATTTGTTTCCAGCCCTTCACTTTCAGTCTGTGTAAGTCTTTTGTCCTGAGATGGGTCTCTTGTAGGCAGCATATGTGTGGGTCATGCTTTCTTATCCATTCAGCTATTCTATGTCTTTTGATTGGAGCATTTAATCCATTTACGTTTAAGGTTATTATCGATAGGTAGTTATTCACTGCCATTTTTTCCTACCTGTGGTCCTCTCTCTTTCTCTTTTCCTCCCTTTCCTTAAAGCAGTCCCTTTAGCATCTCTTGCAGAGCTGCTTTGGTGGAGCTGTATTCTTTTAGACTTCTTTTGTCTGGGAAACTCTTTATTTGGCCTTCTATCTTGATGGAGAGCCTTGCTGGGTAAAGTAGTCTTGGTTGCAGGCCTCTGGTTCTCATTACTTGGAATATTTTTTGCCATTCTCTTCTGGCTTGGAGCGTTTCCATTGAGAAGTCAGTTGCTAACCTTATTGGGGCTCCCTTGTACGTTACTTCCTGTTTCTCCCTTGCTGCCTTTCAGATCCTCTCTTTGTCTTCGAAATTTGCCATTTTAATTATGATGTGTCTTGCAGTGGGTCTCTTTGGGTTCCTCTTGCTTGGGACTCTTTGTGATTCCTGGATTTGGGTGACTTTTTCTCTCCTCAGATTAGGGAAATTTTCCATCATTACTTTTTCAAACAGGTTTTCTATCCCTTGCTCTTCTTCTTCTCCTTGTGGTATTCCTATTATACGGATATTGTTACGTTTCATGTTGTCCTGCATTTCCCTTATTGCCTCTTCATTCTTTCTGAGCCTCTTTTCCTTTTCTTGCTTTTTCTGGGTGTTTTTTTCTACTTTGTCCTCCAGCTCGCTGATCCAATCCTCTGCTTCATCAAGTCTGCTTTTCATTCCTTCTACTGTGTTCTTCAATTCAGAAATTGTATTCTTCATTTCCTCTTGGCCCTTGTTGATAGTTTCTATTTCCTTTTTCATGTTGATATAGTTTGCAGTGAGTTCATTGTAGTTTCCCTGTAGTTTCTGGTAGTTCTCTTTGAGCTCAGAGAGCTCAGTGAGCTTCCTCATAACCATTGCTTTGAACTCAGCATCTGATAGTTGACTTGCCTCTTTTTCAGTTAGCATTCTTTCTGAGACTTCCTCCTTTCCTTTCATTTGGGAATTGTTTCTTTGTCTTCCCATTGTTTGTGAGACTCTTCTTGTTAGCCTCTGCTTCTTAAATTGATCTATTCTTACTCCCTGGGTTTATGGTATGAACTTCTATGGTAGAATGCCAATGGGATTCAGTGGTGCTGTCTCCTTAATCTCCTGTGCTCACTGGTCTTGAGCTGACGTTCATGGGTTTAACACGGTCTAACTCTAGTCTTTTCAGCACTCCAGGTTTTGTTGTCTCACCTGTGGGAAAAAGAGAAAGGGGGGATGAAAGAAAAAAAAAAGAAAGAAAAAAAAAGAAATGACGGGAAGGAGGGAAAAAGGAAATAGAAAAGGAGGAAAGGAAGGAAGGAGGGAAGAAGGAATAAAGAAAGATCGGAGGCAAGATAAGAAGGAATTTTAACAAAAATTAAAACATAGAAATAGATAAAAGAAGGCAGGAAGAAGACATAAAAATGGTAAAGGATGGGAGGAAGAAGGAATGAAAAAAAAAGAGAGATGAAGAAGGAATTCAGGGCGAAAGGAGGAAAGGAAAAAAAAAAATCTTCTGCTGGCTTTAAACTGGTCAGGTTAGTTCTGCTGGTCGTCCTGTCTGTTCAACGGGAGGGGGTGGTTGGAAGGATTGGTTTCACTTTTCTCCCTTCCTGGGCCACACTCTTCGCTGTTGTTCAGCCTGCAGTCTCCCCTAGCCCTGCAGCTCCCCTCTGCTGGGTGTTCTGCCTTTGTCCTAGAGAGCTAGTAGGCCCTGCAGGGCTCCGTGCGCAGGTGTTAGATAGGCATTGTAGGTGTGGTCCCTGGCAGGCAATCAGGCCGTTGATCAGCCAATCCAGCAGCTTTGTTCTTGGGACGTGCAAGTGGCGGATCCAGCCGCTTTGGGTTTGGGAAGCTAGCAAGCGGCTTTGTGCTTGGAGCGAGCACAGAGGGCCGATCCAGCCGCGCTTGGCTTGAGTCTCTCAGGCTGGCGGGGCTGCCCTGGGACTGAATCACGTGGCACTCGGGTCCGAGGTTTTGGGCCTGTGGGTGGAGCAGTTAGCCTCTGCTCCAGATGCTCTCGGAGGTTTCAGGTGTGGGCGCCCCTCTGGGGTTTCATGTGTGTGCCCCCAGTTCGCTAATCTGCGTGTGTGCAACCGGTCCTCAGGTGAGCGCCGGGGCTCCGGGGCTGCTTATCCTGCGCTTGCAGTCCAGGGGCGGAGGGGGGAGGGGTGCCAGGGGCCGCAGCTGCTGCCGAGAGTTCTCTAACTAGCCCCTGAGTGTCTCTATTTTCTTTTTCTTTTTGAGAAATTCCTCCTATTCAAGCCCCCCTGGTCCAATCAAGCACCTGGCTGCTCACAGCTCAGCCTTGCCCTCTCCCAAGACTCCTGCAGCAGCCCCTGCCCCTGGGCTGGTGCTTCTGCCACCCTTGTACCACGCGGTCCAGGGTCCCGGGGACCTTATTGTCCTTAAGCACTCTTCTTACCATCAGACCTTTCAGTGTCCTCTATCTTTGGTCTCTGATCTTCATATATGCTGGAATACTGTTGGCTGTTCGCTCTGCTCCTCAGATCAGCTAGGTATTTCCCTGGCATTGAGGGGAAGTGGACTCCGCTCCCACCTATGTTGCCGCCATCTTGCGTCAGCCCATTTTATTTTGGCAGTGAAGACAAGTGATTCTCTGCAGGCCCATGATCTTTTCAATATATTGCTTGATGCATTTGGCAATATTTTGTGGGGGGTTTTAGCAACTATGTCAATCAGCAATAACAGCCTGTAGTTTTCTTTCTTTGTTGTGTCTTTATCTGGTTTTGTGATTAGGATGGTGCTGGCTCCATAAAATGAGTTTGGGAGCCTTCCCTCTTTGGGTGTTTTGGAATAGTCTGAAAAGGATAGGGGTTAGCTTTCCCTTAAATGTTTATTTTATTTTATTTTATTTTTTTATTTTAATTCTCTTGCTATAACATCTGCTCTAGGGCTTTTGTGTGCCAGGAGTTTTGTATTACTTGTTTAATTTCACTAGCTCTTATTGGACTATTCAGGCTTTCTTCTTCATTCGGTTTTGGGAGATTATGGCTTTCTAGAAATTTGTCTGTTTGACTCTGGTTTCCAAATTTCTTCACATATTGTTGTAGTAATTTCTTACAATCTTTTTTATCTCTGTGATGTCAGTGGTAATCTCTCCTCTTTCATTTCTGATTTTATTTACTTTGGTCCCCTCTCTTTTCTTGATGAGTCTTCTTAAAGGTTTGTCAATTTTATTTATCTTTTCAAAGAACCAGCTCTTGGATTTATTGCTTCTTTAGATTGTTGTTTTAGTCTCTATGTCTTTTAATTCTACTCTGATCTTGGTTATTTCCTTCCTTCTACTTGCTCTGGGCTTTGTTTGTTGTTGTTCCTCCTGTTCTTGTAGATTTAGGGTTCCATTGGTTATTTGAAATATTTCTCTCTTTTTTAGGTGGGCCTGTATCGCCATAAACTTCCATCTCAGGAAGTTTATTTCTTTTGCTGTGTCCTATAAGTTTTGGACTCTTGTGTGTTCATTTTCATTTGTTTCCAGGAACTTTTTTAAATTTCTTGTTTAATCTCATTATTAACCCATTCATTGTTTAATAACATGCTATTCAATTTCCATGAATTTGAGTGTTTTTGATTTTTTGTCCTTGAGTTTGATTTCTAATTTCTCAAACCTTGTGGTTTGAGAAAATGCTTGGTATGATTTCAATTTTCTTGAATTTGTTGAGACTGGTTTTGTGTCTTATTATGTGTTCTATATTTGAAAATGTTCCATGTCCATTTGAAAATAATGTATACTTTGAGCCATTGGAATGAATGTGTGTATGTGTGTGCATATACACACACATACACACATACATACATATATATGTTAAGTCAATTTGATCTAGGGCATTGTTCAATGCTACAATATCCTTGTTGCTATTTTGTTTGGAAGATCTTTACGTTTTCACAGTGGGATGTTAAAATCCTTTAGTATAACTGTGTTACAGTCTATAACCTTCTTGAAGTTCTCCAAGGTTTTCTTTATATATTTGGGTGCTCCTATGTTGGGTGCATATACATTTTCAATGTTTAAGTCTTCTTGATGGATTCTTCCCTTGAGTATTATGAACTGTCCTTCAGTGTCTCTTTTTATGGCTTTCATTTTGAAGTCTATTTTGTCTCATATAAGTATTGCTACACCAGCTTTTTTCCCCCTGTCCACATGCTTTCAATATTTTTTCCAACCATTTACTTTCAGGTTTTGTAGGTCTTTTTTTCTGAGGTGGGTCTCTTGTAGGCAGTGTATGTGTGGATCACGTTTTCTTATCCACTCAGCTACTATATATCTTTTGACTGGAGCATTTAATCTATTAACATTTAAGATTATTATTGATAGGTATTTGCTCATCCCCCTGCCTTTGTACCTGTGTTCCTCTCTCTCTCACTTTTTATCTTCCTCTTCTTATAGCAGCCCCTTTAGCATATATTTCAGCTCTGGTTGGTGGAGGTGTATTCTTTCAGCCTTCTTTTGTCTGGGAAACTCCTTTTTTGCCTCCCATTTTAACTGAGAGCCTCGCTGGGTAGAGTAGTCTTAGTTGTAGTCTTTTGCTTTTCATTGCTTGGAATATTTTTTGCCATTCTCTCCTGGCCTGTAGTGTTTATGTTGAGAAATCAGCTGGTACCCTTATTGTAGCTTCCATGATTGTTACTTCTTGTTTCTCCCTTGCTTCTTTTAAGATTCTCTCTTTGTCTTTGAAACATGGCATTTTGATTATGATATTGAAGCAGGGTGTAGCCAAGAGGAGGGCCCCAAGAAGGGATTTGTGATGGGGTCCAGGACTCGGGGTCTCCAGGAAATATTAGAAAAATGTATGTAGGATGTCCTCACCCCCACAGGCCTGAGCCAGGGGGGATGGGACACATGGAACAGGGCCATTCAGAGCTGTTTTGGGTAGCAAGAGCTTTGCAGCTAACCTCTGGCAGTCATTTAACATATCTATAACCTTTAACTGGTTTCATACATATGTTAAATAGCTGTGGCCATGCTTTGAGCCAGGGGGATGGGACCGAATTCCACCCAAGATGGGACTGGGAAGCAACTCCCCCTGGTTACAGGGCCTGTGGGAGAGCTTGGAGATGATTGGCTCCATGCCAGGGGGCCACACCTGCCCAGACTTACTGTGGCAGCCCAGTAAAGCTGGAAGAATACGGGGATGCTGGCAGGTGTAACTGACTGTAGGAGGAGTCGGAAATGGGGCTGCAAAAGAAGATGGGTGCTGGGATTTAAACCTAGGTGTGGCAGCAAGTAGAGAGGGAGGACCACAAGGTTTTGGGGGAGAAAGGAGAGGATCATGCAGCTTTGGCAAAGTAAATAGGGAGAACCACGAGGTTCTGAAGCAAGTAGATAGATAGAGATCCACGCAGTTCTGATGAATGGAAAGAGAGGACCACAAGGTTTTGGAGGAGAAGGGAGAGGATCAGGCAGCTTTGGTGAAGTGAAGAGAGGACCATTTGGTTCTGAAGGGAAAGGAAGAGGACCATGAGGTTTTGGAGTGCTTCTTTTTGCCACGTGGCTTAGGCAGCAGGAGAGACTTTGTGGGAAGGAAAGGGGAGGAAGGACTCTTGCTGGTGGGCCATGAGAAGGTGCTGCATGGCTTTGGATTAACTGGAGATCGCAGCAGCCACACAGCTGATGGTGCCAGGAGCCTGAATCACAGACTTCTACTTCTTTTCCTGAGACACAGTACCCCGGACTGGGCACAGGGAGAGGGAAGGACTGTGCATCTGTGGGTATTCTAAAGGACTTTAGTATCTTATTGAAGACATTAAGTCATTACTCTAAGTTTGTGTAAATTTTAAATAAACAATTCCTTTCCTTTTCACCCATCTCTGGCATTGAGAGACGTCTTTCCTCTGGCGGTGGGCATTGCAAACCTAGCAGGTGGGCGTGGGGGGGAGGAACCTCCAGAGACAGAAAGGGGGGATCCTTTCTGTAATAATTTATTGTGAACCACCACCCCCTCCTTGCTCTGTAACAATATGTCTTGCAGTAGGCCTCTTTGGGTTCGTCTTGATTGGGACCCTCTGTTCTTCTTGAACTTGTGTGGCTTTTCCCCTCTTCGTGAAAAACTTCAGGAAGTTTTCTGTCATTATTTTTTCAAACAGGGTTTCTATCCATTGCTCCTGCTCTTTTTGTTATGTATTCCTACCATTTGGATGTGTTTTATGTTATCTTCCAGTACCCTTAAGGTATCTTTATATTTTTTAGTGTTTTTTTGTGTGGCTGATCTACCTTGGTATTTCTTTCTACTTTGCCTTCCTGCTCACTAATCTGGTCCTCTGCTTCATCCAGCCTACTTGTAATTCCTTCTAGTATATATTTTTTTCAGGTACTGTATTTATTTTTTCCTGGTTCTTGTTTATAGTTTCTATTTCCTCTTTCATATTGTTGTCATTATCACTCAGTTCTTTGCATTTGTCTGTGAGTTCCTTGATCCTCCTTATAACCATTCTTTTGAATTCTACATCTGATAGTTCACATGCATGCACTTCATTTAGGTCTTTTACTGGGGAATCTTCCATTCTTTTTGATTGCAGGTTCTTTGTGTACCCATTTTAGGTGACTCTTTTTATTTGTTTCTGCTTTTCCAATTTTTCTGCTTTGCTAGCTGTTTTTGTAGGGTAAACTTCTATGGTAGAAGTTCTGAGACTCAGTAGTGTGGTGTTTTTGATCTTCTTGTCTGAATGTTCTATAATTGCCCTTTTTTTCCAATTGAGTGGGCTCTCTTGTTGTACTTTGGTTTTACCCATTTGTGTCTCCTTTGTTGGTGGGTTTTCTCCCCTAGTGGATTTACTGGTGTTCAGAACTCCCACTTTATCTTGTATTTGATCTGGGGCAGGGCAATGTGGAGTGAATTTTGACAGCAGGAGAGTATTCCATGGTATTTAAAGTATCAACAAGTATAGGATAGATAGTAGATCCTTTGGAGAAGTACAGCAATAACTATATATTTATCCTACCTAGCCACTTTTCTTAAAAGGTAAAAAAGAGATAAGACTTTTTTTTAGAGGGGAAAAAGAATGTGAGCTGACTCCCAAAAGAAGGGTGCTTATACTAGGTTAGAAAGTGAGATATATGAGAGTAAGAAATAGAAACAACAGAGTGTGTGTGAGAATGAAGTTAACCATAACAGTAATAAAGCTCAGGAAGATACTAAGATGTACCAAGACCAGGGAAGTGTGCTGTAGGGGAATGGGAACAATATGAAAAGAAGTATATGATCTAAATAAAAAGAATAAAAAGTAAAAGACCAAGCATAGCGTGTTATAGGAATACAAGTGAAGTGAAAGAAGAGAAATTAAAATACAATGTTAAGGGGAGAACAAAGAAAACCAGTCAAAAAATGAAATCAAACAAACAAAACAATGAAAACCACATGGGAGAAAAAGAAATAAAAAATATAATAATAATAAACAATTATAATAGTAACAACATAGAAATAAAAATAAAAAGTAAATAATAAAATACAAGTCCTGTAGGATAGTGACATGAAATTTGTCTCAGTTGTTGGCATTAGCCTTGTGATCTCTCTCTGGATTTGTCTTTGATCCTTTCACAGTTTCACATCTTATTTTCTTACACTTGGAAGAAAAAAAATTGAAAAAGATAAAGCAGCCTCCTTCTGACTTAAAACCCAACAAGCAGGTTCTGCTGAAAGCTCCAGGAAGAGGGAGATTGGATTCCATTTTTTGGTTTTGATTTTGTTTTTGGTTTTGTTTTATTCCATTCTGTGGTTCTGCAGTGGGGCCTCTGCTTGGGCTACAATATTCATAGCTGTCCAGCCTCCAGCCCAGCCCCTCAGAGTACGGCACTCTCCCCACTGTCCACATGTGCCAGGCTGGCTCTTTTAATCCACCTCATTGTGCCATTTGATTAGTCCATGAGGTGTACCAAGTGGGAATAACTGGTAGCCCTCCTCCATCTTTGCTGGTCTGGGCACTGTGCACATGCAAAGTCCCTTCAGGGCAATTTTGTTTCCCTCTTAAATTAAGTCTCTCTGGGGACTGCTACCTCTTTGAGCCCCTGTTGCCCTACTTTGATCAGTCTGTGAGGTGCCCTAATTTGCAGTTAATTGTGTCCTTCCTCCTCCCTCTTTGCTTGCCCAGCACATGAGACTTCCTTGAACAGTGATTGAGAGAGTTTTTTGTTTTTTTTTTTTAAATCTCCCTTGCTTGTGCCAGCTGTTCTTAACAAGTGCCTGGATTTTCACACAGCCCAACTTTCTGACTAGCCTGGAGACTATCTGGGTCAGAGCCTGTCATGGCCCAAATCTTCTCACAACTCCAAGTGTCACATGGCTCCCCAATTTCTCTGGTACTGTCCCAGCCTGTGACCTCCGTCCCAGCAGGGAAACACTGCCTCAGTGTGTCTCTCACTGAATCTTTATCCACCCAGCAACTTCAAGCACCCATGTCTCTCCTGGTGAGGGACTGGCTTCCTTGCTCTGGGAGGGGAGGGAGCTGTGAAGTTACAATTACTGATCCTGCTGTTCTCCTAAGCTCCTGTGACAGCCACCTTTCCTGGTGCCACGCTGGGAACCACAGCATCCAGGATCCTGTCACAGGTCCCAGGGACCTTACTGTCCCTACACAATCTCCTGTCTGTTTTTCAACATCCTGCACAATCTTTGGATTCCAAACTTCATATAAGCTTAGAGTCCATTGGCTGTTCACTGCATTCTTCAGAAGATTGGTTAGGTGTCCCTGTTGGGTGCAGGAGCAAGTGGATTCAGCTCCCACCTACTTCACCACCATCTTTCCTTCATTTTGTTTTTGTGATTAATCACATTTATTGACTTGCAAATGCTGTACCATCCTTGCATTCTGTGAATAAATTTCACTTTATTATGGTCTATGATCTGTTTGATGCATTGCTGTATTTGCTTTGTTAATATTTTGTTGAGGATTTTAGCATCTATGTTCATCAAGGATATTGGCCTATAATTTTCTTTCTTTGAATTATTTTTATCTGGTTATGGGATGTGGATAATGCTGGCCTCATAAAATGAGTTTGACAGCCTTTCCTTATCTTGAGTTTTATGAAATATTTTGTGAAGGAGAGGTATTATTTTTTTCTCAGACTGTTTGGTAAAATTCAACTGTGAAGCCATGTGGTCTTGGCCTTTTGTTTGTTGGAAGTTTTTTGATTACTGCTGCAATTTCACTAAGTGTAATCAGTCTATTCAGATTCTCTGATTTTTCCTGATTTATTTTTGGATGATTGTATGTTTCCAGCAATTTATCAATTTCTTCTATGTTTTTCAGGTCTTTTGGCATTAATTGTCCATAATACTCTTAAAATCCTTTGTATTTCTTTTGTGTCAGTTGTCATTTCTCCTCTTCCATTTCTGGTTTTATTGATTTGAGTCCATTTCTGGTTTTATTGATTTGAGTCCATTTCTTACTTTCTTGATCAGTCTGGTTAAGGTTTGTCAATTTTGTGTATCTTTTCAAAGAACAAGGTCTTTGACTCATTGATATTTTGTATCATTTTTTAGACTCTATTTCATTTATTCTTGCTCTCATTTATTTCCTTCCTTCACTCACTTTAGGGTTTGCTTTTGTTTCTTTTTCAAGTTCTTTTTAAGTGTGAAGTTACATTATTTATTTGAGCTTATTCATTTTTTTTTTTTGGTTGGTTGGTTTTTTTGAGATAGGCCTGTAATGCTATGAATTTCCCTCTTAGGATTGCTTTCCCAGTGTCCCACAGAGTTTGGATTGTTGAGTCCTCACTTTCATTTGTTTCAAGGTGTCTTTGATTTTTTTCTTGACCACATTGTTGACCCATTCATTGTTTAACAACATGTTATTTAGCTTCCATGTCTTTGTATGTTTTTCTGTGTTATTCTTGTAATTGATTTCTAGTCTCACAATATTTTGGTCAGAGAAGATCCTTGATATGATTTCAATCTTCTTAAATTCATTGAGACTTGGTTTGTGTCTTAACATGTGGTCTATTCTTGAAAACGTTCCATGTGCACTTTAAAAGTATGTATATTCTGCTTCTTTGTGGTGAAATGCTCTGAAGATATCAATTAAATCTATTTCATCTATTGTGCCATTTAAGGCTGCAGTATCCTTGTTGATTTTTCTGCCTGGAATATCTATCCATTTAAGTCAATGGGGTATTAAAATTCCCAACTATGATTGTATTTTTGTTGATCTCTTTTATGTCCATCAAGATTTGCTTTGCATATTTCGGTGCTCCTATGTTTGATATACAAATGTTTACTAGGGTTATATCATCTTTTTGGATTGTTCCCTTTATCATTATGTAGTGTCCTTCTTTGTCTCTTACGATAACCTTGGTTTTAAAGTGTATTTGCCAAATATAAGTACTATTACCCCAGCTTTTTTCCTTCACCTGATTAAGGACGTTTTTGGTTATTATTTCTTTCAGTTTTTGGTTATTATTTCTTCAGATAGGTTCTCAATCCCTTGCTCATTCTATTCTCCTTGAGTATTCCCATGATGCAGATGTTGTTATGCTTCATGTTGTCCAAGATGTTTCTTAAGCTCTCCTCATTTTTTAAATTCTTTTTTCTTTTTGCTGCTCTGCCTGATTATTTTTTCTACCTTGTCTTCCAAATCACAGATTTGATCCTGTGCATCATCTACCTACTGTTTATTCCTTCTAGTGTATTATTTATTTCAGATATTGCATTCTTATATTTCTGACTGATCCTTTTTTATGGTTTCTATATCATTTTTCATGTTGTTGAGTATCCTTATAATCATTACTCTAAACCCTCTATCTGAAAAATTGCTTACTTCAATTTCATCTAGCTCTTCTGGAAAATTCACTTATTCTTTAATTTTGGTTCTATTTCTTTGTCTTCCCATTTGTACTGATTTGCATTTCCCACCTTAGATGTTAAAATAATCAGCCATTAAACTGATCAATTGTTAATCTAATCAATCTAAAATCATAAATGAAAGAGCAGAGATTACACCTATACCACAGATATAAAAAGGATTGTAAGAAATTACTATGAACAGCTATATGCCAAGAAATTTGAAAACCTGGATGAAATGGACACATTTCTAGAAAAATATAATCTTCCAAAACTGAATCAAGAAGAAGCAGAAAGCCTGAACAGACCTATATCGACTAGTGAAATCAAAGCAGTAATCAAAAAACTCTTGGCACACAAAAGCCCTCAGCTGGATGGTTTCACAAAGGACTGTACAAAACATTTAAAGAGAGCTAACCAATATCTTTTTCAGAATATTACAAAAAAATCCAAGAAGAGGGAAGACTCCCAAACTCTTTTTATGAAGCCGGCATCATCCTAAACCCAAAACCAGATAAAAGCAAACAAGCTAGCAAAATACAACAAAGAAGCATTAAATAAAGAACAAACTGACAGTAACCAGAGAGGATGGGGGGAGAAGGATAGTAGGGGTTAACAGGGGAAAGCCATCAAGGAAAATGTATGAATGACATATGGACAAAGCCAGGGTAGGTGGGTTCGAGGGTGGGAGGCTGGGGTACAAGAGGTGGGGGGCAATGGTGGGGTGAAAATGGAGACAACTATACTTGAACAAAAACAAAATAAAATAAATTTAAATAATTATGAAAACATAACAAAGAAAACTATAGGTAATATTGCTGATTAACATATATGTGGAAATCCTCAACAAAATATTAGCAAACTACCTCTAGTAATATATTAAAAAGATCGTACATCATGATCAAGTGGGATTTATCCCAGGGATGCAAGAATATTCACAAATCAATACATGTAATACATCACATAAACAAAAGGAAAGACAAAAACCAGGCGATCATATCAATACATGCAGAAAAAATATTCATAAAGTACAGCACTCATTTGTGAAAAGAAGACACTCAGCAAAGTGGGATCAGAGAGAGCATACCTCAACATAATAGAGACCATTTATGAGAAAACTATAGCCAACATCATACTCAATGGGCAAAAACTACAACTTTCCCACTAAGATCAAGACCAAGACAAGGGTGTCCACTTTCACCATTTCTATTTAACATAGTAATGGAAGTACTAGCCACAGTGATCAGACAAGGAAAAGAAATAAAAAGAGTCCAAATTGAAAGGAGGAACTAAAACTCACTTTGTAGATGATCTGATAGTGTACATAGAAAATCCTATAGACTCCACATACAAAAAAATACTACAACTAATAAGTGACTTTGGCAAAACACCAGGATACAAAGTCAATATTCAGAAATCAAAGGCATTTTCATGCACCATCAATAAAATATTAGAAATGGAAATAAGAAAAAAAATCCCATTTGATATAGGAAGAAGAAAAATAAAATGCCTAGGAATAAACCTTACCACAGAGGAGAAAGACCTGTACTCAGAAAACTACACAACACTGAAGAAAGAAATTAAGGAAGACACAAACAAATGGAAGCATATACCTTGTGTATTGATTGGAAGAATTAACATAATCAAAATGTCTATACTACTTAAAGCAATTTATAGATTCAACACATCACTATCAAAATACCAATGACATATTTCACAGATATAGAACAAATGTTTCAAAATTTATATGGATCCATAAATGACCCTGACTAGCTGCAGCAATTTTGAGAAAGAACAAAGTAGGAGGGGTTACAATACCTGATACCAAATTATATTACAAGGTCATGGTATTCAGAACAGTCTGGTACTGGCATAGGAACAAACACATAGATCAATGAAACAGAATAGAGAGCCCAGAAATGAACCTAAGTCCCTATGGTCCATTAATATTTGACAAAGGGAGCAGAAGTACAAAAATGGAGTAAAAATAGCCCTTTCAACAAATGATGTTGGAAGATCTGGACAGCTACATTCAAAACAATGAAATTCAACCACCAACATTCACCATACACAAAAAAACCCTCAAGGTGTATAAAAGACTTAAATATAAGTCATGACACTATAAAAGTCCTAGAGGAGAACATAGGCAGGAAAATCTCAGATATTGCATGTAGCAATATTTTCACTGATACTTCCCCTAGAGCAAGGGACATAATGGAAGGAATGAACAACTGGCACTTCATCTAAATAAAAAGCTTGTACTCCACTAAAGAAAACACTAGCAAAATGAAAAAGGAACCAATCATATGGGAAAATGTATTTGCCAATGATATCTCAGACAAGGGTCTGATCTCCAAATATATAAAGAACTCACACAACTACACTCCAGAACAAAAACAACCCAATTAAAAAAATGGGCTGTGGGGGGCTCTGCCCACAGGGACCCCCCAGCCACCACTGATGAGAATAAGTCTACCAAGACATGATAAGCTTGGGGAGGAGAGGTGGCCAATCTCTCAAAGGAGAAGGTCCAAGGGCCTTTTCCTCAATGGGCTTTTATTGGGTTCATTTTGCACAGGAATATAGGTAAAGCTCATCAATCATTGTCAGGCAGTAAGGATCAAACAATAGATAATGTACAAAGAACTCTGAGGGCTTATTCTGAGTTAGGGTCAGTTAGCTAAAGGGCTGTGAGATTTTGGGAAACAATCTCATTTCAGGCTTGGACCCTTATCATTTAAACTGAGGGTATAAACAAAGCAGGTTTCACAGGGTTTTGTGCATTCTTTCTCAGGCCTGATCTCCCCGGGGAATCCACCCTTTCCAGCACAGGACTGCACCACCCTCTGTCATTGTTTCAGGCTTAAGTCAGGCAAGGGAAGTAAGGCAGCCAAGAGATTAGGAGACTTCTTGCAGACAGAATGAAGACTCAGGCTATGTCAAAGCCGAGGGGCGAGGGTCCATCACCCCCTTTTCCTATAGCCCCCCGAGTCCTTCCCTGTGGGCCTTTTTCATGACCATGACTGTCTTAGGTCATCCCTCCCTTGAGGAATCTTACCCATCATTGGCTAACTGGTTAAGCTCAGGGCCAAGCAGGGTAAAGTGGAGTTGGCAGAGATGGAACCCCTGGCAGGGAGATAAGCTTTGTCTCCTTAGTGGCTTATGGTCCCAAGGTCTCTGACTCAGCCTTAACCATGGGGGTTACAGCTTCTGAAACCAGGCAGGACAGTTCCCAACAGTGGGCAAAGGACAGGAGCAGATCTTCTCCAAGGAGGACATATAGAGGGTCCAGAGAGAGACATATGAAAGGATGCTCAGCATCACTAGGTATCAGAGAAGTGCAAATTAAAACTACAAGGAAATACCACTTCACACCAGTCAGAATGGCCATCATAAACAAATCAACAAGCAACAAGTGCTGGTAAGGTTGTGGAGAAAATGGAACCCTTGTACACTATTGGTGGTGATGCAGTCCAGGGCAGCCACTGTGGAAAACAGTATGGAATTTCCTCAGAAAACTAAAAATGGAACTGCCTTTTGACCCAGCAATTCCACTGCTGGTATTATACCCTGAGAATCCTGAAACACTAATTCAAAAGAACCTATGAACCCCAACGTTCACAGCAGCACAATTTACAATAGCCAGGTGGTTGAAGCAACCCAAGTGCCCATTAGTAAATTAATGGATAAAAAATTATAGTACATTTACACAATGGAATACTACGCAGAAGAAAGAAACAAGGAGCTCCTACCCTTCATGACAGCATGGATGGATCTGGAGAGCAGTTTGTTAAGTGTAATAAGACGGGTGGTGAAAGACAAATACCATATGATCTCTCTTATAAGTGGCACTTAATCAACAAACAAGCAAGCAAAATATAACCAGAGACACTGAAATAAATAACAAACTGACAGCAACCAGAGGATAAGGGGGAGAGGGACATTGGAGGAAAATAGGGGAAGGATCATCAAGGAAGATTTATAAGAGACACATGGACAAAGCCAGTGGGGGTAGGATCAAGGGTGGGAGGTGTGATGGGTGGGGTGGGGGGAGTGGAGAGAGCGAAATAGAGACAACTGTACTTGAACAAGAACAACAAAATGTATATATTTTAGGAAGAGAAAAATAAATCTGCCTTTGTTCACACATAAGAGAATATGATCATCTACATAAAAATGTCCACTTGTTTGCTGATGGGCACTTAGGTTGCTTCCAGTACTTGGCTATTTTAAATTGTGCTGCTATGAACATTGGGGTACACAGGTTCTTTTGGATTGGTGTTTCAGGGTTCTTAGGGTATAACCCCAGCAGCGGAGTGGATCCAAAAACTATGGTATATTTACACAATGGAATTCTACTCAGCAGAGAGAAAGAAGGAGCTTATACCCTTTGCAACAGCATGGATGGAACTAAAGAGCATTTTGGAAAGTGAAATAAGCCAGACGGTGAGGGACAAATACCATATGATCTCACCTTTAACTGGAACATAATCAATAGAAGAAAAAAGCAAACAAAATATAACCAGAGACATTGAAGTTAAGAACAATCTAACAATGGTCGGGGGGGGAGTGGGGAGGGGACAGTGAGGAGAGGGGATTACAGGAACTACTATAAAGGACACATGGACAAAATCAAGGGGGAGGATGCAGGTGGGGGAGGGAGGGGGGTTCAGCTGGGGTGGGGTAGAGGGATGGGGAGAAAAGGCACACAACTATAATTGAATAACAATAAATTTTTTTTTTTTAATGTCAAAGACTCTACAAAAACTCCTAAAGCTACTAAGAAAATATAGCAAGGTGTTATTATACAAGATTATTATGCTAAAGTTAACTGCTTTCTTCAATATAAGGAATGAGCAACTGGAATTTGAAATTAAAGGCACAACTCCATTTGCATTAATCAAAAATTAAATACCTAGGTATACTCATAAGTATTAGAAAATATGGATATCTATCTAAGAAACTTATGAAATACTCATGAAATAAACCAAAGAAGATATAAATGGATAAAGATATTTAATATTAGTTGATAAGAGAATTCAGTATTGTTAAGATATCAATTTTTCCTAACTTGGTGTGCCAGGCTGGCACCCAAAGCCTGCTTTTAAGTGTGGGCACCATGATACTATAAATCTAAGGGTCTGGGTGACCATCTCCCTCATGGTGGGCCACCAAGTCTACTCCTTCCATGGCTTCCTCAGTAACATGGGAGATGCTCATCAAATGGATGAGGTTGGCCCTGTAATTTAAGGGGGCTCCTTGTAAGAATTTTCTGGGTTTGAGGTCCACTGGAGCTTTCTCAGGATTGAAGATGAAATCCAGTAGTCTAGGATTGTATATTCAAAGAAGTGATAAATCCATTGGACAACACCAATCACAAAAAGAAGAAATTGGGTTTCATCTAATGTTTTCCATTGACTATGAGCCTTGGTGGTAACAACAATGATAGAAGTGTATAGGCTTGATGCCAAGCCATAAAAATCCAATGAAGCAGGTTAAACATTCTTCCTCTATATAGTTAGGTCTGTTGCATTCAGGTTTTGGACTTCCCTCATCACTAGAAATTTCAATTCTAGAATTAAGATTTATTCATGGCAGCAGTCTTTGTTTTAGTTCTCTGGCTGAATTAGTAGTCCTAGGGCAACCCCTCTTGGATAGGAGGGTCAGATTATCTCTGTCTGTTAAGAATTTGGCCTTCATCCCTGACCAGTGTGGATTAGTTAGTTGGGCACTGTCTTGGTCAGGGCACAAGCCTCAGTTATGAGTTCAGTCCCTGGTCAGGGAACAAATGAGAGGCAACTGTTTGATATTTTTCTCTTACAATGATGTTTCTCTCCCTCTCTTTCTCTCTTGCTACCCCTCTCTCTAAAAATAAATAAAATACTTAGAGTTATTTGGCCTTCAGTCTCTGGGTTATTTTTTTGTTTTTGTTTTTGTTTTTTAAAGAACAGGTAATACATCTGGAAGTTCTTGAAAATACAAACTAGTTGCCTCATCTTTGTGGCAGTGAATAATAGCTCAGAGCCAGTATTAAGCACTCTCAACAGCCAGTTCCAATTCGTTCAAAATTTTTTAATCTAAATACAAATAAGGTTTGGAATTTTAGTTTTTAATTTGCTATTAGCACTCACTAATTTGACCTTTTGAATTGCCACTGGAAAGATCTGTGGTAGCCATCCCCAGTGGTAAGACTTGCAGTTGGCCATTTCCCACTTCAGGGTGTCCCATACATTTTCATTGGAATTGGGTCAACTTTATTTTCAATATGGTGGTAAGACTCAAAGAGCACAGAACCAGGTATGTTTCATGTTGGTGTGCCACAGTGTTGAGAAATGCCCAGGCCACCTCTATTGGTAAATTACACTTAGTGAGGATATTCCTGGCTTCCTTTGAACATTTTAGGTTGCACAGGCACCAGAGGCATCAGGTGTTCAAGTCATTTGTATCAGGCCATTAGATTTTGTGTCAACATGCACCAGGGGTTGAACCACAACATCTCCCATAATGTTAGGAGACAGGATGTGACAGCATCAAAACATGCAATGACAAAAAGACTGCAGGCCTCAGACACTCCTGCTTTTGTCAGGAACCATGACTTCTCCAGCAAGGGTGTCTATACCACACCAGTTAGAACTTGGAGTCTTGGTGCTCTCCATAACACAGTAGTCATGAAAGAGGAATCTCCTCCTCAGTATAGGGTCACTGTTTGGCACCTTTATCCAGTGGCTACCACTTCAGAGAGGTTGCCACTCACATGTCCTGGATGTTAGGTAAAGCAATGAGACCTTGTGAAAATCTTAGCAAATACTCCTAAGGGTCAGTAGCTGGTTCTGTGTTGAGAGTAAGTAACACACTCAAAGTCTAACACTCACTGGGGGAATGTATACCCTGTGAAGAGGTAATAGGTAGAAATTGCATCTGTGGCACCTCAAACCACTCCCATGAGCAATGTCCCTGAATTTTTTATCACTGGTGATAAGAATGTGTCTTTACCAACTGGTGCTGGGAGGGTATCTTTCATATAAGAGATTTATTTACTGCTTTGAGAACAACAGAGAGGAGGATCAAAGTGTCCTTTTTTCATCAGCTTGTTCTTAGGTAACTTTTACTCAAAATAACCAATATGCAAAATGTCATATTTTGGAGCAACCTGCCCTTGAGCTAGGTTATGTGGTGAAATGGCTGTAACTGATAAGGGCTATAGAGATTACCAGTGAACTATAGTAAGACCAACTTCCAATGGATTTAAGGCTTCAAACTGGCAGAAGACCAGCTTGATCCAACATGGCAACTAATTTCACCTTATGGTAACCCCTAGCTTCATTATACTCTTACTGCAATACATTAGTATTTAAACAGCACTCCTGGCTACTATGATCTGAGTGGAAAGCCCATATAACGACATGAAATGGTACTCTTTCAATGGTAGGGCTCTTTCAAAAATCCCCACCCCTTTCACGGAGAATTATTTCTCTTACTTGTGGAATATCTCACTGTGGTAGGCAGTTAGACAGACATGAGCACAGCAAGGACAATAGGCAAGGTACAGAAGGTCATCAGGGTGGAAAGCCTCAGGTGACTAGCAATCAGAAAAACTGGGAAAACAAGGACATTGTCCCCAGAGTAATCTTCCCTTCCCTCACATATCACAGGTCATGTGCTTCAGACACTCTGCTGACCTTTCCTCCTCTGGCATGTTGCTAGTCATATAGGTTAGGCCCCCTTAGAAGGAAAACAAAAATGGGGGCCCAGAATAGCCCTTAAGCACTAAGCCTCCAGGACAATGACGTTCTGACCTGCATCACATACATCTAGGCCTCAATTGTGTTTTAGCTCCAGGCCCAGAAAAGCAGCAAAACCAGACTGAGCCTCAATTGTGTTTTAGCTCCAGGCCCAGTAAAGCAGCAAAGCCAGACTGAGTGATGCCATGGCTGACGTCAGGGCCAGCTGCATTAACTAATGACCCCTTGCCCTGGTGCTGACCAATCAGTGGAGACAATGACCCTGAAAGGACACACGTGTAAAGCTGATGAATATTCCATTGAATACTCCCCCTCATATCTCCCCTAAAACTCCTTCCCTTAAAAGCTCTTAGGACCTTAAGACAGAACACCCAGTATTCTCTCCTTCCCAGGAGCATGCCTGTGCCTTTCCCCTCCCTCTCTTCCTTCCTCCAAGTGTGTTACCTTTAACTTCCTCTCTTCTAAGCTCCAAGGACCCTTCTTTTGCCTCTGTAACTTGTTTCCTGAGTCCACTTTTTTTCTACCACTCACTTCTTCTACCTCTTTGACTTTCTAAATAAACTTTCTTTTAAAGTTTGAGTCTTGGCTCTGAATTATTTGCTAGCCAGAGCTCAAGTACCAAGGTTGCTGAACCAAGGTCCAGTCTGACCCCACTGGTCTATGAACTGGTGCTGTTCTCACTGCCACCAATATTATCCCTCAAATAAATGAGCCTCAAAAAAAGAGAAAAAGTAAACCCCACTAGGGATGAGATGCTCTGCATGTAGAGTAGCCTTTTCTCTGGCTCACTGCTTCACTAATACATTCTCTTTCACTTTAAACTCTATGTTGGCTGGCATTTGAATTCTTTCCTCAATAAAGCCAAGAACCCAAAGTGAGTTGGGTTCTGAAACCCCTGAAGTGCCTGCACCATCCTGAACCCCATCAGAGGGGAAGTGCAGGCAGCACCCTATATAGGAAATAGTCAGTAGCCCAAAGCAGTACAAAAAACAAGCAGGCTATAGATACATCCCAGATAGAATTATTCACTTGGGAGTCAGTCAGTCAGCCATCTGCAGCTGAAATGCATTCCCCATAGTCAATTGCAAGTGACTCTATCCATATGGTTTGTGAAGCCAGTTGCTGTGACTGTTAAATTAACATTTGTAAAATTGAGTCCTACAATTTTGGATGGTGATGTTCAGTTCAAAAACACCACAGGAAATTGAAATAGAAAATTTTAAAAGTAGAGGCATGCCTGAAGGGGCTACATGGGGAGGTCAAGGGAGAATGCACACAGAAAGTGCAGAAAGAACCTGAAGCACATGTCTTTATGGCATCCCTGGGGGAAATGCTTTAAAATCTCCAGCTACGGTCAGATTTCTCGATTCAAACCAAAGAGAGCCAGTTTTGGGTAAGACTTGAGTAGATCTTTTCATGGGGGTGTTAAAGGGCAAGGCCTTGGGAGATAAGAGAGATTGTTTATCACAAGGGCCCTTGGGGAGTCATATCAGAAGCTTACATTTGCTTATAACCTTGTGGGCTACTACCAAGGGCTGTGTGCTATAGGGAGGGCTAGTGTCAGTTTAAGGTCCCTGAAAGCTGCTTGGTTCCACAGAATGGATGATGTGGCAGCAATATTATGGAGTAATTCACTTAAATTTTCAACAGATAAAAATTCAACTATTTTTTTCCCAAAATGTTTCAGGTTATAGGTTTAACTATTAGTTCTCTCAGTGTAAGAACACTCAAGCCTGTAGAAAGTCATTTATGAGTTTATACGAGCCAAACTGATGGCAATTGTAGGGAAGCAAAATCTCAACAGACTGAGAAAATTCTTGGGAGAATGGCAGTTTTTCACTTTATTTTATAAATAGAATAAAAGAAAACGTAAGAAGGATTACATAAAATCAATGATAATAGATTAGAAAAGTGGAAGAAAGCAAAGCAGGGGAGCACATAGCCGGGTCCTTTCCATCCTTGACCCATTTTCTAGATCGGCTGTGTTCGCCTTGGAAGAAACACCGATCATGCCTCCCCAGTAGCTGTTGTGATCCTCCCAGAACAGTTATCACCAGCGTCACTGACTCCGACACCCCACCTGCCCCCTTTCCTTCCCGCCCCTGCTTAAGAGATCAGTGATCCTCGAGGCGACTCGCCCCGTGACCTACCTCAGGCCTCGTTCACAGACCTGCACGTGTGGAGGGGAGGACAGTCGTGTAATCTCCCCCAACGCACAAAACAGCAGATTGGCAGCGGGCCAGGCGAGGGTTTGCACTAGGCGGGGGAGGAAGATTCCTTGCTACTCCTAGCGCCAACGCGAACAGGACTTCGGCTGGCAGCCCCCCATCCCCTTGGCTCCCCCCTCAGCCAAGTTCATCTATAAGCACGGCCCCCCAACACCACCCCTCTGTCCCGCTCTCCAGGCCGGACCCTGCCGCGCATCCCGGCCAGCTGGAGGGCGGGGTCCGTCTACTCATTGGAGTGCAGGGAGTGTGTCCCCAGCTGGAGGGCGGACGCAGGAGCGGAGGGAAGGGGGAGGAGGAGCAGGAGGAGGAGAGGGAGGAGGCTACAGGGGAGGAGGAGGAGGGGGCAAGGGAGGAGGGAGAGGGAGGAGGCAGGGGAGAGGAGAGAGGGAGGGCGAGGTGGAAGAGGCCCTCCTGGCTCTCTGAGGGCTGTACTTGCGGAAGAGTTTGCTGCGACTGTCGCCTGCATCCCTCAGGAGCGGAGGGACCACCGCCGAGGGTGCGGGGTTCGCGGCTGCCTAGCTGGAGGCCTCTGCAGCGCGGTGGCGGCGGCGAGAGCCGGGCCTCCCAACGCAGCCGGAGAGTAGCTAGCCGCGCCTGCTCCCGCTCTGGCTCCCAGCAGCAGCGGTGGCAGCGGGAGGTGCCTCTCTGCCGCTTGGTAAGCGCCCGGCCTCACGGGGCCACCCCAGCCCGCTCCGAGGTAAGGGGCCGCGCCCAAGGCCTCGAGGGACCCCGGGCGGGAGGACGTGTGCGCGGGCTTGCGGACTCGGTCACCTGCTCGCCAGTGCAGTGGAGGCCTGGGTCCGAGAGGGACGCTGAGAAGTGGGCCCCTACCCCCGGGTCCCGCCGCCCGGACATTTAGTTATGCAGCAGCGGCGGGACTGGTAGGCTGCGTGTGCGAGTCACCGAAGGAGGCAGGGGACCAGGCACCCCGATCCTCAGGATTTGGAGGTGCTCAAAGGAGTGCTATCCGAATGGATGGAGGCCGTGCGCAGGGCGCAGCCTTAAGGGTGACTCACTGGCTTCCTGGGCCGCAACGTGCGCCCTTCCGGAGCGTGGGTAGCCGGGTACCCCCAGAGAGTGGAGGGTGCGCTTCCCGGGGCCCGCAGTTTCTCTAGGGCCCTCAGTCGGAATTGGTTCCGGGCCGGGCTGGATGCCGAGGCTCCTCCCTGGTCGCTTAGAAGGAGCGTAGCCTGGCTCCAGGCGTGGCCTTGCCACCCGGAGCTCCTGAGGTTCGATACCAGCGTGAGGTTTTGTTGGGAGGTGTGCTCCCTTCGGGAGCAAGTAAGGAGGCTCACCTATGACCTTTCCAAAGAGCAGAGCAGGTTGGGTAACCAGGCGTTAGGGACCGTACCAAGGGGCTAAGTGAAAAACTAACCCCGGTCCTCTACCACTCTTTAAAATGCTCAAGGTAAGAAAGTTTGTTTTCAGCTCTTTGATTTATAAATAATTAGTAACCAGTGTTGTTGATTAAGCAAGATGGAAAACTTAAAAATACACATGCTCTTCCAGAAAGTCTAAAAATTCCCAAAGTTGTATCCATGAGGCTTTTATTTCTCAAGTTGGAAGCCCTGGATTTCAACAGGTGTTAGAAGCGGGTCCCAGAGGCTAGAGTTCTGCGCATTTGGTCTTTAGTATAGGCGGCTTTGTTACCCGGCCGCAAATTCATTAAATTGGTTGGCCTGTATCTTTGCAGGTGACATGCTGTGTAGTTCTTAAATTAACTTAGAGAAGAACTGGTCATTCGTGATCATTTAGAACCCCAATCTTCTTTTTCTTAATAGGCGGTTTTGTTTGGGGGTTTGTTTGTTTGTTTTCCTGTTTGGACTTCCCAGACAATTAGCTCCAAAGAAGCTCCTGGCAAAGTTCACCATCCATCTCTGTCTGTCTCACTCTTAGTCCCTGAACAGCGAATTGACCTACTAATCCTGGCTTGCATTAAAATAGACTCCCTTCCTTGGGAGGCTCTATCTTTCTACCACTAAGATTTCCTTGCAGAAAAAGTTTGCCCCAAATAACCCCAAAGTGTATTTTAAAGTAACCTCAAAATAAATATAACGTTTAAAAGGCCATTCTGACTTGGCCTGCTGTTTTGCAAAAGAATACATACATACATACATACATACATAAATCACTGCTTCATTTTTCATAGATAAACCAAGACCCATAGAAGTATTGGCATGTCCCAGCAGTCTGCTTAAAGATTTAGTTAAAAATAAAGTGCACAACATAAAGACATTCAATAATTGTCTTCCATCTCACAGACAGATGTGGAGTGTGGCTTAGAAGAATTGTAAATGTGCTACTTTTAGCCATTTTATTCTTGGATATGGATACCTATATTTATTTGCTGATCTGTCCCTGTGTGCAGGGAATCAGTGTTATTCTCATTACTCCCCAGAGTGACTCCTGTGGAAGTGAAACAAGGGAACACATTCTGGAGGAAATATGTTATTGATACAATGTTAACCCCCAAAGAGTTAGAGAAGCCATGAAAAGAACCAAGTGAGGCTTTACTAATTAGTGTGATGAAAAAATTTCCTGATAGGAGAGTGTTCAGATGGTGACTAAAATTAATTCACCTTTTACAGAAAATAGCAATTGTTTTTAAGCTTATTTGTTTTTTGTAAGAGTTTGGGCTTTTTTTCCCCATTCCCAGCTGTTTTATAATGAAAATGATAAAAAAAATAATAAAATGGTCAAAAAAATGACCCACATCACCTAACAAGTAATTGTTATGAAGTTGAATTCGTCTTTTTTATTTTTATTTTTTGAACAATCTTTCATTTTTTTTCACAATTCAAGAATTCTGATTTTATTTCTCCGCTCCCACATAGCTGAAGTGTAGCCTTCAAATAAAACAAGATGCAGTTATATTGCACTAACATGACTTTCATTGATACAGATTATTTGCATTTTTTTGCTCAATGTTATCTTTTTTTAATTAATTAATTTATTTTTATTCAGTTACAATTGTCTGCATTTTCTCCCCTTCCCTCCACCCCACCCCAGCCAGTCCCACTTCCCTCCCCCACTTCTACCCTCCCCCTTGATTTTGTCCTTGTGTCCTTTATAGTAGCTCCTATAGACCCCTCTCCCCACTATCCCCTCCCCACTCCCATGTGGCTATTGTTACAATGTTCTTAATTTCAATGTCTCTGGTTATATTTTGTTTGCTTTTTCTTTTGTTGATTATGTTCCAGTTAAAGGTGAGATCATATGGTATTTGTCCCTCACCACCTGGCTTATTTCACTTAGCATAATGCTCTCCAGTTCCATCCATGCTCTTGCAAAGGGTATAAGCTCCTTCTTTCTCTCTGCTGAGTAGAATTCCATTGTGTAAATGTACCATAATTTTTTGATCCACTCATTTGCTGATGGGCACTTAGGTTGCTTCCAGTACTTGGCTATTGTAAATTGTGCTGCTATGAACATTGGGGTGCACAGGTTCCTTTGGAATGGTGTTTCAGGGTTCTTAGGGTATAATCCCAGCAGCGGAATTGCTGGGTCAAAGGGCACTTACATTTTTAGTTTTCTGAGGAAATTCCATATTGTTTTCCACAGTGGCCTCACCAGTCTGCATTCCCACCAACAGTGCACTAGGGTTCCCTTTTCTCCACATCCTCTCCAACATTTGTTTGTGGATTTGTTTATGTTGGCCACTCTGACTGGTGTGAGATGGTACCTCATTGTGGTTTTAATTTGCATCTCTCTGATGGCTAGTGATGCTGAGCATCTTTTCATATGTCTCTGGGCCCTCTGTATATCTTCCTTGGAGAAGTGTCTGTTCAAGTCCTTTGCCCATTTTTTAATTGGGTTGTTTGTCTTCCTGGAGTGGAGTCGTGTGAGTTCTTTATATATTTTGGAGATCAGGCCCTAGTCTGAGGTATCATTGGCAAATATGTTTTCCCATACTGTTGGGTCTCTTTTCATTTTAATGTTGTTTTCTTTAGCCCTGCAGAAGCTTTTTGTTTTGATGAGGTCCCATTTGTTTATTCTTTCCTTTATGTCCCTTGCTTTAGGGGATGTGTCTGTGAGGATGTTGCTGCGTGGAATATCTGAGATCTTCCTGCCAATATTTTCCCCTAGGACTTTTATGATGTTATGACTTATATTTCAGTCTTTTACCCACCTTGAATTTATTTTTGTGTATGGTGTAAGTTGGTGATCGAGTTTCATTTTTTTGCATGTAGCTGTCCAGATCTCCCAACACCATTTGTTGAAGAGACTATTTTTGCTCCATTTTATGCTCCTGCCTCCTTTGTCAAATATTAATTGACCATAAAGACTTGGGTTTATTTCTGGGCTCTCTGTTCTGTTCCATTGGTCTATGTGCCTGTTTTTATGCCACTAACAGCCTGTTTTGATTACAGTGGCCTTGTAGTACAGTTTGATATCAGGTATTGTGATCCCTCCTGCTTTGTTCTTTTTCCTCAAAATTGCTGCAGCTATTCAGGGTCGTTTATGGTTCCATATAAATTTCTGAAATGTTTTGAACAATCCTTCTTAATTCTTGGCAATCTTTGTGGCTCGCTCTTAATGCTGCCACTTGTTTATTGGTTTCAAATTCAAAATTAATATTTTTTTCAGATTAAAATAATGCATGTTTATACATTTTTATGTTGCCATATCTATGTTAATTTTTTCAAAAAGTCTTGGTTTTGCCTCTTAAGAGCTCAAAGAGCTAAGCCCTTTTTCTTAATTTTAAAATGAGTCTGTATTTTATTCTTTACATGAAGTCAGTTTTCCATTGTGATCCAGACACAAATTGTCCCATGCTGATCCCATGCACAGCTACATATTTCCCCAGGAGAGGTCAGATTGGGAGGTGTTGAAAATAGCCCAGTGACTCAGCATTGGCTGCTTTATGCCAATGGTTTAATTGGCTGCATCATAGAAGCATCTAATTGAGTTTTACATTTAAATAATAGAAATGATACTCGATGCATTATTTACTTACAGAAACATTCAATTAACATGTTTTCAACCTTTATTCTATTGTAGCAAAGATGGGAGGTCAAAGATTTCCACCTTCATACTCCCATAGCATCTCTCCCTGGGAGGCCTTGTTCATAATAGATGCTCAATAAATAGATGTAGGAAATGAGCTGAATTGTCACTAACAGTTATCCAAATGTTAATAGGGTACTTAACTATGAGCAATTCTAGTTTGACGATGATTAATAGTACCTGAGAGCACTAAATAAACTTATTAAATGTGAACATATGTTTAAAGGGGGGATTTTTCTAATGTAGTTTTTAGCTAAAGCACTACTTAGTGTTTCTTACCTGAGTTCTTTGAGATTAGGGATCTTAGAGAACGTTCTCCCCAGAGACACTTTGAACTTCTTTGAGTCCTAAAGCAGTGTGTGGTTTCCATTTTATGATTCAGAATAGAAACAAGAGAGTTTCTGTTCTACACTGAAAAAAAGTGTATTAAAGAAGCTGGAGGGTACCAACCACCATGTCTCTCACTGTACAGTACATATTGTTGCCTAGGGACCTGGTTAAATGCAAATGCTGACTCAGCAGGTCTGGGTTGGGACCCCAGATTCTGCATTTCTGACAAGATCTCAGGTGACTCTCATGTTTCAATGAAGTAGCAAGGTTCTGGAATACACTTAATTTAATCCACCATATGTTTCCTGAGCATTTATCTATGCAGTAGGCCTAGTTAATAGAATAATAAAGAGCAAAGGACCTCCCTGCCTTCAAGGAGCTGACAGATGAAGAAGGGAGGGAGAGATTCTTCCTAGACTGAAAATGACGTCCTGGGATGCCACCCTATAGGGCAGTGGCCAGGAAGGGGCCCAGGAAAGGGGACTTTATGGTCAGACTCCCACATTGCTGACTAAGACCTCTAGTTTTTTTTTTGAAAGGAAATCTTTGTGACTCAGCTACTGCGTGACTGCAGCAACTTATGTAACCTCTCTGAGCCTCAGTGTCCTCCTAAGAAAAATAGTGTGAATAATGCTTACCTTGCTGGTAGGCAAATAGGAAGAAAAGGTTCCTAAGATATTTTTCTGTGTAGTTCACCAGTTTATAGATTCGATATGGTTAACCAACAAAACTAAAGCCAGCGAGAGAGAACAGAGCTAGGGCTGGAGGGCCGGCAGCTGTGGAAGTTAATCAGATGCAAATTAGAATTATTCTCAAGAGCATACACATCCTCCACTCTTCTGCAGTGCCATGACTTCTGGTTAGCTTTGGTGAGACCCCTGCTGGCTGTATGTTTACCTTAGTCTGTTCCTGATACATACTCTGTAGGTTCTGTTGATCAAGACCAACTGGTGGTTGTGGCAATCAGGCACTCCTTAAAAGTATGATGCAGAGGGCAGAGTAGGCACCTCTCCTTTCTGAGGAGCATTGGTACATTCCCTGGAAGGGCACTTATAAGGATAAAGGCCACCAATTAGTCCTTTTCAGTTTAGCGTCAGTTACCTGAAATTAGTGTCAAGTGTGTTGGAACTCACCAGGGACATTTTGTACTTCATGCTCTGAGATGATTGTTTCCTTCTGACATCTGGGAAAGATGGATGTTGTAGGCAGTGGTCTTCCTCACCCTGATGTTAAGAAGGCTAATCTGAGTGGCCCTTAAAATAATTCAGTCGGACTGCGAAGATGGCGGCGAGATAGGTGGGAGCGGAGTCCACTTCCCCTCAACGCCAGGGAAATACCTAGCTGATCTGAGGAGCAGAGTGAACAGCCAACAGTATTCCAGCACATATGAAGATCGGAGACCAAAGATAGAGGACATCGAAAGATCAGACGGTAAGAAGAGTGCTTAAGGACAATAAGATCCCTGGGACCCGCGCGGGGCTCGGGCGCAGACTCTGCTGCAGGATTCTTGGGAGAGAGCCAGGCTGGGTTGTGTGAGCAGCCAGGTGCTTGTTTGGACCAGAGGGGCTTGAATAGGAAGAATTTCTCAAAAAGGAAAATAGAGGCGCGTAGTAGCTAGTTAGAGAACTCTCCTCAGCAGCCGAGGCCTCTGGCGCCCCTCCCCCCTCAGCCCCTGGACTGTGAACTCGGAAAAGCAGCCCCTGCACTCACCTGAAGCCCAGCTGGCGCGGACCCAGATTAGCGGACTAGGGGCCCACACCTGAAACCCCGGGTGGGCGGGCGCCCTGATAAGCGCCTGGCAGCCTGGGAGCACAGACAAAAAGCTCCTGGGTGAGCGTGCAACCAGATTAGTGGCTGGCTGGCTCCCAGCCCCTGCACAGACCTAAAGCAGGGGATCGGCAACCAACCGAAGTCCAAAGCAGAGATCAGCCACACACCCGATCAACGGCCTGGCTGCCTGCAGGCGACCACAACCAAAAAAAGCACTGGTTCTGAAAACTCCTACGTAGCCCCTGCGCACAGAACTCTGCAGGGCCTACTGGCTCTCTAGGAGGAAGACAGAACGTCCAGCAGAGGGAAGCTGCAGAGATAGGAGGGACTGCATTCCCCAGAAAGACTCGACCCACTAGGGGGCTGAACTACCCCATAGCAGTGCCAAGAGCCCCTAGCATCTAAGACAGCAAAGAGCAAGAAGGTGGAATGTGAGTTGCCCCTAATTGGTGCAACTCAAGGACAGCACAGCTGGTGAACTAAGGCCTAGTGGGGAGCAGAAGGACCCGGAGGAACTAGACTGAAGGCTGAACAACAGCGAAGAGTGTGGCTCAGGAAGGGAGAAAAGTAAAACTAATTCTTCCAACCTCCCCCTCCCGTTCCACAGACAGGACGACCAGCAGAACTAACCTGACCAGTTTAAAGCCAGCAGAAGACCTTTTTTTTTTTTCTTTTTCTTTTCTTTTTTCTTTTTTTTTCCTTTCCTTCTTTCCCCCTGAATTCCTTCTTCCTTTCTGTCCTTCTTTCTTTTTTTATTCCTTCTTCCTTCCATCCTTTACCATTTTTATTCCTTCTTCCTGCCTTCTTTTATTTATTCTGTTGTTTTAATTTCTGTTAAAAAATTCCTACTTATCTTGCCTCTGATCTTTCTTTATTCCTACTCCCTTCCTTCTTTTCCTTTTCTATTCACTTTTTCCCTCCTCCCATTCTTTTTTTTTTTTTTTTTGGCCCCCATTCCTCTGTTTCCCACAGGTGAGACAAGAAAACCTGGAGTGCTGAAAAGACCAGAGTAAGACCTTATTACACCCATAAACGTCAGCTCAAGACCAGTTAGCACAGGAGATTAAGGAGACAGCACCACTGAATCCCATTGGCATTCTACCATAGAAGTTCATACCATAACCCAGGGAGTCAGAATAGATCAATTTAAGAAGCAGAGGCTAACAAGAAGAGTCTCACAAACAATGGGAAGACAAAGAAACAATTCCCAAATGAAAGGAAAGGAGGAAGCCTCAGAAAGAATGCTAACTGAAAACAGTCAAGTCAACTACCAGATACTGAGTTCAAAGCAATGGTTATGAGGAAGCTCACTGAGCTCTCTGAGCTCAAAGAGAACTACCAGAAACTACAGGGAAACTACAATGAACTCACTGCAAACTATATCAACATGAAAAAGGAAATAGAAACTATCAACAAGGGCCGAGAGGAAATGAAGAATACAATTTCTGAATTGAACACAGTAGAAGGAATGAAAAGCAGACTTGATGAAGCAGAGGATTGGATCAGCGAGCTGGAGGACAAAGTAGAAAAAAACACCCAGAAAGAGCAAGAAAAGGAAAAGAGGCTCAGAAAGAATGAAGAGGCAATAAAGGGAAATGCAGGACAACATGAAACGTAACAATATCCGTATAATAGGAATACCACAAGGAGAAGAAGAAGAGCAAGGGATAGAAAACCTGTTTGAAAAAGTAATGATGGAAAATTTCCCTAATCTGAGGAGAGAAAAAGTCACCCAAATCCAGGAATCACAAAGAGTCCCAAGCAAGAGGAACCCAAAGAGACCCACTGCAAGACACATCATAATTAAAATGGCAAATTTCCAAGACAAAGAGAGGATCTTAAAGGCAGCAAGGGAGAAACAGGAAGTAACGTACAAGGGAGCCCCAATAAGGTTAGCAACTGACTTCTCAATGGAAACGCTCCAAGCCAGAAGAGAATGGCAAAAAATATTCCAAGTAATGAGAACCAGAGGCCTGCAACCAAGACTACTTTACCCAGCAAGGCTCTCCATCAAGATAGAAGGCCAAATAAAGTTTCCCAGACAAAAGAAGTCTAAAAGAATACAGCTCCACCAAAGCAGCTCTGCAAGAGATGCTAAAGGGACTGCTTTAAGGAAAGGGAGGAAAAGAGAAAGAGAGAGGACCACAGGTAGGAAAAAATGGCAGTGAATAACTACCTATCGATAATAACCTTAAACGTAAATGGATTAAATGCTCCAATCAAAAGACATAGAATAGCTGAATGGATAAGAAAACATGACCCACACATATGCTGCCTACAAGAGACCCATCTCAGGACAAAAGACTTACACAGACTGAAAGTGAAGGGCTGGAAACAAATTTTCCAAGCAAACGGACAGGAAAAAAAAAAGCAGGGGTAGCAATACTCATATCAGACAAAATAGACTTCCAAAGAAGGGCCATAAAGAGAGACCCAGAAGGTCACTTCATAATACTCAAAGGCAGAATCCACCAAAAGACATAAACATTGTAAATATATATGCACCCAACATAGGAGCACCCAAATACATAAAGAAAATCTTGGAGGATTTCAAGAAAGATATTGACAGCAACACAATTATAGTAGGGGACTTTAACACCCCACTATCAAAAATGGACAGGTCTTCCGAACAAAATATCAACAAGGATGTTGTGTCACTTAACAATACCCTAGAGGAAATGGACTTAACTGATATATATGGAGCTTTTCATCCCAAAGAAGCAAAATACACATTCTTTTCAAGTGTCCATGGAACTTTTTCAAAGATAGACCACATGATAGGACACAAAGCAAGCCTCAACAAATTCAAGAAAATTGAAATCACATCAAGCATTTTCTCTGACCACAAGGGACTGAAACTAGAAACCAACCCGAAAGGAAAAAACCCAAAACACTCAAAATCATGGAGACTGAATAGCATGCTATTAAACAATGAATAGGTCAAGAATGAGATTAGGGAAGAAATCAAAAACTTCCTGGAAACAAATGAAAATGAACTCACAACCACCCAAAACCTATGGGACACAGCAAAGGCAGTCCTGAGAGGGAAGTTCATAGCAATACAGGCCTACCTTAAGAAGATAGAAACAGTTCAAACAAACAACCTAACCCTACGCCTACAAGAACTGGAGGAACAACAACAAAGACAGCCCAGAGCAAGCAGAAGGAAGGAAATAACCAAGATCAGAGCAGAACTAAATGACATAGAGACTAAAAGCACAATTGTAAGGATCAATGAATCCAGGAGCTGGTTCTTTGAAAAGATGAACAAAATCGACAAGTCTTTAAGTAGGCTCATCAAGAAGAAAAGAGAGAGGATCCAAATAAACAGAATTAGAAATGAAAGAGGAGAGATTACAACTGATACCACAGAAATACAAAGGATTGTAAGAAATTACTACGAAGAACTGTATGCTAAGAAATTTGAAAACCTAGGTGAAATGGACACATATGTAAAAAAATATAATCTTCCAAAACTGAATGAAGAAGAAGCAGAAAACCTGAACAGACCAATAACAGCAGATGAAATTGAAGCAGTCATCAAAAAACTCCCAACACACAAAAGCCCTGGACCAGATGGTTTCACAGGAGAATTCTACAAAGCATTTAAGGAAGAGCTAACCCCTATCCTTCACAGACTATTCGAAAAAAACCCAAGAAGATGGAAGACTCCCAAACTCTTTTTTTTTTTAATATATTTATTGATTATGCTATTACAGTTGTCCTATTTCCCCCCCCCCACTCCACTCCATCCTGCCCACCCCCCTCCCTCCCACATTACCCACCCATAGTTCATGTCCATGGGTTATAAGTTTTTTGGCTTCTACATTTCCTACACTATTTTTACCCTCCCCCTGTCTATTTTCCACCTATCATCTATGCTACTTATTCTCTGTACCTTTACCCCCCTCTCCCCCTCCCACTCCCTTATTGACAACCCTCATGTTCTAGTTTTTTGCCTAGTTTGCTTTTGTTTTGTTTTATGTGTGGTCGTTAATAACTGTGAATTTGCTGTCATTTTTCTGTTCCTATTTTTGATCTTCTTTTTCTTAGGTAATTCCCTTTAACATTTCATATAATAAGGGCTTGGTGATGATGAGCTTCTTTAACTTGACCTTATCTGAGAAGCACTTTATCTTCCCTTCCATTCTAAATGATAGCTTTGCTGGATACAGTAATCTTGGATGTAGGTCCTTGTATTTAATCTTGGGTAATGTAATTATGATGTGTCTTGTTTTGTTCCTCCTTGGGTCCAGCTTCTTTGGGACTCTCTGAGCTTCCTGGACTTCCCGGAAGTCTATTTCCTTTGCCAGATTGGGAAAGTTCTCCATTACTTGTTCAAATAAGTTTTCAATTTTTTGTTCTTCCTCTTCTCCTTCTGGCACCCCTATAATTCGGATGTTGGAATGTTTCAAGGTGTCCTGGAGGTTCCTAAGCCTCTCCTCATTTTTCCAAGTTCTTGTTTCTTCATTCTTTTCTGGTTGGATGTTTGTTTCTTCCTTCTGGTCCATACCATTGATTTGAGTCCCAGTTTCCTTCTCATTACTATTGGTTCCCCGTACATTTTCCTTTGTATCTCTTAGCATAGGCTTCATTTTTTCATCTGTTTTTCGAACAGATTCAACCAAGTCTGTGAGCATATTGATAACCAGTGCTTTCAACTGTGCATCCGATAGGTTGGCTATCTCTTCGTTGCTTAGTTGTATTTTTTCTGGAGCTTTGAAGTGTTCTGTCATTTGGGCCATTTTTTTTTTGTTTTTTTTGTTTGTCTTGGTGCATCTGTTACTTTAAGGGGCGGAGCCTTAGGTGTTCACAGGGGCGGGGTAATGCTGGTCGCTATGCTGTGACGCTGTACATGGGGGAGGGGCCGAGTGGGAGCAATGGCTCCCGCCTCACTCTCCTCCGGATTTCAATCTTTCACTAGGATACCCACAATCAAACTGGGTCTCTCTGGTGCTGGTTCCCGAGTAAGTGGGCCTATGCACACTCTAGGCCCCTGTGGGTCTCTCCAACAACCTCTCCTGTGAGGCTGGGAGTCTCTCCTGCTGCCACCCCAACCCCCAGGGGTGCTTTCAAGCAGAGGTTTGAGGCTTTATTTTCCCGAGCTGGAGCCCTGGGTTGCACGGTCTGCTTCGCTGCCCGCCGTTCGTCAAGTTTATCTGTGGGCGAATGTGGTGCTGCAGGGTGCTACCCGCCACTCTGCCTGCCCCGTTCTCAGCCACTCTGAGTCCGGCCCTCTGGGTTTATCTGTGCAAATGTGGGGCCACAGTGTCTGCTAGTGCTCGGACTGCCTGCGCCATTTGTCCCACACTCCGCCAGTCTCAGTCCCGCCACAGCCACGAGAGTCCTCTCCACCCCGGTGCCCGTCTAAGCCCCACCTACCAGTCTGGATGTGTTTATTTTCTATTTCCTTGGTGTCGGTCCCCCTTGCTGTTCGATTCTCTGTCAGTTCTGGTTGTGCGAGGAGGCGCAGTGTGTCTACCTACGCCGCCATCTTGGTTCCCTCCCAAACTCTTTTTATGAAGCCAGCATCATCCTAATCCCAAAACCAGATAAAGACACAACGAAGAAAGAAAACTTCAGGCCAATATCGCTGATGAACATAGACGCAAAAATTCTCAACAAAATATTAGCAAACCGCATGCAGCAATACATTAAAAAGATCATCCACCATGACCAAGTGGGATTCATCCCAGGGATGCAAGGATGGTACAATATTCGCAAATCAATAATCATAATACATCACATCAATAACTGCAAAGACAAAAATCACATGATCATATCAATAGATGCGGAAAAAGCATTTGATAAGATACAGCACCCATTTCTGATAAAAACACTCAGAAAAGTGGGAATAGAGGGAGCATTCCTCACATTAATAAAGGCCATATATGAGAGACCTACAGCCAACATCACACTCAATGGACAAAACTTAGAGCTTTCCCACTAAGATCAGGAACGAGACAAGGATGTCCTCTCTCACCACTCCTATTCAACATAGTATTGGAAGTCCTAGCCACAGCAATCAGACAAGAAAAAGCAATAAAAGGCATCCAAATTGGAAAGGAGGAAATGAAATTGTCACTGTTTGCAGACGACATGATACTGTACATGGAAAACCCTATAGACTCCACCAAAAAACTACTCGACCTAATAAATGAATTTGGCAAAACAGCTGGATACAAAGTCAATACTCAGAAATCAAAGGCATTCCTGTACACCAACAACGAAACTGGAGAAACAGAAAACGGGAAAAAAAATCCCATTTGATATAGCAACAAGAAAAATAAAGTACCTAGGAATAAACCTAACCAAGGAGGTAAAAGACCTGTACTCAGAAAACTACACAACACTGAAGAAAGAAATTAAGGAAGATAGAAACAAATGGAAGCATGTACCATGTTCATGGATTGGAAGAATTAACATCATCAAAATGGCCATACTACCCAAAGCAATTTGTAGATTCAATGCAATCCCTATTAGAGTACCCATGACATATTTCACAGATATAGAACAAACATTTCAGAAATTCATATGGAACCATAAACGACCCCGAATAGCTGCAGCAATTTTGAGAAAGAAGAACAAAGCAGAAGGGATCACAATACCTGATATCAAACTGTATTACAAGGCCACTGTAATCAAAACAGCCTGGTACTGGCATAAAAACAGGCACATAGACCAATGGAACAGAACAGAGAGCCCAGAAATAAACTCAAGTGTATACGGTCAATTAATATTTGACAAAGGAGGCAGGAGCATAAAATGGAGCAAAAATAGCCTCTTCAACAGATGGTGTTGGGAGATCTGGACAGCTACATGCAAAAAAATGAAACTCGATCACCAACTTACGCCATAAATGAAAATAAACTCAAGATGGATAAAAGACTTAAATATAAGTCGTAACACCATAAAAGTCCTTGAGGAAAACATTGGCAGGAAAATCTCAGACATTCCACGCAGCAACATCCTCACAGACACATCCCCTAAAGCAAGGGACATAAAAGAAAGAATAAACAAATGGGACCTCGTCAAAATAAAAAGCTTCTGCATGGCTGAAGAAAACAGCATCAAATTACAAAGAGAACCAACAGTATGGGAAAACATATTTGCCAATGATACCTCAGACAAGGGCCTGATCTCCAAAATATATAAAGAACTCACACGACTCCACTCCAGGAAGACAAACAACCCAATTAAAAAATGGGCAAAGGACTTGAACAGACACTTCTCCAAGGAAGACATACAGAGGGTCCAGAGACATATGAAAAGATGCTCAGCATCACTAGCCATCAGAGAGATGCAAATTAAAACCACAATGAGGTACCATCTCACACCAGTCAGAGTGGCCAACATAAACAAATCCACAAACAAATGTTGGAGAGGATGTGGAGAAAAGGGAACCCTAGTGCACTGTTGGTGGGAATGCAGACTGGTGAGGCCACTGTGGAAAACATTATGAAATTTCCTCAGAAAACTGAAAATGGAACTACCCTTTGACCCAGCAATTCCGCTGCTGGGATTATACCCTAAGAACCCTGAAACACCAATCCAAAAGAACCTGTGCACCCCAATGTTCATAGCAGCACAATTTACAATAGCCAAGTACTGGAAGCAACCTAAGTGCCCATCAGCAAACGAGTGGATCCAAAAACCATGGTATATTTACACAATGGAATTCTACACAGCAGAGAGAAAGAAGGAGCTTATACCCTTTGCAACAGCATGGATGAAACTGGAGAGCATTATGCTAAGTGAAATAAGCCAGGCGGTGAAGGACAAATACCATATGATCTCACCTTTAACTGGAACATAATCAATAGAAGAAAAAAGGAAACAAAATATAAGCAGAGACATTGAAGTTAAGAACAATCTAACAATAGCCGTGGAGGGGGGGACAGTGGGAAGAGGGGATTACAGGAACTACTATGAAGGACACATGGACAAAACCAGGGGGTAGGGTGGAGGTGGGGGAGGGAGGTGGGTTCAGCCTGGGTGGGGTGGAGGGATGGGGAGAAAAGGCGTGCAACTGTAATTGAATAATAATAAAAATTAAAAAAATAATTCAGTCAACATTTCTCATATTAGACTTCCATTATATATATGTATGTATATACACACCCTGTATATATGTGTATATATATATACATATGTGTGTACATATATATGTATATATACATATGTGTGTGTGTATACATATATATGTATATATACATATATATGGAGTGAGAGAGAGAGTTTGTTTATTATTTGTAAAGTATATTTCCCTACTGCCACTTCTGCTACATGCATCCCAACCCCAAATAAACCTTGAAAGCCATGGCAATTGGGTGTGTTGCGAAAGGAAAAACAGAGGAAAGACTGGTGACAATGCACGCCTGGGAATGTGGTAACAAGGGACGGAAAACGGGCATGGAGCCTTGAGTCCCCAGTATGGATCTCAGACAGTAGCATGGCAAGAGGGTGGGAGCTGGGACCAGGGACACAACTGTGTGGCCTTTGCTGCATTGCTGAAGGCCTTTGGAGGATTATGTATGTTCCCAGGTCACTGAAAATCATTGTACTCTGGTAGACGCAAGCCAATAGAAACAAAGGCAGGTGACACAGCTGAGCAGTATGGTCCTTCCAGCCTCTTCTGAACCAAAAATGGCACTGAACAATTTCAGGAGGGTTATTTTTGCCTCTTGAAGGTCAAAATATTGAGAACTGGAGAACATTTTTTAAAAGATTTTATTTAATTTTAGACAGAAGGGAAGGGAGGGAGAAAGAGAGGTAGAGAAACATCAATGTGTGGTTCCCTCTTGCACAACCCCTACTGGGGAACTGGCCCACAATCAAGGCATGTGCCCCAACTGGGAATCAAACCAGTGATCTTTTGCTTCACAGGCCAGTGCTCAGTCCACTGAGCCACACCAGCCAGGGCTGAACAGGAGAACATTTTAAAAATTATTACTTTTCTGTTATAAAAGTAAAGTTATTTTTTGGAAAATATAGAAAAGAATGAGAAAAATGAAAATTTCACACAATCTCAAGGTTTAGTTCCCTTAAGTCCTTTTTCTATACATTCAAATGTTTTTTATGCCAGACTTTAAAAAATGAATATAATCTTGTAAAAATTTTAAATAATGCAGAACCATTTCTAATAAAAGGAAAAAGATCCCCTTTACCCTTTGTGGCCTCCCCAGTAGTCATCCTGCTGTTTCTGCCTGGTGGAAGCCTGATTTTGCTCAGGAATCCATTCTCCTCTACACGTGTCAAAGTAAATTCTGATTGGCCAAGCAACCCTTGTGGGCCTGCTGTCTCTGCCGTTGGACCTTGCCCTCTCCAATAAAACATGAGGGTAGATAATTGGGCCGATTCCCAGGCCCTTAAAAGGAGGCAAGGGCCCCAGGTTTTTTCTTCTCCTGGACACATCATGCCAGTAAGTGAGGAACCAGAGCAAGCTAGACCAGATCCCAGCTAAGCCGCCAAAATATGCAGAGGTGAAAACTGGAACCTCCACTGTACCCTTGACCATCTGAATTACCCAATGAAAAGTCTCTGCTTTGGCACATTGGTAACATCCCGAAAACTTCCTGGCTAGTTAAAGCAGATCAAGTTAGGTTTTCTGTTAATTTTAGCCAAAAGCATCCTGATGAACCCCATAGCTCTGCACCCTCGCCAGGAGGTAAATAACTGTTAACCATGGGGGTGCCTTCAGCTACTCATTTTTTGGTGCATTTGCATATAGACCCATATGTGTACATTTTCTTTTTAAACAAACTGAACTCATTCTATGCATGTTAGTTAGTGACTCTTTTTAAGGGCATGAGATTTGGGGGGAGGGGTCATTTCTTATATTTACTTCATCCTTGAGGTAATTTCACAGGCTTGAGGTAACATTGTTTGTAGTTTTTATTCTGGTGGTTTGCCTTAAACTGAACATAAGCATTTTTCCATGTCATTAAGTATTCCATGTAAACATAATTTTAATGACTATGTAATAGTTCATGATGATTGTTTTGGGGATATTTCTGTGGTTGTGAGGATGCAAGCAAGAATATTTGAAATGGAGGCTCTCTGAAAACTGAATAGCCTTGATCGGTCTTGCATAATCTCAAAAGAGCCCTGCAAATGGTGATAGGAGACACACACCCACATTGGTCTCTGTCCAAGAAAACTCTGAGGTTACAACCTTTCAGACCCTTCTCCATCCAGTCAGATGGCAGGTTGCTCCCAGCATTTCAGAGAAGCTTTGTTGCTCCTAGTGTCCATAGAGTTTATACTCTGACAGACATTTGTTCTCTGAAGATACAGAAGTCACTTAAGCAAATACTTTGTGCGTTGCATGTTATATAGCTGAAATGTGAAATGTTCCAGTTCTGCTAGTGAAGACAGGAAAGCAAACGGGATAGATGAAACTCACAAGAAATGTTAATTGCCATTTGGGAATGTGCACACTTGAAAATCACTGCTTACATGTCTGGATCTCCAGGTTATCCTTATGTTTCCCCACTCCTAAATATTAGTGCATGGCACAGAGACACTGGTCACAAGATGACCTCCCATATGAAAGGAAAAGGCCAAAGGACAAAAGAAAACAATCTTCTTAGAGAAAATGGAGACCACTCAAGGAAAAATACCTTAAAAACAAAATACTATCAGTATGCTTCTTGGAGACATTATGAGGGATATGATGAAACATAGCTTCTTGTTCTTTGTATGTGCACATAGCATCCTAGCATCCTAAATATTCTGACATGAGTAGAATTATTAATCACTAAATATACACAATAACATGACGTGTCACAGAGGACACTTTGAAATTACCAAGAAATAAGGAAGACCTCCATTTTTATAAACTTTTATGAATGCCTATATTATGGCATATAAACAGGAATATTTTTCTGTCCTTAATTGAGAGAAGAAAATCTTAAGTTTCAAAGAAGTTCTCAGGGATCAGTAATACCACTTCAAGGCTGGTACCTAACCATTGGTCCTCTTCAGGGGCCTACAGTCCTTTTGGGGAAGTTTTACTAATAGTCCAGAAGGATTCAGTGTTATATAGAAAGAGTTTAGTAGTATGTAGAAAAGTCCAGTATTTTCTCAGTTTCAGAAGTAAATGATTTTGATTTTCCACTGTTCTGTTTTGCCACAGCATGACAGGTGCACACATCACAGTATGAGCCACTAGCTGCCTGTTCACAGGGTGAGGGAGGGGTAGGCAGTGCCTTGTAGCCAGAGGAGATTTTTCAGGAGGTGGCTGGGTGAAGAGGTGGGTTAGGAAGGAACCCCTCATGCTGCTGCTACCTTGATCCAATATTTTTGCTTGAACAACATTTTCATTTGTGCTATCTGCGAAAGACATGGCCTACAGTGTTGTTCTCAGTTACTGCACAAGATGCTTGTTTCCCTGGTGATCTTGATCTAATAAATCTAAGAGGAAAACTTAAAAACCCAGTTTTGGTGTGTGTTTGTGGTGGGATGGAGGTAGATGGTTTTTATGGAGTGTGACCAACAATAGTTTCTCTGTAGGTCTGGAATATCAGTTCATCTAAAGACCCAAAGGAGATTACTCTTGACATTTGCAAGGCTTCCTTCATAGTCGGGGGTGGGGGGAGGGGGAGGGTTGTGTTTATGGTCTCTCTTCCCTTCCCCTTCATAGTGACTGTGAGAGAAATCTACTCATAGCAAATTTGTGTGGCAATGGTATAGAGGTTTTCTCTCTCAAAAGTAAGAGAATGTGTTTATATTTCTAATTATATGGAACCCTTGGCTGATGATAGCCTCCTAGATGGAGGCTCAGGACAGACTGATTTCATTGAGATAAGAGAGCTTTTTATTTTTGAGCTGCTTCTGGAACTTTACCCCAGCATTTCCACTTTTGGCCTCTGTTTCTCAGCTCCCTATTCAGAGAGAGGCAATGAGCCCTGTCCCACCTGGTCCCATGATCACAGAAACTCTTGTCACACTGTCATTTGCAGTCTTCAACTCACTCCCACACACCAGGTTTACCAACAAGGAGTGGCATCTCATTAAAAAAATCTCCACCCTTTGACTGTCTTCTTTACTTTCACTTGATACAGAAAAGGCTCCACTTTGGAGATTGTGTCCAGGGGAAATAAAGGACCCCTTGATTTAAAGTTAAAGGTGGCTTTGATGAAAACAGACACCTCCCCTGCATTACACATTTCATTCCTGACTTTTCCACCATCTCAGGTTTGTAATCTAACTCATTTTCACCTTCTTTGTCATCACTCATCTCCAGCAAGCTGACTCTTTACTCCCAGTGCCCCTACCCCTTGGCTTGCTCTCTAGGGAGAAATAGGGTGTTTCTGGCAGGGCTTCACTCTGACATTTTAGTCTGGGACTCAGATGCCAGAATCCTCACCCTGGTTAACACATGTGGGTGTTCCTTTCATGATGGAGTCTAGGCTCAGGATGGGAATGTGAGCCCAAGTACCCCTAGCACTTCATGCTGGGCAGGCACGTAGGTGCTCCAGGTGTTCTGTGGAAGGAATTAGAGAGGAACCTGTACTAGTTCCTGGCTGCCAAACAGCAGATAGGATCTACTCAACTGTGTCTAAGGAAACACAACAGCACCCTGCTTCTTCCACAGAGGCTCCTGAACAACTTGTGTCTGCTCCCACCTGGGCTCAGTGCCTCAGTCCTCCTTATCCCCTGATTTCTTTAAAAACCTGCTCCAAGCACTAACCTGGGAGGTTTTCATGACTATGTCCACCTTCCTCAGCCAGGGCCAGCTGCAGGGCATCACAACTCTGGGGTGCCACTCCCCCGTGCCCATGAAAACAACCATGTGTTGGCAATGAGGTGGTGGACGCCAGTTTATGCCAATTTATTGGGACTTGTCCTATTTGGTATATATAGATTTACACAGTGGAAGTATCTGTAACTCTTCTGACTCTACAGTGGGTTTCTCCTCTCTTCTATTTCTCGTGCTTGGACTAGTGGTATTCTCTAAACATACAGCAAGAAAGTCTCAGCTAATCAGCTTCAGAGACCTTTATTAACCCCTTTCTGGCAAAGACCTGGGGAATAGCAGGGGGTGCCTAATGAAGGAGATACCATGTTTAAGTTTAAAAAAAAAAAAGTTCATTTTGAGTTCCCAGTTTCTGTGAAGTGCTGAGTTTGCATGAGTTAACCGTTCACAGTGGTCAGCTGTCCAACCTCTACTTTAGTACAAAATCTCATTTCCATCTTACCATGTGTCAGTGGATCTCTGTTCAGTAGCTGAGTCTCATCCTCAGTTTACGCTGCTTAGGATGGTATTGTGAGGATGAACTTCTACAAAGCTGTGCTAGTGTTTCTAATAGCTTGCGTCTGGCAGCTCTTGTATATATTGTAACTTGTTGATGTGGGCTACCCATAAAAAATTCAGCCTTTTCCTTGAGTGTAGCAGCATTGACCTATGATCTGATTTTAAATCACAGCATTTGAGTGGCCATCACTATATGGGTCGGCAGCATTTTTAAATGGTTTTCTGAAAACAGCTTGTGACCTGTAACAGAAAGTGTTGGCACCCTAACACGGTCACTGTGACCAAGTGACTTTGGCAAGTTACATACACCCACCACTCAGTTTTTTCATCTATAAAAGAGATGTACTAATACTGAAGGGTGAAAATCAAGAAGAGAGAATATTGAAGAGTTTTATAAAAATGAAAAGTTGTAGTATTGTTTTTTATTACTCATTGCTATGACCAGCTCATCACTCAGACTCCTCCCCATTGCAGTAAATGCCAGCCTCAAGGTGATTTCTTTTTTTAATAAGTGTTCGTTTTTTGTTTTTTGTTTTTTTACAGACCAGGCACATGCTAGCAATTAAAATCAGTATATTCTAGTGCTCTTCTGAAAGCTAACATTATGGGAAAAGTGAAATACCAAAACTGTAGAAGCCAAACACTTAAAAGGTCCTGGCAGTGGCTTGGGGTTGCATAGTCTACTTTTGCCATTTATAAAACAAAGTAGCCTTTTTTGTCTGAAAATTCAATTCAGATCAAATGGAGTCCTTGTATTCCCATAGATTATAAAGTTTTATGGGATATATGGGGCATTTTGCCGTGATAAATGTGACTTGTGCTATTTCTTGTGACCTTTTGTTTTTTCTGAAGAGGGTTGGTCTGCAGGATGGTATCCCAGCTCTGACCACCCTGGGAGGATCTTGTTACTTTCCTCCTGTGTCAGAACAATGATTACCTGGTTTTCAGTAGAACTCAGGATTTAGTCTTTGGATTATACACACACACACACGTGCTCACACACAATCCATTCTGGTTAATAAGTGGATCTTGAGATGGAAGGAAAGGACCTGCAATGGACCAAATGTGTACCTCCCCATGGCAAATTCATATGTTGAAATCCTAATCCCAATGTGATGGCATTGGGAGGTGGAGCCTTTGGGTAGTTTTTAGGTTATGAGGGTAGAGTTCTCATGGATGGGATTAGCGCCCTTATAAGAAGAGGCCAGAGAGCTAGATTGCCTTCTTTCTGCCATGTGAGGGGACAGTGAGAAAGCCCCATCTACAACCAGGAAGAGGGCCCTCACTAAAACTGGGCCATGCTGGCACCCTGGGCAGCCTCCAGAACTGTGAGATGTAAAAGCTACTCAGTCTATGGTAATTTGTTATAGCAGCCTGAATGGACTAAGACAAGACCTTAGTGATCACCTGACATGGTACACCATGGCTCACATTTTCCAGATGAAAATTAGAGATTCAGGAAGTAAAGGGGCCTTTGTCTGCTCGCAGGTCCCTTTGACTCCTTCTAGGAGGGTCAGTGCTTTCCGTTCTCTGCTGGCACCTGAGGATGTTGCTTCTCAGGCTGAAATCCAGCCAGAACATAAAAATGAGGCTCTCCCAGGCGTCTGCCAGGCACTCACCACCCAGAAGTCCTGGGAGGGAATGCTGAAGCCTGAACATCCAGCTTTGCCCTGTATTGTCTTATCTGTGCTACTTGCTCTCCAACAGGAGTACAATAAGGACATCAGAACCCTGGGGTATCGAGAACAGGGAGAAATAAGCACAAGGCCGGACATAGGCTGTCCACTTTCACTTCTGAGAACCTACTCTCTCCAGTAGGCTCTGACATCTGACTTCCTTCCAGATAAACCTAATAAATGCACAGAGCTCACTGATGTCTGTGATGAAGAATATAATGCCTATTTATTTAAACAACTTCTAATATAATAGTGCTTCTTGGGAGGTAAGGTCAATGGTAGGGTTTTTCCACTGCCACTCCTTGAACTTCTCTTTATCATTTTTCTATAATACATTAGACAAGTGTCAGGTCTAGAGGTCAGAGCAGGGGCTGTTTCTGACTGTCACTGTCACACACATTAGCTTGTTTGAATGACAGCAATCTCTGGAAAGAAGCATTGTTTTATTCCCATTTTAAGTGCAAGGCACCAAGGCTCAGAGAAGTGAAGTGACTTGCATGATGACATTTAGAGCAGGAATTTGCCTGTAGCCCTTTATAAAAGGACCAAAAATGGAACAGCTGGTTTTTATTTACTTTTTCTTGAAATGCCACTTCCAAGAAGATAGGAGGTATATAAAACAAATTTAACATCTGAAACATAACTTCTTTAGCTTAAGCAATTTTCTTGAGTGTGAGGTTATTTTGCAGCTGCTGGGTTCATGCCTGGGTCAAAAACAACTCCAATTTGGTGTCCCCATACAAGCCAACCTCTATGAGGAAGAGGCTATGTGTGAAAGGACTTGTATTTAGGGTGGAAACATTATTTTGTTCCTTGCCATCTTTTACCAGCTAACCTGCTTTTCAAAATGGTTTCTTTTGCTGTAATAGGACTGTTAAATCAGGATACTCCTTCTGTCTCCCTTCATTTTCCCTGTAGTCAGGTATATCTTACTTCAGCTGAGCACAACAGAGAAGGCACACCAAAGGTGGCGCCACCTAGGACCACATTTTTGAGACACTATTTCCCCAAGTCTCATCATGCCTTGGGGCCTGGAAAACCAGCAGAGAATTCTTATGAGAAGCCTCCTAGAAGTCACCCAGGGTTCACCTGATTGTCACCTTCCATCTTTTTCCCTCCACACATAAGCACACCTCAGTGCTCAGTGTATGCAAAGGAGGTAAGGTATTTTAAGACTTTTGGCTGATGGGCTTCTCTAAGCTGTTGCTCCTTGATTTGACTCCTGAGGAGGTATCTACCAAGTGTTTCACTGGACTTAGGAGGGGCCATCCAGAAAACCCCAAACTCGCCTCCCCTCCCAGCTTTAGGCAACTGTGGGCAAAGGTGCTGGGCTTGTCTTGTGGGTAGAGCACTGAGGAACTGTCAGGTCAGTTTTGTCTTTGTCCATCTTCCTGCTCCCATTATTTATGAAAACAGAAGCAAAACCCCAAATAAACATCAGTAAGATAACTTGGTCTGTCCTGTGACTGACATACATAGGCACACACAAAGCCAAATGAGTTCTAGCCATTTGCTCATATGCACATCTAAGAGATAAGCTGAGTTACCCAGTGCCGGCTCAGAATGAGTGTGTTACACTGAACTAAGAAATTTCTATTTTTTTTTCCAGAATCCTTTAATGGTATCTATTTGAATTATTCTGATAACATTTTTCTGGATTGTTCTTGGCCATATATTGTCTCAGAGAATTTCTAAAACCTGAATTAGGAAAGTTTTCTTGGCAATGGCAAGTTCAACTCATGCAATGTTATGCCTGGACAATGATGACAGGGGATGGTGGGGCTGGGAATACCAACCATGAATTAATATGGCCTGGAGTTAATTAAAGGGCTATTGCATTCCAGTTGTCAAAGGAACAGGCTAGACCAAGTAAATTCTCTCTTTGTCATGTCCATACATACAAAATTTTTAAAAGATTTTATTTATTTATTTTTAGAGAGAGGGGAGGGAGGGAGAAAGAGGGGGAAGGAAACATCAATGTGTGGTTGCCTTTCCCACGCCCCCTACTGGGGACCTGGCTTGCAACCCAGGCATATACCCTGACTGGGAATCCAACCAGCAACACTTTGGTTCACAGGCCGGCACTCAGTCCACTGAGCCACACCAACCAGGGCCATAAAAAATTTTTAGCATCTTGGTTTCAACATTCCCCTGGTTCTTTGCTGTTGCATTTTACTCCTCCTATGAAGATAAGTCCCAGGCCACAGAGTAGTGTCAGGAGGAAGAGGTATACAGGGTTAGGAAGAATGGTTCTCCCCAATTTTTCCAGATAGGGAAAAGTTTGGTGGGAAATATGAAGACTTTGGAAAGAACATGAGATGAGGTCTGTAAATTGTGAAATGTGGTGCTTTTGTCAGTTCTGGGGCAGACTTTTCAGAATCCAGAATTAAAACCAAGAATACTGTTGAGCACTTTGGAGTGGCTTAACTGATGGTAGCACTTGCCTCACCATTTCCAGTAAATTATGATGCTTCCAGACCCTTGAGTCATTCAACATTGAGTCCCCATCCTTCCAGACTTTATTAATATTCTGAGAAAACCTAATATACCAAGGAGATTTTTCCAGCATGAGTAGAAGCCTGAATTTACTTGAATTCAGGCAGAGTAGGTAATTTATTCAGACAACTTGAGGCCTGATAGTGGAGATATAAAATGCTGTATTTATCCTAATGTCCTATTCTCTTTATTATACCTCACTACAGATTGCCATTTCTTAAGACATTTTACATTTTACTGTTGCATTTCCTCTTTCATTAACTATCAAGAAACTTATGGGAAATTTTTGGATTAGCTTCCAGTGATTAAAGTGAAACCAAATTTTCTTCAAAATTGTCTTTTTATCCTCTTCAAGCTGAAGTGGAGAAACATTGTTCGTGTAGAGGAGAGACAATTTGGAAGAAAGACACTTATCCTCAGCTTTGATCCCACAACTGAATTTCCTCCAAGAGTGTGTTCTCTAAAGAGAAGAATCAGGGGGCAGCAGAGACAAACATCAGGCCACCAAAACTGTCATTTTATAGAAGAAAAAAAAAAACTGAGACAGGGGCGTGGCAGTGGCAGAGCCCAGCATGGACACAGGTCTTCAGTCCCCCATCATGAGGTCATCATTTGACCCTTCTTCACCTCATCTCTACCCCCACTTTCTTGCCCTTTCTGTCTTTCAGTATAAGTGCTAATCATTTTATAAACAGAAATAGGACCTGTGAAATAAGACAAATACCGCCTATTTTAAGTCCCCAGATTGCCTCCATTGATTTAACTTATTTTTATGATCCCTATAAGTTGGATGAGAAACATTTTTAATTTGCTTTTCGTAATTGTATGTACTGTTTAATTTTTTTTCCTGGAAGATTACTGTGCATAATCAGTGAGTTGAGATGGAGACAGCAGTAGCACCAGGGCCAGGAGATCCCTGAGGGGAAGGACTTTACTTCTCTACATCCTCGGAGAATTTGAGATTCCAAGGCCCACCTTCCAAAAGGGATATTTATGATGATCAACTTGAGTGTCATATTTTGAAAATTGTTCATGTTTAAGAAGTATAAGGGGTACCTCCTTCCATTGCTTTGAGCAATTATTCTCTAATATGCAAAAACATCAAGATTAAATTTAGGGTTTTTTATGGACTAATACAGATGATTTTTGTGGTTCTACTGATGTTTTCTCTTCCATTTCATTTTCATTGAAAATTGACATGAGGCATGTCCAGCACTTTTGTTTCATATCAGTTGAGAATATTTGTGCTTGGTTTTTGAAGTTCATCTTCTACAGAAAGCCTTTGAACATAAGTTAAAACAGCTATTATATGTTTATTTAAATATATTTTATTGATTATGCTATTACAGTTGTCCCATTTCCCCCTCTGCCCTGCAGACCTCCTCCCACCCTCATTCCCCCCACCTTAGTTCATGTCCATGGGTCATACATGTAAGTTCTTTGGCTTCTACATTTCTTATACTATTCTTAACCTCTCCCTGTCTATTTTGTACCTACCATTTACGCTACTTATTCCCTGTACTTTTCCCCCCATTCTCTCCCCTACCCCTCCCCACTGATAACCTCCATGTGATCTCCATTTCTGTAATTCTGTTCTTGTTCTACTTGTTTGCTTAGTTTGTCCTTGTTCTTGTTTCTTTAGGTTTCGTTGTTGATAGTTGTGAATTTGCTGCCATTTTCCCATTCATAGTTTTGATCTTTTTCTTCGATAAGTCTCTTTAACATTTCATATAATAAGGGCTTGGTGATGATGAACTCCTTCAACTTGACCTTATCTGGGAAGCACTTTATCTGCCCTTCCATTCTAAATGATAGCTTTGCCAGATACAGTAATCTAAGTTGTAGCTCCTTGTCTTTCATGACTTTGAATACTTCTTTCCAGCCCCTTGTTGCCTGCGAGGTTTCTCTTGAGCAATCAGCTGATAGACGTTTGGGAACTGCTTTGTAGTTAACTCTCTCCTTTTCTCTTGCTGCTTTTAAGATTCTCTCCTTATCTTTAATCTTGGCTACTGTAATTATGATGTGCCTTGGTGTGTTCCTCCTTGGGTCCAAGTTCTTTGGGACTCTCTGAGGTACCTGGACTTCCTGGAAGTCTAATTCCTTTCCCAGACTAGGGAAGTTCTCCATTGTTTTTTCAAGTAAGTTTTCAATTTCTTTCTCTTCCTCTTCTCCTTCTGGTACCCCTATGATTTGGATGCTGGAACGTTTAAAGTTGTCTCAGAAGTTCCTAAGCCTCTCCTCATTTTTTTGAATTCTTGTTTCTTCATTCTGTTCTGGATGAATGTTTATTTCATCCTTCTGCTCCAAACCGTTGATTTGAGTCCCCATTTCCTTCCCATCACTCTTGGTTCCCTGTACATTTTCCTTTATTTCACTTTTCATAGCCTTTACCTTATCCTCTATTTTGCGACCATACCCAATCATTTCTGCGAGCATCCTAATTACCAATGTTTTAAAGTCTGCACCTGATAGGTTGACTATCTCTTCCTTTCTCATATAGTGGAATTTCTTCTGGAGCTTTTATCTGTTCTTTCATTCAGCCCTTTTTTTTTTTTTTGGTCTCAGTGTACCTATTATGTAGTAAGGGTCATAGCCTTAGGTATTTGCCAGGGTGGGGCAACTCATGTAGATGCTTTGTGGTGCAGTATGTGGGGGAGGGGTCCAAGTGGGAACAATGCCACTTGCTCGGATCTGGGCTGGCTTTCAGTCACTTCCCCCACTACCCACAAGCAAACTAAGGCCCTCTTGGTGCTTATTCCCAGGTAGGTGGGTTTGTATACATTCTAGGACCCTGTGTGTCTCTCCAATGAACTCTCTTGTGAGGGTGGGAGTTTCTCCCACCACCACAACACCTACAGGTTTTTCAGTCAGAAGTTTTGAGGCTTTATTTTCCCATGCTGTAACCCTGGGTTGCACGGTCTGCCTCGCTGCCCAGTTTTTCCTCCCATTTTATCTGAATGTAAATGTGGGACTGTCTGCTTCACCAGCTACTACCTCGCCCAGTTCGCCAGCCGCCTCACCTGCCCTGGTCCTCTAGCCACCACCTAGCTGAGTATCCTCACCACCCCAACTACCTGTCTCTGCCCCTGGTCTGGATGAATGTTCTTCTTTAACTCCTTGATTGTTGGACTTCCAAACAGTTCAATTTTCTGGCAGTTCTGATTGGTTTTTGTTTTTAAATTTGTTGTACTTCTTTTGGTTGTGTGAGGAGTCACAGTGTGTCTACCGCTGCCTCCATCTTGACTGGACGTCTATATGTTTAAATACCTTTTTTTTTTTTTTTTTGCTTTTTGACAGAATTTAGAATTGATTAAAAACAGTTCATGTTTAGTAGATGCAAACTGTATTTAACCAAACTCTTCTCATTATATCCAGGGAGCTTATATTTTGATATTTTACATGAAACACAAATGTTAATTAATTATTTCATTTGCCTCTCCAATCTTCGGACCTTTGTCCATGCTATTACATCTTCCTGGAACATCCTTCCCACCTTCATTACCTGCCAACTCCTATTCATTCTTTTTGGCTCAGCTCTGGCTTCTGAGAGTCTTCTGTGAGGAGACACGTGTGTCCTCAGGGGTCCTACAGAACCTCTTACATGTCTTTTTCATGGCAGTGCTTGGATTTTATAGTTTTGAAGTTACCAGCATCTGTGGCTCTCCCCAATAGACTAGAGGATCCCTGGAGTAGATAGAGATCAGATCTTTTTTCCCTTTGTCTTTTAGGAGTTGTAATGTGGTGTACATGCTCCATCAGTGTTTACTGAATTGAACCAAAGGACAAGAAGCCTCTGTTCACTTGAACTGGTACCCACTTTTAAAAGTTACATCATTCAGTGATTTTTGAGTCCTTGAGGGGTTCCACTATATTAGGTGCAATTCTCAGCCAAGGGCCCATCCCCTTGTGTTCATAGGCCCTGGTTCTTCAAACCCTGTAATGCTCCTTCCTGGTGGCCAGAAAACCCCAGACAACTTTCTCTCTTCTCTTCTTGTCTTAATCCTTTATAGCATGATATTCCTGAGGCTTTAGGGTTTTGAATCTGATATCTCAGAGAACATCATGTACCTGTGAAATCACATGTCCCATGATGGTGGGTCAGGAACATTGTGAACCACAGCCATCAAAAAACCTTATGTATACTAAGTAAAACATGATAATCTGATTCCCTTTTAGTTTAAAAATGGGGGAAAAAATGAAATAAATGACCTTTTTGTGAAACGTAAGCATGGGTAGGTGCTAGAACATAGTACTTATAAGTCGGGGCAGGAGTTGCTGCTTGGATCTAAATGCAGCTGCATTTCCCCCTCTGTAAAACAGAGATAATGGTAGTGCCCACATCACACTGTTGTTCTGAAGATTAACTGAGATACTATATGCAAAGCCCCTGGGATGGTGCTGGCATGCAGGAAGTAAACCATACCTGTTAGTTATCACTCTTCAGTTTTCTACAGTGAGTATACAAGTATATGCTCATGCCACTTACACCTGTGAAGATGTTGGAGAAACTATTAAAAATTGAAAGAAAGAAAGCAAAATTATGCCTGACTGTGTGGTTGGGACCTTGCTTAAGGCTGTGTAGGGACAAGGCCAGGACCAGTGATGGTTGCTATGGTTGGTGACTAAGGGCTGGAACATTCAGTAGCCACACTGATTCTGCAGAATTCCATCTACACACACACACCCCACTTTCACCTCCACACACGGTTCACCCCCCGGCGCCAGATAGACCACAGTGCTATCTCCCTAGGTGTTTATGTGTCTAAAGGGATGAAGCCCAGACCTTGGACACATCTTTAGGGCATAAAAGCCCAGACACATGGGACTCTCTCACCCCTGGAGATATTTGATTTATATTCCCAAGGGTCAAGGTAAGAACCCAGGGTGCTTTCCATTCTTTCTCCAAGGAACAAGGGTTTCTCCCTCTCCTTGCTAAACAGGGAGGGAGGCATCTACTTCTCTCCTGTCCGTAAACAGAGGTAACCCTTTGTTGTTTGTTCCTTATTTCTGAGCTGTCACCGCACCCACATAGAACATCTCCCCCTGCTCCCATCACCTTGCCTGTGGGTCAGAGGTGAGGAGCAGTGATGCTGCAGTGTCTCTCTAGCTGTTGGTCTGGTGTATCATTAGAGAGAACCACTAGGCTCACAGTAGCCTCACCACCATCCCTTCTTTTATCAAAGACACTGTGTACACAAACAAACAGCTACTTCTTACAAATTGTAGCTGGATTCTTTTACAGAAAAGTACAGTTTTAATGAAATGAATCTGTCCCAAGCTGTTACAGAAAGGAGTGGAAAATGCTGGTGTTTCCTAGTGTTTCCACTTTTGATCAGCCTTATCTGGGAATTTAATACATTTTATGATCAAAGTCCAAAGTCTCTGCTTTGCTTAAGCTTTAATCTTTGGCTATAAAGCCTCCTATGGTTGCACAAACACATTAAAATCAGGTTATAGCCAAAGAATGATTTAGTTTGGGGGGTTGGAGGGTTGGGTAGGAAATACATATCTAGATACAGAGATAATCAGTGCCTTCACTATAGGAAAGCATTTTGACAGTCACAGGTAAAAGGTAACAATGTTTTCAGTACATTTGAGATATTTAATTCTATAAAATGAATTTTGCTAATGGTTCAACTGTCCCATACCATGGTTTCAGTTATTTTGTAATACACTCACGTTGAAAAAAAGAAGAAAATAATTTAAATTTAAATGCTTGCCAAAACTCCATTATGAACTTTAACTTCTTTTTGATTAAAAAAAGTTTCCATTTCTTTTAAGGAAGTAGATGACATTCACAAAGATGACCAAAGGATCTCTTTATAAAGGGAAGTGGGTGAGGCTTATGAATGACTCCTGCATATAGCAACACCCTTTCAAACTTCCTTTTTCTCACCTATCAATGAATTGTTTAGCAAGTTTGAGAAATGGAAAGGTGGCCTGGCTAGTGTGGCTTGGTTGGTTGGAGTGTCATTCCAGTGTTCAGAAAAGTCCTTGGTTTGGTCCCCAGTAGAGACATATACAGGAGGCAACCAGTTGATGTTTCTCTCTCATATCGATGTCTCTGTCTCTTTCTCTGTCTCTTTCTTTCTCTTTCCCTCTCCTTCCCTCTCTTCCTCCCTCACTTCCTCTGTCTCTAAAAATCATTAAATGTAATCTTGGGTGAGGATTTTTAAAAAAAGAAAATGGGAAAAATGTTGTCCTGCTACAAGAACTAAGGAATTTCAGCCCCAACATCCTACCTTCCACAGAGGGAGACAGAAGAGAAAGGTTCAGGTGATGAGATACTCCAGCGCAAAAAAGTGCCTGGTCTGAATGGGCCTAATACAGGAAACAATACTCAGCTAAACAGGTCATGTCAGCTTTCACTTTCTGCAGGCTCAGGGCTTTGCCCACTGATTTTGTCTTCACTACTGACCTGATCAACGTATGGTTTGTGTCATTAGGTCCATATACAGTAATGTCCTTTTAACTACTCCACATTTGCCCAATGGGTTCTCAATACACTTTGCTGGTGTTGGGATGTCATTGAGGGGTGGACAGGAAGATAAAGGAGCTTAATGCTTAATGCCTAGGGCCCTTTTATGTAGAATATTTGGAGACTCAAGGGCTTAGCTCAGCAGGTATTTTGATAATTCTCCCTAACCATGTATTTCATATTTGAAACAACAATTTTCAGAGAATTAGAAGAAATAAGTATATATAAAATCTAGTGAAAAGTCACCTTTCTTTGCTCATTTGATCTCCAGTGGTACTAAGGAGCCAACAATTATGAACAGTTTTCTACATGCTTCTCCTCTGGCTCTGCAGGGTTAGAAGCTATAGGTACGACACTGATGTGCCAGGATCCAAGGGTGCATTGTGAAATAAACCCTTAGTATTCATCTATAATATTTCCTTGTCCTTTAGCTCTTCTATTAGATAAGTATGGAGAAGCTTTCAGTTGTTCCAATTCTAGATCAGTGAGTGTTCACTATTGATAGTGTCCAGACCAGTCATCTTTATCACCTGAAAGTAAGAAGAGTGGGTTTTGTGGCTGTACATATTGGTCCTGGGTAGGTTTATCTTTGTCCAGAGCAGTGGTTGACCCTTTCGTTAAAATTAATTAATTTTTCTTATACCACTTTGGTTAAGGAAGGAGATAGAGGCAGAGATGAGGAGGCACAAGAGACACTGGACTGTGAAAATAAATGAAGAACATCCAGATGAGTACCAGCACTGGTTATTTTATTCAGCAAGGCAGTCAGCTACCATCACTTGGTTTGGGCAGAGATTCAAAGGCAGGCAGAAATGTGGGAAAGACTTATAATTTTAAAAAGGGAAAATTCCCTGTGCCCTGATGGAAGGCTGTTGGCCTGGGAAAGCTGGAGTGGGGCTGAATAAGAAGCCAGGCATCCTGTGTGATTGGTTAGGGTGGCATATTTGATTTTTCTCTAGTAGTTCCTAAGTTGGAAGTAGGGGGCCAGAAATCAGGGAAGCTTTCAGTTGTTAATCAATTCATAGCTATTTGGAGCTGATTGTTACAGGGGTTATTGTATTAATCCCTGGACTGACACTAGAGATGGTGGTCTGACTGCCTGCAAGTCTGACTTAGATACAGGCTGGCTTCTCAGACTGGTTACTGTAGATAGCAGTTTGGTCTTGTGGGGAGGTTGCTGCAGGTGGTGGGTCAGAGTTGTGTTTTCACATATTTTTTGGCCATTATTTATTTGTACACTTAGTATCTCAGAGCCAACATAGAGCTGGTAAGAGTAAATAGCAGGCCTAGCACACCTGTTGGAACTGGGGGCTACTCAGGCTGTTTAGCTCCTGGTCAGGTAGCATGCATCTAGATTCCCTGGTGGTTGCGAGGCAGGGCCCACCTGTGATCCTGTGATGTCAGACCTGGTGGGCAGCTCAGTGCTTGGTCATGAGACTATAGACACTGAAGCATTTGCATGCTATGAACTCCTAACTGCCTTCCTTGAACTTGGAAGTCACATTAGCGAACTGCTTTTCTGAGGGGGCATGCTGTTTTATTGTGCAGGGATAGCACCATCCAGGTTTTTATCTATTTGTGGTAGTGACTGGCTGGGTTCATCACCTAAGGACTCCTCTGACAATACAAGATTCTTTTTTTTTTTTTTTTAATATATTTATTGATTATGCTATTACAGTTGTCCCATTTCCCCCCCCACTCCACTCCATCCTGCCCACCCCCCTCCCTCCCACATTCCCCCCGCATAGTTCATGTCCATGGGTCATACTTATAAGTTCTTTGGCTTCTACATTTCCCACACTATTTTTACCCTCCCCCTGTCTATTTTCCACCTATCATCTATGCTACTTATTCTCTGAACCTTTCCCCCCCTCTCCCCCTCCCACTCCCCTATTGACAACCCTCCATGTGATCTCCATCTCTATGGTTCTGTTCCTGTTCTAGTTGTTTGCCTAGTTTGCTCTTGTTTTTGTTTTAGTCATTAATAACTGTGAGTTTGCTGTCATTTTTACTGTTCCTATTTTTGATCTTCTTTTTCTCAGGTAACTCCCTTTAACATTTCATATAATAAGGGCTTGGTGATGATGAGCTTCTTTAACTTGACCTTATCTGAGAAGCACTTTATCTTCCCTTCCATTCTAAATGATAGCTTTGCTGGATACAGTAATCTTGGATGTAGGTCCTTGCGTTTAATCTTGGGTATGGACCAGAAGGAAGAAACAAACATCCAACCAGAAAAGAATGAAGAAACAAGAACTTGGAAAAATGAAGAGAGGCTTAGAAACCTCCAGGACACCTTGAAAGGTTCCAACATCCGAATTATAGGGGTGCCAGAAGGAGAAGAGGAAGAACAAAAAATTGAAAACTTATTTGAACAAATAATGGAGAACTTCCCCGATCTGGCAAAGGAAATAGACTTCCAGAAAGTCCAGGAAGCTCAGAGAGTCCCAAAGAAGCTGGATCCAAGGAGGAACACAACAAGGCACATCATCATTACATTACCCAAGAATACAAGATTCTTTTTATGGTCATTTTATCTGTGCTGTCAGCCTTGACATAGCACAGGGTTTTCTGAATAAGAATGGGGTATTCCAAGCAGCTCTGCAATTTCTGTAGTAATCTGCCCCTTCTTCACTCAATTTTTTAACCACCCTGAGAAGTTGACTGCATGGCTTCAACTGCCCTGGGCACTGCATATGGCCTGATGGGGTGGGTGGCTTGGCAGTGTCTGTGCCAACCCTCAGTGCTCCTTACCTCAGTCCTGGCAGGCCCACATGAGTCATCTGAAGGTGGTTCCCCTGCACCCTCAGTTTCTTGTTTGTATGTTTGTTGTATGTTTTGGTCTAACTTTTAGGGAAAACTCCTAGGTAGTAACAATGTCATTGATAGTCAAAGTAGACAATGGAATCCTTTACTTTTTTAGAATTTAAGACAAAACGTTTTCAGTTTCAGACATTACATTTTATATAAAATGTGTATAGAGTATTTAAATTTAAAAATAAACTCTAAAAATATTATGTAGGGTTTTGAAAGACATCTGCAAGTTTTGAAGAGGCGCTGGTTTTGAAAAGGCGTTTCTTTTCATGCCTTTGCATGTATTTGCACTTTTAAATTAAATGACTTCCTCTGAATGTAGCAGTTAATTCAAAGCTGTCAAGATTTTTCTCTCTCCTAATAACAACTCTTGTGCCATTGACTGCCAAGAATAACAATGTCTTTTTTTAAAGTTAAAAATTAGTATTTATTTTTGTGATCAAAAGAACAATTACTTATGTCCTTGAGTTATTTAAAGCATTTTAATGAATTCTAAGAATAAGTCATTTTGAAGTTCAGCCACACAAAATAAAAATGCTTTATTAGGAAGTCCTCCACCTGAAATATTTTGGTTGGTGTGTCTTGGACTTTTAATAATAGTAGCTAACATTTAGTGAGGACTTTAAGGGCCATACACTGTTGGAAATGCTTTAAGTACATTAACTCATTTACTTCTTACATTATCCTTACTTTATACCTTGTAAACTGAGGCCCAGAAAGGTTTGACCACTTGTGCAAGATTATAATTTGGACCTCCTCCATCAGACACCCACCTTAAGATTGCATTAAACCTAGAAGTTTCTTTTTTCTTGTTCTTTTTTTTTTTGTAGTTCAAGTACAGATTTCTGCCTTTCCCCCCTCAGCCCTACCAACCACCCCAACCCTCCCCACCTCCCTCCCCTGTTTCCACCCCCACATAGTTACTGTCCTTCTGTCCATTATAATTGTTTCTGCAAACCATTCACCCTTTTCCCCTCATTATCCCCTCCCCTTTCCCCTCTGGTCACTGTCAGCCTGTTCTCAACTTCAAAGTCTTTGGTTATATTTTGCTTGCTTGTTCATTTTGTTGATTAGGTTTCAGTTAAAGGTGAGATCATATGGTATTTCTCTTTCACCACAAGGCTTACTTCACTTAGCATAATGCTCTCCAGTTCCATCCATGCTGTCGCAAAGCGTAGGAGCTCCATCTTTCTTCCTGCCATGTAGTATTCCATTGTGTAAATGTACCATAGTTTTTGGATCCACTCATTTACTGATGGGCACTTAGGTTGCTTCCAGCACTTGGCTATTGTAAATTGTGCTGCTATGAACATTGGGGTACACAGGTTCTTTTGGATTGGTGTTTCAGGGTTCTTAGGATATAATCCTAGCAGTGGAATTGCTGGGTCAAAAGGCAGTTCCATTTTTACTTTTCTAAGGAAATTCCATTCTGTTTTCCATAGTGGTTGCACCAGTCTGCATCCCACCAATAGTGCACTAGGGTTCCCTTTTCTCCACAACCTCCCCAACACTTGTTTGTTGCTTTGTTTATGGTGGCCATTCTGACTGGCATGAGGTGGTATCTCACTGTGGTTTTAATTTGCATCTCTCTGATTGCTAGCGATATTGAGCATCTTTTCATATGTCTCTGGAACCTCTGTATGCCCTCCTTAGAGAAGTGCTTGTTCAAGTCCTTTGCCCATTTTTTAATTGGGTTGCTAGTCTTCTCAGAGTGGAGTTGTGTGAGTTCTTTCTATATTTTGGAGATCAAACCCTTGTCTGAGGTATCATTGGCAAATATGTTTTCCCATACTGTTGGTTGTCTTTTCATTTTAATACTTTTTTTTCTATAGCTGTGCAGAAGCTTTTTATTTTGATGAGATCCCATTTGTTTATTCTTTACTTTATGTCCCTTGCTCTACGGGACATATCAGTGAAAATATTGCTACATGGAGTGTCTGAGGTTTTCCTGTCTATGTTCTCCTCTAGGACTTTAGTGATGTCACCAGTTATATTTAAATCTTTTATTCACCTTGAATTTATTTTTGTGTATGGCGTAAGTTGGTGATCGAGTTCCATTTATTTGGATGTAGCTGTCCAGATCTCCTAACACCATTTGTAGAAGAGGCTATTTTTACTCCATTTTATGCTGCTGCTTCACCTTTGTCGAATATTAATTGACTGTAGAGCCTTGGGTTTATTTCTGTTCTCTATTTTGTTCCATTGGTCTATGTGTTTGTTATGCCAGTATGAGGCTGTTTTAATTACAGTGGCCTTGTAAAACAGTTTGATATCAGGTATTGTGATCCCACCTACTTTGTTCTTTCTCAAAATTGCTGCATCTGTTTGGGGTCATTTATGGTTTCGTATAAATTTCTGAAATGTTTGTACCCCAATGTTCATAGCAGCACAATTTTCAATAGCCAAGTACTGGAAGCAACCTAAGTGCCCAACAGCAAATGAGTGGATCCAAAAACTATGGTACATTTACACAATGGAATTCTATGCAGCAGAGAGAAAGAAGGAGCTTATACCCTTTGCAACAGCATGGATGGAACTGGAGAGCATTATGCTAAGTGAAATAAGCCAGGTGGTGAGGGACAAATACGGTATGATCTCACCTTTAACTGGAACATAATCAACAAAAGAAAAAAGCAAACAAAATATAACCAGAGACATTGAAGTTAAGAACAATCTACCAATAGCCAGAGGGGAGAGTGGATGGAATAGTGGGAAGAGGGGTTTTCAGGAACTACTATAAAGGACACATGGACAAAACCAAGGGGGAGGGTGGAGGTGGGGAAGGGAGGTGGTTTTGGCTTGGGTGGGGTGGAACAGTGGGGAGAAAATGCAGACAACTCTAATTGAACAACAGTAAGAGAAAAAACTAAACAAAAAATGGCTCTTTTCAGCCTGAAGATGCTACCAGAAGGTAATTAAGGCCCCCTGCAGCTTGCCTGGTAGAGTTAAGACTTGACTGGCATTTGTGCCTTTTAGATCATGTGGTTGGCAAACTAAAGAATGAAATAAGATTTCCTTACAAAGCTGATGAGGCAGGTCCCAGGGAGAAAATCTGGGGTGGAGGATCCTGGAAGTGACAAAGCCCCAAAGCCTCAGCTAATCCCCACTAGTAATTGCATTGCTTCTGAGGACCACAGTAGGAAATGGTACATACATGTACACATGCTTGCAAATACACAGTACACATACACACATCGGAAAAATAGGTGGTAAGACTATTGACAACATGGACCCTTGAGAATCTTTCCTTATAGTTAAGCCCCTTGTGGAGGGCCATTTATATACATTTTCTGAAATAATAAAGTTTGATTTTAGGTCCCATTTATTATTTAAACAAATAGTCTTTATTTTTTGGTGGAGTTTTTTGGTGGAGTCTGTGGGATTTTCTATGTACACTATCATGTCATCTGAAAACAATGACAGTTTTGTTTTCTCCTTTCCACTTTGGATTCCTTTTATTTCCCTTTCTTGTCTGATTGCTGTGTCTAGGACTTCCAATACTACATTGAATAGAAGTGGTGAAAGTGGACAACCTTGTCTTGTTCCTGATCTTAGTGGGAAAGCTTTTACTTTTTCCCCATTGAGTATGATATTGTCTGTCAGTCTTTCATATATGGCCTTTATTATGTTGAGGAATGCTCCCTCTATTCCCACTTTGCTGAGTGTTTTTATCATCAATGGGTGCTGTACCTTATCAAATCCATTTACTGCATCTATTGATATGATCATATAATATTTGTCTTTGCTTTGTTTATGTGATGTATTCCATTTATTGATTTGTGAATATTGTATCATCCTTGCATTCCTGGGATGAATCCCACTTGGTCATGGTGGATGATCTCTTTACTATATTGGTGGATGCCATTTGCCCATATTTTGTTGAGGATTTAAGTACCTATGTTCATCAGCAATATTGTCCTGAAGTTTTCTTTCATTGTTGTATCTTTATCTGTTTTTGGGATTCAGATGATGCTGGCTTCATAAACGGAGTTTGGGAGTCTTCCATCTGCTGGGATTTTTTGGAATAGTCTGTGAAAGATAGGGGTTAGCTCTTCCTAAAATGTTTTGTAAAATTCTCCTGTGAAACCATTTGGTCCAGGGCTTTTGTGTTGGGAGTTTTTGATTCCTGCTCAATTTCATCAGGTGTTATTGGTCTGTTCAGGCTTTTTGCTTCTTCTTCATTCAGTTTTGGAAGATTACATTTTTCTAGAAATGTGTCCATTTCATCTAGGTTTTCAAATTTCTTGGTATATAGTTTTTTTGTAGTAATTTCTTACAATCCTTTGTATTTCTGTGGTATCAGTTGTAGTCTCCCCTCTTTCATTTCTGATTGTGTTTATTTGGGTCCTCTCTCTTTTTTTCTTGATGAGCCTGCTTCAGGCCTGTCGATTTTATCTTTTCAAAGTAGCAGCTCCTGGATTCGTTGTTCCTTACAATTGTGCTTTTATTCTCTATGTCATTTAATTCTGCTCCTGTTGGTTATTTCTTTCCTTGTACTTGCTCTGGACTTTGTTTGTTGTTCCTCGTGTTCTTGTTGGCAAAGGGTTAGGTTGTTTATTAGAAATGTTTCTATCTTTTTTAAGTAGGCCTGTATTGCTATGAACTTCCCTCTCAGGACTGCCTTTGTTGTGTCCCATAAGTTTTGGATTGTTGGAGATCATTTTCATTTGTTTCCAGATGTTTTTGATTTCTTCCCTAATCTCGTTCTTGACCCATTCATTGTTTAATAGCATGCTATTCAATCTCCATGAGTCTGAGTGTTTTGGAGCATTTTCCTTTGGGGTTGGTTTCTAGTTTCAGTCCCTTGTGGTCAGAGATTTTGCTTGATATGATTTCAATTTTCTTGAACTTGTTGAGGCTTGTTTTGTGTCTTATCATGTGGTCCATCTTTGAAAATCTTCCATGTACATTTGAAAAGAATGCGTATTTAGCTTCTTTGGGATGAAAGCTGTATCAGTTAAGTTCATTTGTTCTAGGACATTGTTCAATGCCTCAATATTTTTGTTGATATTTTGTTTGAAAGACATATCCATCTTTGACAGTGCAGTGTTGAAATCGCCTAGTATAACTGCGTTGCTGTCAATGTCTTTCTTGAACTCCTCCAAGATTTTCTTTATGTGTTTTGTTGCTCCGATTTTGGATGCATGTATGTTTACAATGTTTATGTCTTCTTGGTGGATTCTTCCTTTGAGTATTATGGAGTGACCATCTGGGTCTCTCTTTATGGCCCTTCTTTTGAAGTCTATTTTGTCTGATATGAGTATTGCTACCCTGGCTTTTTTTCCCTGTCTGTTTGCTTGAAATATTTGTTTCCATCCCTTCACTTTCATTCTGTGTAGGTCTTTTTTTCTGAGGTGGGTCTCTTGTAGGCAGCATATGTTGGGTCATGCTTTCTTATCCATTCAGCTATTCTGTGTATTTTGATTGGGGCATTGAATACATTTACGTTTAAGGTTATTATTGATAGGTACTTACTCATTGCCCTTTTTTTGTACCTGTGTTCCTCTCTCTCTCACTCTTTTCCTTCGTTTCCTTACAGTAGCCCCTTTAGCATTTCTTGCAGATTTGGTTTGGAGGAGGTATATTCTTTGAGTCTTCTTTTGTTCAGGAAGCTCCTTATTTGGCCTTCCATCTTAGTTGAGAGCCTTGTTGGGTAAAGTAGCCTTTGTTGCAGGCCTCTGGTTCTCATTACTGGAATATTTCTTGCCATTCTCATCTGGCTTGGGGCTTTTCCATTGAGAAGTCAGCTGCTAGTCTTATCGGGGCTCCCTTGTATGTTACTTTCTGTTTCTCTCTTGCTGCCTTTAAGATTCTCTCTTTGTCTTGGAATTTTTCCATTTTAATTATGATGTTTCTTGAAGTGGACCTCTTTGGGGTCCTTTTGGGACTCTGTGTTTCCTGGATTTGTGTGAGTTTTTCTCTCATCAAATTAGGGAAGTTTTCCATCATTATTTTTTCAAACAGGTTTTCTATCCCTTGCTCTTCTTCTTTTCCTTCTGTTATTCCTACTATATGGATCTTACTACATTTCCCTTAGTCCCTCCTCATTCTTTCTGAGCCTCTTTTTCTTTTCTTGTTCTTCATGGGTATTTTTTTCTACCTTGTCTTCCAGCCTTCTGATTTGATCCTTTGCTTCATCTAGCCTGCTTTTGATTCCTTCTACTGTGTTCTTCAGTTCAGAAATTGTATTTTTCATTTTCTCTTGGCCCTTGTTGATAGTTTCTATTTCCTTTCTCGTGTTCATATAGTTTACAGTGAGATCATTGTAGTTTCCCTGTAGTTTTTTTGGTAATTCTCTGTGAGCTCATTGAGCTTCCTGATAACCACTGCTTTGAACTCAATATCTGATAGTTTACTTGACTGTATTTCATTTAGCATTCTTTCTGAGGCTTCCTTCTTTGCTCTCATTTGAAGATTGTTTCTGTCTTCCCATTTTCTCTGAGACTGTTCTTGTTAGCTTCTGCTTCTTAAATTGATCTGTTCTGACTCCCTGGGTTTCTTGTGTGAACATCTATGGTAGCAGACCTGTGAGATTCAGTGGTGTAATCTCCTTGATCTCCTGAGATTGCTGATCTTGGGCTGTCATTTATGTTGGCTCTCTGTATGTGTTTGGGTTTTGATTGTTGTTGGGTCTTTCTTTGGTGGGTCCATCCCTCTAGCTTTTTAACTGAGGGTCACTCTGTCCACCATGTCTTATATTCTGTTGTGCAGGTGTGGACAGGTTGTGTTGAAGCTGATTCTTCTGTGTGTACAAGGTTTTGAGGCTTCTCTCTTGCTTTTGTTTAGTTGTTGGTTCTGGGTACTTTCTCCACCATTTAGTTGTATTTCCAGATGAGTCCTGGATTGAGGTTAGTGTGGCTTCCACTCCCTCCTTCACCTTCTTCCATTGTTTTCTGTTGGCAGTTCCTTTGTTGGTGGGTTTCCTCTTCCAGCAGGTGTACTGGTGTTCACAGCTCCCACCTACTCTTCTGATTTTTCAATGCCTTCTATAATTTTTGGTCTCTAGTATTCATATATGCTAGGATACTGCTGGCTGTTCACTCTGTTTCTCAGAAGATTAGCTAGTTGTTTCACTCATGTGTGGGGGGATGTGGACTCTGCTACCACCTATCTCGCCACCATCTTCTCCAATCCCAACCCTAGAAGTTTCCATTTGCCTGTTGTTGAGACATTTAGTTTCCCTCATCTTCCCCACCCCATCCCCAATATAAACTTGGAAAGGAAAATAATCATTTACTATACATGATTGTAGCTCAGAATGCTCAAAGCTTTTAGAGTGTAAGCAATAATAATCATCAGACTTTCCCGGAATATGACTTGAACATTTGCCAATATGATTGCTGTTGCTGATTCGCTAACTTAGAGCTAAACTTGAGGGGGAAAAACAAGTCAAAAATCAAGGAGATTGATTGTAGCAAATCATTATGGTTATCTTCCTATCTTATAATTCCTTTTCTTAAAAAATAGGTTTGGGGTAGTCTTAATTTTTTATCATGGTAAAATACTTAATGCCATTGAACTATGCACTCTAAATGGTTAAAATGGCCTACATTATGTTGTATATATTTTGCCACAATAAATAAATAAATATTTTAAAAGTAGAAAAGTTCTTTTTAATCCAAGGAGCTCATGGATGACTCTTTAGTGGGTGTGATGTCTGTAGGACTTGCAGGTTGTGCTGGCAGAAGTCAGATTTTTCCCCAACATGTTAGCATTCTACATTGATCTTACAGGAAATCAGAAAGCCTTAGTAGAATATGAAGACTTTTAGAAAAAAACCAAGAATAGTGTAAAAGTGCCTTTTGTTGCAAGAAGTGACTGGTTTAGTGGCTTCAGTTTCTACCATGTTTGGGGCACTATATGTAATGATGAAGATACATGTCCTCTTAAGCTTAGAAGAAAACAGACAAAAGAAATGACAAAGAGGGGCACCCCTGGGTCATATTTCTCATTTTGATAGATCTAATCTCTTCAGAAGAAAACGTCTTCAAGGACTTTCCTCTACAAGGAAGAGCTGAGCTCAGGGAAGAGACTGCTTTGAGGTGGACCACAGTGACTCCGGAGCATCTGGACCTGGGAAGATTCAGTTGAGCTCATACTTTAGGAGGATTGGTAGCGACTTTGCAAGATCCTGGCTACAAAGTCTGATGGGTATTCAGTCTGCCTCAACCCTATTTTTTTCATAAGCCCTGTTTTTTGTATGGGTTTTTTTTACGGTGAAAATTTTCAGGATCAGGTACATAATGTTCTAGAAAAAACACTTGCATCGTGCTTGGGAGGATAATGCCATGAAAATAGCCATCACAGAAACAGAGAAAGTATAAGATCTAAGTCAGAACTTGAGCGTTTGCCTTTCTGGTTTCAAAGGGAACTCAGTGGATGGTGAAAAGTGAATTGGCAGAGCCTCAAATCCCCCACAGTTTGGTAAACAGCTAACCCAGGCCACCATAAGATAGTCATTTCACATTAGAGCATACACTTTTTCTCAAAGACATCATACTGAATGACAAGAATACACACACATGCCATTTTAGGTTGAAAAAGTGATTGTTTGCTTAATTAAATAGGTGGCTGTTTGAAAGAGTTACTTGCATAATGTGAAAACTGTAGAACTGAAGATACCTAAGGAAGACATTTCCCTCTAATTAGTAAATACATAGATGTAGAGGTATAAATTATTTTAGTTTAATATTCATGTAGTCAAGAAATGTCCTCATGTCCAAGACTTAAGACTTTCTCTACTTAAGTTTAAATGTATCTTGGCAAAAAGTAATTCTATTTGGGGAAAAGCTTTTTTGTCCTATTGTTGTCTCTGCCTTGAGTTGCTTTGCCACAAGTTCCCTTTCTGTGGTTGTAGCCCATGCAGTGCCAGGAACTTTGGCGGGTCATCTCACAGCATTTTCCAGGCCTTTGTCTCAGGAATATGGTTTCCTATATATGTTAACCTAGGTGTAACCTGAGTTTTGAGACTTGCCAGGAATAAGATAGTCAGTTTCCCCCCCGCCCCTGGCAATGGTTGTTCCATGAGCAAAATCCATTTCTGTACGGATTCTTCTAGAAGCATTTATTCTAGGCCAATGGGGTGCATCAGTGTAAAGCCAGCTCTCTTTCCTCTGGTTTGGATGGTAATTGGGTGTCTTGATATTTGGTGGCTAAGAGTGTGAATAGTTGTCACCTAGCTGCTTGATTGTGACCACTAGTAACCCTGGAAAGGAGAGGAAGAGGGCAGCAGGTCACAGTGACAAGGACACAGCTGTGAGCTGACTGGCTGTGACTTCCAGCCCTGTCACCCATTAGCTGCAGGAATTTGGGCAGTTGGTTTCATGTCTCTAGGCTTTAGTTTCCTCACACAGAGATGTTTCCTAGGATCCCTTCAGCTTTAAAATCTCTTCCTTAACAATATTCAAATCACAAACATTATTATAAAGTGATGGGCATATTTACAAAAAGCTATAATACATCTTCTAATCATTTGTAGGAAGAAATTAAAATTGTTTCATTCTGAACTTTGCTCTGAGCAAGGTTCCAGAAAGTTTCAATTACCAGGAATTTTCTCAAGTCTAAAGTTTGTGACAAAGAGATTTTGAAAAACTAGAGAGTGGTAGGAGAGAAAACAGTAAACTGGCATGGTTCTGCTCCTTCACAGGCCCCATTGCCTATAAGAATTTGATGTAAATAGCAACACATATTACAATAGCCAAGTGTTGGGAGCAACCTAAGTGCCCATCAGTAAATGGGCAAATGATCAAAAAACTATGGTACATTTACACAATGGAATACTACCCAGAAGAAAGAAAGAAGGAGCTCCTACCCTTTGTGACAGCATGGACGGATCTGGAGAGCATTATACTAAGTGAAATAAGCCAGGCGGTGAAATACAAATACCATATGATCTCCCAAATAAGTGGAACCTAATCAACAAAACAAACAAGCAAGCAAAATATAACCAGAGACATTGAAATTAAGAACAAACTGACAGTAACCGGGGGGGGGGGGGAGATGGGAGGGGTTATGGGGGGGAAGGAGAAGGGTTTTCAGGAACATGTATGATGGACACATGGACAAAACCAAAGTGGGGTAGGATCAAGCGTGGGAAGTGGGGATGGCTGGGGTGGGGGGGGAGTGGTGGGAGGAAAATGAAGACAACTATACTTGAACAATAAAGTAATGTGAATAAAAAAGAATTTTATGTAGGATAATTGAGGCATCAGACTCATTGAGGGAGGGAGAAATTATTCTGTAAGGATCGGGGAAAGTGGGCAGACTTTTTAAAAAGGAAAAAAAGAAATTTTATATCTTCACTTTACCCTGAGTAGCCAACTTAAATTCCAGATAAACAATGATTTTTTTTTTTTGTAAAGCAAGAGAAAATAGGAAAAGGAACAGTTGCAAAACTCTGAGAGTAAAGATCAAAGAAAATCACCAAAGAAGATATGAACAGATTTGACTTAAACTCTTGTGCTTTATGAAAAAGTAATTAAAATGTTAATGCAGTTAACCTAGAAAGGATATTTGAAGGAAAGAAAAGAGTGACATATTTAGTATAAGGAAAGTTCTAAAAACATATTTGAAAGCAAAGAGCCTAATCCAGAATTTCTCCAATTCTGGCCTAAGTATCACTTGCATCAGAATCAGTTAAAGAGCTAAAGGCAAAGATAGATACACCATACTTCCTCACACAACCAAAATGACAACAACAAATTTAAAAACAAAAATCAAGCAGAACTGACAGAATATCGAACTGTATGGAAGTCCAACAACCAAGGACTTAAGAAACATTCATCCAGACAAGTAGGAGGGGCAGAGACAGGCAGCCATGTGGAAAGGACTCCCAGCAAGGCAGCAGCTGGAAGACTGCTGTGGGCAAGATGGACCAGATGAGGCAGTAGCTTGCAGACTGGGCAGTCCCATATTCTCATGCAGATAAACCAGAGGAACATCTAGGGAGCAAGATAGACCACGCAACCCAGGGTTCCAGTATAAGGAAATAAAGCTTCAAAGCTTCTAACTGAAAACATCTGTGGGTATTGAGGCAGCAGTGGAAGAAACTCCCAGCCTCACAGGAGAGTTCATTGGAGAGACAAGGTCCTAGAATGTACACAAACCCACCCACCTGGGAATCAGCACCAGAGGGCCCAATTTGATTGTGGGTAGCGGGATAAGTGACTGAAAAACAGGAAAGAGCAGAGCAAGTGGCACTGTTCCCTCTTGGACCCCTCCCCCACATACAGTGCCACAACACAGTGACCTGGGTTGCTCTGCCCTGGTGGACACCTAAGGCTCCACCCCTTTTATGGAACAGGTGCACCAAGACAATAAAACACGGCCCAAATGAAAGAACAGATCAAAGCTCCAGAAAAAACACAGCTAAGCAACAAAGAGATAGCCTACCTATGAGATGCACAGTTCAAAACACTGGTAATCAGGATGCTCACAGAATTGGTTGAATATGGTTGCAAATTAGGGAAAAAAAAAAATGAAGGCTATGAAAAATGAAATAAAGGAAAATGTTCAGGGAACCAAGAGTGAAGGGAAGGAATCCAGGGCTCAAATCAATGGTTTGGAGGACAAGGAAGAAACAAACATTCTTTCAACCAAAACAAAATGAAGAAACAAGGATTCAAAAAAATAAGAAGAGGCTTAGGAACCTCCTAGGAACCTCCAGGACATCTCTAAACATTCCAACATCTGAATCATAGGGGTGCCAGAAGGAGAAGAGGAAGAGAAAGAAATTGAAAACTTATTTGAAAAAACAATGGAAAACTTCCCCAATCTGGCAAAGGAAATAGACTTCCAGGAAGTCCAGGAACCTCAGAGAGTCCCAAAGAACTTGGACCCAAGGAGGAACACACCAAGGTACATCATTATTACATTAGCCAAGATTAAAGAAAAGGAATCTTAAAAGCAGCAAGAGAAAAGGAGAGAGTTAACTACAAAGGAGTTCCCATTAGACTATCAGCTGATTTCTCAAAAGAAGCCTTGCAGGCAACAAGGGGTGGAAAGAAGTATTTGAAGCCATGAAAGACAAGGACCTACATCCAAGATTACTGTATCCACCAAAGCTATCATTTAGAATGGAAGGGCAGATAAGGTGCTTCCCAGATAAGGTCAAGTTGAAGGAGTTCATCATCACCAAGTCCTTATTATATGAAATGTTAAAGGGACTTATCTAAGAAAAAGAAATTGATCAAAAATATGAACAGTAAAATGACAACAAACTCACAGCTATTAACAACCAAACCTTAAAAAAAAAAAAATTAACTAAGCAAACAAGTAGAACAGGAACAGAATTACAGAAATGGAGATCACATGGAGGGATGTCAGTGGGGGAGTGGAAGAGGGAGAGAGGGGGAAAAGGTACAGAGAATAAGTAGCATAAATGGTAGGTAGAAAATAGACAGGGAGAGGTTAAGAATAGTGTAGGAAATGCAGAAGCCAAAGAACTTATATGTATGACCCATAGACACCTTAGTGGGGGGGAATTAGGGGGAGAGGAGGTGTGCAGGGCAGAGGGGAAGAAAGGGGAGGAAATTGGAAAACTGTAATAGCATAATCAATGAAATGCATTTAAAAAGTTTGTTGAACCAGAAAAAAAGTAAATAAAAATATTGCTTTTTGATAGCAAAAAAGAATCAGTTTAAAATATAGATTTCCAGCAAATCTTCATACATGAAAGGTTGGGACCCATTGCTCTCCTCTGGCAGAGGGCATTCCTTCATTTGAGGGTACAAAAGAGGAATGACCTGTGGGTATCAGGAAATGGTCCTTCTCTTGAGAAGTCAAGGAAGTGCAAATAAAAACAATAAGATCATTTTTCATCAATCAAGTTATCTACAAAATATTAAAAGGCAATTCCTAGGAAAGTGGAAAGGGTTGTCCATAACACTGCATATCAGGAAAGTCATCTGCAGTAGGTGTCAGGAGACCTTGACATTGTCATACCCTGAGCCCCACAATTCTTCTGGGACCTGTCCTAAGGGGATAAGCCTAACTGTAGAAAAAGACATGCTAACCGCAGTGCCATTTATGTTAGCAAAAAGTTGGAAATCAAGATGTCTGGCAAGCTTGGTGTTGTTGAGTAAACATTGAGCAACTACTAGATGGAATGATATGCAGCTATTGAAAGTATTTCTGAGGATTACAGAGTAACATGGGAAAACGCATATATGTTCAGTAATAAAAAGGATTGTGCAAGATTCTATCTACATTAGGATCTCAACTATATAAAATGCATACATGCCTAGGAAATAAACACAAAATGTTAATAGTAGTTTTCATGGGTCTTAAGTCCATGGAAGAGTTTAAATTTTTATATTTTTACTCTTCTGAGTCCCCAAGTGTTTGAATGAGTTGTTATTCTTATTTATTGGGGCGGGGGGGAAACACACTTAAAAATGATCTTTAGGGAAGAGAAAGAAAATTCACCTGCTGCAGATCAACTTCAGTGGAAAAGGTGATTCAGGGAGTCTCAGGGTAGTTCTTGTGGTAACTGAACCAGGCAGGTATGGTTGTACACCCATTTTGAAGACCAGAAAGTGAGGCTCAGTCCAGGCAGATAACTTACGTTGGGTCTCTTAGCCAAGTAAGAGTTTTTGGAACTCCTGGGAATAGGTGCCCTGGCCATGCTGAGGCACAAATTTTCCCCTGGGGACTCTACCCACCAGTATGAGAACTGACACTAACTTGACAGATATTTGAATCTTCAGAGCTCTCAGGGTAATGAAAGGAGACACCTTCAGATCTGCAAACCTGCTCTACACTAAAGTAGGGAAGAAGGGAACTTGTAATGGGACCATGTGAGGAGAGCATTTATGTCCCCAAACTAGAGTTGCTATAGAAAGCTGGGGGAGTGGTCCCTGCCTGTGTTCACCCACCCTTTGCATCTGAAGGAGGACACTGAGCAAGCCAGAAAAAGAGAACCTCCTGGAGAAGCCTCGGACCAAGCAAATTGACACTAGCTCCTGGCAAAAGACTTCATTGGTGAAATAAATCACTAATGGCTTGATATGAATTTCACTCATTATTTTTTCCATGACACTTAAAACATTAAGCACACTTTGTTGTGCATGTAGCTGTGCAAAAAACCAAAGGGGGATAAGATCAAGGGTGGGAAATGGGGATGACTAGGGTGGGCAGATAGTGGGGGTGGGGAAATGGAGACAACCGTACTTGAACAAAAATAAAATAATGTGAAAAAAACATTAAGCACACTGAAGTATTAATTAATATACTACACTCCTGAGAGGAGCAAGAACAACTTGCACTGTGAATTTTAATTACCTATCGCATAAACTCTTTCTGTTGTGTGACATAGAGTGAAGAGGCCCTCTCTGCTTCCGTGTGGACTTTCAACTTTCAAGGGGGCTCAGTCAGATTTAGAAGACTATCCAGTGTAACTGAGAGTGAACTGTTGTTGTGGAAATACATTGATCAGGCCCCCTGAGGGGGATACTCTCAGAATCTGTCCAAACCTTGCTCAGAAGAGGACAAGACCAAAACTGGAGGGAGAGTTAATAATTGTTGACCTTAATAATGAATCTTCAATTTGTTTCTTAAAAAGTAGCATCATATGTAATTTTAAATTTACATTTATTAGAATTCTATCAGCAAATGATCCTCCTTTACCAATGAGGTAAAGGTCAGAATTGGACTTTATCTCCTGGGTGCACATATTTGCTGTCATGCTGGGAATATCTTTGCATATCTCATGCATATGTGGAGGGTTATAATAGTCTCCTTTTGTGCTCAGTTGGTTCTAAAAGGTCAATGCTTCAAAATAAGCCTTTCATACAGTTCACAAGGAGGCCAGTGAAATCCTGCAGTGGAAAAGCAAATGTGTGGTCCCATCTGCTCCACAGGGCAAGATGCACGGGGAAGAAATAAAATAGATATGTAGAGGAGAACAAAGGGGATCCCCAGGCTTCAGTAGTAAGGTGAAACATTTCAGGATCCTGGCACTCAATGGAGTTGTGTTGTGAAAATGAAAATCAGAAAACCAAGTGGTAACTTGGGGAGGGAATAAGAGCTACAAAGCATTGATGAAACTTAAGAGATGGAATTCCTGCCTTTTGAGTCTGGCCAGCAGGCCCTCTGTGCCCCAGTATGCTGTCTCAGAGGCAGGCCCCAAGATATGTAGTGGGAAAATGTAACAATAGGCCAGGTATCTGGTTTGGGGCGTGAATCATGACTGTCTAATGAGAGTGGCTGAAACCCAACTCAAATTAGCCTAAGAAAAGGAGAGAAAGTACTGGGAGGATCTGTGTAAGAGAGGCCTAAACCAGGGCCTCCAGGTTTGGAACTAGGGTTTTCCTTTGACTCTTCATGGCCTCATTGTGCAATAGGCTTTCCCTGGGTCAGGGTAAGCAACAAAATCATACCCTAGGGGAAAAAAAAATACATTTTCTTCTGGCTTCTATATATCAGTTCTAGGGAAGGATTCTGATTGACCTTGCTTTGTCACTGTACCTCCTCTTGGACTACTATAGTAATTGTGATTGGAAGGCCAGGGTCACATTTTTACCCTAGGAGTCAGGTCACAGGTACTATGAGTGACAGAAATCCAAAAGAAGTAAGAATAAATGTAGCCCCATAAAGGGGTACACTCAGACCCTCTCTTTCCTTTGATGATGCTCATTGTAGGTATGTTCCTTCATCTATCTTTCTCGACCTGTGCTGACAGTGTGTGGCCACTGAGCACGTGCAGTGTGGTGAGTCCAAACAGATGTGTTATAAGTGTGTAATACTGGATTTCAAAGATTTAGTAGGAAAAAAAAGAAGGTATGATATTTCTATGAATAATTTTTAAAAATTTACTACAATTTGAAATCATAATATTTTGTATATGTTGGGTAAACAAAATATATTATCAAAATTAACTCAATCACTTTACCTTTTTAATTGGCTACTGTACATTTTAAATTACAGATGTGACTCACATTATATTTCTCTTGACAGCACTCTTCTAAGCTATTCATATTTCTATCTTGGGGGTATTTATATAGCAAGATACACATTAATCCTTATATTTGATACCCACTGTGTTACGTACTTTTACTTTTCTCAAAATTACCTCCTGAAAATTTAGTGCATAATCCCTGTTTGGATGCCTGGGGGTCTTAGTGAATAAGTCATTATTTGCTCTTTATGATTCATCTCAGCTAACCAGATGTCTCCTAATTGTTTAGTCCATCCCACCAAAGACTGTGGGTGAAGCTGGAACCACAATGGATTCAAGGGGGCAACAGTGACTGACAGATGTCACAACTTAATTGCAGAAATCATTCTTGGATACTCTCAGTGAAGGTTTGCATATCTCCATTAAAAGAACTAGCATTCTGAGTGGTTTTGTTTTAGCTCCTATGGATTATGTTTGTTTACTTGTTTGCTTTTACCTCCTTTGTTGACTCATCATACATTTAGTCTGCAATCCAGATGTGACAGAATGTTTCAGCATTTAGTCAAAATGGGAGCTGTCTGCCACTTGTAGCTCTCACCCTTGCCTCCCCCCATCCTTCCGTGCATCCATTCTTTCATTCACCAGTGCTTCCATCCTCTGGTATATGCAAGGCACTGACTGGGTGTGGAGATCCGGCAGCAAGCCAAGCCTTCCCTGAATGTTGTGCCTGGAAGCTTGGAGCACTGGCAGCTGCTCTCCTCCACAGCTTTTGGATCAATGTCTCTAAACCAATTTTTCCCAAAACTCTTGTAGGTAAAGTATAATGCCCAGTATGGAGGTTCTCAGAATAGCTCAGCTTGAATGAAAAAGGTTGAGGACAGGGACAGGTGTCCATGTTGTCCCCTCCTAAAGGGCTCATCTGAAAACCTCTCTCCTAACATGTTTGAGTTATTATGTCTTCCACTAATATATTTTAATTAGAAGGATTAGTTCTAAGACTCCTACTTAATCAAGCAAAATTAAGGAGATTTTCATGAAATTGAAATATTGAGAAAAACACATTCCAAAACACAAAACAAAACAATGAATCCAGGTCTATCAATCTGAATGTTTCTGTAGGACACAATAGCTTTCAGGTAATTCTCTCTATGATATGTATCTGGTAAAAATCAAGTGAGACTATAAATTAGGATTTCTTTTAGATGTCACATATTTATTTTGCTTGGTAATTACTAATCTTCCTTCTCTTGAGTTAAACACATAAATCATTCAGTTGGGGGATGAGAACTGTTTCGTTAAGCAATTATCCACTTTCCTAAGCACAGACATTAAGTGCTGTCTGCTTTTAGTCTCTTGCTCATGAGCCTCTGTCAGCCATGCAGAGCCAGTTAGAGGGCACCCATTTCAGTTGCTGGTTGGATCTTGCAAGTAGCATTCTTTGATGAGCATTTAAATTCATCTCATTTAGACCTTAATGGAACTAAATTAGTGAAGACTTGGGGTGAAGTAAAAAAATAAAAAAGAAAACATTTTCCCCTTCTCCTTCAAGACTATCAGAAATTGGTTTTTAAAAATTTGATGTTTTTATTCCTCAAGTGTTGATTCAATACTCTCAACACCTTCACTGCACAAACCATTCTGTCCCCACTTGTGCTTTCTAAAGTTAAAAAGTAATTCAGTTGCTTAAAAATCTGCCTTGTGTTCTATAAAAACATGCTGATCTAAATATTTAAGAATCTTTCTATGACTGGAGTAAAAATGCAAGCTTTGTGTCAAAAAAAATTGATGTTTTTAAAGAAAAATTAGAATTATAATGTTAAGCAGAATTAAAACCACTTAGCATGCTCTGAGCACAACTCAGGTTGTTACTCCTGTTTAATGACTAGGAAGTGAGAAGCAACAGAGAAGGAGTGCAGTTGTAATTAACGTGGATGGGAAGTAAGCCTCCATGTGGTCAGTGGAGGACTGAAAAATAAGCAGAGAAAAACATGTTTATTCTGCTTGACTGTTGGACTATTGCACCCTACCCTTTTTGGCTTAGTTATGAATTATTAAAAATTTTCAGAGTGGGTAGTAAGGAGATGCCTGAGTGACTAGGCAGAGAGATGAATGGAGAGTGGTGAAGTACACTTTTGCTGGAATTAGAAGGGCATAGGGTAGAAAGAACAGGATGTCCAAGCACAAGCTTAAGGAACTGTCATTCCCTGAGATCCCCATGTACTTCCATTCACTGAGATTTGCTAAGCCCTTCTATGTACTAAGTGGTAGAGACAGAAAAATAAAAAGCTCAGCCCCTCTTCTCAAGGAACTGGCCAATGGGAGCAGCAGCCAGTGGACCATCAGTGTAACAGCTACCCTTGGATATGGCCACAGGCTTCCTGGGGTCTGTGCTCATCAAGGGGAGACAGCCCAAGCAGGCCACTGTCGTGCCTTGGTAACCCGCAGGTGGGTATCAGTAGGCTTTAGTTTCAGGAAGCATTCTAATATTGAAAGACCACTGCCTCCAGGGGTGGAAGCTGGCCACATGGGCATAAGCATGTGCTTTTGTATGCCTGGTTTGGAGGTCACATGATGTCCCTGTGCCCCCAGTGTCTGCTACAGGCAGGCCATACTGCACTGTGATTTGACTTTCTATCTTTGTCTCATCAGGGGACTCTGCTTTGGATCACTGAAACAACCACTCATGCATATTTTATTATCTATAATACATGGTCTCCTTTACATGTTTTTTGAGAACTCAAGCTTCCTCCTTCCCTGTGTCAAAGAACAAACATGCTTCCCTAACATAGTATATTTAGCCATTGTCTGTTACAGGTGAATTGGAAAGCTGGTTCTGAAATGTCCTTTACTTTAGAAATCTGAAAGAAAAAGTTGGTACTCAAGAGGAAGAAATGATGCAGCTTTTCAAAACACATGATTTGTTCACCATTAACCAGTCTGTTTATATGATGGGCCTAGATGAAGAGGCAGCGGCTGTCATGGGGGAAGGGAACTTGCTTGGTTTTTTGTTTTTTGTTTTTTGTTTTTCCTTTGCTTCCTATCAAGGCTATTGCTACAACTGACAGAACTTCTTACCATAAAAGCCAGAGGTCATCTGACTTGGCCACTGCTTCCAGGGCTCAGGGTGATTTCCATCTTTAAAAACTGACCTAGGGAGAGTGAGACCTAGAGAAAGAACATGATTTGTGGGACTACTAGGTATCAGTAGTGGTTAGACTTGAACTTGGATTTCTTGCCCTTCTCTTTATTGAACATTGTCTCTGTCCCTTTTGTCCTCTGCTTTATACTTTTAAAAACTTCAGAGAAACACACATTACTTTCAAAATCCACTCTTACTTGTATTTCCTCTGTGAGCAAAGAAGGCATGATCACACCAGAGTTTTGTGGCGTGGGTATCTATTTCCAGTTCTCTCTGTTTTCCCTTTCTTTATAGGAAGTCTGGTCTGACTGATATAGGTGGGGCCAGAGAGTCAAGTGTGCTGATCAAGGAGCAATTAGAAGAAATGGGGATTCCCAGTACTGCATATAAAATCAATTGCAGAAAAATACACCATTAACATCAGATATTAGAGTGTGACTGTTTTGTGAAATTAATTAGTCCTTACTTAGCTTTTTAAAATAACCTTCTTGGTGCTATAAAAATAGTCCTAATTACCAATATGAATTAAGTCATTAAGGGTCATTACTTTGCATGTGAGTGTTCTTATTCAGTCCTGTTTATCTGGATTTTAATACAACAGCCCTTTCACCTCCATGGTCTGTTTTCCTGTGTGGTAACGTATTAGGTCAAACTAAGTAAAGTTAGCAAAATCAAGGTCTCAAGAGGATAAGATGTAAAATAATAAAAATCCATTCATTTGTTATTAAGTAGATACTTTTTTCCAGGAACTTTGCTAGTAGAACTCAGAACTTATAGAGAAGTGGGGGAGATTGGCATTGAATGGATGATCACCTAAATGATCATAAAATATCACATCATGACAACAAATTTGATCCAATATAAGGGACTGGGATGGCCTCTCTGAGGAAGTGGCATCTAAACCAAGACCTGGAGTTACTGAGGGAGTTCAGGATGGTGGTGGACTAGGTGGAAGTTATATTCATCTCCTCCCAGAGTAACAGCTAAAGTACAGAACAATCAACCTGAATAACCATCTGAAGACTAGCTGAATGGAAGTCTTAATAACTACAGATTTACAGAGGAACCAGGATAGAGACCAATAAGAAGGGCAGAGATGTAAACGGGGCTGGCCCTGCATCCTTGTGTGGCAGGAGAGAATTGAGAGGGATATCTTAGCTGAGGTGGTTCTCCCTGGAGAAGTGAGGAGCCTCAGCCCCAAGCCAGGCTACCTAGACCAGAGCACTGAGCCAGGAAGTAGAGCCCACACAATATCTGGCTGGGAAAATCAGCAGGGATTCCACCTGCCCTGGTGAGAAGGAGATGGCTCTCTTGAAGGGCCAGCACACAGAATCTCAGTCACAGCATTCACCCTGGGCTCTAGCAGAGGGACAGCAACTTGAAGTGGACCAGAGTCATAAAGGTAGAAATTGAGTGGCATTGCTGCAGCAAGAGGACTAGAGTTACAGCAGCAAGTGTCCATGTGCTGGGTACCTCTCCCATACCTTCTATGGACTTCATCTTCCCTGGGTCATTCATCCCCCTCCATACAACATCAGCCTAGGGAGTGGCAATAGCCCCTTCCTGCTGACTCCTAAAGGTCCCACCCTACAGAGATTGCTTCCAGTGGACAGATTTCTGGCAAACTCCAGCCGCCCTGAGGTGCAGCCCATATTAAAGAGCCCTAAGGGAGGTTCTGGCAGGCTCGAATAGTGCCAGAATCACAGGGGAAGGGACTGACTTGTGGAGTTGGAGGGGAGGGCCATTTTCTACCATAAACCTCAGTGTCTCTGTGTTTGTGGAGGTCTCCCTTCACATAGCCAAGTATTGGTCTGTTTTAGTCAGGTGAACTCTGCTGGTCTCATCCTAACAACTTTCTGAAACTCTGCCCCACCTAATAGGCCTGCAGATACCGGGCAGGTGATGACTGGCCTTAGTGTATCCTGGGACTTTTGCTGAATGGACTCAGACCCAGCATTGCCAGCAAGTTTGAATCTGTATCAACCTGGTGAACACCACTTGCCCCTACCTGGTGATTAACTGAGAACCTAACTCATGCAACCAGTCAACTACCAGAGGCTCTTCTAGTGACTGAGATTAACAGGTCAGTAGCAGGTGGAGGCAGATCCTGGGGAAGCTTGGGCCTTTTTCTAACCTTCCCTGTGGACTCAGAGCTGGTGAAAGTTGGCATTGGTATACAGCCTGGTCTCTCCCACATGCACTCAGGTGCAGCAGAAGCAACCACAAACTTCAGATTGCTTGGTAGCTCCAAACAGGTAGCCCAAGGCAAGTTAGAGGCAGATTCTGACATTGATCTGCCCCAGAGTTCCTCCCAAGAGGCCCCAGAACCAACACATCAAGTGGCACTCTTCAGACCACACCAGTGCATGACCCAGTTAGCTCCACAGTGGCACACCCAAAGGGAGATTGCAGCAGGCACTAGAGCCTGCTGAGGCCAATTTTGCTTTGTGGGGTCAGCCTTCACTCAGAAGCTCATACACTATAGTTGGGATTGACCCTCATAGTCAGCATGAGGGTCAACCCCAGAGATAGATAGGCCAAAAGCCACCAAGACCCAACTACAACAGAAGGGCTCACATAACCCACAAAAGGGACATTCTTCATGCACATAGCTCAGATGATCAGGGAGATTGCACCACTGAGCCTCATAGGACACCTACTACATAAGGCCACCATACAAAGACTGGGAGGCATAGAAGATGCATCTAATACACAAAAAACAAATACAGAGAGGCAGCCAAAATGAGGAGACAAAGAAACACACTGCAAAAGAAAGGACAGGAGAAATCCCAGGAAAAGAATGAAATGAAATGGAGGAAACCAAGCCACCAGACACAGAGTTCAAAACAATGATTGTAAGGATGGTCAAGGAATAGGGACAAAATGGATGAACTCAATGAGAACTTAAAGAGCTAGTCAGTTAAAAGGACATAGAAACAATAAAAAAGAGTCAGAAATGAAGGTTGCGATATCTATAATAAAAAATACACTAGATGGAATGAACAGATTGGATGAAGCAGAGGAATGAATCAGCAATTTGGAGGACAAAATAGCAGAAAACACACAAGCAGAGCAGCAAAAAGAAAAATTAATAAAAAAAAAAAACAGAGGAAAGTGTAAGGGACCTCTGGGACAGCATGATATGTAACAACATCTGCATTATAGAACTACCAGGAGAAGAGAGAGAGAAAGGAATTGAGAATCTATTTGAAGAAATAATGACTAAAAACTTCCCCTAACCTGGGGGAGGAAAAAGACATGACACACAGTCCAGGAAGGACAGAGATTCCCAAACAAGATAAACCCCAACAGACCCACACCAAGACACATCACAATTAAAATGGCAAAGGTTAAAGACAAAGACAGTCTTAAAAGCAGCAAGTGAAAGACAACTAGTTACCTACAAGGGTACTTCCCTAAGATGGTCTGCTAATTTCTCAATAGAAACATTTCTACATCTGTGAAATATGCAGCAGAGAGAAAGAAGGAGCTTATACCCTTTGCAATGGCATGGATGAAACTGGAGAGCATTATGCTAAGTGAAATAAGCCAGACGGTGAGGGACAAATACCATATGATCTCACCTTTAACTGAAACATAGTCAACAGAAGAAAAAAACAAACAAAATATAACCAGAGACATTGAAGTTAAGAACAATCTAACAATAGCCAGGGGGGAGTGGGGAGGGGACAGTGGGAAGAGGGGATTACAGGAACTACTATAAAGCACACATGGACAAAACCAAGGGGGAGGGTGGAGGTGGGGGAGGGAGGTGGGTTCAGCTGGGGTGGGGTGGAGGGATGGGGAGAAAAGGCATACAACTGTAATTGAATAACAATAAAAATTTTTTAAAAAAAGAAAATCCAAAAAAAATTATTGTTATTTAATTACAGTTGTGTGCCTTTTCTCCCCATCCCTCCACCCCACCCCAGCTGAACCCACCTCCCTCCCCCACCTCCACCCTCCCCCTTGATTTTGTCCATGTGTCCTTTATAGTAGTTCCTGTAATCCTCTCTCCTCACTGTCCCCTCCCCACTCCCCCCTGCCCATTGTTAGATTGTTCTTGACTTCAATGTCTCTGGTTATATTTTGTTTCCTTTTTTCTTGTTTATTATATTTGAGTTAAAGGTGAGATCATATGGTATTCTTTATATAATTGAGAAGAGCAGTTTTCACCCCTTAACCTTCTGTATTATTTCTTTACCCTGGCTTCCTAGGACTGACTTTTTTCCCTCTCACCCTCTTCCTTGTGTACCATTGGGCCCCTCCAGCTTCTCCACATTATGAGGTACAAGAGTGACTCAAAAATATAAGGGGGAGGTACACCCATGTTCATAGGAGCAACACTCACAGTAGTCAAAGGTGGAAGCATCTCAGTGTCCATTGATGTACAACTGGATAAACAAAAGGTGATATACATTATTTAGCCTTTAAAAGGAAGGAAACTCTGACAGATGCTATAACATAATGAACCTTGAAGGTATTATGCTAAATGAAAGTAGGCCTGTCACAGAAGGACAATTACTGTGTGGTTCCACTTAAAGAGGTCCCTGGAGCAGTCAAATTCATAGACGGAAAGTAGAATGGTGGTTGCCAGGGGCTAGGGGGTGGGGTGGGAATGGAGAGCTAGCCTCTAGTGGGCAGAGCTTCATTTTTCTAAGATGGAGAGTTCTGGCTATGGGTGGTGGTGATGCTTGTACAACAATATGAATGTACTTAATGCCAGTGAACTGTAGATTTAAAAATAATAAACTTTATGTTATGTGTACTTCACCACAATTTTTATGTTAAAAAAAAACAAAAAACAAAAAACATAGTAAAGGCATGGGCTACAGTAGATATGTCAAAACAGTACATACATGGAGCTTCTGTTGCAGGTGCTACTGGGAAACTTGGCTTACGTGCCTTCTCTCCACACAGATCAGTTGAGCACCATGCCCTGTGAGACTAAAGTTGCAGGTGGTAGGGTAGCCTTTGATGACTTTGGGCTTCAAGAAAAGGCATAAAACTGTAATTGAATAACAATAAATTTTTTTTAAAAAGAACATTCCTTGGTTGTTGCTTAATTTTCATAACTATGTGCCTTGACTATCTAGGGAACTATGAGTGCCTTAAAAGAAGAACTGTGGACTATACTCCTCTGGGGCTCCCATTCCTCCAGGCTGCACTATAAGAGAAGTTTGTTTATTTAAAAGAAGAGATAAACAAATCAGTGCTCACCTATAGAATGTCATGGGAAATCTGCAGATTTAAGGCTGAGGTAACAAGTACTTCATTCAGCTGAGTCAAGATAGCAGATCTCAAAGTGTGATCTGGGGTCCCCTGGGAGGCCCGCAATGTCAAAACAGTTTTCCTAATATTAACACATTACCTGTCTGACATCTGACGAATTCATCACTCTGATAGCTAATGGAATAAGTGCTGTATATTTGAGATCTCAGTTTTTACCCACATAAACAAAAGCTCTTTCAATTCCTCAATAATTTGTGAGTATGCAAAGGGTTGCTCGGACCAAAAGGTTTGAGAACCTCTGGACTAAGGCACATGGCTTAGATAAGACCAAAATGTGGTCAACCAGAAAGACCTGTAAGAAAGTGCTAGAAGCAGATAGTAATCATTTGTTCTCTTTTGCAGGAAAAACTGCATAGAAAATCTAATGGATGAAGATGAGAAAGACAAGGCAAAGAGGTAAGAGGAACCATTGTCTTGCCTCAACAGTGTTGGTGTGGCTGGCCAGTCTGAACCTGGCTTGTCTGCACTCAGCAGACTAGATGGAAGCACCAGCAAGAAGAGCGACAGGGACAGGCCTTCGGCACCCATTCTCCTTGAGACATTGCAATGCTTTGTTAAAAAATTCAGACATGCTCTCTCATTTTTGCTCCTTACCCTGAAATTACTCCTTGTCTGGGACTTGCCAAGTGGTTTACATTTATTTTTAATGTGTTCTTTTTTTTAAAATTTTTATTGTTATTCAATTACAGTTGTATGCCTTTTCTCCCCATCCCTCCACCCCACCCCAGCTGAACCCACCTCCCTCCCCCACCTCCACCCTCCCCCTTGGTTTTGTCCATGTGTCCTTTATAGTAGTTCCTGTAATCCCCTCTTCCCACTGTCCCCATCCCCACCTCCCGCCCTGGTTATTGTTAGATTGTTCTTAACTTCAATGTCTCTGGTTATATTTTGTTTGCTTTTTTCTTCTATTGATTATGTTCCAGTTACAGGTGAGATCATATGGTATTTGTCCCTCACCGCCTGGCTTATTTCACTTAGCATAATGCTCTCCAGTTTCATCCATGCTGTTGCAAAGGGTATAAGCTCCTTCTTTCTCTCTGCTGCGTAGAATTCCATTGTGTAAATATACCATAGTTTTTGGATCCACTCATTTGCTGATGGGCACTTCGGTTGCTTCCAGTACTTGGCTATTGTAAATTGACACTTCTCCAAGGAAGACATACAGAGGGCCCAGAAACATATGAAAAGATGCTCAGCATCACTAGCCATCAGAGAGATGCAAATTAAAACCACAATGAGGTATCATCTCACACCAGTCAGAGTGGCCAACATAAACAAATCCACAAAGAAATGTTGGAGAGGATGCGGAGAAAAGGGAACCCTAGTGCACTGCTGGTGTGAATGCAGACTGGCGAGGCCACTGTGGAAAACAGTATGGAATTTCCTCAGAAAACTAAAAATGGAACTGCCCTTTGACCCAGCAATTCCGCTGCTGGGATTATACCCTAAGAACCCTGAAACACCAATCCAAAAGAACCTGTGCACCCCAATGTTCATAGCAGCACAATTTAATGTGTTCTTGTACAAACCCATTATATATAATGTGGTCTTGTTGACTTGGGTCTAATTTGAAAGGCCTCTGGTTACTGCTTTTCCAAGACAGACACTGCCTGGCAAGGCAGCCAGATTGGAGGCAGGCAAGCCTGGGTTCAAATCATGACCCTGGTGTCAGGAATCAGTCTGGCTTTGAGCAATAACAATAATAATTCCCACACACTGAACATGCAGTAATCACCATCACTGTGTTAAACATGCCCAGATACATTATGTCAGTTTCCTCATCTGTAAATGGGGATATAGCAACCTTGTGCTGTTGTTGGGTTAACCAGAAATACTAGCTTGGTAGCTGATATATCAGAGCTGTTCTAACCCTGTCCATACTTATTGCTTCACTAGACATTTATTGAATAACCACTGTATATGAGGTGGAGCCACAAAGTTGATATTTTGAATGTAAAGTGTCCAGGTAACATCCAATTTAATGTTACCAATTTCACATGATTCACCTGAGTTGGCAGTTACTGTGCTAGGCTCTGAGGAATAAAGATGAGTCAGAGGCCTCCTGCCCATGAGGAGGGCACAGGTGAATGGAGGCAATTGGTAGGTAATGCAAATCATTTGGCTTCAGGGTGACAGACCTAGAATAGAGTGTTGTGGCAGCCCCCAAGGACTAGCCTTGTTCCTTCAATCTCATTCCTTTCTGCTCCTGCTACTGTATGTGTAGAGGGCCTTCTGTCCTGTGGCAGTCTCGCGTGTACCTACATACCTGAAGGGTTTGCCCCTTCCCTTCACATAACCCACAGCCTCAATCTCACCGAATCCTACACTTGCAGATGGTGGGCGGGCCCTCAAGGGGGCCCACCCAGTTCTTTGGCACCAGGGGTATCTGTCCTTCCCCATAACCTGGGATGTGGGGATAAGAACAAAACATCCAGCCATATTAGACCTGCTAGACTTGAGTCTTGGGAGTCTGTATTGATTATTAATTTCCCAAGTATTTTCATTATACAAAATAATACAGCAGGGAAAATGGCCAGAAGTGTAGATGAAATGGAGTTGTAGAAGCTGGGAGGTCAGCGCTGATAAATCATCACACTCCTATCACTCCTTATGCATTTTTTGAAATTTTTCTATAACAAAAAATTTTTTCAATATATTTTTTAATTATTTTTTTATTTTTAATTTTTATTGATATTCAATTACACTTGTCTGCATTTTCTCCCCAACCCTTGACCCCACTCCAGCAAATCCCACCTCCCACCCCAACTCTACCCTCCCCCTTGAATTTGTCCATGGGTCCTTTATAGTAGCTCCTCTAAACCCCTCTCCCCATGGTCCCCTCCCCACTCCCCTCTGGCTATTGTTACATTGTTCTTAACTTCAATGTCTCTGGTTATATTTTGTTTGCTTTTTTCTTTTGTTGATTATCTTCCAGTTAAAGGTGAGATCATATGGTATTTGTCCCTCACCTCCTTATCCCTGGCTTATTTCACTTAGCATAATGCTCTCCAGTTCCATCCATGCTCTTGCAAAGGGTATAAGCTCCTTCTTTCTCTCTGCTGCATAGAATTCCACTGTGTAAATGTACCATGGTTTTTGGATCCACTCATTTGCTGATGGGCACTTAGGTTGATTCCAGTACTTGGCTATTGTCAATTATGCTGCTATGAACATTGGGGTCATAGGTTCTTTTGGATTGGTGTTTCAGGGGTCTTAGGGTGTAATCCCAGCAGCAGAATTGCTGGGTCAAAGGGCAGTTCATTTCTTAGTTTTCTGAGGAAATTCCACACTGTTTTCCACAGTGGCCTCTACAGTCTGCATTCCCACCAAAAATGTACTATGGTTCCCTTTTCTCCACAACCTCTCCAACATTTGTTTGTGGATTTGTTTATGTTGGCCACTCTGACTGGTGTGAGATGGTACCTCCTTGTGGTTTTAATTTGCATCTCTCTGATGGCTAGTGATGCTGAGCATCTTTTCATACGCCTCTGAGCCCTCTGTATGTCTTCCTTAGAGAAGTGTCTGTTCAAGTCCTTTGCCCATTTTTTACTTCGGTTGTTTGTCTACCTGGAGTGCAGTCGTGTGAGTTCTTTATATATTTTGGAGATCAGGCTCTTGTCGGAGGTATCATTGGCAAATATGTTTTCCGTAACTGTTGGTTGTCTTTTCATTTTAATGCTGTTTTCTTTAGCCATGCAGAAGCTTTTTATTTTGATGAGGTCCCATTTGTTTATTCTTTCCTTTAAGTCCCTTGCTTTAGGGGATGTGTCTGTGAGGACGTTGCTGCGTGGAATGTCTGAGATTTCCCTGCCAATGCTTTCCTCTAGGACTTTTATGGTGTTACGACTTATATTTAAGTCTTTTACCCACCTCGAATTTATTTTTCTGTATGGTGTAAGTTGGTGATCGAGTTTCATGTTTTTGCACGTAGCTGTCCAGATCTCCCAACACCATTTGTTGAAGAGGCTATTTTTGCTCCATTTTATGCTCCTGCCTCCTTTGTCAAATATTAATTGACCGTAAAGACTTGGGTTTATTCCTGGGCTCTCTGCTCTGCTCCATTGGTCTATGTGCCTGTTTTTATGCCAGTACCAGGCTGTTTTGATTACAGTGGCCTTGTAATACAGTTTGATATCAGGTATTGTGATCCCTCCTGCTTTCTTCTTCTTTCTCAAAACTGCTGCAGCTATTTGGGGTCGTTTATGGTTCCATATGAATTTCTGAAATGTTTGTTCTATATCTGTGAAATATGCCATGGGTACTCTAATAGGGATTGCATTGAATCTATAAATTGCTTTGGGTAATATGGCCATTTTGATGACGTCAATTCTTCCAATCCATGAGCATGGTACATGCTTCCATTTGTTTGTGTCTTCCTTCTTTTCTTTATTCAGTGTTGTGTAGTTTTCTGAGTACAGGTCTTTTACCTCCTTGGTTAGGTTTATTCCTAGGTACTTTATTTTTCTTGTTGCTATATCAAATGGGATTTTTTTCCCTGATTTCTGTTTCTGATGTTTCATTGTTGGTATACAGGAATGCCTTTGACTTCTGAGTATTGACTTTGGATCCAGCTGTTTTGGCAAATTCACTTATTAGGTCGAGTCGTTTTTTGGTGGAGTCTATAGGATTTTTTATGTGCACTATCATATCATCTGCAAACAACGACAGTATCTTTTCCTCCTTTCCCATTTGGATGCCTTTTATTTCTTTTGCTTGTCTGATTGTTGTGGCTAGGACTTCCAATACTATGTTGAATAGAAGTGGTGAGAGAGGGCATCCTTGTCTTGTTCCTGATCTCAGTGGGAAAGCTCTAAGGTTCTGTCCATTGAGAATGATGTTGGCTGCAGGTCTCTCATATATGACCTTTATTATGTTGAGGTATGCTCCCTCTATTCCCACTTTGCTGAGTGTTTTTCTCAGAAATGGGTGCTGTATCTTATCAAATGCTTTTTCTACATCTGTTGATATGATCATGTAATTTCTTTCTTTGCTGTTATTTATGTGATATATTGTGTTTATTGATTTGGGAATATTGTACCATCCTTGCATCCCTGGGATGAATCCCACTTGGTCATGGTGGATGATCTTCTCAATGTATTGCTGGATGTGGTTTGCCAATATTTTGTTGAGAATTTTAGCATCTATTTTCATCAGCGATATTACCTTGAAGTTTTCTTTCTTCATTGTGTCTTTATCTGGTTTGGGGATTACGATGATGTTGGCTTCATGAAAAGAGTTTAGGAGTCTTCCATCATTTTGGATTTTTTCGAATAGTCTGTGAAGGATAGGAGTTAGCTCTTCCTTAAAGGCTTTGTAGAATTCTCCTGTAAAACCATCTGGTCCAGGGCTCTTGTGTGTTGGGAGTTTTTGATGACTGCTTCAATTTCATCTGCTGTTATTGGTCTGTTCAGGTTTTCTGCTTCTTCATTCAGTTTCCGGAAGAATATATTTTTCTAGAAATGTGTCCATTTCACTTAGGTTTTCAAATTTCTTGGCATACAGTTCTTCATAGTAATTTCTTACAATCCTTTGTATTTCTGTGGTATCAGTTGTAACCTCTCCTCTTTCATTTGTAATTGTGTTTATTTGGATCCTCTCTCTTTTTCTTGATGAGACGACTTAAGGGATTGTCCATTTTGTTTATCTTTTCAAAGAACCAGCTCCTGGATTCATTGATCCTTACAATTGTGCTTTTAGTCTCTTTGTCATTTAACTCTGCTCTGATCATGGTTATTTCCTTCCTTCTACTTGCTCTGCGCTGTCTTTGTTGTTGTTCCTCGAGTTCTTGTAGGCGTAGGGTTACGTTGTTTGTTTGAAATGTTTCTATCTTTTTAAGGTAGGCCTGTATTGCTATGAACTTCCCTCTCAGGACTGCCTTTGCTGTATCCCATAGGTTTTGGGTTGTTGTGAGTTTATTTTCATTTTTTTCCAGAAAGTTTTTGATTTCTTCCCTAATCTCACTTTCAACTAATTTATTGTTTAATAGCATGCTATTCAGTGTGACTGATTTTGAGTGTTTTGGGTTTGTTCCTTTGGGGTTGGTTTCTAGTTTCAGCTCCTTGTGGTCAGAGAAAATTCTTGATATGATTACAATTTTCTTGAATTTGTTGAGGCTTGTTTTGTGTCCTATCATGTGGTCTATCTTTGAAAATGTTCCATGAGCATTTAAAAATAATGTGTATTTTGCTTCTTCAGGATTAAAATCTCTACATATATCAGTTAATTCCATTTCATCTAGGGTATTGTTAAGTAATACAATATCTTTGTTGATATTTTGTTTGGAAGATCTGTCCATTTTTGACAGTGGGGTGTTAAAGTCTCCTACTATAATTGTGTTGCTGTCAATATCTTTCTTGAAGTCCTCCAAGATTTTCTTAATGTATTTGGGTGCTCCTATGTTGGGTGCATATATATTTACAATGTTTATGTCTTCTTGGTGGATTCTTCCTTTGAGTATTATGAAGCGACCTTCTGGGTCTCTCTTTATGGCCCTTCTTTGGAAGTCTATTTTGTCTGATATGAGTATTGCTACACCTGGGTTTGTTTTTTTTTTTTTTCCCTGTCCATTTGCTTGGAATATTTGTTTCCAGCCCTTCACTTTCAGTCTGTGTAGGTCTTTTGTCCTGACGTGGGTCTCTTGTAGGCAGCATGTGTGTGGGTCATGCTTTCTTATCCATTCAGCTATTCTTTGTCTTTTGATTGGAGCATTTAATCCATTTACATTTAAGGTTATTGTTGATAGGTAATTATTCAGTAGTATTTTTTTCATACCTGTAGTCCTATCTTTTCCTTAAAGCGGTCCATTTAGCATCTCTTGCAGACCTGGTTTGGTGGAAGTGTATTCTTTTAGAATTCTTTTGTCTGGGAAACTCTTTATTTGGCCTTCTGTCTGATGGAGACCCATGCTGGGTAAAGTAGTCTTGGTTGCAGGCCTCTGGTTCTCATTACTTGGAATATTTTTTGCCGTTCTCTTCTGGCTTGGAGTGTTTCCATTTCGAAGTCAGTTGCTAGCTTTATCGGGGCTCTCTTTTATGGTACTTCCTGTTTCTCCCTTGCTGCCTTTAAGACCCTCTCTTTGTCTTGGAATTTTCCCATTTTAATTATGATGTGTCTTGCAGTGGTCCTTTTTGGGTTCTTCTTGCTTGGTACTCTCTGTGTTTCCTGGATTTGTGTGACTTTTTCTCTCATCAAATTAGGGAAATTTTCCATCACTACTTTTTCAAACAGGTTTTCTATCCCTTTCTCCTCTTCTTCTCCTTCTGGTATCCCTATTATACGGATATTATTACATTACATGTTGTCCTGCATTTCCCTTATTACCTCTTCATGCTTTCTGAGCCTGTTTTCCTTTTCTTGCTCATTCTGGGTGTTTTTTTCTACTTTGTCCTCTTGCTCGCTGAGCTGATCCTCTGCTTCATCAAGTGTGTTTTTTATTCCTTTTACTGTGTTCTTCAGTTCAGAAATTGTATTCTTCATTTCCTCTTGACCCATGTTGATAGTTTCTATTTCCTTTTTCATGTTGATGTAGTTTGCAGTGAGTTCTTTGTAGTTTCCCTGTACTTTCTGGTAGCTCTCTGTGAGCTCAGTGAGCTTCCTGATAACCATTGCTTTGAACTCAGTATCTGATATTGACTTGTCTTTTTTTCATTTAGCATTCTTTCTGAGGCTTCCTCCTTTCCTTTCACTTGGGGATTGTTTCTTTGTCTTCCCATTGTTTGTTAGACTCTTCTTGTTAGCCCCTGTTTCTTGAATTGATCTGTTCTGACTCCCTAGGTTTATGGTATGTACTTCTATGGCAGAATGCTAGTGGCATTCAGTCGTGCCGTCTCCTTAATCTCCTGAGCTCACTGGTCTTGAGCTGATGTTTATTGGTCTAACTGGGTCTAACTCTGGTGTTTTCAGAGCTCTAGGTTTTATTGTCTCACCTGTGGGAATAGGAGAAAGAAGAAAAAATAGAAAAGGAGAAGGGAAGGAAGGAAAAAGGAGTAGAAAAGGAAAGGATGGAAGGATGGGAGGAAGGAGCAATAAAAAACGATCAGAGGAAAGATAAGAAGAAGGAATTTTAATGAAAATTAAAATAAAGAAAATAAAGGAAGGCAGGAAGAAGGAATAAAAAAGTAAAGGAAGGAAGGAAGAAGGAATAAAAAAAGAAACAAGGTCAGAAAGGAATAGGAATTTAGGGGGAAAGAAAAAAAAAATGTGTTCTGCTGGTTTCCAACCGGTCAGGTCATTTCTGCTGGTCTTCCTGTCTGTGAAATGGGTGTGGGTGGGTGGAGGGATTGGTTTCATTTTTCTCCCTTCCTGAGCCACACTCTTCGCTGTTGTACAGCCTCCAGTCCAGTTCCTCAGGGTCCTTCTGCTCCCCACTAGGCCTTTAGTTCACCAGTTGTGCTGTCCTTGAGGTGCACCAATTAGGGGCAACTCATACTCCACCTTCTTGCTCTTTGCTGTCCTAGATGCTAGGTGCTATCGGTGCTCCTTTGGGGTATTTTAGCCCCCTACTGGGTCAAGTCTTTCCGGGCAGTGCAGTCTCCCCTAGCCCTGCAGCTCCCCTCTGCTGGTAGTTCTGCCTTCTTCCCAGAGAGCCAGTAGGCCCTGCAGAACTCTGTGCGCAGAGGCTGGGTGGGAGACATTCAGTCCTGGTGCTTCATGTGTGGTCGCACAGGGGCAGCCAAGCTGTTGATTGGGTTGGGCACCGATCCCAGGCTTTGCAGACAGGCCGCTGATCAGGGTGCATACCCACCCAAGGTTTCAGGTGTGGGCACCCAGTCCACTGGTCTGGATGCATGCCAACCTGGCTCAGGTGTGTGCTGGCGCTGCTTATCAGGCACTCACAGTCCAGGGGCTGAGGGGATAGGGATGCAAGAGTCCACAGCTGCTGCGAGAGTTCTCTAAACAGCCGCTGAGTGCCTCTATTTCCTCTTTTTGTTTTTGAGAAATTCCTCGTATTCAAGCCCCCCTGGTCGAAACAAGCACCTGGTCTCTCACACAGCCCAGCCTCTCTCTTTCCCAAGAATCCTGCAGCAGACCCTGCACCCCGGGAGGGGGCTTCAGCTGCCCTGGTCCCTGTGCTGGTCCCAGTGACCTTATTGTCCTTAAGCACTCTTATTACCGTCTGATCTTTCAATGTCCTCTATTTTGGTCTCCTATCTTCATATATGCTGGAATACCATTGTCTGTTCACTCTGTTCCTCAGACCAGCTAGGCGTCTCACTGGTGCTGAGGGGAAGTGGACTCTGCTCCCACCTATCTCGCTGCCATCTTAATTCTTCCTAAAGTAATTCTTTATTATTATTTTTTAATTATTTTTCCTTTATTCTAAGACCTTCTTCCTCTCGTTCCTACTTTCTTGTTCTACTTCTTTCTCTCCCTTTATATCTCTTCTTCCTTCTGTCTTTTGTTTTAACCCCCACGACTGAGACAATAAAACCTGGAACTGTGAAAAGACCAAAGTTGGATCCAAAGAGGGGGCATCCCAACAGCTGAGACAGTGAAACAAATTTCACTTTGCTATTCCAGAGAACTTGCAAGTTATTGTATATTTGTATTATATTTTTCATTATTCTTACATCACTCATTTTTTTAGTATTTTTGTATTTCTCTTCTTTCTGTTTAGTCTTCTTCGCTTCACTGGTTAATTTGCATTGTTTGACTGGTTTCCCCTTGTTCTCTCTTTCATAGGGTATTGTTAATGAACTGTCTTTCACTTCACTTGTGTTCCATTAGAACACTACTTTAGGACCTATACTCCCTATTCTAGTTATGCATATCACATAGATTCTACATATGACTGTTGCTCCATTACTATTGTAAATAATAGCTGTTCCATACATTTGTAAATACTACACAGAACCCCTCCCAGATCTCAGACCACTTCACTGTTTCCTGAACTTTATTACTGGTGTGGATAACTCTATTCTCTCACATATTACACCTATTTTCTACCCTTTACTCTCACTTTACCTAATAATCTGACCTCCCACAAGCTCACACCTTTCTAGATCCAAATCAAACTCCTCCCCCCCCATATACAACAAGAGTCTTATCTTGTCTCCACCCTTTCTAAAAACTGGCTAGACGGATGAATTATCACAGTTAACACTATACATATCCAAAGGATCTCCTATCTCTTCTCTAAGGGCTGTTACTTTAAATATCATAAAATACACTCCTGCTTTCTTAGACTATTTCGCCTTCCACCTACAACCAATGACAAAAAAGAGTAGGTAGAAGCCGTGAACACCTGGATACCTCCTGGAAGAGGAAACCCACCAACAAAGGTAACACCAACAACTAAGAACAGGAGAAGGTGAAGGACAGAGTGAAAGTCACACTAACTCAACCCAGGACCTATCTGGAAATGAACTAAATAGTGAAGAAATTACTCAGAACAAACAACTGAACAAGAACAAGAGAAAATCCTCAAAACATTGTACACACGGAAGAACCAGCTCCGACACACCTGCCCACACGTGCACAACAGAAAACAAGAGGTGGGGGACAGACTGACCCTCAGATAAACAGCTAGTGGGAATGACCAACCAAAGAAAGACCCAACAACAACGAAAAACAAAAGATAGAACCAACACAAACTGTAGCCCAAGACCAGTAAGATTGGGAGATCAAGGAGACTGTACCACGGAATCTCACAGGTATTCTACCACAGAATACACAGAAGTTTACACCATAAACGCAGGGGGTCACAACAGAGCAACATAAGAAGCAAAGGCTAACAGAACGAGTCTCAGAAACAACGGGAAGACAAAGAAACAATCCCCAAATGAAAGGAAAGGTGGAAGTTTCAGAAACAATGCTAAATGAAAGAGAGACAAGTCAACTATCAGATAATGAGTTCAAAGAATTGGTTATAAGGAAACGTAATCAGCTCACAAAGAACTACCAAAAACTGCAGGGAAACTATAATGAACTCGCTGCAAACTATATCAACATGAAAAAGGAAATAGAAACTATCAACAAGGGCCAAGAGAGAATGAAGAATACAATTTCTAAACTGAAGAACACAGTAGAAGGAATGAAAAGCAGACTTGATGAAGCAGGGGATCGGATCAGCGAGCTGGAGGACAAAGTAGAAAAAAACACCCAAAATGAGCAAGAAAAGGAAAACAGGCTCAGGAAGAATGAAGAGGGGTTAAGGGAAATGCAGGACAACATGAAACGTAATAATATCCACATAATAGGGATACCAGAAGGAGAAGAGGAAGAAAGAGCAAGGGATAGAAAACCTGCTTGAAAAAGTAGTGATGGAAAATTTCCCTAATTTGATGAGAGAAAAAGTCACACAAATCCAGGAATCACCGAGAGTCCCAAACAAGAGGAACCCAAAGAGACCCACTTCAAGACACATCATAATTAAAATGGCAAAATTCCAAGACAAAGAGAGGATCTTAAAGGCAACAAGGGAGAAAGAGGAAGTACTATACAAGGGAGCCCGGATAAGACTAGCAGCTGACTTCTCAATGGAAACGCTCCAAGCCAGAAGAGAACAGCAAAAAATATTCCAAGTAATGAGAACCAGAGGCCTGCAACCAAGACTCCTTTTCCCAGCAAAGCTCACAATCAAGACAGAAGGCCAAAAAAGGAGTTTCCCAGACAAAGAAATCTAAAAGAATATACCTCCACCAAATCAGCTCTGCAAGAGATGCTAAATGGACCGCTTTAAGGAAAGGAAGGAAAAGAGAGAGAGGGGAACACAAGTACAACAAAGCGGTAATGAATAAGTACCTATCAACAATAACCTTAAATGTAAATGGATTAAATACTCCAATCGAAAGACAAAGAATAGCTGAATGGATAAGAAAGCATGACCCACACCTATGCTGCCCACAAGAGACCCACGTCAGGACAAAAGACCTACACAGACTGAAAGTGAAGGGCTGGAAACAAATATTCCAAGCAAATGGACAGGGGAAAAAAAAAACCCAGGTGTAGCAATACTCATATCAGACAAAATAGACTTCAAAAGAAGGGCCATAAAGAGAGACCCAGAAGGTCACTTCATAATACTCAAAGGAAGAATCCACCAAGAAGACATAAACATTGAAAATATATATGCACCTAACATAGGAGCACCCATATAAATACAAACAGAAAATCTTGGAGGACTTCAAGAAAGATATTGACAGCAACACAATTATACTCGGGGATTTCCACTCCCCACTGTCAAAGATGGACAACAAAGATCTTCCAAACAAAATATCAACAAGGATATTGTGTTACTTAACAATACCCTAGATGAAATGGACTTAACTGATATATGTAGACATTTTCATCCCAAAGAAGCAAAATACACATTCTTTTTAAATGCACATGGAACATTTTCAAAAATAGACAACATGATAGGACACAAAACAAGCCTCAACAAATTCAAGAAAATTGAAATCATATCAGGCATTTTCTCTGACCACGAGAGACTGAAACTAGAAACCAACCTCAAGAAAAAAAAACCCAAACACTCAAATACATGGAGACTGAATAGCATGCTATTAAACAATAAATGGGTCAAGAATGAGATTAGGGAAGAAATCAAAAAGTTTCTGGAAACAAACGAAAATGAACTCACAATAACCCAAAACTTATGAGACACAGCAAAGGCAGTCCTGAGAGGGAAGTTCATAGCAATACAGGCCTACCTTAAAAAGATAGAAACAATTCAAACAAACAACCTAACCCTACACCTACAAGAACTCGAGGAACAACAACAGAGACAACCCAGAGCAACTACAAGGAAGGAAATAGCCAAGTTCAGAACAGAATTAAAGGACATAGTGTAAAAGCACAATTCTAAGGATCAATGAATCCAGGAGCTGGTTCTTTGAAACGATAAACAAAATTGACAAGCCCTTACGGCAGGCTCATCAAGAAAAAGAGAGGGAACCCAAATAAACACCATCAGAAATGAAAGACAAGAGACCACAAATGATACCACCAAAGAATTGTAAGAAATTACTACAAAGAACTATATCCCGAGAAATGTGAAAACCTAGATGAAATGGGCAAATTTCTAGAAAAATATAACCTTCCAAAATTCAATGAAGAAGAAGCAGAAAGCCTGAACAGACCAATAACACCTGATGAAATTGAAACAGTAATCAAAAAGCTTCCAACACAAAAAAGCCCTGGACCAGATAGTTTCACAGGAGAATTCTACAGAGCATTTAGGGGAGAGCTAATCACCACCCTCCAAATATTATTTCAAAAAATTCAAGAAGATGGAAGACTCCCAACTCGTTTTATGAAGCCAACTTCATCCTAATCCCCAAACCAGACAAAGACACAATGAAGAAAGAACACTTCAGGGCAATATCGCTGATGAACATAGATGCTAAATCCTCAACAAAATATTGACAATCCACATCCAGCAATACCTTAAAGAGGTCATACACCATGATCAAGTGGGATTCATCCCAGGGATGCAAGGATGGTACAATATTCCCAAATCAATAAACACAATATATCACATAAATAACAGCAAAGAAAGACAAATATCACATGATCATATCAATAGATGCAGAAAAAGCATTTGATAAGATACATCACCCATTTCTGAGAAAAACACTCAGCAAAGTGGGAATAGAGGGAGCATACCTCAACATAATAAAGGTCATATATGAGAGACCTGCAGCCAACATCATACTCAATGGACAGAACCTTAGAGCTTTCCCACTGAGATCAGGAACAAGACAAGGATGCCCTCTCTCACCACTTCTATTCAACATAGTATTGGAAGTCCTAGCCACAACAATCAGACAAGCAAAAGAAATAAAAGGCATCCAAATGGGAAAGGAGGAAAAGATACTGTCGTTGTTTGCAGATGATATGATAGTGCACATAAAAAATCCTATAGACTCCACCAAAAAACGACTCGACCTAATAAGTGAATTTGCCAAAACAGCTGGATCCAAAGTCAATACTCAGAAGTCAAAGGCATTCCTGTATACCAACAATGAAACATCAGAAACAGAAATCAGGGAAAAAAATCCCATTTGATATAGCAACAAGAAAAATAAAGTACCTAGGAATAAACCTAACCAAGGAGGTAAAAGACCTGTACTCAGAAAACTACACAACACTGAATAAAGAAAAGAAGGAAGACACAAACAAATGGAAGCATGTACCATGCTCATGGATTGGAAGAATTGACGTCATCAAAATGGCCATATTACCCAAAGCAATTTATAGATTCAATGCAATCCCTATTAGAGTACCCATGGCATATTTCACAGATATAGAACAAACATTTCAGAAATTCATATGGAACCATAAACGACCCCAAATAGCTGCAGCAGTTTTGAGAAAGAAGAAGAAAGCAGGAGGGATCACAATACCTGATATCAAACTGTATTACAAGGCCACTGTAATCAAAACAGCCTGGTACTGGCATAAAAACAGGCACATAGACCAATGGAGCAGAGCAGAGAGCCCAGGAATAAACCCAAGTCTTTACGGTCAATTAATATTTGACAAAGGAGGCAGGAGCATAAAATGGAGCAAAAATAGCCTCTTCAACAAATGGTGTTGGGAGATCTGGACAGCTACGTGCAAAAACATGAAACTCGATCACCAACTTACACCATACAGAAAAATAAATTCGAGGTGGGTAAAAGACTTAAATATAAGTCGTAACACCATAAAAGTCCTAGAGGAAAGCATTGGCAGGGAAATCTCAGACATTCCACGCAGCAACGTCCTCACAGACACATCCCCTAAAGCAAGGGACTTAAAGGAAAGAATAAACAAATGGGACCTCATCAAAATAAAAAGCTTCTGCATGGCTAAAGAAAACAAAGAATTGTAAGCCTTTAAAGCATTGAAATGAAAGGACAACCAACAGTATGGGAAAACATATTTGCCAATGATACCTCAGACAAGGGCCTGATCTCCAAAATATATAAAGAACTCACACAACTCACACAACCCAATTAAAAAATGGGCAAAGGACTTGAACAGACACTTCCCCAAGGAAGACATACAGAGGGCCCAGAAACATATGAAAAGATGCTCAGCATCACTAGCCATCAGAGAGATGCAAATTAAAACCACAAGGAGGTACCATCTCACACCAGTCAGAGTGGCCAACATAAACAAATCCACAAACAAATGTTGGAGAGGTTGTGGAGAAAAGGGAACCATAGTACATTGTTGGTGGGAATGTAGATTGGTGAGGCCACTGTGGAAAACAATATGGAATTTCCTCAGAAAACTAAAAATGGAACTGCCCTTTGACCCAGCAATTCCGCTGCTGGGATTATACCCTAAGAAACCTGAAACACCAATCCAAAGGAACCTATGCACCCCAAGTTCACAGCAGCACAATTGACAATAGCCAAGTACTGGAAGCAACCTAAGTGCCCATCAGCAAATGAGTGGATCCAAAAACCATGGTACATTTACACAATGGAACTCTACACAGCTGAGAGAAAGAAGGAGCTTATACCCTTTGCAAGAGCATGGATGGAATTGGAGAGCATTATGCTATATGAAATAAGCCAAGCAGTGAGGGACAAATACCATATGATCTCACCTTTAACTGGAACATAGTCAACAGAAGAAAAAAACGAAACAAAATATAACCAGAGACATTGAAGTTAAGGACAATCTAACTATAGCCAGGGTGGAAGTGGGGCCGGTCGGTGGGATTGGCTGGGATGGGGTGGAGGGAGAGGGAGAAAAGGCATACAACTGTAATTGAATAACAATAAAAATGAAAAAAAAAAAACCATGCCTGCTAGCTAGAAACTCCCCAAGCCAGTTTTGCTGGTCTTTTTGGCTGCAGCCAACTCGGGGGCCTAGCCCAGCTCTTCTCCATTCTCCACCAGTATTTGCACAGCCTCTGGCCCAGCTCTCCAGTGGCCCCAGGACCCACAGGTTCAGGCACTCACCCTCCTCTAGTCTATGGGTGTGCTCGCGGGGCCTTCCATGATTCTCACTCTCCTTGGTGCCTGTGGTCTCAGGTCCCTCTGAGTTGCACCTTCCCCATGCTTCGGAAGTGGGCTGATGCCTGCCATGCCCCTATGGGACCGCCAGACACTGGATGGAGAGGTGACTGGAGCTTCTACGTCTGTTTTCAGTGTCCTCTATACTTTTTGGTCTCTTATCTTCATAAATGCTGGGGTACTGTTGGCTGTTCACTTTGTTCCCCAGTATATCGTCTAGGTGTTTCACCCATGTGCAGGGAGAAGTGGACCCTGCTCCCACCAATCTCACCGCCATCTTAAGTCTCTGACCTGTTATAAAAATTTAAACAAACAACTAATCAAATGAATGTTCCCAGCTGGTTCTGAAGTAACAGGCCTTTGACTTGGCCTTGGAGAGCATGATTCCTGCTCAGTGCTTTAGAAACCTCAGACCACAACCGAGGAGGTTGCAAAATCTGCATGGTCCCAAGCAATACACGAATGAACAGACTAGACCAGACCAGACAAGAACAGAACCGTCCTGATCTCTCTCATGTGCAGGTGTCACCCACTTCTTTCCCCTGGGGTACTTCACCTTTTAGTTCTTCCCAAGGAGCTATAGCCAGAGGGCTAGAGGAAGAGACCTGAGCCATACTCCCCACCTGCCCTGTCCTAGATGATAAATTCTAGCAAACCCCTTTTTCTTTCTAAGCCTGTACTTTCTTAACTGAAACACCAGGGTAATCATTCTGTCCTGCCTTCCTCTTGTATTATTTTGGGAATCAACAACAAAATATACCAAGAGGCTCTATTTTGGAAGTATTAATTGCTACATATGTGTGGAAATGAAGGACATTTTACAATAACACACTTACAAGGTATTCTCATTAGCAATAATGGAAAGATCAGCATTTGGTGGTCTGCATTCATTGAGTGCTTCCTGGGTGCCTAACCCATTAGGGCATAGAGTAATGGGCTAAGTACTTTTATTTTCATGATCTCATAATCTCTTCAACATGTCTTTGAAGTGTGTATCATTGTTATTCTCATTTTATAGATGAGGAAACTAAGCCTCAACAAGCTTGAGTAAATCCTCAAACATCCTAAAACTCTAAGTGGCACAAGGGGAAGTTACACACAGGCTTCCTAAACCTTAGAATCTATTCTTCTTTCCCCGACCACAAGCAAATCTGCTCACCTCAGAATTGGTTCAGTCTATCTGACATGCCGAAACTGAATGTTGTGGCCTGAGGTGACTTTGGAGTTCACAGGAGTTTTGCTTTTGACATCATCTTTATTTTTTTAATTATATTTTATTGATTATGCTATTACACCTGTTCCAATTTTTTCCCCTTTGCTCCACTCAGCTCGGTATGCCCCTTCCCTCCAGCAATACTCCCCTCCTTGGTTCATTTCCATGGGTCATGCCTGTAAGTTCTTTGGCTACTCCATTTCTTATACTATTCTTAATATCCCCTTGTCTATTACGTACCTAGCAAGTATGGTTCTTAATCCCTGTACCTTTTCCCCCATTCTCCCCTCCCCCTCCCTAATGATAACCCTCCATGTGACCTCAATTTCTATGATTCTGTTCCTATTTTAGGTGTTTGCCTAGTTTGTTTTTGTTTTTTTAGATTCAGTTGTTGAGTTTTGAGTTTGTTGTCATTTTACTGTTCATAGCTTTGATCTTCTTTTTCTTAAATAAGTCCCTTTAACACTTTATATAATAAAGGTTGTTAGGGAGCTTTGTCCAGCAGAGCATTCCTGGTCATCGCAGATGAGAATAAGTCTACAAAGACATGATCTGCTTGGGGAGGAAAGGTGGCCAATCTCTCAAAGAAGAAGGGCCTTGAGCCTGTTCCTCCATGAGCTTTTATTGGGTTCAGTTTGCACATGAACACAGGTAAAGCCCATCAGTCATTGTCAGGCAGTAATGATCAAACAATAAATAATATTCAAAGAACTATCAGGGCCTATTTTGAGTCAGGGTCAGATAGATAAAGGGCCAGAATGTTTGGGAAATAAACTCATTTTATGCTTGGGCCCTAATCAGAAAATGGAGGGCATTCTTAGCAAATCAGGTTTCAGGGTTTTATGTATTCTTTCTTAGGCCTGACCACCTTGGGGAATCCGCCCTTTCCAGCACAGGGCTGCACCCTCCTCTGTCATTGTTTCAGGCTTACGTCAGGCAGGGGAAGTAAGGCAGCCAAGAGATTAGGAGACTTCTTGCAGACAGAATGAGGACTCAGGCTACATCAAAGCCAAGGGGTGAGAGTCCATCACCGCCTTTTTCTATAGTCCCCCAAGTCTTTCCCTGATGGCCCCATCATGACCGTGCCTGTCTTAGGTCATCCATCCCTTGAGGAATCTTACCCACTATTGGCTAACCAGTCATCTGCCCAGGGCCAAGCAGGGTGAAGTAAAGGGAGCAAAGGTGGCACCCCAAGTGAGAAGATAAGCTTTGTCTCCTTAGTAGCTTATGGTCCCAAGATCTTTTACTCAATCTTAGCCATGGGAGGTTACAGCTTCTGAAACCAGGCAGGGAGGTTCCCAACAAAGGGCTTTGTGATGATGAACTCCTTTAACTTGACCTTATCTGAGAAGCACTTTATCAGCCCTTCCATTCTAAACGAAAGCTTTGCTGAGTAGAATAATCTTGGTTGTAGGTCCTTGCTTTTCAGCACTTTGAATACTTTTTGCCAGTCCTTTCTTGCCTGAAAGTTTCTTTTGAGAAATCAGTTGATAGTCTTATGGGAACTCCTTTGTAAGTAACTCTCTTCTTTTCTCTTGTTACTTTTTAGATTCTCTTTATCTTTAACCTTTGGCACTTTAATTGTGATGTGTCTTGGTGTGGCCCTCTTTGGGTCCAACTTGTTTGGGGCTCTCTGTGATTCCTTGACTTGTATGTCTATTTCCTTTGCCAAACTGGGGAAGATTTCCTTCATTATTTTTCCAAATAAGTTTTCAATTTCTTGCTATTCCTCCTCTCCTTCTGGCATCCCTATGATTTGGATTTTGGCATGCTTGGAGATGTCCCAGAGTCTTCCTATTCTCTCCTCATTTTCTTGAATTTTTGTTTCTTCATTCTATTCTGGTTAGTAGCTTATTTCTTCCTTATGTTCCAAATCATTGATTTGAACCCTGACTTTCTTCTCTTCACTGTTGGCTACCTGTGGATTTTTCTTTATTTCCCTTAGTGTAGCCTTCATTTCTTCCCGTATGCATTTGCTGTACTTAGTGAGATCCCTAAGCATCCTATCACCAGTATTTTGAACTCTGCATCTGATAGGCTGGCTATCTCCATTTCACTTCGTTCTTTTTCGGAGTTTTGATCTGTTCTTTCATTTGTGCCATATCTTTGTCTCCTCAATTTGGCAGCCTCCTTTTGTTTGTTTCTGTGGAAATTCTTTGACTCTGTCTAGGTGCATCTGTTGCATTGTAAGAGGTGGTGCCTCAGGTATTTGCCAGGGTGGGGCAATCCACTTTACCACTTTGTGGTACTGTGTGAGGGGAGGGGTTGGAGTGGCAACAATGCCTCTTGGTCAGCTCTTACCCCATTTCCAGGCACTTCCCCCACTTCTGTATGCAACTGTGCCCTTCTAGCTGCTGCCCTGGTGCTGAATCCCAGAATGGGTGGCTTTATGTATAATCAAAGGCTGTGCAGGTCCTGTCGATGGACTCTCCTGAGAGACCAGCAGTTTCAGCTACTGCCCCAACTCACACTGGTCATTATAGCCAGAAGTTATGAGGCTTTATTTTCAGTGGTGGAACCCTAGACTGTATGGTCTGGCCTGGGGCCAGGATGGCTCATTTCCCAGGTGTCCCTCTCAGTTTTTATCCACCACACGTGAATGTGGGAACTCCCATTCTACCAGCTGCCCCCACTGATGCATCACCACCACCACACTGCATCCTCTTATCCCTGGCTCCCCATCTGCACCCCTCCTACTGGTCTGGATGAATATTTCTTCTTTAAATTCTTGGTTGTCAAGACTTCCATACAGTTCTATTTTCTGGAAGTTCTTGTATTTTGTTTTGAGGTTAGTTGTGAACCTTCTTATGGTTGTGTAAAGAGACAAAGCATGTCTACCTAAGCCTCCATCTTGGCTGGAAATCTGACATTATCTTTAATTTCACCCTCAACCCCTGGCCTCAGCCTTCCTCTCTACTGCACTGCTTACCTGTAAATCAAGCAGATTGAATGCAATTTCTTTCCATTCATTACCATTCCTATTTGCTTTGAGTCCAGGGAATCCACACTGCTGATCTGGAAGCCTCCTTCACAGATAATGGGGTAGTGAGGACACTGGTCTTCTCTCCCCCTCTCTTCCTCAGATGAGGAAACAGGTTTAGAATGTTTGGTAATACCCAACTCTCCACCAGAATAACAACAATAATGAAGTATCCTTCATAACTCTTCAGAAACACAAGAGAAAAAACAGACATGATTATAATACTATTTCAGTTTCAAAGCCTCTCGTTTTGCAGGAGTTTGTAGGGGGAACATGGGAGGCCCTTCAGCTGATTCCACCTGGAGGCCTGATAGGAATTGTTTTCATTCACAGGATATTTTTGATGCAATCAGAAATGTTTAACTGCAGATGAAAATGCTCGTTTTTTTGCAGGAAACATACTGTGTTAGGCAAAGTTTTCAAAGATTTAGGGAATTTATAGTTTACTTAGATTTATGATCAAATTTTCTGAACCAGGACACAGTTGTACTTTCTTCTGCAAACTTCCATGTAAACCCAATAGTGATTGAATGCCTATTGTGTATTCAGATCTATGGGCGGTTTTCTTCAGTGAAGAGACAAAAACATGGTCCTTGAACTCAAAAAGGAAACAGTTTGAGATACTGAAGTTCACATTTTTCCATTCTGTATTTAAGTCCCATGCATGTCTTTCTGGTCTGGATGTCACATAGTTCTCCATGTGCATGTGGTCACCCAGTAAGTGGTGTGGTTTAGCAGGAAGTGCACAGCTTAGGATCAAACAGGCCTGGCTTTCATTCTTGCAACTTTTATGTTCTTATCCCTAGACAAGTCACTAAACTCTCTTAGCCTCAGTTTCTTCTTCTGTGAGAAAGGGGTGGGAATAGTAGCAACTTCTTCCTAGAGTTACTGCAGGAACTAAATGTAGCTGTGTATAAGACCCTGGCATGGTGCACTGGACACTGCTAATGAGAAAAGATAAACTGTAAGGAGCACTGCAGCAGGGAGTCATTAACTCCCTAATCCTCACCACACACGCTAGACGTAGGTTCTTACTAGCTCCATTTAACAGTTGAGAAAACTGAGGCTTAGGGCTCATGCATTCAGTCAGTGGCAGGCAAGGACTCAACTTAGACATCATTTACTGAAGTCTGGACCATAACAGCTTCTCATGACAGCCCTAAAAGCTGCTTCTTTGAATCTGCCACATACCCAAAGGGCAGGGACAGAAAGTGCTGATAGGAGTCCCCTGTTCTCAAAGACATCAAGTTTTTCTAACTTTGTAGTATTATAAAACACAGCTTTCTCCATCTTTAAATAGAACTGAACTCCAAGAAGAAACTGTTTCATGTGAACCTATTTATTTGATCCAATATTAAATGAGTAGCTCATCAGCATTAATCAAAATTGCATTATCGCCTATCATCTGGGAAATGCTGTTTCTATAATGCCACGTATTTTGCTGAGGGAGGGAGGATGGGTGGTGAGTTTAGAGCTACACTGCTTTTTGTTCCTATGAAACAAAAAGAGTACCTGATCTGGGGTTCTCAACAGAGTGAATACTGGTTCTGATACACAAGCTAAGCAAGTTCATTATTCTTTGACCCTAATTCTTAGTCCCAACACTGATAAAATGGTTCAGGGAAGAGGGAGGAGTTTACAACACAACAATTACGAAGCCCATATAGGCACTTTGCAGAAGCAGCTGTTGCAGAAGGAAAAGCTTTAGCCTTTGGGAGGCAAGCTATTTCTTGTGGTTCCCCCAGGGGTAGTTTGTTGATGTGAACCAATGACTGAGGCCATTCTGTCACTCTCCCATCAGTATTTGTTAACTAAGTAATGTGGTGAGCAAGTGGAAGATAAAGAAGTGATACACGGCATCACCCTGCCATCAGAGATCTTTTAGGCAAACTAGAGAGACATTCTTGAAACAAGCATGAAGAGGGAACAGCGTGTTCTGCGGGATCTGTGCTGGGCAAAGCCAGGATGGTGATCAGAATTGGTAAGCTCTACTTTCTCAGTGCTTTTTTGTGGAGAGTAATATGGTTAAGAGGAGAGACTGATCTCGTTTTACCGTTTCATTTCTCTAAATGTATATTCTGCAGTCTTAAAGGAAAGGCTAGCCCAGTGTGGGGGAGCTTTACACAGAGCCCCTCGTCCGCCACGGGTGAGAATAAGTCTACAAAGACATGATCTGCTTGGGGAGGAGAGGTGGCCGATCTCTCAAAGGAGAAGGGCCAAGAGCCTTTTCCTCCATGGGCTTTTATTAGGTTCATTTGCACAGGAATACAGATAAAGCTCATCAATCATTGTCAGGCAGTAAGGGTCAAACAATACATAACATATAAAAAACTTTGAGGGCTTATTCTGAGTTAGGGTCAGTTAGTTAAAGGGCTATAAAACTTTGGGAAACAAACTCATTTCAAGCCTGGACCCTTATCATTTAAGCTGAGGGTATAAACAAAGCAGGTTTCAAAGGATTGTATGCATTCTTTCTTAGGCCTGATTCCCCTGGGAATCTGCCCTTTCCTGCACAGGACTGCACCGCCCTCTGTCATTGTTTCAGGCTTAAGTTAGGCAGGGCAAGTAAGGCAGCCAAGAGATTAGGAGACTTCTTGCATACAGAATGAGGACTCAGGCTATGTCAAAGCCGAGGGGCGAGGGTCCATCACCCCCTTTTTCTATAGCCCCCTGAGTCCTTCCTTGTGGGCCTTTTTCATGACCATGCCTGTCTTAGGTTGTTCCTCTCTTGAGGAATCTTACCCTTCATTGGCTAACTGGTCAAACATAGGGCCAAGCAGGGTAAAAGTAAAGTGGGCGGAGATGGCACCCCTGCCAGGGAGATAAGCTTTGTCTCCTTAATGGCTTATGGTCCCAACTCTGACTCAGACTTAACCATGGGGGGTTACAACTTCTGAAACCAGGCAGGGAGGTTCCCAACAGCCCAGTCCATTGAGGTTTTAGCCAACTTGTACACACTTGATGCCCCTGTGTGCTGACTTGCTGCAGAGTGGAAACACCTGGCCCTGTGAGATGTATGTTGATGTTCCCAACCAGAGCCTACGCTGCTGATTTTGCTGTGATTTTCTTTCATAGGCTCTTGACTGGGTGTTATGTACATCATCCTAGACCCAACACATGAAAAAAAAATGGCAGTAAAAAATTATAGAGGCTTCCTTTCTCTTTATTTCATTTGGTGATTAAGGCAACAGTAGGCATTGCAAGAATATGAGTGTATCAGGACACACAGTTCATGTACATTACTCTGAAATTTCCAGATGAGTGATTCTGGATTCAAAGCAAAGGGAAAAGTAGAGCCTTCCTTCCAAGTAGAATGCTAATTCTGACTGTAGCCCAGTAAATAGCAGAATGGAAAATAGACCTCCCTCTATTGGGGACTTTTGTTTCTCACACTGGTGGGGTCCTTTGGTTGGCTACAAAGAATTGTCAGAAGGAGAAATGTGTGCCTGGTAGCCTTAAAAACTTGAGAATGTCTTAGCTCAGGGACACCCAGAACCAATCAGTGGGCATCTGAGGCAATGGGCAATACATCAAAAGCCTCTTCAATAATTCCAATTAATTTTCAACTGAAAGAAGATAGTCAGAAGTCCCCCATATTAAAAAGGCTGCCTTTCTTCAGAAGAGGCTAAGCATTCCTTATAGAATTTCAGCAGCAGGTTCCTAAGAATTGTGCTCTGGTGAAATCCTTACTGTGTAACTGTCAAGAAAGAATCACTAGGAACTTAAGCCAGCTTCCCATTTGGGTCCTGACACTTTCTCATAACTCTGGTTAAGAGTGAAAATGTTTCTGTTACATCTCAGGAGGAAAGAATATCCTCAGCTGAGCTCAGTCATCCCTACACACTTCACCAAGTCTCTGCAATAGAAAACATACTGAGTTTCTACAGCTCCCTATGAGATGAGGGTGGCACTAGCCTGTCCCATCTTGCTCCACATGGGGTTACTTTTCTCCCCCCCACACACACAGATGAACCCAGCTGCTGAAGGCTCCTGAGCATGGTGATACCCCCAAACCTCAGTACCTTGGTGTGCAAGGAAATGAGGAGGTGTGCATTTGTCACAAAGACCCAGGCTTGGATATGGAGGGGACTGCAGTGACATTAGAAACCTTGCTTTATGCCAAAGTTTCCCAAAATGTATTCTGGGAAACACTATCCCAGGAAATGCTCCTAAAAAAAGTTTGAACCAGGCTGTTTACTGTTTCTTCCTTTTGGAGAGCTTCTGGGCTCTTTAGCACATTAAAGGTGCTAAAACTCATAGCAAATAAACAAAACCTGTTCCATTTTATGTCATCATACATACTTTTTAATTATCTGCAAAAAATAGTAACAACAAAATAACTTTCTCTGGTCATGGTCCTTACTCTTTCTTCAAGTAATTCTTCATGATTTTTAATGGAAGACCCTTTGCTCAAAACTGTTTTATGAAATAGGTATCTCAACTTTATTTTCATAGTTCTTATATATTTTCTTATATATAAAAAATAATAATAAATAAATATTTAAAATAAACAAGGGATAGCCACTGTTAGTATTTTGTCCTATTTCTTACCACATTTTTCTACATTCCTATCAAATTTGAACAGGAATACTTATAAGCACTTTGTTTATGTGATTGATCAAACTCTAATTTATTGTTCTTGAAAGTTCCCATTTCATGGACAGGATTGTCTTAACGTAGAGGTTACTTATAATGTGTATTATGCCTATGAGCACTGCACATTCACAGGTGCCTCTTGGGACACTGATAGTGAGTGTGTATTTGGTACATGTCAATTCTACAAGAAAATGTGAGTTCCTTCTACAACCTTTCACTCTGTCTCAGGTATTTCAAAAGACATTAGTGGAGAGGGCAAAAGAAGCATGAGATCTTCTCCTTATAAGCCTTCTCAGACAGGTTCATGTTGGACAGTTTATAATACTCATATTTGGGAGGCCAAGTTGCAAGACCAGTGTCTTTATCATCCTGTAATGTGGAACTAGTCAGCCCAGTTAAGATATTCCAGAATTCCCAATCTGGAAGGAACCTTGGATATCAGTCTTTATTCTAGTCATTAACAATCCTGGGTGTCTGTGTAACAAACTACTCCAAAATTTATAAGACTAACACAAAAGCATTTACTTTGCTCAAGGATCTTCAACTTGGGAAGGGCTTGGCAGGGAATGCTTGTCTATGTGGTCTCAGTGAAAGTGATTCAAAGATGGTGGACATCCTCATTCTCGTGGCTAGTAAGTAGTTCATGTTGACTCTCAGCTGGGATGTCTGCTGGGACCACGACTCTCCCCATAGAAGTGTGGCTTCCACACAACATGTGACTGAGTTCAAGGACAAGCACCAGGGGAGAGAGACCCAGTGGGGGAGACATGTGTCTTCTTACTACCTGGCCTTGGAATCAAGCAGTGTCACTTCTGCTGCATTCTGCTTACTAGAACGAAGTCCCTGAGGCCAGCCAACTCATACTCATAGGGAGGGGAATTAAAACTCATGTTTCCATAAGTGGGGAGAGGAAAGTTTTAGATAATTTTAAATGCTCTGGTTTATAATCCCCATACCAATGGTGTCACTATTTTATAAGAGGAAACTGAGACCTGTGGAGGTGCGAGTGCCTTGGCCACTCTCTCCCGGAGTAGGTGGCAGAACCAGAATGAGATGATTCTCCTGGTATCTAACTACTCTTTCACTTCCAGTGGAGATTGTAAATGTGAATATAATGCGCCTCATAAAATACCTTTAGCTCCTCACCATGGAGAACCTTTATGGATAAAAACTGTCTCTCCATGGGACTAAATATTTCAGAATTGCATCTCTAATATTAAAAAACCTAGCTGTTCTTGGCAGCCAGGGGAGCCCACTAGTGATTACATCACTAGTGCTGGCCATTGCTTTCCAACTTTATTTGATTTTCTCAACATTTGATTTTATCAACTTTTACTCCATTTGACCAACTATATGTGATTCAGAGAACATCTTTCATTTCCCCAATCTCCCTGTTCTATTTACTTAGTTAACCGAATAAGACTCTTTAGGGCCAATTTAAAAGATGGTAGCCTTAGGTTAAACATCATGGAAAGATTCTAGTACAGAATTTCTTAGGTGTTCCTGGTAGTTTCCCCTGCATGCTGGAGAGGCTCGAGCTAAAAACTTTGCCAGCCTCACTGGTCTGCACATGAAATAGAGCCCACTCGTGATGATAGTTATTTTTTCCTCTTTTTACTGATTTTATCCTCATTCCTGATCTGGCTCAGAGATCAGGAATTCTTATACAATGGTTTCTAATTTCTGCCCCTTATGGAAACACAGGATTTTTGGTGATATATAAAATGTATTTGCACCACTGTCATGTGTCCTTGTGAATTACATAAAGAGAGGGCCAAGGACACAAATCTGCAGGCACATGTTTACATTCATGTAAATACTCAGATTCCCCATTCTTGCCACGGTGTGTCTCCTAGGAAACATAGATCCATAGGTTAATGGGATAGAATAGGGAATACAGAACCTAGAAATCAACCCACATAAATATGACCAATTGGCTTTTTACAAAGGTGCAAAGATAATTCAATACAGAAATGTTTTCTTAAAAATGGAGTTGGAACAACTGGACAGCCATATGCAAACAAACTTAAACCTAAACTGATGGGGATCCTGGCCAGCAGGATCCTGTGTTGTGGTGGCAATAGACAAATTCACACAGACTACAGAAATCCTGTGGAGAAAAAGGGACAGCATGACCACTCTCTAAGTGAGAGAAGGTGAGAGGGCTAGAGAGAGCCGAAGAGAGAGAGCCGACCCCTGCTTTTATTGCTTTTCTGGGCACATTACATCGAGGATGGTCCTCATTTACTATGCACAGGTTCACTGTAGGTGATTACCTTTTACAGACAACCAAGGACAGAATGCTGCTAATTACTTCAAAGAGAAGGATGTTTCAGCTCAAGGGGGAAAGTGGTGGAACTGGATAAACTCCATACTTGGGTGGTTTAGCAGACTTTAGGAAGTTAAAGATACTCAGTAAACATTTCCAGCCTCAGTTCAGGGTGAGGGAGTTTTAATGAAAACAAGTCTCATGGCAGCCTAGGTACAATGCAGGCCCGATTCCCCACAGGAGAACCTGTCCTTGGGTGTGGGTCCTGCCTGCCAAACCTCACACCCACTGGCTTTTCCAAGTGGGAGCTGGGCTACATTTCCCACGTGTGGAACAGTTCCCTATACTAAACATTACACATTATAAAAATAACTAACTCAAAATAGATCATAAATATAAATATAAAATATGTAAAACTATTAGAAGAAAACACAGGATAAAATCTTTGTGGCCGGGGGTAAGAAAATGGTCCCCAGACCTGACACCAGAATTGCAAGTCATAAAAGAAAAAATTAACTTGGACTTCTTCAAAATTAAAAACTTTTCATTTGTGAAAGACACTTAAGAGAATGAAAAGGCAAGCTGGGAGAAAATAATGACAAATCACATGTCTGACAAAGGATTTGTGTCAGAAAACATAAACTCTCAAAACTCAACAGCAAGAAAATGCAAGTTAAAAGTGAGCAACAAGGCACAAACAGATGCTTCACCAACAAGGATATAGAGATGGAAAAATAAGAGCATGAAAATATATTCAACATCATTAGCCATTACAAAAATGCAAATTAGAAGATGGCGGCGAGATAGGTGGGAGCAGAGTCCACTTCACCTTGGCACCAGTGAAACACCTAGCTGATCTGAGGAACAAAGTGAACAGCCAAAGGTATTCCAGAATATATGAAGATCAGAGACCAAAGATAGAGGACATTGAAAGATCTGACGGTAAGAAGAGTGCTTAAGAACAGTAAGGATCCTGGGACCAGCACAGGGACCAGGGCGGCTGAAGCCCCGGGCCCAGAGCAGGGTCTGCTGCAGGATTCTTAGGAGAGAGCCAGGCTGGGCTGTGTGAGCAGCCAGGTGCTTGTTTGGACCAGGGAGGCTTGAATAGGAAGACTTTCTCAAAAAGAAAAAGAAAATAGAGGCACTCAGCGGCTAGTTAGAGAACTCTCCGCAGCAGCCTCGGCCTCTGGCGCCCCTCCCTCCTCAGCCCCTGGACAGTGAACACGGGATAACCATCCCCAGCGCTCACCTGAAGCCCGGTTGCATGCACCCCGATTAGCGGACTAGGGGTCCACAACTGAAACCCCAGCTGGCCACCCACACCTGAGACCCCGGCAGGGCACCCACACCTGAAACCTCCGGTGAGTGCGCACCTGGAGCAGAGGCTAGCTGCCCCAAGCACAGGCCCAAGGCAGCAGGCCAGCCAGCCGCGGGACTCAGTCCCAAAGCTGCAGATTGGCTGATCAAGGGCCTGGCTGCTGCCAGGGACCACACCTAAAAGCACCAGTTCTGAACAACTCCTACCTAGCCCCTGCGCATAGATCCCTGCAGGCTCTACTGGCTCTCTAGGACTAAGGCAGAACACCCAGCAGAGGGGAGCTACAGGATTAGGGAAGACTGCATTCCCCAGAAAGACTCCACCCAGTAGGGGGCTGAACTACCCCATAGCAGCACCCAGAGCCCCTAGCATCTAAGACAGCAAAGAAGGGGGAGTGTGAGTTGCCCATAATTGGTGCAACTCAAGGACAGCACAACTGGTGAACTAAAGGCCTAGTGGGGAGCAGAAGGACCCAGAGGAACTGGACTGGAGGCTGAACAACAGCGAAGAGTGTGGCTCAGGAAGGGAGAAAAGTGAAACCAGTCCTTCCAATCCTTCCCACAGGTTCCCGGTTTCCTGTCAAACTCAACCACTCAGCATTCTTAGGGCTGTCCTCCCTGCTCAGTGCTGGCCACCTGTCAAGGCCAGCTTGAATGCAGCCCCTCCCTGCAGGCATCCCTGACCACCTTACATTGTTGATCTTTATGAAATCCTTTGGCAATTTGTTTAAGATTCTTGCCTAACTTGTGTTAGCACCTTATGTAATAGTTCTTGAGGTAGTGGGTGTTTTTGTTGATTTTCTGCAGTATTCTTCCCTGAGCACAAATATTATTGTCTTGTTAACATGCCTGCCATTTTTCTGCAGTGTACTTAACTTCTGTGCTATAAACTTAAGCAGCCAGAATTCATCACTCTTAGTTCAATAGTCACATAACAGTGGTTTTAAAGGGAGCTGCAAAAGGAGGGGAGAGAAAGCAATGCTTCACAGCATGAGCACTCTAGCCGGCCTGCTCCATCACTTCCTAGTCATGTGATGTCAGCAAACTGCACACCCCTCAGTGCCTCAGCTTTATCTGTGAAATGGGAATGACAACATACGTACTTAAATGGTACATAACATACCCCAAACTGGAAACATCCCAGTGGGATCTAGTTGGCATTTAAAAATAATGGAATATTAGTATATATAACAACATGGATAAATCTCAAAAGCTTTATGCTAAATGAAAGTCAATGGACTTTCTGCTTCCATTTATATGAAATTCTAAAAAAAGGCAAAACTGAAGTGACAGCAGATCAGTGGTTTTCCGTGGCTGTCATCAAAGAGAGGTCACCAACAAGAAGTAGGAGAAAACATTTTAAGGGTAAAGGAACTGCTTTATATGTGGGTTTTGGTCGTGGTTTCACAGTTACCAAAATTCATCAACCTCTACTCTTAAAATGGATAAATTTTATTGAATATAAATAATGCCTTAAAGGAATAAACAAACACAAAGGCTGATTGCTTAAGTGTCTTTCAACTTGTCATCCCAGTGTTGGGGCCTACTCAGCAGACTTCACTAGAAATAAGGTCCCTCGAGGTTTGTTTTCTTTTTCCTGCCTCAGAGCTGTGGATCCAGCTGATAGTAACCAGTTTCCAGTGGCACCATCATGTGTCCTAGGCAGAAGCTGATGGAAGCAAGCTTGTGTTCCTGTCATTATGACATGAGCCATGTTCATTGTCATTACAGCCATTGAAGAAGAATACAGAATAATAATGAACTGGATGTTGTCAGCTCACAAATAATTTATAATGGACAAAGTAGGACAGGAACAGTGCTTTTTTTGGCTAAGGAGTTGCATGACATTCTTTAAAATCTAGGCCAAAAATTATTTATAATGCATAGACAACCACTCAGAAAGTTAAAAGGTTTCTTTCTTCTCTCCCATGTGCTTGAACACTATGCTTTTTACCCTGGACCAGTGAAAGGATGAACAGCATCTTACTTCTGCATCTCCAGTAAGTGTGTTACTGAGAAGGCATACATGAAGACAGTACTCAGGTAGTAATGAGGCCTTTGTACAAACCCCTTAAGAATTTCAGGTCCTCCCCAAAACACAAGGACAATAATGAGAGGAAAGTAAGGAAAAGGAAGAAACCTGTAGGTATGGGTGGCCACTTCAGGTGAGCTTTGAAGAATTGCCTCAAATATCAGAAAACAGCACAAACTGAACTATAAGCATAAGATGGCTTATAAGTGAGTGTGTCGACATAAAGACAGGCTGTGTGTTATTAGTCACAGGCAAACAGAGTCGTTATGGCCACCATGCCATCAAGGAAAGGGCATTTGTGATGTGTCCCTATATTTCCAAGGGTTGTTTGGGGAAGCAGAATCTTCACCTGATACTGACACCTGTTGATGTTGACACCTACCCCAAGCAAGGTGAATCCCTCTGATGAGAACAAAAAGTGATCAGCTCCCCCAGACACCTTGATCCCAGGCCCCAGGGAGTCAGAGCAGCAGGTTGACCATGTTTGATAGGACTTGCAGCATGGTCCCTGCTCTCCCAGTGAGTTGACTTTCAAAACATTCAGTCTTGGGTGAATTTGGGAGAGGTAGGTCAGCTTTCCCAGACCTATGTCACCTTTGAAGGTAAACCTTGATGAAGGACCTGTCCTGTGGAGCTGAGAGCCAGCCCCTGGCCTGTGATGTATAATTAAGTGTTGAGGCCTCTAGAGTGGCCCTGCTTCCCAGACTTCTCCGGTGAGGGCAGGCTTCCTGCATTGTGTGTCCCTTTAGCCATGACTTCTTCCATAAGTTTCCAGGAATCCTACTATTTCTTAGAGAGTTCCCCTCCCCTCACCTGAACAGCTGCAGGATCTCTGTGTAGGTGTGCAGTGTTATCTGTTAATTTTTTAATAAACCTTATTTTTAGAGCAATTTTAGGCTCACAGAAATATCTCAGAGATTTCCAATATACCCCCTGTCCCTACAGACTCCCCATTATCAACACCGACCACCAAAGTGGTACATTTGCTATAATTGATAAACCTACAGTGGATGACACATCATAATCAGCCAAAGTCCATGGTTTATATGAAAGTTCGCTTTGGTGTTTTACATTCTATGGGCTTGGACATATGTGTAATGACAGTTTGCCATCATTATAGTGACACAGCATGTAGTTTCACTACCCTAAAGAATCCTCTGTGCTCTGCCTATTCATCCATCACTACCTCAACTCCTGACAGCCACTGATCTTTTTACTGTCTCAACAGTTCTTTTCCAGAATGTCATACAGTTGGAATCATGCACTATGTAGCCTTACCCAATTGGCTTCTTCCACTTGGTAATATGCATTTAAGGTTCTTCTGTGTCATTGTTTAAGCCACTCTTTATCAGCATGACAGCCATGAGCAGCACCTGTCATACATACATTGGCCCTGGGTTGGGCATGACTTGCAGATGGTTTCATGTGGGGTATGCTTCATCTCCTGGACAGGATAACGAATTCTGGGACAGTGACCAGGATATATGCCCTGGGTGGCACTGGTTCTCTGCTGAACACTCAGGACCCTGGCTAACCTCCATAACTTGGTGCCAAAGGCTAGGTGCTCTGAGTTGGGGAACATTGTTTGAGGCTAAGGAAGGACTATCTGAGAGAAAGCCTCTGGACAGCAGCTTTTAAATAGCATGTTGCTTGTTCTCTGAAGGTCAAAGCTCTGTGAAGTCAGAGTGAGCAACACCTGGCAACAACTAATCTATACGATTTTTGCATCTGAGTCAGAACTTACTTATTAAGCCTGTCTCTCTTTATAGCTAAGAGTTTAGCAAAACATTTTTCTGTCTCCTTTTTCAGCTCTGAATTATGGCAAATGTTACTTTCCCTGAAAGAGTCTTGATCAGATGATCACAACAAAACATGCACTGATAGAAAGTACCTCTATTTCATAAGAGAATCTTTATGAAGCAGAATTTTCCAGTAATATGTGTGTTTTGTGTTTGCAGAGCTTCTCGGAACAAGTCTGAGAAGAAGCGTCGAGACCAGTTCAATGTTCTCATCAAAGAGCTTAGCTCCATGCTCCCTGGAAACACACGGAAAATGGACAAAACCACCGTGCTGGGAAAGGTCATCAGTTTTCTGCAGAAACACAATGGTAAAAGCTATGCCTCTCTTTGTTTTTTTCTCATTCCTGCCCTTTCATTTGTGGTGACTTCATCATGCTGGGCTTTCTGCTCAGTTCTCTCTGCCCAGCAAAGCCCAATCTCATCAGTCATAGGCTCCCTCTGTCCAAAGCACAATGCCCTCTATAAGAGCCCATCTCCAGCAGGTTTGGGAGAAGACACTCACCTCCCAATTACTTTATTAGCTGGAGGAGAGAATCCAGAACAACCTCACAGGTTGTACCTAGCCCAGTGGAATGGTATTCACAGTGGAAGCATCTTGATTAACAAACATTTTTGAGCTAGCCCTACAGAAATGCAGTACCTATATTCATTACCCACTGGATCATACTGTGCCAATTCTCCGACCACCTCTGTCACCCTTCCTAAACAATCTGACCTTCAATGCTCAACTATGAAAAAATTGAAAATCATTAATTCACTTATCAAATTCATTTTGATTGACATAACTCACATACCATAAAATTTACCATGTTGAAGTTTATAATTGAGTGATTTTTAGTATATTCACAGGATTGTACAACCATCAATACTATCCAATTTTATTATCCCAAAAAGAAACCCCATGCTTATTAATATATACTTCCCATGTTCCCTCCCTCCAAATCCTGAAAATAATTGATCTACTTTCTGTCTCTATAGGTTTGCCTATTCTGGGCACTTCATAAATAATGGAATCATACAGTATGCAGTGTTTTGTTTCTGGCTTATTTTACTTAGCATCCATATTTTGGCAAATTTCTGTATTTCATTCTATTTTATAGCCAAAAATATCTGTTGTATTGATATACTAAATTTCTCTTATCCACTTATCAGTTGATGGATATTTGGGTTGTTTCCACTTTCTGGCTGTTATTAATAATGTTGCAATGAACATGCACATATAAGTTTTTGTTTGGATATATGTTTTCAGTTCTTTTGGATATATACTTAGGAGTGCAATTGCTGGGTAAAATTGCAACTCAATGTTTAACTTTTTGAGAACTAAGAAGCTGTTTTTCCACCCACATCCCCCCCCCTTTAGTTCATGTCCATGGGTCATACAGATAAATTCTTTGGCTTCTACATTTCCTATACTATTCTTAACCTCCCCCTGTCTATTTTCTACCTACCATTTATGCTACTTATTCTCTGTACCTTTCCCCCCTCTCTCCCCCTCCCACTCCCCTGCTGATAACCCTCCATGTGATCTCCATTTCTGTGCTTCTTTCCTGTTCTAGTTGTTTCCTTAGTTTGCTTTTGTTTTTGTTTTAGGTGTGGGTGGGAGGGGGTGTGCAGGGTGGAGGGGAATAGAGGGGGGAAAATGGGACAACTAATAGCATAATAAAATATATTATTAAAAAAAAAAGAAGCTGTTTTTCAAAGTGGCTGCCCAGTTTTACATTCCCAGTGGTAATGTATGAGTGTTATAATTTGTTCATATCCTCACCAACACTGGTTATTGTCTGGTCATCCGTGGATATGCATGTGTGTGTTTATTGTAATCTTCCTAGTTGATATGAAGTGATATCTCATTGTGGCTTTGATTTGCATCTCCCTAATGATTAATAATGTGGAGCTTTTCCTGTGATCATTGGCTATTTATATATCTTGTTTACAGAAATGCCTGTTGAAATTTGTTGCCATTTTTAAATTGAATTGTTTATCTTTCTGTTGTTGGGTTGTAAGAGTTTTTCTCTTATTTTTTTTGTATTTTTTAAATTTTGTATTGTTATTCAATAACACTTGTATGCCCTTTCTCCCCATCCCTCCACCCCACCCCAGCTGAACCCACCTCCCTCCCCCACCTCCACCCTCCCCCTTGATTTTGTCCATGTGTCCTTTATAGTAGTTCCTGTAATCGCCTCTCCTCAATGTCCCCTCCCCACTCCCCTCTGGCTATTGTTAGATTGTTCTTAACTTCAATGTCTCTGGTTATATTTTGTTTGCTTTTTCTATTGTTGATTATGTTCCAGTTAAAGGTGAGATCATAGGGTATTTATCCCTCACCGTCTAGCTTATTTCACTTAGCATAATGCTCTCCATATATTCTAAATACTAGATGCTTATTAGATATGTGATTTACAAATATTTTCCCCCATTCTGTGGGTTGTATTCTTACTTTCTTACTTGTGTCCTCAGACATACGAACTTTTCTCTCTGTTTTTTTTAATTTTTATTGTTATTCAATTACAGTTGTATGCCTTTTCTCCCCATCCCTCCACCCCTCCCCAGCTGAACCCACCTCCCTCCCCCACCTCCACCCTCCCCCTTGGTTTTGTCCATGTGTCCTTCATAGTAGTTCCTGTAATCCCCTCTTCCCACTGCCCCCCCCCGCTATTGTTTGATTGTTCTTAACTTCAATGTCTCTGGTTATATTTTGCTTGCTTTTTTCTTTTGTTGATTATGTTCCAGTTAAAGGTGAGATCATATGGTATTTGTCCCTCACCATCTGGCTTATTTCACTTAACATAATGCTCTCCAGTTCCATCCATGCTGTTGCAAAGGGCATAAGCTCCTTCTTTCTCTCTGCTGTGTAGAATTCCATTGTGTAAATGTACCATAGTTTTTGGATCCACTCATTTGCTGATGGGCACTTAAGTTGCTTCCAGTACTTGGCTATTGTCAATTGTGCTGCTAGGAACATTGGGGTGCACAGGTTCTTTTGGATTGGTGTTTCAGGGTTCTTAGGGTATAATCCCAGCAGCGGAATTGCTGGGTCAAAGGGCAGTTCCATTTTTAGTTTTCTGAGGAAATTCCATATTGCTTTCCACAGTGGCCTCACCAGTCTGCATTCCCACCAACAGGGAACTAGGGTTCCCTTTTCTCCGCATCCTCTCCAACATTTGTTTGTGGATTTGTTTATGTTGGCCACTCTGACTGGTGTGAGATGGTACCTCCTTGTGGTTTTAATTTGCATCTCTCTGATGGCTAGTGATGCTGAGCATCTTTTCATATGTCTCTGGGCCCTCTGGACATACGAACTTTTCAAATCTGGTTAGTCCACTTTATCTTTTTGCTGTTGGTTGTTACCTGTGCCTTAGAAATCACAGCTAATTTAAGGTCATGGAGATTTACATTTATGTTCCCTTCTAAGAGTTTTACAGTTTTAAGCTAAAGATTAAGTGTTTCGATACAAGCTATAGGTTGAGAATTTAGATATTTGATCCATTTTGAGTTAATTTTTATATATGGAATGAGATAGGGTATCAAAATTCAGTTTTTTGCATGGGGCTATTCAGTTTTCCCAGAGAGCTATTTTTTAAAAAAAAACTTCTTAACACTTTATTTATGTACAGAGAGTACACATATCATAACTGTACAGTTGAATGAGTTATCACAAAGAGAACACAACTGGGAAGCCAACACGCAGGTCAAGAAAAAGAAGCTTTCCCAATAGATACCCCTTTTTACCTTCTATCTCTGTTTTCCCTTAAAGGTCATATCTATTTTGATTTCTAATACCAGAGATTGGCTTTGCCTGTTGGGATTTCATTCAGGTGGAATTATATGTATAAACTTGATGTTTGTGAGATTAATATGTGTTCTTCTGGTGCTATAGGTAGTTCATTTCCATTGGTAAGTATATAATAGAGTATTCCATTAAATAAATTTACTGCTTGAATCCACCCTTGAATTTATGACATTCCCAACTCATCCTCTCTCCCTTTTACTCTACTTTAAACTCTTCTCCCTGGTAGCACTGATGGCCCATGCATTTACCTATATACAGTACAAAATATTTGAGAATAGTTAAGAGGGTTCAGTAGATATTAAATATCAAGAGCAGAATTATTTTTTCTTTAACCATGAAGCCATACATAATCAAATCAGAAATGGAAGATTATTGAGGAGATAACTACAATTCTTCTGTGCTTATGATGATGTTTCTCTTCCAGTGAGCATATTCCTAGACAAGATGATATCGTGAAGGAGGGCATACCTGGGACATTATAAAGTTTCATTACATGGGTCTTTGGGCCAAGATGGAGGCATAGGTAAATACATTTTGCCTCCTCACACAACCTAAAGAAGGACAGCAGCAAATTTAAAAACAAAATATAACCAGAACTGCCAGAAAATCAAACTGTATGGAAGTCCAACAACCAAGAAGTTAAAGAAGAAACATTCATCCAGACTGGAAGGAGGGGGGAGATGGGCAGCCGGGGTGGAGGGGCATAGGCAAAGGCAGTGCCTGCTGGAGTGGGTGGTCCCACACCTGCCTGCAGAAAAACCAGGAGGAACAACTGGGGAGCAAGACAGACCACACAACCCAGGCTTCCAGTGTGGGGAAACAAAGCCTAAAAATCTCTGACTGAAAATATCTGTGGGGGTTGAGGAGGCAGGAGAAACTCCCAGCCTCACAGGAGAGTTCATTGGAGAGACCCACAGGGTCCTAGAATGTACACAAAACCACTCACCCAGGGATGAGCACCAGAAGGGCCCAATTTGCTTATGGGCAGAGGAGGAAGTGACTGAAAGCTGGCAGAGAGCTGAGCAAGAGGCATTGTTCCCTCTCAGACCCCTGCCCCACATACAGTGCCACAACACAGTGACCTGGGTTGCCCTTCCCTGGCGAATACCTAAGGCTCTGCTCCTTACTACATAACAGGCATGCCAAGAAAAAAAAAAAAATACAGCCCAAATGAAAGAACAGATGAAAGCTCCAGAAAAAAAATTCAACTAAGGGACGAAGAGATAGCCAACCTATCAGATGCAGAGTTCAAAACACTGGTAATCAGGATGCTCACAGAAATGGTTGACTATGGTCACAAAATAGAGGAAAAAGTGAAGGCTATGAAAAGTGAAATAGAGGAAAATATACAGGGAACCAACAGTGAAGGGACGGAAACTGGGACTCAAAATCAACAGTTTGGAGCAGAAGGAAGAAATAAACATTCAACCAGAACAGAATGAAGAAACAAGAATTCAAAAAAATGAGGTGAGGTTTAGGGACCCCCCAGACAACTTTAAACGTTCCAACATCTGAATCATAGGGGTGCCAGAAGGAGAGGAGGAAGACCAAGAAATCGAAATCCTATTTGAAAACATAATGAAGGAGAACTTCCCTAGCCTGGGAAAGGAAATGGACTTCCAGAAAGTCCAGGAAGCTCAGAGAGTCCCCAAAAAAGGTCGACCCAAGGAAGCACACAACAAGGCACATCATAATTACATTAGCTAAGATTAAAGATAAGGAGAGAATCTTTAAAGCAGCAAGAGTTTTCTCTTGGACACAGTTACCTACAAAGGAGTTCCCATAAGACTATCAGCTGATTTCTCAAAAGAACAATACAGGCAAGAAGGGGCTAGAAAGAAGTATTTGAAGCCGGTGAAAGGCAAGGACCTACATCCAAGATTACTCTATCCTGCAAAGCTATCATTTAGAATGGAAGGGAAGATAAAGTGCTTCCCAGATAAGGTCAAGTTAAAGGAGTTCATCATCACCAAGCCCTTATTCTATGAAATGTTAAAGGGACTTATCTAAGGAAAAGAAGATAAAAAATTCAAACAGTAAAATGACAACAAACTCACAACTATCAACAACGGAACCTAAAAAAACAAACTGAGCAAACAACTGGAACAGGAACAGATTCACACAAGTAGAGATCACATGAAGGGTTATCAGTGGGGAGAGTGAGTGGGGAGAATGGGGGACAAAGTACAGGGAATAAGAAGGATAAATGGTAGGTACAAAATAGACAGGGGAAGGTTAAGAATAGTATGGGAAATGGAGAAGCCAAATAACTTATATGTATGATCCATGGACATGAACTAAGTTGCGGGAATGATGGTGGGAGGGGGAGAACAGGGCAAAGAGGGATAAAGGGGAGAAAAAATGGAACAACTGTAATACAATAATCAATAAAATATATTTCTAAAAAGTTTCATTATATTTGTTATTCTTATTATTTCTTTAATAATTGTATATACCTATTATGACAATAATGATGTGTGTGTGTGTGAGTGTGTATCCCTCCTCCTTATATTTTCCAAAACCTCCCAGGGAAAGTAAAGAATATGTTCACTGCTTTTTGTTAAAAGTCAAGGAAGAGCAGTCAGGCAGTATTGGAACATGGTGTCACAGCAGTATTAGATGGCCCCAATAATTTAATCAGAATGGTTATATTTCCAAATTAATGATTTAGCCAAGTGAAATATCAGGTGAGTTTGATTACCAAGATATTTTCTACAAATTACTCAAACTAGGTCAGTGCCACTGAAAAGCAGAACAGCTATTAAATAGGACAGCTAAGATCAAGTTCATTAGTGTGACATTTATTCTGGGCTCTGTTGGATGTGGAATTACAGAATTGTTACATCTAGGACCTAGAAAGGATCAGTCAGCAGAAATGCAGCCTCCTAACACCAGGAGTTCCTGTCTCTGTCTTGCCTTTTTGCTAAGACTGAGGCCTACTCTGTACAGTCCTGTGCACCCCAGCATCTCACTCATCCTCTGTGATTTCATATTCAAAAGAAATCAGAAACCCTATGGCAGATTTTATGGAGAAATACAGTGATTGGACCAAAATTTAGATTAAAGCAAAAAACAAAACAGACTGTAACTTTACTGATGACCCAAATGGACATGAACTCCACAGGCCTATGCAACAAGGTATAGAATCCTAGGGTCAGCTCTCATGAGCCAGGCAGACATCATACTAAGGTACATCCATCTGAGATTCACACTCTCTTTGAGTTAGTGTCATTTCACAGATGAGGCAACAAAGGCACGGAGATGGTGCAGACAACTGGAAAAGGACCAGGCAGTCTATACCAGAGCCCATGTTTTGAACACTATACCATACTACTTCTCCTCATGAGGTGATTTATGGGGATCTTACAGATATTTGTATCATAGCTACTCTATAGCTGTTCATTCGGGTGGCCATTTAGATTACTGGTTCTCAAGCTTGCTGCCCAGCAGACTTACATGAGGATCTTTTTAAAGTATAGCTGGGTAAAAAATCACAGGTCAATAATCAGACTTTTTAGGGGTGTAACCACAGTGGTGGGAGCCAACTCAAACCAGCTTGTAAAAGATGATCATTAAATTTCCAGGAGTTTTGAAAGCCAGTTGACAGCATGAAATCAGCCACTGTGGGATTATTTACACTACAAAATGGGCAAACACTTCGAATCAGGGCTTTCTGTTCCAGACATGGGAAGCCTTTACCAGTGCACCCCTGGATAAGGCCCAAGCATTTATATTTTTAAAGATCCCTGGGTGATTCAAGGATGGAGCAAGGGTTAAGAACTGTGGATTTAGATATGCTTTCTGCCCTCATGCTGAAGGGAAGCTACATGATAAGTAAGGAAAGATGATTGGGTCCAGGCATTTGTTATAATTATTTAACCCCTTTCTTACTAATTTTTTAAGCATCCCAATTTTCTCAGCTCAGGAGATAAATCTTGATCCTGTAATGCATGCTCATTCCCTTTGAAGTAATTCAAATCAAAATGAGAATTTGACCATGTTTGTCTGTAGAAAAATGTTGTGTCATCATTATCTATATGAGAGAAATCCCTAAATTATGTAAATAGGAATATTGGACATCCTTATCCATGTCCATCTAATGTTACTTCTTACAAGGCCAGGCTGACCTGCACATTCCCCTTTTTCTGTGTGAATCACAAGCTGATTTAATGTCATTTTCTCCCAGCATCATCTACCAATCCTCATTTATGCCACTTCAGTATGTTCACCTCAGTGGATGGCAGTGTGGTGGAGAAAGCTACAAAGGGGTAATATCTCTGTTGGCAGGGTAATATTCACCCAGAACAGAAGATTGTTTTTGCACCATTTCCCAGACTTTTCTTTGACCACATACAGCCCAAAGATACTGCTCCTTGTTGGTGCATACCAGGATCAGTCAGGAGGTGAGTACACTAGGGCACAGCTATAACTTAACACTTTATAGAATTTTGGGGTTCAACTGTTAATTGCATTGTTTTCCTGAATAATAGCTCCCAGGTGGTTTTTTTTCCCTTGTTAGAACCCAGTGTGACCACACCTCTTTGGTAAACCTGCCCTGTCACCTACAGCCTATGATATTGGTCACACCAAATGCCAGTGGAGACATGATGGTACTGAATTTTATTTCCTATTTAATATTTTTCTTCCCTTTAAAACACTTTACATGCTTGCTTTGAGACATATTATGCTATGTACTGAGCCTTAACTTGTAAGGATTATAATCAAATTGTTCAAATAAAAAGTGAATGAAATATCTGCTTTTACATTGTGATGCTGTTGTTTAGAAAGTATCCGACCACACTGAATGATCTAAAAGTTACCTGTGTAAAAGAAATAGTCTTTCATTTTCCTTTTCCATTAAGTTGAATGAACCTCCACCTAAATCAAATTTACACTTCCAGAAAGATTCCTCTCTTTGACAGTTAATCTACAGTTTGATCTTAATGGTCAAAACAATTTTACAAGGGGATGAGAGAGGTGAGGTAGGTGGGAGCTGAACCCACTTGCTCATGAACCCAACTGGGACATGTAGCTGATCTTCCAAAGAACAGTGTGAACAGTCAACAGAATCCAAGCTGATATGAAGTTCAGAAGCCAAAGGTGGCTGGCAGAGAATGCATAAAAACAGATGCATATAAGACAAGGTGGGAGTTGTGAATACCAGTAATCCTGCGGGAGGGGAAATCCCACAGACAAAGGAGCCACCAACAGGTAAAGCCCAAGTACAACAAGAGAGCCCACACAACCAGAAGAAAGAGTAACCCTAGAGCATCCAGACAAGGAGATGAAAGAGACCGCACCACTGAGTCCCACAGAAGTTCACCCTACAAAGACAGCTGGCAAAGCAGAGCATCAGGAATCACAGAAACAAACAAAAAGAGTCACCTAAAATGGGGAGACAAAAAAAGAACTGACAATCAAAAGGAATGGAAGACTCCCCAGTAAAAGGACTAAATGAAATGGAGGCAAGCAAACTATCCAATACAGAATTCAAAGGAATAGTTATAAAGATGCTCAGGGAACTCTGTGACAACCACTAGGAACTGAGTGGGAACTACAACGGTAAGAAAAAGGAAATAGAAAGTACAAACAAAAATGAGGAGGAAATGGAGAATACAATATCTGAAATAAAAAATACACTAGAAGGAATTACAACCAGGCTGAATGAAAGAGAGGACTGAATCAGTGAGCTGGAAGACAAAGTAGAAAGAAATACCCAGGTAGAGCAGCTACACAAAAAAGGACTCAAAAAATATGAAAATAGCTTCAGGGAACTGCAAGACAACATGAAACAAAAATAACATTCGAATCATAGGAACACCAGGAGGAGAAAAAAAGGAGCAAGGGATAGAAACCATGTTTGAAAAAAATAATGACAGAAAACTTCCCAAATCTGGAGATGGGGAAAGCCATGCAAGACGGAAAAGCACAGAGGGTCCCACTCAAGATGAACCCAAAGAGGCCTACTCCAAGACACATCATAATTAAAATGCCAAGTTCTAAAGACAAAGAGAGAATCCTTTTTTTTTAAATTGTTGGTGTCTTTATTTTTAATTTTTATTGCTATTCAATTACAGTTGTCTGCATTTTCTCCACACCCCTCCACCCCACCCCAACCAAACCCACCTCCGCCCCCACCTCCACCCTGCCCCTTGATTTTGTCCATGTGTCCTTTATAGTAGCTCCTCTAAACCCCTCTCCCCACTGTCCCCTCCCCACTCCACTCTGGCTATTATTACATTGTTCTTAATTTCAATGTCTCTGGTTATATTTTGTTTGCTTTTTTCTTTTGTTGATTAGGTTCCAGTTAAAGGTGAGATCATATGGTATTTGTCCCTCACCGTCTGGCTTATTTCACTTAGCATAATGCTCTCCAGTTCCATCCATGCTATCTCAAAGAGTATAAGCTCCTTCTTTCTCAAAGAGAGAATCTTAAAAGCAGCAAGGGAGAAACAGGAAGTAACATATCAGGGAATGCTGATGGGGCTAGCAGCTGATCTCTCAACAGAAACACTACAAGCCAGAAGGGAATGGCAAGAAATATTCCAAGTAATGAAGAGTGAAGGCCTGCAACCAAGACTACTCTACCCAACAAGGCTCTCAATTAAAATGACAGTTGATATAAGGCCTTTCTCAGACGAATGTAGGCTGAAAGAATACACCTCCACAAAATCAGCACTACAAGAAATGCTAAAGGGACTGCTTTAAGAAGAGGAACAAAAAGAGCAAGAGAGAGAGGAATACAGGAACAAAGGAGAGGAAATTAATAATTACCTATTAATAATAACCTAAAATGTAAATGGATTAAGTGTTCCAATCAAAAGACATAGGGTACCTGAGTAGATATCAAAACATGACCCACATATATGCTGCCTACAAGAAACCCACCTCAAAACAAAAGACCTACACAGGCTGAAAGTGAAGAATTGGAAGAAAATATTCCAAGTAAAGGGAAAGGAAAACAAACAGGGGTGGCAATATTTATATCAGACAAAATAGACTTCAAAAACAGTCCATAAAAACAGACACAGAAGGATACTTCATAATACTCAAGGAAAGATTCCATCAAGAAGACATAAACATTATAAACATATGTGCACCCAACATAGGAGCACACAAATACATAAGGAAAATCTTGCATGACTTCAAGGGAGATATAGACAATAATACACTTACTAAGGGATTTTAACACACCACTGTCAAAAATGGATAGATCTTAAAGACCTCTACTCAGAAAACTACACAACACTGAAGAAAAAAATTAATGAAGACACAAACAAATGGAAGCATGTACCATGCTCATGGATTCGAAGAATTAACATCATCAAAATGGCCATACTACCCAAAGCAATTTATAGATTCAAAGCAATCCCTATTAAAGTACCCATGACATATTTCACAGATATAGAACAAACATTTCAGAAATTCATATGGAACCATAAACGACCCCAAATAGCTGCAGCAGTTTTGAGAAAGAAGAAGAAAGCAGGAGGGATCACAATACCTGATATCAAACTGTATTACAAGGCCACTGTAATCAAAACAGCCTGGTACTGGCATAAAAACAGGCACATAGACCAATGGAACAGAACAAAGAGCCCAGAAATAAACCCAAGTCTTTATGGTCAATTAATATTTGACAAAGGGGGCAGGAGCATAAAATGGAGCAAAAACAGCCTCTTCAACAGATGGGGTTGGGAGATCTGGACACCAATGTGCAAAAAAATGAAACTTATCACCAACTTACACCATACACAAAAATAAACTCAAGATGGGTAAGAGACTTAAATATAAGTTGTAACACCATAAAAGCCCTAGAGGAAAACATTGGCAGGAAAATCTCATACATTCCACGCAGCAACATCCTCACAGACACATGCCCTAAAGCAAGGGACATAAAGGAAAGAAAAAACAAATGGGACCTCATCAAAATAAAAAGCTTCTGCATGGCTAAAGAAAATAGCATTAAAATGAAAGGACAACCAACAGTATGGGAAAACATATTTGCCAATGATACCTCAGACAAGGGCCTGATCTCCAAAATATATAAAGAACTCACATGGAACTTCCTGCACACCAGGAAGACAAACAACCCAATTAAAAAATGGGCAAAGGACTTGAACAGACACTTCTCCAAGGAAGACATACAGAGCTCCCAGAGACACATGAAAAGATCCTCAGCATCACTAGCCATCAGAGAGATGCAAATTAAAACCACAAGGAGGCACCATCTCACACCAGTCAGAGTGGACAACATAAACAAATCCACAAACAAATGTTGGAGAGGATGTGGAGAAAAGGGAACCATAGTACATTGTTGGTGGGAATGTAGACTGGAGAGGCCACTGTGGAAAACAGTATGGAATTTCCTTAGAAAACTAAAAATGGAACTGCCCTTTGACCCAGCAATTCCGCTGCTGGGATTATACCCTAAGAACCCTGAAACACCAATCCAAAAGAACCTGTGCACCCCAATGTTCATAGCAGCACAATTTACAATAGCCAAGTACTGGAAGCAACCTAAGTGCCCATCAGCAAATGAGTGGATCAAAAAACTATGGTATATTTACACAATGGAATTCTATGCAGCAGTGAGAAAGAAGGAGCTTATACCCTTTGCAACAGCATGGATGGAACTGGAGACCATTATGCTAAGTGAAATAAGCCAGACAGTGAGGGACAAATACCATATGATCTCACCTTTAACTGGAACATAATAAATAGAAGAAAAAAGGAAACAAAATATAACCAGAGACATTGAAGTTAAGAACAATCTAACAGTGGTCAGGGTGGAATGGGGAGGGGATAGTGAGGAGAGGCGTTTAGAGGAGCTACTATAAAGGACACATGGACAAAATCAAGGGGGAGGGTAGAGATGGGGGAGGGAGGTGGGTTCAGCTGGGGTGGGGTGGAGGGATGGGGAGAAAAGGCACACAACTGGAAATGAATAACAATAAAACATTAAAATTGAAAAAAATGGACAGATCGTGCAAAAAATATCATCAAGGATATCAAATGGATTTAACTGATATATAAACTTTCATCCCAAAGAAGAAAAATACACATTCTTTTCAAATGCACATGGCACATTTTCAAAGATAGACCACATGGTGGGACATAAAACAAGACTCAACAAATTCAAGAAAATTGAAATAATATCAAGCATTTTCTCTGACCACAAGGGACTGAAACTAGAAAATAACCTCAAGGAAAAAAATAAAAAACATTCAAAGTCACGGAGATTGAATAGCATGCTATTAAACAATGATTGGGTTAAGAATGAGATCAAGGAAGAATCACAAAGTTTCTGGAAACAAATAAAAATGCACACACAACAGTCCAAAATATATGGGACAAAGCAAAGGCACTCGTGAGAGGGAAGTTCATAGTGATACAGACCTAACTAAAATGATAGGAACATTTCAAAGAAACAACCTAGCCCTACATCTACAAGAATGTAGGAACAACAACAAACAAAGCCCAGAGAAAGTAGAAGGAAGCAAATAACCAAGATCAGGGCAGAATTAAATGACATAGAGACTAAAAGAACAATATGAAGGATCAATAAATCCAGGAGCTGATGCTTTGAAAAGATAAACAAAATCAATAAGCCTTTAAGCAGACTCATCAAGACAAAAAGAGAAGACCCAAATAAATAAAATCAGAAATGAAAGAGGAGAGATTACAACTGATACCACAGATATACACAGGATTGTAAGAAATCACTATGAACAACTACATGTGAAAATTTGAAAATCTGGGTAAAATGAGCAAATTTCTAGAAAAATATAATCTTCCAAAACTGAATGAAGAAGCAGAAAACCTGAACAGACAAATGACAGATGACAAAATCAAAGCAGTAAAATAAACTCTTGGCACACAAAAGACCTGGACTGGGTGGTTTCACAGGAGAATTTTACAAAACATTTAAGGAGGAGCTAACCCATATTTTTCAGAGATTATTCAAAAAAATCCAAGAAAAGGGAAGACTCCCAAACTCTTTTTATGAAGCCAGCATCATCCTAATTCCAAAACCAGATAAAGACACAACAAAAAAAAGAAAACTACAGGCCAATATCACTGAAGAACATGCATGCTAAAATACTCAACAAAATATTGGAAAACCACATACAGCAGTACATTAAAAAGATCATACACCATGATCAAGTGGGATTCATTCCAGGGATGCAAGGATGATACAATATTTGCAAATCAATAAATGTAATATATCACATAAACAAAAGGAAAAACAAAAATCACATGACCATATCAATAGATGCAAAAAAAAGCATATGATAAGGTACAGCACCCATTTATGATAAAACACTCAGCAAAGTGGGAGTAGAGGGAGTATATCTCAACATCATAAAGGCCATATTCAAGAAACCTACAGCCAACATCATAATGAACAGGAAAACTTAAAAGCTTTCCTACTAAGATCAGGAACAAGACAAGTGGGTCTGCTCTCACCACTTCTATTCATTGTAGTATTGGAAGTCCTATCCACAGTGATTAGGCAAGAAAAAGAAATAAAGGGCATCCAAATTGGAAAGGAGGAAGCAAAATTGTTATTGTTTGCAGATGACATTATAGTGCACATAGAAAACCCTACAGACTCCACCAAAAAAAGACTTAACCTAATAAATGAATCTGGCAAAATGGTGGGATACAAAGTCAACATTCAGAAATTAAAGACTTTTTTGTACCCCAACAATGAAATATCAGAAATAGAAATCAGGGGGGAAATCCCATTACCTATACCAACAAGAAAAATAAAGTACTTAGGAATAAACCTAACTAAAGAGGTAAAAGACCTATGCTCAGAAAACTACACAACACTGAAGAAAGAAATTAAGGAAGACAAAATAAATGGAAGCATATACCATGTTCATGAATTGGAAGAATTAACATCATCAAAATGTCCACACTACCCAAAGCAATTTAAAGATTCAACTCAATCTCTATTAAAGTACCAATGACATATTTCACAGATATAGAACAAACATTTCAATAATTTTATGAAACCATAAATGACCCCAAATAGCTGCAGCAATTTTGAGAAAGAAGAACAAAGCAGGAGGGATCACAATACCTGATATCAAACTGTATTACAATGCCACTGTCATCAAAACACCCTGGTACTGGCATAAAAAAAGGCACATAGACCAATGGAACAGAACAGAGAGCCCAGAAATAAACTCAAGTCTTTATTGTCAATTAATATTTGACAAAGGACGCAGAAGCATAAAATGGAGCAAAAACAGCCTCTTCAACAGAGGCTTGGGAGATCTGGACAGCTACGTGCAAAAAAATGAAACTTGATCACCAACTTACACCATACACAAAAATAAATTCAAGATGGATAAAAGACTTAAATATAAATCATGACACCATAAAAGTCCTAGAGGAAAACATTGGCAGGAAAATCTCAGACATTCCACGCAGCAACAGCCTCACAGACACGTCCCCTAAAGCAAGGGACATAAAGGAAAGAATAAACAAATGGGACCTCATCAAAATAAAAAGCTTCTGCATGGCTAAAGAAAACAGCATTAAAATGAAAAGACAACCAACAGTATGGGAAAACATATTTGCCAATGATACCTCAGACAAGGGCCTGATCTCCAAAATATATAAAGAACTCACATGGAACTTCCTGCACACCAGGAAGACAAACAACCCAATTAAAAAATGGGCAAAGGACTTAAACAGACACTTCTCCAAGGAAGACATACAGAGGGCCCAGAGACATATGAAAAGATGCTCAGCATCACTAGCCATCAGAGAGATGCAAATTAAAACCACAATGAGGTACCATCTCACACCAGGCAAAGAGTGGCCAACATAAACAAATCAACAAATAAATGTTGGAGAGGATACGGAGAAAAGGGAACTGCCTTTTGACCTATCAATTCCACTGCTGGGAATATATCCTAAGAACCCTGAAGCACCACCAAAAGAACCTATGCACCCCACAGCTCATAGCAGCACAATTTACAATAGCCAAATTCTGGAAGCAATCTAAGTGCCCATCACTAAATGAATGGATCAAAAAAATTATGGTACATTTACACAATGGAATACTATGCAGCAGAAAGAAAGATGGATCTCCTACTGTTTTCGACAGCATGGATGGAACCTGAGAGCATTATGCTAAGTGAAGTAAGCCAGGCAGTGATTGACAAATACCCTATGATCTCATCTATAAGTGGAACCTAATCCACAAAACAAACAAGCAAGCAAAAAATATCCAGAGGCACTGAAATTAAGAACAAACTAACAGTAACCAGAGGGAAGGTGGGAGGGGGTAATGGGGGGGAAATGGGGAAGGGTTTTAAGGAACATGTATAAAGGACACATGGACAAAACCAAAGGAGAGGTAGGATCAAGGGTGGGAAGTGGGAATGGTTGGTGTGTGGGGAATTGGAGACAACTGTACTTGAACAGCAACTTAAAAAATGTGAGAAAGGACACATGGACAAAATCAAGGGGGAGGGTGGAGGTGGGGGAGGGAGGGGGATTTGGTTGGGGTGGGGTGGAGGGATGGGAAGAAAAGGCACACAACTATAATTGAATAACAATAAAAAATTAAAATTTAAAAAAAAGAAAATATAGGTAGTAGTGGGGAGGAAAGACAGACAACTGTACTTGAACAACAATAAAATAAAAAATAAAAATAAAATACAAGAAGGAATATTTTAAAATTTTAGTTAAATTTTAGTTAAATATATTAGCAATTTTTAGTAAAATTATGGATAATTTTGTTTTGCTTCTTGTTGTATATTACAAACTTATTGTGGTAATCTTATTATTTCTTATCAAAAAAATGTTAACTCAAAAACCTCAAAAAAATAAAATAAATAAAAAATGTGAGAAAAAAATTTTAAAAATGTACAATAAACCGAGGGAAAAGCAAGTATATCTGATATAGCATATGAGTTATCTCTAATAATCTTATCAGAGATATTTCAGTAATAAAACTAAACACTTTCAAAAATGCTACAAAAATAGAGTATTTAAAGGAGGCCTGTGTAGACAAATGACTATTGAATTTACTAACAGGAATCATATCATCAGTACACGGTAGTTACAGAAACACCCTAGAGTAACCAAGTAAAGTTTTGAGAAGAGTAAATCCTGGCTTTAAAAGCAATTAAGTAACATATATTTGTAGAGCACATTATACTTCAGTACCAGGAAATGCTAAACAAACCAAAAAATTACATTCTGCATAGACACTGTACATAATATACCACAAGCCTAAAATATTTCTAAAATTTTGAAACAAAGTGCTTTGCTTTACTTTGACAACAAAAAGCGGCTTAAGAATGTACCCCTATGCCAGTCTTTGTTCCTGGTGCCTTGATAATTCCAACTACTAACTTCAACTGCTGGTGATGTGCTTTGTCATATAGAAATCCAAGGATACTGTGCCTTCTGCTAGCTGCAGGCACTACACCCATGAAGAGGGTGTGGTACTTTCCTCCCAGAAAGCTCGTTAAAGGGGTGTGAAAACATTAAGAGGTGTTTTTAAGCCCATTACATTCAAAGTTTCCAGTCCTTGGAAATCAGGGTAACTTATTTCCTTATATTGGCTTCTTTACTTAAACTAAACAGAGGTTTATACAGAATTATATAGATAGATCATTTGCTTCATTCGTTAATTCCATTGCCTAGGTGCCTTTGAATATAAAAACTTATATTTGTGTGTTGTGTGTATGTGTGTGTGTTGCTGTTGTTGTTTTCCCAGAAGTCTCAGCACAAATGAAAATCTCTGATATTCAGCAGGACTGGAAACCTTCCTTCCTCACTAATGAAGAATTCACCCAGCTGATGTTAGAGGTAAAGTGCACTTTCAAATTAACTTAACTTGTTGCAAATTAAAAATGTATCTGCTTATTCCAGATAAGATCCTGTGCCCAAACAAACAACTGTTCTTGACCCTGGAAGGAGGTCTTGAAACAGATGCTCTCCTGAAGCTCTCATGCTACTGCTTATATTTTGGGTACAGAGTTGGAGCTATAAGCAAGAGTCCCAAAACTGAAGGTGCAAATGTACTGTTGCCATAGTGACCACAGAGCAGCCCCTCTCATGGTCTCCCAACCAGAGGACACCTAGTGTGGGGGGAGGGGCTAGAGCTGGAGATAGGTTAGAGAGAAGGGAATGAGAGAGGAAAGTTCCATCTTTGCACTGTCTTCAGCTCAGAGAGTCTCCACTGGAGAATGCAATAATTCATTTTTCCCTAAGTAGAACACATTTTGAAAACAAATGTCTTCTTTTAAAGTTATACTTTTAACTTGAGTTCATATTACATCAACATGGTATGTAGGTGTCAACCATTAGTGACCCTGTGCCTCCCCACCCAGCACATGCCCTTTCTGTGCCAAAAAAGACACTCACACTTCTTCCTCTAGAAAATGAAGTGCCCATGCCCATCTGCAGGTCTGCATTATGGAAATCTGGCTAACCTGAACTAGTGGATTCCTTAATGTCATATATTTGTATATGGGTGAAACCCCTCCATAACAGATGACAATAACTCTACAAAAACATCTGGCTGGGTGCTCTGACATCTAAACTGGGAATAAGACTGGGAGTTTATGAACATGACAGTGGAGGGAGAGAGAGCCCCAGATGTAGCATGTCTGGGCCTTTAAGTGAGAAGAAAAGTGGGACAGATGAGTTCAGCAAAAGGATGTAAGACTCCATTTCAGTAAGACATCAAGTTACAGATGTGTCTTATGACAGCATCATGAGCATCCAATCAGGAATCTAAGTTTGGCTGGGGTTGGGGGGATTGGTAGGGGGGAAATGCAGACAAGTGTAATTGAACAACAATAAAGTAATTAAAAATGTGTGAATATATAGTAATGGGAAAAATGTAATAATTGGATTCTATGATATTTCAGTCTGAAGAGGAAAAAGTAAGGGTTCAATCAAAACATATACATGAAACCATTATGTTATACTTCAAAAATATTCATTAAAGATCCAACACATGTCTAACACTAAAAAAATAAAATAAAAACAAAAAACAGCAAGTGTCTGTGAGAAAACACTGCTGCCTAAATCTTTTCTATCATAAGCACCTAGAGCAGTGGGCCTGACATACAGTTGGTGCTCAGTAAAAACACTGTAAATGAATAAATTTTCAGTCTTTCTAAAATACTTTTGGACCTAGGTGAGTTATACACCGCTCCCCCCTCAGCCCTTGTTTACTTCTGTGGAATAACGTAAATGTTCTTTACAAACAGTTCCTTTGGAGGAACGTGATCTACAGGCAAACTATCTCTTTTAATACCTCTATAAGTACTGGAAGCAACCTAAGTGCCCATCAGCAAACGAGTGGATCCAAAAACTATGGTATATTTATACAATGGAATTCTACACAGCAGAGAGAAGGAGCTTATACCCTTTGCAACAGCATGGATGAAACTGGAGAGCATTATGCTAAGTGAAATAAGCCAGGCGGTGAGGGACAAATACCATATGATCTCACCTTTAACTGGAACATAATCAACAAAAGAAAAAAGCAAACAAAATACCACCAGAGACATTGAGGGGGGGAACTGTCTAGCAGTGGCCAGGGGGGAGTGAGGTGGGGACAGTGAGAAGAGGGGATTGCAGGAACTATTATAAAGGACACATGGACAAAATCGCGGGGGATGGTGGGGGTGGGGGAGGGAGGTGGGTTCATCTGGGGTGGGGGGAGGGAAGGGGAAAAAAGGCATACAACTGTAATTGAATAACAATAAAAAATAAATTAAAAAAATACCTCTATTAGGTCTGATGTCTTTCAGTAAATGTTTACTACTAAACTCAAAGTGATATTGAGGGTGGGGGAGCAGGAACCATAAAATATCACTGACATCTTTTAATGATAATGGTGATGTTTCTAATTCAGCCCAATAGTATGCTTATCATTAAAACTCCTTGGGTAATTTTCATACTAAATTTTGATGCATGATACCAGGAGGTCAGATGTTTCACTAAGCCTTTTAGTGCTTTCACAAGCACTTTAAGAACCTACCCTGTGTGATAGGCAGAGGAGTTCTGTGAGGTTATTTGTAGAAATATTCTGAGGCTTACAAAACAAAGTCAGCATCATATTGTTGCCAGTAGAAGTAGAGTTCTTGTGGTGTCACAAGGAAAGCATTCCAGGGATCCACAAGGGAGGATGAGGTGTGGCAAGATTTATTCGGGTAGAAATAGAAGGCTGCCTTTGGGTTCCCAATGTTCTGTCTCCATCCATTCTACCAGGGGAAAAATTCAACTGTGTCTTTAGCAAAGCCAAAGCAAAAGCCAGTGTCCAGAGCTTCTATTTTATATTAAATCTTCGTCCTTTGGAACCCTCAGGCAGTTGCTAAGTGTTCTCAGTCCCCATGCAAGTAGCTTAGCACTGTTCCCAGCTGCACTGTTGTACACAGGCTCTCACCTGGAGCTTGCCTTTGGAGTCCCCACTGCTGCTGGACCTGCGTGGTCACCATGGAGAGAATGTGCAAGTGAATGGGGTGAGTGCATGTCCCAGAGAGAAAGGCAGAAAGAAAAAGAGGGAGGGAGGGAGAGAGAGGGAAAGAGAGAGAGGGAAAGAGACAGAGAGGGAGGGGGGGCAGGAAGAAAGAGAGGGACAGGAGGAGAGAGAGAGCAAGAGCTGCTTTGTTAAACTGGATTATATTATCTCAGTCTTGGAAAGGACCAGGTGCTTTTTCAAAATAACCAATCAACTTCCAAAGCTTTCACAGGCTTTTGATGAGTCTACTCCCTGACCAATTTATCCCCCTCCCAGACTAGACTGATAGGCCTCTGTGGTCACTATTTTGGCTTTGATTGCACACGTGCCTACCTCCCCTTTTATTGTTTTATTCCTTTCCTCCATAGTCTGGGCAAGTGGACCAGGGAAATTGAAAAGCCAGTCCTTCCTCCCTGCTTGGTAATGAAGGGTTGTTTATCCCCTTTGCAGACAATGCTGAGATCCCCTGGAGTGTGTGAAGCTGTAGCTTCCTGGCTAAGCAAGCAGGCTATGTTCCCTCAACAATGTCTGATTCCCTTTGCTTCCTTTCTTTATTAATAACTAGCTAATTACCTGTGGTAATAATAATCTGGGGTTTTATACTTCAGTAGCATCCTCCCCCATAAAAGCATGTCTAAGGGGTCTTCACTGTTGTGTTTTCTGTAGGCATTAGATGGCTTTATCATCACTGTGACAACAGATGGCAGCATCCTCTATGTTTCTGACAGTATCACACCTCTCCTCGGGCACTTGCCGGTGAGTTTCCACTTCTCTGGGGGCCTTTCCAGCACACATTTTCATTTTTCCTTGGGAACCATCCAGAACTACAGTCAGAGTGGTACAGGTATGTGGTGGTCTGTGTGTGAGAAGGATTCAGGAGTGTCCTTGACAAGATCCAGGCCAAGGTCCCAGGGGCCTTCCTCTGGGACCTTGGCAGGTCCCAGATGTGTCATCCTGGAACAAGAAAGGCACTGTGGTCTTGGCATGGGCTGACCTGGAATGGTGGACATGGTATAGATCCTTACCCTCTGTGCCCAAGAATCCACCAAGGAGCTGTGGCCTGAGGAGAGTGTCACAGCACAGTTAGCAGATCTCAGAGCCCCTGCAGAGGCTAACAGATGTCCTCCTGCAAAGGGAAACTCCAACACCTTGGTCTAGGAATGTGAACCAGAGAGCTTCAGATGGGACATGGCTTGGAGATCACTAGGGACATAACAGATTGCAAGTAGGTAGTGACACTAGTGGTGAGGGTCCAGCAACAGAGCTGATCCTGGGGGGATTGAAATACTCTGGAAAGATGATGTTGGCCCCGGAAGGTTTTGGGGAACAAGGAGGGTTTGGGTAGCCAAGAGGACAAGGCAAGCTCTGCTCTCCCCATAGGAGCTAGGCTGAAACTAGGAGGCAGATGTGTGCAACATATTCAAAGGCCCTCAGAGATGTTCCTCCCTCCCCTTTTTCCTAGCTCCTCTCCCTGTCTGTGTTTCTCCATTTCTTCTTTCCTCCCTTCTTCCCTAATGCTTCCTCCTCTCAAATGAGCCTTGCGTTAGGTAACCCCCCATCACCCACCCTCCATCAGGATGAGAATCTGGTTCATTAGGCTCCACTTTGAGGGTCCCTCATAGGCACCTGGCTAGCCTTCCATTTCCTTCCATACCATTATTTATTCCTACAGAGTCTGACCTTGAACACAGCTCTACCAGGAGTATTCTGTGGGACTTAGGATAAACTTTCCTCTCTTCTCTCTCCTCCCAACAAGCCCTGATAAACTGATTACCCTCCACCACTCCCCATCCCCAACATACCTGAAGGAAGGCTGCTAGTGTATGTGATGGGGAGGGTGAAGCTTTGCCCTGGGTTCCTGTACCTAGGGACTCCCAGCAAGCAAAGTGCTATAGGACTGTGGTTGTCTCTCCTTAGCCACAGAACTCAGGGCCTTACCTGTGAGCAGCTTGCCTCCCCTGGGGTCATGACTCAGTGTGCTGATTGTCCAGTGCTCCACATTATCCTGGGTCATATTCTTCCTCAGAAGGCACCCCCCCCATAATTTTCACACATGATGCTGTGTGGAGAGCAAAACCACCATCCACACTTTCCTTTGCCAGTCACTGTATTGTAGCCCAGCAAAGCATTTGTTATTCTGCTAGGCACATGCCTTTACATTTAGCCATAATCTATCTGACCTCTGTGTTTCAGCTCACTGCCTGCACCATTTTCAGGGTGCATTAGGCTGGGGCGGAGGGGGCCTCTCTCCTTTGTCAGAGAAGCTGGTTCTCACTTTGCCCTAAGGAGTTAAGAGCACAGTTTCATCTTGATTCTAATGTCAGGATAGAAGAACAATGTTGAGACCAATCGAGGTGAGGAATACAGAAGTGACCCATTCAATCCACCAGCTTCTTTGGGCCGATCTGACAGTGGCTGAAGAAGAAGAGGAAATGGGTGCTCCTGTGAAGATGGTTTGCGTTTTGTGGGTGGTGGACAGGATTAGATGATGATGGTCACAGATTGAAAGTAATGACATGTCACCTCCTCAGTGAGCAGGGAGTGGGTACAGGAGCACAGAGCCATTAGGTGAACAGGATTTGCACTGTTCTGCTTTCTGCTCTTGTAATTATCTGATGACACAATTGCTGTACGTGGCAGAGGGGACTTATAAAAAAATAAGTAAGGAATTCTTCTGATTTGAGCCAAATTATGGAGCGATTTAGGACCACCTTTGTACATTATTTTCTCTAACTCTGGAAGGGCCAGAAATGACCCTGAATCTAATTTGTTAATGCTTAGTAAATGTCTATGCATAGACCCACACCCGGAAACACACTGAATCAGCCCTCAAGCTCCCCAGTGGAGGTGAGCCTAGGCTGGACAATCCCAAATTTAACTTTTTGTTTACTTGTAGCTTACCCAGTTTTCACAAAGATTGGATTTTCTTTCTCCTTTTTGCTTAGGATTCACTTGCATCCTTTGCTAGTGGGTGGACTAGGGTGATTAAGGATGGAAACATCCCTGGTGCCAATCAGCCTATAGCCAGTTGAGCAAGGGAGCTGGCCTGGAATACCTCTATTACCTCCACTTTACAGGGAGAAAACCCAATGTGGCCCTGTTGGTGAGGATCATAGATGGGCCTAAAATAAGCTCCTCATCATCTGCTCTGGTGTCTTTCTGATGCGAAGGACTTGGGTTGCCATTTAGAAATTCTGCTTTTGGTTTAGGTCACTTTTATTGACACTTATTTATTACTCAGCATGAGCTCAGAACACCCAGGACATATCCACAGATGACTAGTGATTCAAAAGACCCATATGAAAAAAAAAATAAATAAGACACATATGAGATTATTCTTTCTTAAGAGTTTGCAATTTTGTGGTGAGATTTCACCTTAAGATTTCACCTTAAGCCATTAGAGGCTAATAGAAAAATAGCTAACATCTATTGAGCACTTACTATGTACCAGGCACCATTAAGTGTCCCTTGCATGTGTTAGGATGAGTAAAGCACTTGAAACAGTGGCTGGCACAGAGCTAGAGCTATGTCACAATTGCTTTCCTTAATCTATTGATCTTTACAATGACCCTATGAAGCAGATACTTACCCCACTACACAGATGAGGAAATTGAGGCACAGAGAGGTTAAGGTCCCACAGCCAGAAAGTGATGGGCCTGGGATTTGAACTCAAGCACTTTGACTCTAGAACTTGGTGCTTAACCACTACTCACAATTCTGTATAAAACAGAGGAAAATTGAATGTTTTTGGGTGAGGTCGGTGGTTAGGAATGGAGAGAATGAGGACTTGAAAGGCAGTGGTCAGTCTTCATGGGAGAGCTGGCTGTAGAGGGGAGGCAGAGACACAGGGTGATCAGGAAGACAGGAAGCTGTAGGCCCCACAGCAGTGCACCCTGTTAGTATCATAGGCTGGCATGCCACAGGTTGGGACCCACTGTCCCTTTTGTGGCCTGGGATTGGAGAGACATCGGTGATTGGGGTGGGGAGGGTGGTAAAGAGAAGGAAGAATTCCTTCCTCTTTTTTTCAGATGGCCAGGCTTAAAGTCTGTTTCCTTCCTACTATTAGAAACTCAGACATAGCAAAAGGTCACATGATAGATTTTTTAAATATATTTATTGATTATGCTATTACAGTTGTCCCACTTCCACCCCTTCACTCAACTCCATCCTTCCCACCCCCTCCCTCCCACATTCCCCCACTATAGTTTATGTCCATGGGTCATACTTATAAGTTCTTTGGCTTCTACATTTCCTATACTATTCTAACCCTCTCCCTGTCTATTTTCCACCTATCATTTATGCTATTTATTCTCTGTACCTTTCCCCCCTCTCTTCCCCTCCCAATCCCCTATAGATAACCCTCCATGTGATCTCCATTTCTGTGGTTCTGTTTCTGTTCTAGTTGTTTCCTTAGTTTTCTTTTGTTTTGGTTTTAGGTGTGTTTGTTAAAAACTGTGAGTTTGCTGTCATTTTTACTGTTCATATTTTTTATCTTCTTTTTCTTAGATAAGTCCCTTTAACATTTCATAGAATAAGGGCTTGGTGGTGATGAACTCCTTTAACTTGACCTTATCTGAGAAGCACTTTATCTGCCCTTTCATTCTAAAAGACAGCTTTGCTGGATAGAGCAATCTTGGATGTAGGCCCTTGCCTTTCATGACTTGGAATACTTCTTGCCAGCCCCTTCTTGCCTGTAAGGTCTCTTTGGAGAAATCAGCTGACAGTCTTATGGGAACCCCTTTGTAGGTAACTGTGTCCTTTCCTCTTGCTGCTTCTAAGATTCTCTCCTTCTGTGTAATCTTGGGTAATGTAATTATGATGTGCCTTGGTGTGTTCCTCCTTGGGTCCAGCTTCTTTGGGACTCTCTGAGCTTCCTGGACTTCCTGGAAGTCTATTTCCTTTGCCAGACTGGGGAAGTTCTCCTTCATTATTTGTTCAAATAAGTTTTCAATTTTTTGTTCTTCCTCTTCTCCTTCTGGCACCCCTATAATTTGGATGTTGGAACATTTCAAGATGCCCTGGAGGGGTTCCTAAGCCTCTCCTCATTTTTCCGAATTCTTGTTTCTTCATTCTTTTCTGGTTGGATGTTTCTTTCTTCCTTCTGGTCCACACCATTGATTTGAGTCCCAGTTTCTTTCGCATCAGTATTGGTTCCCTGTACATTTTCCTTTGTTTCTCTTAGCATAGCCTTCATTTTTGCATCTAGTTTTTGAACAAATTCAACCAATTCTGTGAGCGTCTTAATAACCAGTGTTTTGAACTGTGCATCCGATAGGTTGGCTATCTCTTCCTCGCTTAGTTGTATTTTTTCTGGAGCTTTGAGGTGTTCTGTTATTTGGGCCTTTTTTTTTTTTTTTTTTTTGTCTTGGCGCCTTTGTTACTTAAAGGGGCGGAGCCTTAGGTGTTCCCCGGGGCAGGGTAATGCTGGTTGCTGCTCTGTGATGCTGTATGGGGGCGATGGGCCAAGAGGGAGCAATGGCACCCGCTCCACTCTCCAAGGGACCTCAGTCACTCCCTCTGCTACCCACAATCAAACCGGGCCCCTCTGGTGCTGGCTCCCGAGCGGGCAGGCCTGCGCACACTCTAGGCCCCCATGGGTCTCTCCAACGACCTCTCCTGTGAGGCTGGGAGTCTCTCCTGCTGCCACCCCATCCCCCACAGCTGTTTTCAATCAGAGGTTTGAGGCTTTATTTCCCCCGCGCTGGAGCCCTGGGTTGCGTGGTCTGCTTCACTCCCTGCCGTTCCTCCCGGTTTATCTGTGCACAAGTGTGGGGCCTCGGGGTACGCTACCCGTGCTCTGCCTGCACCGTTCTCTGCCACTCTGAGTCCGGCCCTCTCGGTTTATCTGTGCGCGAATGTGGGGCCGCAGGGTCTGCTAGTGGTCAGACTGCCTGCCCCTTTCGTCCCACACTCCGGCAGTCTGGGTCCCGCCACGGCCATGCGAGTCCTCTCCGCCCCGGTGCCCGTCTCCGCCCCTCCTACCAGTCTGGATGTGTGTTTCTTTTTTATCTACTTGGTGTCGGACTTCCTTGCCATTCGATTTTCTGTCAGTTCTGGTTGTTCGAGGAGGCACAGTGTGTCTACCTACGCCACCATCTTGATTCTCCCACATGATAGACTTTTGTAGAGCAATTTCCTGATGAAATATCCTAGACCTTTCTTTTCCATTTTGACAGAAAAAACAAAACAGCTCAAAGCAGAAAATGATTTTAAGATAAGCTCAAAATTTTTCCCTGGTATAACACCAGTCCTTTTTGGCATCTAGAATTAACATCAGGCAGTCAGAGGAGAAACTCAGGCATGGCAAGGAGCATGCTGGTGGGATACCAAGGGCTAAAGGGAACTTTGGGTGTGATAACTGTCAGGAAAGACCAAGGGTGTGAGTCAGGGCCTTGGACAGAACTGGGAAAGAATAGGGCTGAAGCAGAACAAAATGAGTCCCAGGGTAGTCATCATCTGCATTTCCTGTTGGACTTTTGTTGTTGTTTTTTTTTTACTTAATTTCTCTGGTTGCTTTTCTGTTAATGAAAATGATGCTTGCTTAATGAACTGGACCGTGATAAGCTCATAGGGCTGAGCTCATCCTGTCCTCAGCTCTGAGCACAGTACCCATGTACCTAAATGGTCATTGAACAAGGGACTGAGTTCACTATTGGGACTTCTAGAACAAGAACAATATTGGCTTGTTTGAATAATTTTGTGAGCTGGCATAGGACTAAACCTGCCACTCAAGGATAAGCTGGAACCATGCTTGGTCCCTTTGAAAAGAGGGTTGTTAAGCTGGGGACTATCCCCAGGTATGGAATGCAGAAAGGAGCTTCCTTTTAGGACAGTCAAGGCCCTCCCTATTTGCCAGATGATAAGGAAGCATACAACATTGAACATTAGTTTCAGACCTTACACTACAGGTATATCCATCCTAAATATCTTTACTCATTTTGTGGCTTTCTGTTGACCTTCTTTTTAGGTTCTTTTAATGAACAAAGATTCTTGATAGTTGGTATTTTTCATATCTTAATTAATTCAACACTATTTCACAATCAAAGCTATTCTCTATACAGTCATCTGAAAGGTTTACTGTTTGGCCATCAGTTTTATTCTGAATCTAAATGGAAAGAGAGCATATCAAATACACCTTCCTGGTCCCTGAGGGAGACCAAGGCACTGCTTGATTCCCTGAGCCCATTCCTGCCTCTTCTCACTAGGAGGCTTCTGCAGGACTTCTCCATCATCACCCCCTCTGACGGTAGCCAGCACACATCTCCAGACAGAACTGCTGGAGCCTTTAGGGTCATTCCTGAACTAAATGTTTGCCCAGGCCACTCCCACCTCAGCCATCCAGCTTCCTATGCTGCCTACACAGGCTCACTTAATCCTACTGGATGCAATGGAACTGATGCTGCTGGGTTACAGGGAGAAAGGAATCTGCTTCCTGTCTCCCAGCACTTTCTTATGGGCCCCAAACTCTCGAGGAGCCTCAAGAAAAAACATAGAAGATGTGCGATTTGCAATTTAGGACAGGAATTTTAGCCACGGACATATCAGTAAGTTGGGTTAGAGACCCTCCCTTCTCCAACAGGTAAATGACATTTCTGACAATGTAATCCAGCTATGAAGATGGCCACAGATGGTTCATTCCCTCCCTTGTCTTCAAAATTGCTATTATTTTAATAAATAGAGCTCAGCTTATTCAAGGGAGAATTCAGTTGCAGGTATAATATACTCTTCTGTAAAAACTAGGGTTTAAATTTTCAAATTATCATAATGTGTTGGTTTTCAGCACATGGAAATGGCATAATAGTAACATAATAACAAATACACATAGAGCTTGCTGTGAGCCCTTTCCATGTATTAACACAAGCCCCTAAAGCCCCCACCCCTATAGCCCAACTTCCCCCACCTCCATTTAGTGTCTTTTCATTCTGTGCAGAACGTGTAGCCTGAGGTCCCCCACAGTCCTCTGACCTTCCCAGGAGCCCACAACTCTGCTCTCTGCCACAGCCACTACCAGGAGACTCTAACTAACTGGCCATTGAAGAAAAGACTGTGGGGTGACTTACTTACTATGTTCAAGTATCTGAATTGTCTTTAAAAAGAAAGACTACTGTTATCTCTGAGCATTAGTCATCTTCTTAAAAACTAAATGAAATGGGCTTAACAAAATCCAGAACATCAGTACTTCTAGCCAAGATGGAGGTGTAGGTAGATACACTCTTCCTCCTCACACAACCAAACAAAGAACAACAAATTTAAAAAGAAAACACAACCAGAACTGCAAGAAAATCAAACTGTATGGAAGTCCAATAACCAAGGAGCTAAAGGAGAAATATTCATCCAGACTGGTAGGAGGAGTGGAGATGGGCAGCTGGGACAAAAAGGACAATGACAAAGGAGCAGCTGTTGAATGGGTGGTCCCACATTTGCATGAGGATAAACCAGGAGAAACAACTGGGGAGCAAGACAGATTGCACAACCCAGGGTTCCAGTGTGGGGAAATAAAGCCTCAAACCTCTGATTGAAAAAACCTGTGGGGTTGAGGCAGCAGGAGAAACTCCCAGCCTCACAGGAGAGTTCCTTGGAGAAACCCGCAGTGTCCTAGAACATTCACAAAACCACCCACCAGGGAATCAGCACCAGAACAGCCCAATTTGTTTGTGGGTAGTTGGAAGTGACTGAAAGCCAGCCAAGAGCTGAGCAAGAGGCATTGTTACCTCTCGGGCCCCTGCCCCACGTACAGTGCCACAACACAGTGACCTGGGTTGCCCTTCCCTGGTGAATACCTAAGGCTCTGCTCCTTACTACATGACAGGTGCGCTGAGACAATATATATATGGCCCAAGTGAAAGAACAGATGAAAGCTCCAGAAAAAAAAAAAATACAACTAAGCGATGAAGAGATAGCCAACCTATCAGATGCAGAGTTCAAAACACTGGTAATCAGGATGCTCACAGAAATGGTTGACTATGGTCACAAAATAGTGGAAAAAGTGAAGGCTATGACCAGTGAAATAAAGGAAAACGTACAGGGAACCAACAGTGAAGGGATGGAAACTGGGACTCACAATCAACAGTTTGGAGCAGAAGGAAGAAATATACATTCAACCAGAACAGAATGAAGAAACAAGAGTTCAAAAAAATGGAGAGGCTAAGGAGCCTCCTGGACAACTTTAAACGTTCCAACATCTGAATCATAGGGGTGCCAGAAGGAGAGGAGGAAGACCAAGAAATCGAAATCCTATTTGAAAACATAATGGAGAACTTCCCTAATCTGGCAAGGGAAATAGACTTTCAGGAAGTCCAGGAAGCTCAGAGAGTCCCCAAAAGAGATCAATTCAAGGAAGCACACACCAAGGCACATCATAATTACATTAGCCAAGATTAAAGATAAGGAGAGAATCTTTAAAGCAGCAAGAGTTTTCTCTTGGACACAGTTACCTACAAGGGAATTCCCATAAGACCATCAGCTGATTTCTCAAAAGAAACAATACAGGCAAGAAGGGGCTAGAAAGAACTATTTGAAGCCATGAAAGGCAAGGATCTACATCCAAGATTACTCTATTCTGCAAAGCTATCATTTAGAATGGAAGGGCAGATAAAGTGCTTCCCAGATAAGGTCAACTTAAAGGAGTTCATCATCATCAAGCCCTTATTCTATGAAATGTTAAAGGGACTTTCTAAGTAAAAGAAGATAAAAAATATGAACAGTAAAATGACAACAAACTCACAACTATCAGCAACTGAACCTAAAAAAAAAAAAAAGAAAACAAAAACAAACTAAGCAAACTAGAATGGGAACAGATTCACACAAATAGAGATCACATGGAGGGTTATCAGCAAGGAGGGAGAGATGGGAGAATGGGGGACAGGGTACAGGGAATAAGAAGCATAAATGGTAGGTACAAAATAGACAGGGGAAGGTAGAGACTAGTACGGGAAATAGAGAAGCCAAATAACTTGTATGTATGACCCATGGACATGAACTAAGTTGGGGGAATGATGGTGGGAGGGAGGGTACAGGGTGAAGGAGAATAAAGGGGAGAAAAAATGGGACAATTGTAATAGCATAATCATTAAAACATTTTAAAATGCTTTTAAATTTTATTGTTCTTCAAGTACAGTTATCTGCCTTTTACCCAACCTTCCCCCTCTATCCCAGCCATCCCCACCTCCCTCCCTTGATTCCACCCGCCCTTTGTTTTGTCTATGTGTTCTTTATAGTTGTTCCTGCAAACCCTTCACTTTTTTTCCCCATTATCCCCTCCCTCTCCCCTGTGATCACTCTCAACCTATTCTCAATTTCAATGTCTTTGGCTATACTTTGCTTGCTTGTTCATTTTGTTGATTAAGTTCCTGTTAATGGTGAGATCCTGTGTTATTTGTCTTTCACCTCCTGGCTTATTTCACTTAGCATAATGCTCTCCAGTTCCATCCATGCTGTTGCAAAGGGTAGGATCTCCTTCTTTCTTTCTGCTGCGTAGAATACCATTATGTAAATGTACCATAGTTTTTTTATCCATTCATTTACTGATGGGCACTTCTGTTGCTTCCAGCACTTGGCTATTGTAAATTGTGCTGCTATGAGCAGTGGGGTGCATAGGTTCTTTTGGTGGTGCTTCAGGGTTCTTAGGATATAATCCCAGCAGTGGAATTGATGGGTCAAAAGGCAGTTCCATTTTTAGTTTTCTGAGGAAATTCCATACTGTTTTCCATGGTGGCTTCACCAGTCAGCAATCCCACCAACAGTGAATTAGGGTTCTCTTTTCTCCTTAACCTCTCCAATACTTGTTGTTTGTTGCTTTGTTTATGATGCTCATTCTCAACGGTGTGAAGTGGTATCTCATTGCGGTTTTAATTTGCATCTTTCTGAGGGCTAGTGATGATGAGCATCTTTTCATATGTCTCTGGACCCTCTGTATGTCCTCCTTGGAGAAGTGTCTGCCCAAGTCCTTTGCCCATTGTATAATTGTGTTGTTTGTCTTCCTGGAGTGGAGTTGTGTGAGTTCTTTATATATTTTGGAAATCAAACCCTTGTCTGAGATATCATTGGCCCATATGTTTTCCCAGATGGTTGGTTCTCTTTTCATTTTAATGCTGTTTTCTTTAGCCAAGCAGAAGCTTTTAATTTTGATGAGATCCTATTTGTTTATTCTTCCCTTTATTTCCCTCGTTGTAGGGGACATATCAGTGAGAATATTGCTGCATGGGATATCTGAGATTTTCCTGCCTAAGTTCTCCTGAAGGACTTTAGTGGTGTCACGACTTATATTTAAGTCTTTTATCCACCTTGAATTTATTTTGGGTATGGTGTAAGTTGGTGATGAAGTTTCATTTCTTCTGCATGTAGCTGTCCAGATCTCCTAACACCATTTGTAAGATTGCTATTTTTATTCCATTTTATGCTTCTGTCCCCGTTGTCAAATATTAACTGACCATAGAGACTTGGGTTTGTTTCTGATCTCTCTGTTCTGTTCCATTTATCTATGTGTCTATTCTTATGCCAGTACAAGACTGTTTTGGTTACCGTGCCATTGTAATGTAGTTTAAAATCAGGCATTGTGATTCCCTCCTACTTTTTGTTCTTTCTCAGAATAGCTGCAGGTATTTAGGGTCATTTATGGTTCCATATAAGTTTCTGAAATGTTTGCTCTATATCTGTGAAATATGCCATGGGTACTTTAATAGGGATTGCATTGGATCTATAAATTGCTTTGTGTAGTATTGACATTTTGATGATGTTAATTCTTACTATCCATGAACACATTATATGCTTCCATTTATTTGTGTCTTCCTTATTTTCTTTCTTCAGTGTTGTGTAGTTTTCTGAGTACAGGTCTTTTACCTCCTTGGTTAGGTTTACTCCTAGGTACTTTATTTTTCTTGTGGCTGTAGCAAATGGGTTTTTTTTCCTAATTTATGTTTTTGATATTTCATTGTTGGTGCACAAAAATGCCTTTGATTTCTGAATGTTGACTGTGTATCCCATCATTTTGCCAGATTCATTTATTAGGTGGAGCCTTTTTTTGATGGAGTCCATAGGGTTTTCTATGTGCACTATCATGTCATCTGCAAACGATAACAGTTTTGCTTTCTCCTTTCCAATTTGGTTGCCTTTTCTTTCTTTTTCTCATCTGATCACTGTGGCTAGGAATTCTATTACTATGTTGAATAGAAGTGGTAAAAGCAGACACCCTTGTCTTGTTCCTGATCTTAGTGGGAAACCTTTTAAGTTTTCCTGTTCATTTTGATGTTGGCTGTAGGTTTCTTGTCTACAGCCCTTATTATGTTGAGATATACTCCCTCTACTCCCACTTTGCTGAGTGTTTTATCATAAATGGATGCTGTACCTTATCAAATGTTTTTTTCTGAATCTATTGATATGACCATGTGATTTTTCTCTTTCTTTTTTTTATGTGATGTATTATATTTATTGATTTGTGAATATTGTACCATCCTTGCATCCCTGGGATGAATCCCACTTGATCATGGTGTCTGATCTTTTCAATGTATTGCTGTATGTGGTTTTCCAATATTTTTTTTGAGGATTTTAGCATCTATGTTCATCAGTGATATTGGCCTGTAGTTTTCTTTCTTTGTTGTGTCATGATCTGGTTTTGGGATTTTGGTGAACTGGCCTCAGAAAAAGAGTTTGGGAGTCTCCCATCTTCTTGGATTTTTTGGAATAGTCTGTGAAGGATATGGGCTAACTGTTCCTTAAATGTTTTGTAAAATTCTCTCGTGAATCGTCCAGTCCAGGGCTTTTGTGTGCTGGGAGCTTTTTGATTACTGCTTCAGTTTCACTGGCTGTTATTGGTCTGTTCAACCTTTCTGCTTCTTCTTCATTCAGTTTTGGAAAATTATATTTTCTAGATATTTGTCCATTTCACCTAGGTTTTCCAACTTCTTGGCATATTGTTGTTTATCGTAATTCTTTACAATCCTTTGTATTTCTGTGGTATCAGTTGTAATTTCTTGTCTTTCTTTTCTGGTTTTATTTATCTGGGTTCTCTCTCTCTCTCTCTCTCTCTCTTTCTCTCTCTCTCTTTTGATGAGTCTGGTTAAAGGTTTGTCAATTTTGTTTCTTCTTTCAAAGAACCAACTCTTGTATATAATGATCCTTAGGATTGTTCTTTTATCTCTATATCATTGAATTCTTCTCTGATTTTTATTATTTGCTTCCTCTTACTCACTCTGGGCTTTGTTTGTTGTTGTTCCTCCAGTTCTTAAAGATCAGTGATGTCAAACTCATTTTCACCAGGGCCATATCAGCCTCGCAGTTGCCTTGAAAGGGCCCATGTAATTTTAGGACTATATAAATGTAAGTACTGTGTTTTCAGACTATAAGATGCAATTTTTCCCCAAAATTTGGGAGGAAAATGGGGATGCATCTTATAGTCCGAATGTAGCTTACCTGGCTCACTGGAGGGGGGGAGGGGCGGTGGAGCAGAGGGAGGTTCCTATTTTGCTCCCCTAAACCCTAGGTATGTCTTATGGTCTAGTGCATCTTATAGTCTGAAAAATAGGGTACTCATTAACTATAGGCAAAGAGCTCTACATTTGGCCCTTTGAAGGCAACCTTGAGGCTGATATGGCCCCTGGTGAAAATGAGTTTTACACCCCTGTTATAGATGTTCAAGTCAACCCATTTCACTTCAGCTTCCTCATCTTCTAGTTGAGCAAAGTGTAGCTTGGAGGGGGCAGAGCCATTCTTCAAACCCAACCTCTCAGCTGTCACCTTCATTGCCACAATGAGGGCCAGTCCCTCACAGGCCTTCCCCTTTAGATGAAGACATGCTGGCAATTGCAGAATGACCTAGCAAGTGTAGCAGAAGGTGCAAAGCTCAGGAAGCCAGGGTGAGGGCACCATTCCGGATGAGGAGCTGTCATGAGTAGCTTCTCAGGGAACATGACTTCAAAGCAGGTGCCTGAAGAGTTAGCTAAACAAGAGGAGAGGGTGCAGAATATTCCAGCCAGAGGGCAGAGCCTGGAGGAAGGCCCTGACAGAAAAACAAACCTGAGAAACTGCAGAAAAGGAAGATGTGGCAGGCAGAAGTGCCAGAGTAGAGCAGGTAGATGGCAGGTGTGGGAGCCCTACAGTGAATTGAGATGGTTAGGCTTCATACCAGGAACAATTGGAAGCCCATAGATGGTTTTAAGCAAGTTGGTAACTTGGTCTGCTACAGGCTCCTTTTGGAAAACAAATTGGACAAAGACAGAAGTTGGAATAGGAAGACCAGCTTGGCCAGTTCTTTCCCCAGACAAAAGATGCTGGTGGTCTGGATTAGCATAGAGGCCATATGTATGGAAAAGTGAGTAGATCTGAGAAAATTGGTGTGAAGAAAATCTCACAGGACTTGAACACTGTTTGGATGTGAAGATGAGGTTGGGAGAGAAGCAAAGGGTGCCACCTGGGTGTGTGGTATGACTGAGTGACTGGATGGAAATACCTCATATAAGACCAGACTAGACAAGGAAAGGAGAAATATGGGTGCAAAAGGATGTTGGCGTTAGGGATCTATGTGAATCTTTAGTCACTAGGGGGCATCTAAGGGGAAGTTGGGAGATTAAGACAAGGCACACGAGAGAGTTGCCTAAATACACACATTTACGAATGTATATAGGTAGTGTTTCAAGCTGCAAGAGGGGGTAAGTTTACTGAGAGAGTCCAAGGAAGTGATATAGACATACCTATCCTCTGTCTCCACTGGGAGTTTCCACCTACACTATCCAATCTGGGAGCCATAGCCATGTGTGGCTATTAATATTCCCATTCAAATAATTAAAATTAAAAACAATTAAATATTCAGCCTTCGGTCATACCAGCCACATTTCAAGAGCTCAGTAGCCATGTGGCTAGTGGCTTCCATAATGGGCTCACAGATTATGGACCATTTCCTTCATCACAAACAGTTCTGTTGGTCAGTGCTATCTAGACTTGATGTTGTATTTATTTTGTACCTACAATGCTCAGGTACTTAGAAGAAAAAGTGCAATTATTTCAACTATAGATATTTAAGAAGTAAACAGGCAGCCACCTGCAGGCATAAAGGTCAGAAAAGGAACTCAACTTAGCTCCTCAGAACACTTCAAATGAGTGACTGGCCTTGCACTGGGTCTCCACCCTACCCACACTGCCCATGCTCCACTGACCAGAAGGGAGAACATGAGCGGATGGGGCTCCTCAAGCATGAAGAGGACTCTCATGTTTGTCTGCTTAACTCTTACTTCTTGCTGGGCCCACAGGCAATAGCACATGTGCATTTGAGCAAGTAAAACCTTTAGGTTACAATTCAAAATTACAGAGTGAGAGATTAAAGGTCTTCACCAAAAATCAGATATTGAATTTTTCATTTCTGAAAATACTTCTGAATTATCATGAATGTTTAGTTTTTGTTTTTGCTCTTGTTTTCCATATTCATTGTGTGTATACCTTTGTTCTTTATTTTATTTTTCAGTCAGATGTCATGGATCAGAATTTATTAAATTTCATTCCAGAACAAGAACATTCAGAAGTTTATAAGATGCTCTCTTCCCATGTGCTTGTGACAGATTCCCCCTCCCCAGGATACTTAAAATGTAAGTTTAACCTCACCAGTTTTACCATATATAAAGATAAAAATTTTAGTTTTGAAAGATTAGATAAATTAAGAAGGGATGACTAATTTTAAGAATGATCTTCCTTGTGACTCAAAACATAGCCAAGATCCTCAGAGGTATATTTTAAGATTAGAGCTACAACTGGAGTTTGCAATATGTAAGACATTTAACTTTTATATAGAAAATTGACACTTCCGGCCAAGATGGAGGCATAGGTAGATATACTTTGCAGCAGCTGGCAGAATGGGCCATCCCACATTTGCATGAGGATAAACCAGGAGAAACAACTGGGGAGCAAGACAGATTGCACAACCCAGGGTTCCAGTGTGGGGAAATAAAGCCTCAAACCTCTGATTGAAAAAACCTGTGGGGTTGAGGCAGCAGGAGAAACTCCCAGCCTCACAGGAGAGTTCCTTGGAGAAACCCGCAGTGTCCTAGAACATTCACAAAACCACCCACCAGGGAATCAGCACCAGAACAGCCCAATTTGTTTGTGGGTAGTTGGAAGTGACTGAAAGCCAGCCAAGAGCTGAGCAAGAGGCATTGTTACCTCTCGGGCCCCTGCCCCACGTACAGTGCCACAACACAGTGACCTGGGTTGCCCTTCCCTGGTGAATACCTAAGGCTCTGCTCCTTACTACATGACAGGTGCGCTGAGACAATATATATATGGCCCAAGTGAAAGAACAGATGAAAGCTCCAGAAAAAAAAAAAATACAACTAAGCGATGAAGAGATAGCCAACCTATCAGATGCAGAGTTCAAAACACTGGTAATCAGGATGCTCACAGAAATGGTTGACTATGGTCACAAAATAGTGGAAAAAGTGAAGGCTATGACCAGTGAAATAAAGGAAAACGTACAGGGAACCAACAGTGAAGGGATGGAAACTGGGACTCACAATCAACAGTTTGGAGCAGAAGGAAGAAATATACATTCAACCAGAACAGAATGAAGAAACAAGAGTTCAAAAAAATGGAGAGGCTAAGGAGCCTCCTGGACAACTTTAAACGTTCCAACATCTGAATCATAGGGGTGCCAGAAGGAGAGGAGGAAGACCAAGAAATCGAAATCCTATTTGAAAACATAATGGACGAGAACCAAGATGGCGGCGTCGGTAGACACACTGCGCCTCCTCGCACAACCAGAAGTGACAGAAAATCGAACAGCAAGGAAGTCTGACACCAAGGCGATAAAATTATAAACATTCATCCAGACCAGTAGAAGGGGCGGAGAGGACTCGCATTGCCGTGGCGGGACCAAGACTGGTGGAGTGTGGGATGAACGGAGCAGGCAGTCTGACCACTAGCAGACCCTGTGGCCCACATTCTCGCACAGATAAACCTAGAGGGTCGGACTCAGAGTGGCAGAGAACGGGGCAGGCAGAGAGGCATGTAGCACCCCGCGGCCCCACATTCACTCATAGATAAAATTGGACGAAAGGCGGGGAGCGAAGCAGACCTCGTAACCCAGAGCTCCAGCACGGCGAAATAAAGCCTCAAATCTCTGATTGAAAACACCCGTGGGAGTTGGGGCGGCAGCAGGAGAAACTCCCAGTCTCACAGGAGAGGTCGTTGGAGAGACCCATGGGGGCCTAGAGTGTGCGCAGGCCCACCCACTTGGGAACTAGCACCAGAGGGGCCCAATTTGATTGTGGGTAGCAGAGAGAGTGACTGAAATCCGGCAGACAGTGGAGCAGGTGCCATTACTCCCTCTCGGCTCCTCCCCCACATACAGCGTCACAGCACAGCGACCAGCGTTACCTTGCCCTGGGGAACACCTAAAGCTCCGCCCCTTTAAGTAACAGGCGCACCAAGACAAAAAAAAAATGGCCCAAATGACAGAACACTTCAAAGCTCCAGAAATAATTCAACTAAGCAGCGAACAGATAGCCAGCCTATCAGATGCACAGTTCAAAACACTGGTAATCAAGAAGCTCACAGAATTGGTTGAATTTGGTCGAAAACTAGATGAGGAAATGAAGGCTATGCTAAGAGAGACAATGGAAAATGTACAGGGAACCAATACTGATGCGAAGGAAACTGGGACTCAAATTAACGGTGTGGTCCAGAAGGAAGAAAGAAATATCCAACCACAAAAGAATGAAGAAACAAGAATTTGGAAAAATGAGGAGAGGATTAGGAACCTCCAGGACATCTTGAAACGTTCCAACATCCAAATTATAGGGAGGAGAAGAGGAAGAACAAAAAATTGAAAACTTATTTGAACAAACAATGAAGGAGAACTTCCCTAATCTGGCAAAGATAATAGAGTTCCAGGAAGTCCAGGAAGCTCAGAGAGTCCCAGAGAAGCTGGACCCAAGGAGGAACACTCCAAGGCACATCATAATTACATTAGCCAAGATTACACGGAAGGAGAGAATCTTGGAAGCAGCAAGAGAAAAGGAAACAGTTACCTACAAAGGAGTTCCCATAGGACCATCAGCTGGTTTCTCCAAAGAGACCTTACAGGCAAGAAGGGGCTGAAAAGAAGTATTCCAAGTCATGAAAGGCAAGGGCCTACATCCAAGATTGCTCTATCCAGCAAAGCTATCATTTAGAATGGAAGGGAAGATAAAGTGCTTCTCAGATAAGGTCAAGTTAAAGGAGTTCATCATCACCAAGCCCTTATTCTATGAAATGTTAAAGGGACTTATCTAAGAAAAAGAAGATCAAAAATAGGGACAGTAAGAATGACAGCACTCTCACAGTTATTAACAACCACACCTAAAACCAAAACAAAAATGAACTAAGCAAACAACTAGAACAGGAACGGAACCACAGAAATGGAGCTCACATGGAGGGTTATCAACAGGGGAGTGGGAGGGGGAGAGAGGGGGGAAAGGTACAGAGAATAAGTAGCATAAATGATAGGTGGAAAATAGACAGGGGGAGGGTAAGAATAGTGTAGGAAATGTAGAAGCCAAAGAACTTATAAGTATGACCCATGGACATGAACTATAAGGGGGGAATGTGGGAGGGAGGGAGTGGGCAGGATGGAGTGGAGTGAGGGGTTTGGAATTGGGACAACTGTAATAGCATAATCAATAAATATATTTTTTTTAAAGAAAACATAATGGAGAACTTCCCTAATCTGACAAGGGAAATAGACTTCCAGGAAGTCCAGGAAGCTCAGAGAGTCCCCAAAAGAGATCAATTCAAGGAAGCACACACCAAGGCACATCATAATTACATTAGCCAAGATTAAAGATAAGGAGAGAATCTTTAAAGCAGCAAGAGTTTTCTCTTGGACACAGTTACCTACAAGGGAATTCCCATAAGACCATCAGCTGATTTCTCAAAAGAAACAATACAGGCAAGAAGGGGCTAGAAAGAACTATTTGAAGCCATGAAAGGCAAGGATCTACATCCAAGATTACTCTATTCTGCAAAGCTATCATTTAGAATGGAAGGGCAGATAAAGTGCTTCCCAGATAAGGTCAACTTAAAGGAGTTCATCATCATCAAGCCCTTATTCTATGAAATGTTAAAGGGACTTTCTAAGTAAAAGAAGATAAAAAATATGAACAGTAAAATGACAACAAACTCACAACTATCAGCAACTGAACCTAAAAAAAAAAAAAAGAAAACAAAAACAAACTAAGCAAACTAGAATGGGAACAGATTCACACAAATAGAGATCACATGGAGGGTTATCAGCAAGGAGGGAGAGATGGGAGAATGGGGGACAGGGTACAGGGAATAAGAAGCATAAATGGTAGGTACAAAATAGACAGGGGAAGGTAGAGACTAGTACGGGAAATAGAGAAGCCAAATAACTTGTATGTATGACCCATGGACATGAACTAAGTTGGGGGAATGATGGTGGGAGGGAGGGTACAGGGTGAAGGAGAATAAAGGGGAGAAAAAATGGGACAACTGTAATAGCATAATCTATAAAATATATTAAAAATAAAAAAGAAATAATAAAGAAATTTGAAAGCATAGAGCTTTAGAACAATAATTTGTTTTACATATAATGGAAGAGATTTCTTTTTTCAGATGAGGGTCTTTTAGTAATGAACAATGCAAAATCAGCAATCTGCTTATTTTGGATGACAGTATAATGCTAGATTTGTATGATACCAAATAACCAACCTAAAACTGAATAATAGGTCAAAAATCCAAATTTTCTTCTCCCTAGACTGTAATTGGATAATTTATACACATTTGCAGTTTTTATGGCGTTTCTAAGTTTTTTAACTGGCACCTGTCTAAAAGTCTGTCCTTGGTGCCTGCTGAACCATTTGTCACTTAATGAAGCAGATACATTGATGGAGGTACCAAAGCCACCTTGAGCTTGTTCAAGCCTTGGTCCATTTTCCATGAAGAATTTATCCTATTGTTCATCTGACTTTATTTCAAAGAAAAGCAAAAAATTAAATTTAATGCAACAGTTCTATATGAGCTGCATTATCTTAATATACCCCATGAAAACAACTGGCACTAATCAATGCCAGCATAACCAACCACAGACACCTGTGAGCAAATGAAGATTAATTGGGTCCAAGTATGTAATGCAATATATCTGTAAATTATCGGGGGGAACCTATGGTGCAAATGTTACAAAACCACATCCAAAAGTCAATCACAATGAAAGAAATATTCTCACCATGTGAGTTTCACAAGGATGTGACTTGTTTAGTCTGCAGTAGATAATGCTCTTGTTCTCTTTCTCTCCCTGTTCCCTTAATGACACAGCTGACAATGATTTAGAGTTTTATTGCCATCTTCTCAGAGGCTGCTTGAATCCAAAGGGATTTCCAACTTATGAATACATAAAATTTGTAGGAAATTTTCACTCCTACAACAATGGTAAGCTTTACTTGTCATGTAATCACGCCAATGTCTTTTATCATGCAAACATGCACATGAGGACATAAGAATTCCACAGAGGAAGGAAGCAGGAGAATCTGTCCTTTACTTGTTTGCATTTGGATTTTTTGTTCCCAAGTCGCATTTTTTGTGCTTGTAAATGTTAGCTCCCATTTGAGAGGAACACACTTCCACACCTGTTTATGTCAGTGTGCAAAGTCCCACTGAAATATACATTATTCATTTATTTACTTGTGGGCTGATGGAATAGTTCTACTATAAGAAATAATTTACAGTTAATATAGAAGAGGCTTGGCTGACACACAGCCAAACAGGGCTTCATCGTGCCATGATGATCCATAACCTTGCTTTCTTCAATTTTATCACCCTTCCTACAGTATTGCTGTGAGCATATTTTAATAACTCTGGTCCATAGGCCTTGTGCTCATCTACATTGGGTGAATTGCCAAGCAGGATAGGTTAAGTGGTAAAGCTGTCCTTTCTGAAAGTACCCAAGCAAATGATTGTGTAAACTCTAGGTGCATCTCTAAACCAGACTTAAACATTCAGTTTTACTTTTGACCCCTGCAAAATGGGAATGCAGCCCTGATGCCAGAAAGCCAGAGACACATGTCCTGCTGTGGAGCCTAGCACAGGCTGACCTGCCTTTTGTTTGTCTCATACCCTGAAACTCAAAACAAATAACTGAAAGATCTATCATTTCATAAAACAGCAGAGATGGGAAAAACCAGAAGGAAGTGTTGATAGAGAATGGTAGAAAGATAGAAGAAAGGAGGAAAAATATCAAATGAATACATACAGAAAGATGAGCCTCAGAAATGAGAGGGTGGGTGGGCAGGTGGAAGGCATGAGGGAGTTGATGGCAGTGCTCACTTGTGCTCCTTGATTACTGTTGTTTAACTCTGGGTCCACTGTCAAGTTCCATTATCCCAGTCAAATTAGTTCCAAAGTTTCCATGAAAACCCTCCAAAGTAATGGCACCAAGTCCTAATGCTGAGGCAATCTGAGGTTTTTCCTCCAGCTTTGGAGGCTCCTTTGTTATATATTATTTGCATAAAATATACTTGCTTTGTTTAAAAAGCTCTAACTAGATGCTAAGCAGCACTATCCTGCCAAAGTGATTTCCAGGCCCAGTGTTCAGCGTTTATGCCTGGATGATAGGCTCCATGGTCGACTTGGGGCCCTTTTATATGAGTGGTTGGAAGTGTTGGAAGGTCATCTTCCCAAAGCGGGTCCCTAAATCTGAGCAAAACAGATGAAGCCAAGGCCTGACCATGCTAAACTGACTCATCTAAAGGCTCTTCCAAACCTTCTTAGATGATTGTTCAGTGAACCACACCAGTAAAGTAAATGGTAGCTCATTTGGCTACCAGATAAAGAAGGTGACCTCATAGAAAACCCAACATGATGCCAGCCCTGGTATAGTAGGTAATGGGGTGAGGCAGCTGTGAAAATGCATGTTGTTAGGTGATGTCAAATGACTCCAGTTCAGAAGACCTGAGGGTGAGACTGGGATTTCATGGTTGGAAAAGAACCATGGGGTCATGGACTTGGAGAAATACTGCTCTATTGTAATACTAAATGCCACTCCATAGGAATTTCTGTGACACTCCTCTTGCTTATGGTACCCTTTCCAGACAACTTTGTCCTTGAGTTAAAATAAGCAGTGATTTGGAATTTGCTTGAAGCATGTGCTGTGGCCACAAATAATGTCAGCTGCTGGGAGAGCAGTGTATCCCAAGTAGCCTAATGCACAGAAGGGAGAGAATGCTGCTCCCACATGTCCCCATGACAACTGTGCACACTCTTAATTAAAGGAACCAAACCATGATTTGCTGGTGAGCAGCAGTTGCGTCCTTTGTAAATTTCCATTCCCACAACTCTCTCTAAGATGCTGCTGAATATCACTTTGAACCTTCCTGTCATTGATCACATTTCAGAGGTTTCAAGGAAATAGGCAGGCTTCATTGTGAATACCTGGTTGTTTTTTTTTTATTATTATTAACTAACAAGGCTTTATTTCCACTTTAAGTTAAGATGATGTTTGTTTGCCTGAAAGAATGTGTGGAAATTATGTGTGATTTTATTTTTGGAGACCGTTACTGCTATAAACACACAACATTGGACGTGGAAAATTTAAAATCAAGAGTGGAAAGTAACTTTCCAGAGCCTATTGAACAAACAAAAGTTAGCAGGGGTTTTGTTGAGACAAGAATCTCCCAATGTAATTCTGGAAAACATGAAATTTAATTCTGACTTGGATTACAACAGATAGGAAAAAGCATCAGAGAAATGAATGAATTGCTAACATGGAGCCCTATAAATCACCAAAAATCAACCATTTTTAACATATAAAATATGGTTTACTATAATAGAAAAAATAATTCAAATTTAATTGTGTAGGCTTACTTCTCAATAAACATTGAACGATTGGTTTAAAAAATAGCTCATCAGGGGGATTTCTTTAGTACCAGGCCCTGGGCTCAGTCTTTGCCTTGATCCTCTCATTGAATCCTCACAAGAACCTTATGAGATGATACTATTGGCATTGTCTCATCTTAACAGTAGAGGAAATTGATGCATAAGAAAGTGAAGTCAAGAGGTGCATAGGTGGGAAGGGGGACCCACATTTATACCGATTCTAACCTTGAACTCATGCTTATGCCCAGTGCTTTGCTGCCTTCCACAAATCTATGTTGAAATTAAGTATCCAGATGCACAGCACAGGCCTGTCCCTTCCCTGGAATTGGTATATAATGTCTATACCTGTGTACAACAGATACCCTGTACCCACATATCAAGCTGCTTTGAGGATATCAAATATAATAAGGCATGCAGACATGGCAATGGTTGTCATGAAGGAAGAGGTTTATGTGCACAGATCCGGCAGGAATAGCATATCATGCAGGGTCACATAGGGAAGCAACAGCATAGGTTAGAGGGAGGGGGAGCAGGATCAGGAGAAATACAAAGAGCCTCTATTGTAGTTTCTGCTGGAAAACACAGGCAAGGCTGGTCAGCAGGTTTAGAACCGTCTCATGTGCCTAATTTCAGGGCTTTGTGCTGTAGAGGCTGCCCCTAGTTGTCTGGTCCTGGCCCTGGAGTAATCACTTTAGGGCAGGGGGATAGTATGACAGGGGATGGCAGGGAGGTTAGGATCTGCATTGGTTGGTTTCCATATGAAAGGTACACTGGAAGGTGAGTTATTTACTATCCCTAGGAATTGACCGACTCTGAGAGGAGCAGTCTCTCCAGGGTCAGCAAGGCCCCAAATGTCAAAGCACCAAATACAGAACTAAAAATTGTAGTCATTACACAAGCAACCCCATGTAACTTCCCTGAATTCCCAGGCATGGCACAAGTTTAAAAACAATATGCAAAGTGTGGAAGAAAAATGACCATGAACACTAGTTTTATTTAAATAGAATACCTGCTCACATATCAAATAACTATGTAGGAATCCCTAATTTGGCCCATTACCATGAAAAATCTTTCATTTCTGTAGAAGTGTTTAGTTTATGCATTATTACCTGGTGTATTCTTACTTGGTGCCTGTCAAGATATTAGGCTCTTATTTTTATTAAAAATGGCATGGCAATGACAGCAGACTTTAATCTGTTCATTGCACCCCTTCCTGGGGCCATGCAGTCCTTGCCTGGCACACAAATAAGCACTCAACACAATAGGTTGACCTAGACAGAGACTTGGAGAACTTGGCCCTGACACACAGGTGGTGGGGGCAGAGCCACAATTCAGACCAAGAACTTTCAACTCAGGGAAATCATTGTCTTCCTTGGGAGGTGATAACAGAGCCATCCTTGACTGACCCCAAAGCACACTCCAGGAACTTAGTGGTGGCTTCCAGGAGTGCTCCTGCTACTTCTTTGGCCTTAAATGCGAAGTAAAGATTAAATTCACATTGGTAAGTGCTAGGTAAACTGAAGCCTGTCTAAACTAAATTCCTGTGCCTTGTGAATAGTCTACACTGGAAGACCTCCTGATCACCAGTGTGTGGTCAGGAAAGTTTCACCCTTAGCCTCCATTCACTCCCTATTCTATGCCCCCACCCTCCTCTGGGTGCTCCCTAATATCCTTACCCAGGTCCTTCACCCAGGCCCCTGTAGAACAGTTCCTGACACTCTCTTCCCAGCCTAGAAGTTCCTCTGATCAAACAATTTGGCCCAAGGCCAATAGAGGCCCTTGCTGCTACTAAAATTCATTTATAGGAATTCTCAGGCCTTAAAACAAAGGGGCCAAAGTGGAATGTAGAGGTTTTGGGGTAGGGAAGAGAGGACAAGACTGAGCCAGAGAAGGTGTTTGGTGACACGTAAATCACATAGATGAAGACCCCAAGTGCTTGCCTGCTGACCCAGGTAACTAACTGCTCAGGTCTCAGCTGGCTCTGTGACCAATGTGAGTAGGCCAACTCTGGAGTCTAGGGGGAGGGGAAGGACACAAGCCCCTTTGCCCTCATTAACATTATTAGACTCTCTAATTGGACATTTCCTGATTCACTGCCACTTATACCACCTACCTCTTTACCTTCCCTCATGTCCCCTCACCCCACCCCGTCCATTCTTGTTGTGCAGACACAGAAACCATTGTCCAAATACTTGAGCAAAATGGAATTTTCCCTGAGGTCATGGCCACTTCTTAGGACTTCGTCATTTGCCACAGATGTTTGGCAGGGGGTGGTAGGGAGGGAGTGCGGGGATAACAAGACTTCACATCTTTCACCTACACTTGTAATAAATGCGAAAAAATGTGTATCAGCAAACGGGACAAGAATGTAGCTTTTTTAAAAGTGTTTCACTTTAGGACAATCTCTAAGGCAGCCTATGAGAAGATTCCTGAAGATATCAGCTGGGATAAAGACATGCACATCTCCTCCTCTTCTCATAAAAAGCCCACTCTGACCCTAGCCGATTGGTGAGGGCCCCTGCCAGAGCAGCCCTGGTGCACCTGTGCTCTGCATGGTGTTTCCAGAATACAGTTAAAATGAAATTACTTTATCCGGGGCTATGTTTGTCACATGACACATTTTTAATGCTTTTGAATAAATACCATTTCATCTTTTTACTTCTCCAGTTAAACAGACAGGGAGTCTATGGACATTTCCCCAGCCCCACACTCCCAAGTCCTGAAGCCCCACCCCCACCACTCTTGCCAGGAAGAAGGCCACCCTCTATTTGAGCTCCTGCCCCTCCCCCTGCCTTGGATTTAAACATGCGTCTGACTGAAATCCAGAGAGCAGTGATTCACAGGTTGCTGGTGTGGTTCCAAATGGGTAACCCTCAGCAAACATTCCACTCTGGGCTTTCCAGAAACCACACAGCAGAACATAAAAGTTTCCCTGCCCTCATTTTACCTGCCCACCTCTAACCACACACCCAGATTGAAGTTCTTGCAGAGGGGAAGCCTTTCAGCTCAGTTCACAGCACTTGACTCTGTATGTTCCATGGGATTGCTGTTTGTTGCCTCATTTTCTGGCTTTGGAGGTCTTGTTTTGGTGGGGGTTTTTCCTAAGCTCAGTTCATTGATGTGTCTCGGTTAAGAAACAAATTGCAGGCTGGCCAGGCCTCACTGGAAATGGGCCTGGGAGTCTAGTGTAGGAAGGCCAGGTTCATCTAGTCTCTCTGTCACAGGCCCCAAGGATCAGGATCAGAGTGTTCCTGCCACCCTGACAATGAAACTCATATCCTTCCCCAGCAGTGCGCATTGCTGCAGAGTGGATCGCAGAGGAATTAAGATCAGAAAAAAAAACAAATTTTTACCTAAGACTATCATCCTGTCTGAGCATATCCAGTCTGTATTAAAATGGAACAGTAAGGAATGGTCATACATTTATTAACCATCTTTATGCTTGTTTCAGCCTGGTATGAGGAACTTTGGTATAGGTTGTCCAATAATTGTGATTAAAATGGGCACAAGATATCCAACTGTGGCTCAGGGCCCAGTAGCCTACAGAAAGTTCACTTTCCTGAGCACACAATAACTTGGCTCTGTCCACACCCACCATCTGGTGAGTATTTTGTCAATGCCATTACATCTCCTGGTCCCCAAAATGACTAATTTTCATTAATGAATGCCAGGGGAAAGAAGAAATTTAAAGTATATTTTTCCCATTAGAGTATGATTTTCAATCTAACAATTTGCTACCCTCCAGCTTTCTGGTGTGGTTTCTGTCCAACATTGTTCTTCCCTGTGCCAAGTAGAAGTGGCAGAAAGGAAAGAATATTACACATTAGCCCCACAAGTTAGGCGGGACCCCAGGACAAACACTGGTCAGGATTATGGTGCTGCTGCTCTCCTAAGAACCCAATAACCTGGTTTTTCAAAACACCTTGAGGAACGCACACTGGGAAGAGAAAAAATCTGAGTCTGGGAATCATGTTTAATACGAGGGAGATGATTCTCATGAATGTGCAGGACATTATTTCCCCTCAACATTCCAACAATCTTGCCCAAATCTTTCAGACACAACACAAATGAGATTTACGAACTTCATTGTTCCTTTAGCAAACCTCCTTATAATGGTTTCATGTCTCCCCACACACCGGCCTGCTTTGTTTTTCATTTATTCCAAGAAGTACTGAGAAAGCTATTCGTCATCTTGTGGACTGTTAGTGTATCTTCCTACAGCTGTTGCAAGTCATTTTTCATAGCAGACCATCTCTGATCAGAATGCTTAATTGTTTAGGCCTAATGACTGAACCAATACTGAGCAGAAGAGTATTGGTACATCTTTCTCCATTTCCTTCTACTCCTTGCTGTCAAAGGTTCACTGTCACCATCCCTGCTCCTTCCTTTCTCTCCCATTCCCCTTTGGGAACAAGTTCTCACACCATCTGCACTCTCCTTGCCCCTACAGTCATCCATATTTCCTTGTTATGACTTATTTGGAGCTCACCTTTGTCATCAGGCAGACTTAGAAGTCAATGAATGCAGGGCACGAGTGAGTCATTTTGATTCTCTGGACAACCTTGGACTATCTTATTTCTGGAATCCTAAGAATGCCAGCCCAAGGCAAATTTCCTTCAGGGTCTCTGAATTTTGAGACTGTGCTAAAAGATTCAGGAACAAAGAGGGGTCCTTGTGGTTCCATGGGCCCTTTTATTAGGAAGACCAAAAACAGAGCCCCATCCTGCATATCTCCAAGCATGAGATTCATGATGGGCATTCACACATTTTCCATGGACTGATTGAAAAAAGGCTGATTTGCAGCAGATGTTGCCCAGGCATTCTTTTGACCAGTGTCAGTGCATGAGTAGGGCAGTGAGCTAACCTGAGCACCAGGGGAATTCTCCCATGGTAAGCCTGCCACCACCAGCACCAGGCTGGGCTATAGAGGGAAAAATCACCCTGGGATCTCAAAGTCTATGCATTAGTTGTTGACAAGGATCAGAAGGTGTCTTCCCAAACTGGGCTTTGATCTGTGGCCTGGATGTGAGATGGAGAGTCATCTTGTTTAAAAGTCTTTCCATAAACACTTGTTGACACCTGCTGTTTGCAAGATGCCTGCTCAGAGCTGGAGAGAGAGAATTAGATCCAGTATGATCAATTTTAAGGAAGATGACTTCAGGGGGGGATGCAGCAAGAAATAATCACTTTTATCTCTATCATGTGTGTGTGTGTGTGTGTGTGTATGAGAGAGAGAGAGAGAGAGGCTGAGAAAGTCAGAGATCCGATAAAACAGGTAAAACGGGGCTGGGCCTGCATTGAGTGGTTTATCCTTCTGAAAGGCTCAGGAAGCCAGTTGTAATTAGATATAATTTTCTATTGCTTAAACTGAAACAGCTAATTAAATTTTTAATTATTGTTTCTAAACTACCTGGGAATAAGATAGCTAAATATTACTGTGAAGTCCCAGGGAGCAGTTTGCCCACATGGTGACTACCCAGAAAATGCAGGAAGGCTCACGCTGAGTGTGAAAGTCATTTCAAACACCATTGGCAAAATGTTTAAAGTAACTTCTTCCCCTTGTTTCTCCTCAAGGTTTTCCCCTTGGCCTGTGTTATAATTTTGATCCTTGACTTACTATCACATTTGATCAAGCTCTCAACTGCTTCAGGTTTGGGGGGAAAGGTTTGTTTAGAAGATGCATTTACTGGTTCTGGGCTCCTCTCTAAAATATCTAGCTTATCACCGCAGGGTACAAGCAATTATAGGATGTCCTTTGAGAGATGCATTTTCATCTTCAAAGCTTTAGACGTTATAAAAGAGTTGATAAAACTATATTGGGAGGCAGCCAGGCTAACAGGAAGCTCTATAGAACATCCGTTTAATTGCCATGAACCACATCCTTGCCCCTTGAAGTCCTTAGGGGCTGGTGTTGCCTATTTCACACTCCATCTGTCCCTGTCTTTCTCACAGTAAATCACCAAGGAAGGCACTTACTGAAAGGACACATGAATTTAGTAGCAGAAAGGATCCCTCAAACAAGGCACATGGTTCAAGTCAGATTAAAAACTTTCTCTTAAATTCCTGGGAAATCCTTAGAAGTTTGCTTGGAAGGTCTTGATATTCTGAAAGAGTAGGGATTATTTTATTATGTGTTTATCTGGCTGGTGATGTCTCTTAGATTCCAATAGAGAGGATATTTCACATCTGGGAAATTTTTCAATGTCTTTCTTTTTTTCATCACACAGATGTTCACATCTGGCAACCCTTCCCTTACGTGGAATTGTTTTCTTTTCCCTTGATAAGTTCCTTGGCCTACCCTACACATTAATCTGCAATGATCAAAGCCAACTAATGACAGATGCAAACTCTCTTGGGACCAGTGTTTATTTTACCCACTTTATAGTTATGTTTGGAAACATTTTTTCAGTTATAGGATACATTCAGAGAATATGTTTGGTAAAATGAATTTATTCATGTCTGTAGATAAAACACCACATTATTGAATCACTTAGAAACCCATAAACATATAAAGTAAGAAATTATTGGAAAGCTAAAATCCAAAGTCTTGTAGACATCATTTTAGAATGCATTTTGTTTTCTGATGTTTATATGTTCTCAAATTGGAAAACATACCTTTTTAAAAGATTTTATTTATTTATTTATTTATTTTTAGAGAGGGGAAGGGAGGGAGAAAGAGACGGAGACATCAATGTGTGGCTCCCTCTCATACACCCCCTATTGGGGACCTGGCCTGCAACCCGGGCATGTACCCTGACTGGGAATCCAACCAGTGACCCTTTGATTTGCAGGCCAGCAGCCAATCCACTGAGCCACACCAGCCAGGGCTAGAAAACATAACTTTTAATTTATAAGTTCAGAATTGTACAGGATATAATCAACTACATTTTAAAAGGAAAGAGGTCATATAGATTATCTATGACAGTGGTCCTCAATCCTGGGGACACATTAGTAAATCTGGGAGGTTTTAAAATGCTGATGCCTGGGCTTCACCCCAAGTTTCTGAATTAACTGCTCTGGGTAGGGCCTGGGCAGCCATGTGAAAGATCCCAGGAAACTGGTGAGAATTTGTGTACATGGTAAGATGACTTTTCTCATATTTAACAGGATCCTTTCACCCACCCAGCAAACTCCAGCTAAACTGGCAGAATTGTTCTCTGGCATGGAAGGTAGAGAGAGCAGTTGTGCACAGTCAACCTGAGTAACCAGTTGAAAATCTGTAGTAACCAGGGAAAACTGCTGCTAGTGCCAAGGGCACCTCCTCAGGAGGCCTGTGGGGCCTTATCTCAGCATCATGGTGGGATGAACCTAGAACCATCCTTGTTAGAGCCCTGGACTTGGAGTCCCTAAGACCTGGGTACAGTTCCTTCTCCATTATTTCTACTCTGAGTGACCTTGGTTAATATGAGGAAAGTCATACCTTCCCAAACTTGTGAGAAAAAATAAGGCAGTAAACAGATTTTCTTACCTATGTACTATATCTTTGGAGATCACCCTAAGTCCTGAGGCTATCTCTTTAGTAGTCCTGACTGAGCCCCTGCCTCATACAGGGCCCTAAAGAGGTTTTTCTGGGCAGAAGCCCTTGACTTCCAGCTGCGCCACACCAGGGGCAGGGGTTCATGTACCAAGACAAAGTTATTTTCCTGGGTCCATCAGTATCAGAAACACTGACAGACTATGGAATTGACCCTTAAAACACTGCATGGAGTGAGTATTTGGACCCTAACTGCAGAATGAGGCTGTCTTCTCATCTTGCAGAATATTTTTACCAGCACAGTCATCTAAGTGGCTATAGGATAATGCCAGTGAGAGGCAAGTAGTATACTAGTGACTCAAATTCTGGTTCTGTGTGGCCTTGTGCAGTTGCTTCACCCATCTGTGCCTCAGTTTCTATGCAATGGGGTAACAACAGCACCTACTCCCCAAGTTGTTATAAGAATGAGTTGAGTTAATGTTCACAAAGCCCCGAGTGCAGTGCTGGTTCACAGGAATATAGGCAGGCTGGCTGCTGCACAGATGAGCTAACCTATGTCCCTCCCTCCCCAGTGCCTAGCCTCTCCTGTCGTGGCTTTAACAGCGCCCTTGTAAGGCCTTGCCAGGTACCTCTAGGAAAGAAGGTCTGCTTCATCGCTACTGTTCGCCTAGCAACACCACAATTCTTAAAGGTAAGTACCTGGAAGAGAATTTATCCTGTGGAAATATTACAGTTGAGTCCCACTTACTTATATTTGATTGTCTTTATGGGAAAAATAAAATTACAAGGATATTGTCACTAAGAATGTGAAATGTCTGGTTTCCTTACCTCTGACCGCCCCACGTGCTGTCTCTCATAACTGCATTTCCTAGGAGATATTTTGTTTGAAGGCATCAATCACTCTTGAGCCTGTGGAGATGCTTCTTTAGAGCTCTGTAAACCTTCCTACATTTCATACTAACATTAATACTACTCAGGGCAGGCAGAGGTGAGAACCAAATGTCAAATTGAGGGTTTGTCTGAAATATCTTGTCTATGATTGCTTTAGTGTCTGTGGCAGGAATGTTGAGTTAAATTAGTAATTCAAATGCGGGTGAAAAGCCATTTTCCACATGTTTACCACACTTTGAGATAATGGGAAGGAAGGGGTATGACATTTTAGCTCCTTAGTTATTTTTCCCTGGCTTGTGAAATAAATTTTGTATCAGCTAATAACCAGATTAGCTACAGATGACAAGCTTCAATCCAACACAACTTGAAGACTTGCTCTGAAGAGTTGTAACTTCTGTTGCCCACCAGGCATCCTGAGCAGCTCTAGCATGAGCATCTGTCACCTCAGGCAACACTTTCTTCCCTTCTAATATAGGAAATCTGTGTAGTTGACGAACCTCTAGAGGAATTCACTTCAAGGCACAGCTTGGAATGGAAGTTTTTATTTCTGGATCACAGGTGTGTGAAAAGAAAAGCATATCTGGGTTGGGGTGAAAAAGGTCGGGTCTGGCAGAAGGAAAAGTGGTTCCCAGCCAAGGATTAGGCAGTTTGCCTTCTATTGTATCTATCCACATCTGTGGATGCATTCTGTGTTTGGGTCAGACCATTTCAGAAGAGCCAGACACTGCAGCCCCGGGGACATCTTTGGGATACAACCCCATCCCCCACCTCCACCAATGGGAACCTTCTCCAGCTCCCAGAAAGGCAGGAGCAGAATTGAGATAAAATTCTCATCTTATTTCTTTCAACTCCTTTTTCTCTTTAGCCTAATCTTCTTTCTTTTTGCCATTTTTCACAGTTTAAGAACTAGCAATCTCCCCTCCCCATCCTCTAATTTCTTATTACACTTTGGAGTTAGGCAGACCCAATCTATAGCTGTTTTTAATTATTCAGTTGTGATAAATTTTGTTATTATTTAGGCCAGGTTATGCCAAGCAAACTGAGTACCTACATGCAAAAAAAACCCCCAAAAAACAAAAAAACGAGTACTTCGGAATACACAGCCTCTTGGGCTTTAACCAATGCAAACTTATTCTTCTCCTCCTGTTCTTGAGAAACAAAGCCTCCATGTATCATTAAATATGCAAACTATACCCTCAGTATTGAGGTGCAGCCACCATAGTGAGTCCTCTCTGATGAATTATCCCATCGTTCTTGGCAGAGCCCCTCCAATAATAGGATACCTTCCTTTTGAAGTTTTGGGAACCTCAGGTTATGACTACTACCACATTGATGATCTGGAGCTCCTCACTAGGTGTCACCAGCACCGTGAGTACTGCTTTCTCACCCTGGCACCCAGGACTTCTAGCTCTGTCCACAGAGCCCTGACAGTGGGATTCCTAGCCTGGAAGTCTACTTGTTACTTGGGTTCTTTCTGAGGTGGAAGATTTTGTCTTCTCTGAGATGACCCAGTCATATGATGGAGGTTGTTATCTGGATGACTTTGTGTGTGTTTTCACCTAGAATTGACTTTGTTCTGTCAAACCACACCCCAGCATCTTCCCAGTGTCCCTCACATACACAAGCTGTTTAATCTTAAAGAGATGGAAAGGATACTGGCCATTTTTAAAAGTTATGTAATATAGTATTCCAAACACAAAATACTGAATTTACATAACTTTCTTCAGCCAGCAGACAAGTATTAGTCTAAGCCACAGGCCAGATGATCAGAGAGGCCCAGGACATAAAGAGGATTACTCTTCTTGCTGCCCTGTAGGAACAAAGGCTGATAAAAAATTCAGAAATAGGTGACTTTATAGGATGTTGCTGGTGCAGCAAAGGAGAGGTACACAGGATATTTGGGGATTCAGAGGACCCCCCCTCATGAAGCTAAGTCAGGAGCATCAGGAAGGCTTTCTGCACAGAGAAGAACACTTGGCAAAGGTATGGGAGGCAGGACTCCTGGTGTGGGGTAAGGGAAAACTACAACCATGTCTGCATTCTCACTTAACAAGAGAATTTAAGAATTAAACATTTAAAGTCATATTTTTGGTTCCAAGTCCTTATTTTGCACAGGAAGATTTGTAGTAACATTGACCTATGGATCCTGATCTATGGATTGACCACCAACACTGCATTTCTTTTACTCCTCACCCAAGGATATTTTTATTGATATTAGAGAGAGAGGAAGGGGGAGAGAGACTAACAGAGAAACATCGATTGGTTGCCTCCTGTACACGCCTGACCAGGGATCAAACTGGCAATCTAGGTATGTGCCCTGACAAGGAATCAAACCTGCAACCTTTTGGTGCATGGGACAATGCTCCAACTAGCTGAGCCACTCGGCCAGGGCCCAACACTACATTTTCATAGATGCCTTGTCTGTAGTGCCCATTATAATAACTTTCTCTTCCCTGCTGTCTTTGATCAAGGAAGAACAGACTTGAGTTTCATCAGGACCCACTGTTAGAATTTTAGGCTGATCTTCAAAACTTTAACTCCTTGGTCCTCAGAAGTGGTCCTTGAGCAGCCACGTTGCATCACAAGGAGTTTGCTAGACTTGCTAACTCTCAGGTTCTCCCCACCAGCTGATGGAATCAGAATCTCCATTTTAACAAGACCCCCAAGTGACTGGTGGACACCTGAAAAGTTGAGAAGCATGACTCCTTCAAGCCTCTGGCTACTTCTACCTCTCTCACGGAGAAAGGACACATGAAAGGCTGTGGCTATAGAATCCCCTTCAGTGTCTGGGGCTCAGGCAAGGCATGCTTGCACCATCCATCCCACTCCCCTAATAGGCTGGGCCTCCCTTCTCTTCAGATATCACATTCTCCAAGTCAGAAGCTCCTTTTATAGCTTTAGCTTCCTAGTTAGGGTTTCTCTTAACCATAAAAAGGTGCTAAAGTCCAGGCACTGAAGCCATAAAATCCAAATGGTTCTTCTTCCTGGGACCCACAGTTCAACTCTCTGCCCTCCAAGGCTAATAATTCAACAGCCTTTATTCTGCCCCAGGGAACCTCCAGAGAAGCCCCCAACAACCTCACAGTGCCACACAGCCCTGCAGCAGTGGACTTGGGATAGATGGCATCTGTAGCGACTGTCTTAGAACCATGTAGACTAAGGTTGAACTACTGATTGATGGTGGCCAACTCTGACCAGAGGACCCTGGCCAGTAGGTCTGCTCTGGGCCCCATTCTCCCAGTGCCTGGCCCCTCTATCCTGCAGCTCCAAAGACAGCACTACCTGCAGCAGGAAGGTGTGCACCAGGAAAACCTGGGTCTCTTTCTAATTAAAAACCCAGTTTGAAACTGTCTACATCTACCAATATTTGGGTATTTGGGAAAGCATATGGATCAGTCCTCCATTGTTTAAGAATTCATTATCATTTACCATTATCCTGATAGTCACTTAAATAAAGCACTAATTGGGGAAGTAAACAATGTCTGATACTGTCTTTTGGAAAGCTTATTTTCAAAAAGATTATTTTTGTATTAACGTTCATTATATTCAGACTCCATTTTCTACCAACAGTGATGCAGTTTGGTAAAGGGAAGTCATGTTGCTACCGGTTTCTAACCAAAGGCCAGCAATGGATTTGGCTGCAGACCCACTACTACATCACCTACCATCAGTGGAACTCCAAGCCTGAGTTCATCGTCTGCACACATTCAGTGGTCAGGTGAGTGGGGATGTGGCCCCTAACAGCTCCGTCAGAGCCCTGGCCACCTCAGGTAGTCCCAGCTTCTGAGGGCCAAGCTCCAGGCTGGACTTCTTCCACCGGCCAGGGCTACACTCTGAAGCTGACAGAGTGATCACCAGAGCTCAACCCTTCCAAGCATAGACCCCATTCTGACCCCCAGCTCAGGCTTCATTCAAGTGTTTAGTCAGGTTTCTCTGAAGCCTCATGAGCTCTTTCCAGCAGCCCAGAACATCACTTAGTAAGTTACTGCTTCACTGACCTACTTACATATTTTCCCCTCATCTCTGTCCATCCCCCATCCTTCCCTCATCACTGCTTTGAGAAGAAAATTAAAATTTTGCCTCTAAATAGCTCAAACACATAGTCCCTTTATTTTCAATGTTTAAAAAACCCCTGCTGGCAACTGAGGCTGTGTTGGGAAAAGAACCAGGAGGCCAGTGGACACAGGTTCTTGGCAGTTCTTAGGAGCTGTGGGGAACCCCAGCCCAGTGTGGGAGACTAGGACTTCCAATGGAGGCAGCACATCTAGCACTTCATAGTTGCTGCCTATGTCAGGTCACAATTCCCAAAGGTACAGGACAAATGTCATTTTTCCCCCCTGACTACAAAAATTATAAGAATATCAATTAGTTTTAAACTGATCTAGAGAAGAGCACTTGAAGAGAGCAAAAAAAGAATAAATGGTTAGCTTGATAGGCATATACATGCATGCTGCATTTTATACATATATGTATTGGGTGATACATATAGATAGATAAATACATACACAGACAAGTAATTGCACATGCATGCTGCATTTTATACATATATATAATAAATAGGTAATAGACAATAATGATAAATACATACACACAATAGATACTACACATATGTGCTATATTTTATATATATATACATAATATATGATAGGTAGACAGATGATAGATACATATATGCAGATGCTATTCATACATACTACATTATATATATATAACATACTTGATAAGTATATATTGATACTTATAGTGATAGTTGATAAGTATTTATGTTCATGTGTAATAGTCAGATGGCTGCATACTATACATACACATGGATATAAATAAACAAGTAAATACTCTTCTTTAGTAAGTTGGGGAGAGAACAGAGAGGAGAAGTGCTGGTTTTCTTCACCAGTGTGCCTGTTCATCATATCACTTGCCCACTCTCAGACACTTGATCTTGGCTTTCCTAGCCCACCCTTGGGTACTTCAGCAGCCAGTCCCACCCACTGCTACCAGCCTGTACCTTTGCCAGAGGGTCCTTGTGCCCCAGAGAAGGTTGGTCATCATTAACACCTTGTTCTTCAGACCCTTTCCTTGACCCTGCTCTTCCTCTCCATCCTCCACCTTGCAAATCTTAAAAAGAAACTCTCGGAGAAAGTAAAGTGTGAAGTGAGTGAATAAATAAGGTAAGAAGCATACTGAAGACTCTAGAGCTACTGTCTCATTCCAAGGTCCTTTCCCAGCCTGCCTCTCCACACAAGCCATAACTGGGTCACCACACTGAATTGATTTACCCACAGTATTTAAAAAGTGGGTACATACACGAATCAGCAGTCTGGGTCTGGCTAGAGTTCTGGGTTTGTTTGAGAGAAACTTTCTGAAGGTTGTAATTACTAAAAAAGTTACATCACTTCTTCATAGGCACACTCTCAGAGACTTGAACTTGGCTTTCTTAAAATCTAGACTCAGTAGATTTTAAGAAAGTTTTCTAATTATTTGAAGACTGAGATTTACCCTGTAAATGAAAATATGTTTGGACAATTATGGTCCAAAGAAGAGAATAAAATATTCTGAAAAGGAAGATATTCTGGCCATCAAATCAGAAGTCACTGCACTGGAATTTAGGCACAAATTGAAACTTTCTTCTCAGACAAGGAAGGGGACACCAGAGCTAGTCCCTTTGTGGTGATAATTCTGGGAAGGTATCATGTAGAGACCTCCATACATCACGCAGCCCTCTTTGCCGTGTCATCCTGGACTGTCCCATGTCCAGCTGTGGTCTCTTGATTTCTTGATTAGTTACTCGGATGTCCAGGTAGAAAGGAGGCAGGAGCTGGCTTTGGAAGACCCACCATCTGAGGCCATCCACCCTTCAGCACTAAAGGTATGCTGATCCCTGTCAGATGGGTTATCATAAAAATAAAATAATAAAAACAGCAGGTCTTGCCTTATGAGCTCTTGCTGTGTTCCAGTACTCTTCAATGTGGTTTCAAGGTATTCATTTATCCACCCCCCCCATGGTGTTCCTGTGAGGTGGGCACTGTTACTGTCGTCAGTCCTCGCTCTTCAGATGAGGCACAGAGCACACAAGGACCAGCTAACATCCTGAAGACACCAAGGGTTACAACTCACAGAGCTAAAAACAGCCTCTAGGCTGAAAACATGGCTTAGCAACTTTCTGGCCTTCCAAGAATGGTTATAAGAATTCCACTTTGTATGTCTCCCACAGGAAAAAAAAAAAAAAAAAAAAAAAACCTGGGAGCTATTCCATCATCCCATTGAGCATGAAATAATTCAGGGACCCTTGTGCCTCCTCTAGACTCAGTGTTGCTACACTGCCTCCAGGGCTCACCCACCTCTCCTGGGCACTTTCCACATCTGTGTCTGGATCTAGTTAACAGCCAGAGCTGAAGTATTTTCCTTAATGAAACTGGACCTCCTTCCTGCCCCAGGCTAAGTTCTCAGGTTCCCTCTGGCCAGGCTTCCCCCATCTCTGCAACTTGCAAGTACACAAGAGCCCTGTTCCTCAAAGGCCATTCTTCAAGTAGACACAAATGTTGGGAGAAAAAAGAGAAAGCAAGAAAGGGAGGGAGTGTTGTGTTTCATCAAAACTAAGAAGCTATCAACTATAAGTTCTACCATTATTTTATCCTCCACTAAGAAAAAAATTCTGCCAGTCAATCTGTGAAATAAGGATTTCTTTCATGAGTTGAAGAATATATCTCAATTTCAGATATGTCAACATATCTTAGAATTGTTGAAATATGGTTCAAGTTCCAGGCTGCCCATTGACTTAGAATCCAGAGGTTTTGGCCAAGTCTAACACAGTAATAGTCCATACAAAGGCATCTGTAGTCCATACAAAGGCATCTGTAGTCCATCCAGGACCAAGTTGGGAGGAAGGAAAAATCTCCTTTAAAGGACAAACAGCAGCCAGCATCTTTGCAGAGTGTCCCTTGCTGGCTGCTATATTATAGGGTGATTCATCACCAGCATCCTCATATAACCACCTGTCATTGTTTATAGGAATGTTTATTAGCCAGCTATGTCACATAATGCATCATGTACCATGTCCAAGAATGGAATTAAGCTGTTCATAGGCAGATGTTAGACACACCATACATCACAGCTGAAGAACAGGATTAATGTATGTCATCCAGCCAGAGATTCATTATTGAATTTCTGAGCCTTTAGGAATCTCAGAGTCCAGTGGAACTTCTTCCTATAAAAATGCACATATGTATAAATACACAAACACAATCTCAGATACCAGGTTATGAGGTACTTTTGAAGTAAAAGCTCCAGGACAATGTTTTTCAAACTATCAGTGGTAATGAACTAGTTGGGTTTTTTTATGTCAAATATGTCACTGACTGCTGCTTGTGTAAATGGCAGATTCCTGTGAAGTGTGGTGATATCAAATGGCTATAAAAGTTTCTCAGTATTGAATCTCACTTCCTGTACTTATTTCTCTTTGGACCAGGAACACACAATTTGTAAATGGTCATGGGCCAGGGAGGGCCCAAGGCCACCCCCCTAAAAGTCTCATCTAAGGGAGACTCTGTGACTAACCAGCAGAGTCTCAAAACTGGCATGTAGCACAGCCAAGCACATCCTGTAATTATTCTGTTTTATACAAAGGGCTATAGGTCACACATTAATCATTTCAGACCTACATGAGCACATACACAGCATTGACCCTCACTGGAGCCATGACTAAGAGACAGAATGGCCATGTGGATCCACAGAGATTAAGAGACCAAATTTTCAGGTCTTTTAATCCCTGAGACCATTGGGTATGACCAACCTGCCTGCATAGACCATTGGAAGCCAAGAGTTTCAGCATCCTTCTAAGACTAAGTAAGAACATGGTTCAGGAGAGTCATTATCATATTTATTCTTTAGCTCAAAAATTATTATACCTACTTTCTTATACCTAAGACACTTAATGCCTCGCAGGATGGAAAGTCACAGCTGCTTTCTCATCACACTGTATTTGAAACAGAGAAATGCAAGGAAGCAGCATCAGTTACAATCCAGGGGTCCAAGGATAGGGCACAATTGGCCCTTTGCCCCTTCTGCTCTTGGGAGCCCAAAGGCTGCAGAGGAGGAGAGAGTACTGGGGGAGAGCATAGGAAGTGTCCAAGAGTCCAGAGGTACTTATTTCATTCAGAGTGTTCACAATATAGTACCACCAGCAACCTTATATCTAGAACCTGCTTCTTTCCTCATTCTGGGGAAGTCAAAATTCTGGGCATTAAGATGACAACTTTAAGGAAAAAATAAAATGCAAAGTCACAAAAATCTAAGAAATTAAGATACAAGGTGAGAAAGTGTAATAACTGCTGCTCATAAGCTGCAATTCTCTTAAAGATTATATATAGAGAGGTGTATAAATATTCCACCCAAGTGGGTTTGCTATTATCACCAAACAGCTACAGGAGTTCTCTCAGCAACCTTTACATTTTCCTACATATTTAGTGGAGAACTAAAGTTACGTGATTCATTACAGTGGCCTTCTAATACAGTTTGATATCAGGTATTGTGATCCCTCCTACTTTGCTCTTCTTTCTTAAAATTGCTGCAGCTATTCAGGGTTGTTTATGGTCCCATATAAATTTTTGAAGTGTTTGTTCTCTGTCTGTGAAATATGCCATTGGTACTTTAATAAGTATTGCATGGAATTTATAAACTTCTTTGGGTAATATGGACATTTTGATGATGTTAATTCTTCCAATTCATGAACACAGTATATGTTTCCATTTGTTTGTATCTTCCTTAATTTCTTTCTTCAGTGTAGTGTAGTTTTGTGAGTATAGGTCTTTTACCTCCTTGGCTAGGTTTCTTCCTAGGTACTTTATGTTTCTTGTTGCTATATTAAATGGGATATTTTTCATGATTTCTGTTTCTGATGTTTCATTGTTGGTGTACAAAATGCCTTTGATTTCTGAATATTGACTTTGTATCCCACTGTTTTGCCAAATTCATTTATTAAGTCAAGCAGTTTTTTGGTGGAGTCTATAGGATTTTCTATGTACACTATCATGTCTGCAAACAATGACAGTTTTGCTGCCTCTTTTCCAATCTGGATGTCTTTTTTTTTTTTCGTGTCTGATTGCTGTGACTAGGACTTCTAATACTATGTTGAATAGCATGGATGGAACTGGAGAGCATTGTGCTAAGTGAAATAAGCCACCCAGTGAAAGACAAATACCATATGATCTCACCTTTAACAGGATCCTAATCAATAAAATGAACAAGCAAGCAAAATATAACCAAAGACATTGAAATTGAGAACAGGCTGACAGTGACCAGAGGGGAGAGGGGAGGGGATTATAGGGGAAAAGTGTGAAGGGTTTACAGGAACAATTATAAAGGACACATGGACAATAACAAACGGGGGGTGGAAACAGGGGAGGGAGGTGGGAAGGGCTGGGGTGGTAGGGAGGGATGAGGGAAAAGGCAGAAAACTGTACTTAAACAACATAAATAAATAAATAAATAAATAAGGTTATGTGATTCACTTTCATCATCTTGATGCTGAAATATGGATTGTGTGTGTGTGTGTGTGTGTGTTTGTTTCTGGACTAGGGCTCAAGCCTGGAGCCTCAGCAGCACTTTAAGGCACTTGACATAGACACTTCAGGCCTTAACACAAGTCACTCGCCATCAGCGTCCTCAAGAAGTTCCCATAAATCCTCGCACACAACCATGTCAGAATCCATCTGTGAGTACAATGCTGTGGATGGGGAGAGGGGTGGGCGCCCTGTTGGGGTTGAGGGAAACAGAGCTCCAGGAAGGGCCTCAGGCCTGAGCAGAATCAGGCCTGTGTGTTCCTATGGAGCAGAAGTGCACACTCTATTCACACTCCTGCTTCCTTTCCCATGGGCTTCCTGCCTTCTACCTCTCCAGGACCTGGTTACTTCACTGTGCGAAGCAGACATAACACAGGTGATACACAGATTCGATAAACTGGCTAGGTTTTAGTAGCTCTGGTAAGATGAATGGTCAGGCAGGTGGCTGAAGCAAGCAGTGAAGATGAAGTATGGAGATGGTCTGCTGTCATGTGTTGGCTGCGGGGCCAGGGTGGAAGCTAGAAGAACGTTGTGGCTCTGAACCCACTTCTGTTTCTGCTGGACTTCCTTTATCAGAGATTGCAGTGAAGCCCTTTTTTCATATATGCAGGGTCATTGTCCCTTCTTGATAAGAAAGCAGTTAAGTATGTGTAAGTCAGGAAGGTGATCTGTTGCTTTCTTCCAGCCATTCCAAGCAAGCTGATAACGGAGGCCAGCACCACGGCTGTGCCAAGATTGGTTGTCCAGCCCCGAGAGTTCCCTGTGCAAGGGCTCAGCCAGGCAGCCACCATACCGGTATGTGTGTGACCCCAGACTTCTTAACCAAGGGATGCAATACTGTACCAGGCCTGCAGAGCCACAGATGCTGTGCCACATCTGCCCAGAGAGCCAGTTCTACTTAGAGACTGAGAGTGTTGGGTGGCAGGTGGGGGTGGGAATCTAGATGATTTTACTGGCAACTAATTTTAAATTTTCATACCAAAATTAACATGGATGTATATTCCTAAAATGCAAAATCCATGTGAGTTTTAAAGATAAAGCTCAAAACTTCAAACCTGGGGTCATACCCCCAGATGCAATGGGAGGCATGATTAGGATCCTCCCATTTTGGATCTAATTTTCCTCCAGTGAAAATGTGGTAGAAGTTTAGTTGTCAACCAAAATGTACTTCTACATATATCAGGCAGTGTCCTTGATACACGCCAGACCTCTCCAAAAGTCAGGCCATGAGCAGCCTCTTAGAAAGTGCACTGCTGTCTGCAGAATCACTGATGTGTGGCACTCCAACGATCTACTGCCATGTACAAACATGTCATACTTAGAGACACAAAGGAACAGCCACTTTTCACATTCATGGACTCTGGGTCAAGAATACAGAAAGTGCCTGCTGCATGGTGTCAGAGGCCTCCCTGGCCAGGACTGGGAACCTCATCCCAGGTGTGTCTGCACTCATGTGTACAGCATTTGGGCTGGGCTGGGCTGTGGGAAGGCTGGGCCCAGTTGAGACTGTCCACAATTGATTTGCACAGGCCTCTCTATGTTCCAGGATTCTTCTGGCTCAGTGCCTGGGTTCCAAAAGGCAATGTCTAGAGAGGAAGCTGCATGCCCTTCGCTGACCTAGCCTTGAAAGGTCCACAGCATCATAACCTCTACCATTCCTCTTGACATCTGGGCTCAAAGCAGCCACACACTCACTCAAAGAGAGAGACATAGATCTCCACCTCTAGAAAGAAGTGTCAAGAATTTTAAGGGCCACATCTAGACAGTTGCCAAATACCTCATACCCATCTCTCATTGACATTTTGAAAGTGGGAGTAAATTTGCCACCTTTCTGCTTGCCATCACCACAAAGATTATGTACACATTTCTTGAAAAATATGGGCGACACATTTTCTTTTCAAATAGAGTTTAACAAAAACAACTTTCTCTCCCATCTCGCTTAGACAAGCTTGTAAGCTGTGATTGTTCTTTCACTTACACGTGGCTTCCCAGGAGAACTCTTCCTGCCACTGGTGTCCATACAGTTGGGAGAATCAAAACCACTCTTTGGTTTAGCCACATGCCTGGGACTTCTCACTCAAAACAAAGTCTCCTGTTGTCATTTCCTCCCATGTCTTTTTTTAAAATTATTTTATTGTTGTTCAATTACAGTTGTCTGCATTTACCCTCCACCACTCCCAGCCATCCCCACCTCCCTCCCCTGATTCCACCCGCCCTCGGTTTTGTCCATGTGTCCTTTATAGTTGTTCCTGAAATCCCTTCTCCACTTTCCCCCCATTATCCCCTCCCACCTCCCCTCTGGTTACTGTCAGATTGTTCTTAATTTCAGTGTCTCTGGTTATATTTTGCTTGCTTATTTGTTTTGTTGACTAGGTTACAGTTAAAGGTGAGATCATATGGTATTTGTCCCTCACTGCCTGGCTTATTTCACTTAGTATAATGCTCTCTAGTTCCATCCATGCTACTGCAAAGGGTAGGAGCTCCTTCTTTCTTTCTGCTGCATAGTAAAGAACCCTGAAACACCAATCCAAAAGAACCTATGCACCCCATTGTTCATAGCAGCACAATTTACAATAGCCAAGTGCTGGAAGCAACCTAATTGCCCATCAGTAAATGAGTGGATCAAAAAACTATGGTACGTTTACTCAATGGAATCCTCCCATGTTGTCTTGATGGCACTTTCCATTTGGGCTGCTTTTCACAGTTCCTAGGGAATAGTTTGGAATAACTTCAGAAGAACCCTTTTACTTTTCTTTTAAAACTCAGCCTGTGATGCTGAAGGTTTCATTTGTTTTTTTATGCATTGTTTCTACACCCACCCAAGTGATCAGAAAACAAGGTCTGTCACTCACCTGACTTCCCATGAGTCTCTAACAGATTCCAGGCAGATTCTGGCAAATTGCACCACTATTCACTGCCTGGATGAGTTCATGGACATAGATATACATGGCATGTCTGTCTACCTGCATTAGTATTGAGCAAAAAGGGTAAGGCTTGCACACAAAGCCACCACTGCTTATCAGTACAACCTCATTCACACTGCTCAGTGACACTGCTAAGAATTATTAGTTAGGGAGAACAATAAAATCCACCAAGAACAAAGTCTGAAGAGGAAGCAAAGGAGGGGAATTGGCACAAAACTGTAAAGGTCCAGCAGGTAGCAGCAGCTTTGCAAAGCACACTCTGGTGGGAGGCACCACCCACCTTGAGTGACCTCGGGAGCTTGCTGAAGTACCACCTGATCCCTGCACCAGCCTGCTATCCCACCATTTAACAGGAAACGCACACCTACACATTTCAGAAGTGAGTTCTCTCTAGTACAGAAGGGCCTCCTTTAAGCTAGGAAATCCAGCTGGCTGAGAGACAGCATCCCTGTACCTCTGTAATGACCCAGAAGCAGTGTCTGTTAACAAAGCCTCTCTTTTCCTCATCGTCCTGTGACCTCACACAGCAGCTCCTGCCTCAGACCATCTTTCAGAACTCACCTGCTGCCCTGGCACAGGTGCGTCTGGGATTGGGCAAAAGGGAATCTGGCAGTGGAATTTCCCCAAGACAGGACATATGGCGTTCTCTTGAGTATATGGATGCATTGGTGTCAATGAGTAGCATGTGCTTAGGTACCAAAATAGGGAATATTTATCCCAACATGCAGGAGGGGCATGTTGAGCTACGAACTTTGTTTCTACACCTGTCTTGTTCACCATTCTCATCTTCTCCAGAGACACTCTGTTCTTTTCCCCAGTGTCTGTTTCTCAGTCTTTTAAATAATCTTATTCATCTCTCTGTCACCTTTCCATGTTCCTCTCATTTTTTACCACTCTACATTGGCCCTGATATTTTAGGAAAGGTCTGAATTAGGCCAAAAGTCACAGAAAAGACTCTAAAAGGCTTTAAAAGCTGTGAGTTCGATACTATAGATATCACATTTGTTTAAAAAAGGAGGGGCGGTGGTCATGACTTTGCTGAGTAACTCCTTCCTTGTTTCAACAACATTCACGTGTTCCTGTTTGGGTCTGTCTCTGAGCTAGAGTGATTGCTGCAGAGATGCTGTAACACAGCCCTTGTTTGTGTTTTAAGTGAAGTTGGGCATATAAAGAGAGCAACCACCATGGCAGGGCATGTAATTTTATAGAACCAGTAAGAAAATATTCTGCCTAGGAAAATCCTATGTGGCTTCTCAGAGGAGGTGACACCTGAGCTGGGCCTGGAAGGATGAGTGGGAGGTTGCCTGATGAAGAGGGAGAGGGTCAGGGACAGCAGGGAAGAGGGACCCAGGTATGTGCTTCAACAGGGAAGTTTGGAAATGTCTGACATGCCTGAGGCCTAGGCCCCATCAGTAGTGGTCTGGAATGTTCCTAAAAGAAGAAAAACACAAGCTAGCACATGCCTCTTCCCAGAGTCAGGTTTGAATAAAGATGTAAAAGCTATTCATTCAGCGTCAACTAATTAAATTAGTCTGTATTCATCCTCATTAGGGAAAAAAATAAAGAATTTTTTTATGTTCAAATTTCCAGGCCCAATCTGGTAATGAAATTAGTAACTTTTTCAATCCAAAGACACAGGAAATGAGAATTAATTTCACTCTGGGTCTTGCATAGTCAAGAATTTCTTTGTTTTATAATAAATATATAATGAGTGGTTAAGGCCCTTTCTTACATTTAACAAACTTCATTTTGTAAAAGATTTTATTTATTTAAATATTCATTTATTTGAGAGAGAGGGGAAGGGAAGGAGAAAGAGAGGGAGAGAAACATCAATATGTGGTTGCCTCACCGGGGCCCACTAGGGACCTGGCCCACAACCCAGGCATGTGTCCTGACTGGGAATCGAACTGGCACCCTTTTGGTTCGCAGCCTGCACTCAATCTACTGAGCTTACACCAGCCAGGGAAACAAACCTCATTTTAATTAATAAAACAGTTCTTAATCTATTAGGCATATTATGTTCAATAACTATATTCCTTAAGATATTTTTGCATAATGCTGACCTTTCAAGTCAAACAGTCAGTTTTTCTCATACCTACCCCACATGCAACAATGAATTCTACAGTTTTCCCTCTTGCCCTCACTGAGGTTATTACTGTAGCAGTTTGTCAGGAAAGGGGGAAAAAACAAAATCCAAAATCTGGGAAACTAGTGGTTTTGCTTCATACTATGTTTCTAAAAGTCTCTAAATTAGAGTAGATCTCTTTATGATAAAGGCCAAGATCATGACCATAATGCTTGAGTGTCCTGAACGCCTTGAGAAAATATGAATCATACTAGAAGTACCTCTTATGAAACCCAGTACTGTCCCTAGAGGACTGCCCAGTCCCTCAACCCAGGGAGTCTGCACTGCATGCAGCAGAAGCACCCCTGAGTATGTCCTGGCTTTCAAGCACTTACCACAGAAGCTTTCTGTTTTGTTTTTTAAATTATCTGACCTAGCTTGCATTCTTTCTCAGTTGAATTGTTTCAAAACCCCAGCTGAGTGCTTTGATTACTTACATTCTGATGAAGATTTTTGTAATAATAGCATAGGTACTTTTAAACGCACCTTCCATCCCAGAATCCCCCCTCTCCATTGGCCTTGTGTCTGGGTAAATAGGTGGTGACAGGGAGCAGAGATCACCTGCAAGACTTTCCTATATCCAACCTCTGTCCCAGAAAAGGATTGAGAGGTGTAAGCAAGGGGAGACAGTGCTCTTGGAAAAACAGGTATCAGTGTTCCTCCTACAAGGTCACCTCAGGACAAATGTTATGTGATTGTACTATTCTTCTCCTTAGTTCTTTTATGCACAGATTTCTAAGAAATCCCCACCCACAAGTAAGCCTGGGTAAGGGGAGGGAGGGTAACAAGTCCTCCCTGGCCCCAGACTGGCTGGTTGGACAGCAGGACTCTGGTGAAAGTTAACATCAAATTCAAGCTCACTGGGGAGTGGTTACAGAAGAGCCCTGCTCTCCAGGATCAGATTTAGGATGACGAATGATAGGACCCAAAAGTGCCTGTGAAGCCATCACATGCAAATCTTCTTGCCCTAGATGAGAGAAAAAAAGAGTGGGAGGAGCTGTCTTATGCTTTTGGAATTCATCTCCAAAACCATTTGTCTATCTGACAAGATTGGAAATATCAGTCTGTACACATTGCTTACAAAAACATGTCGCAATCCAGTGGCCCTTCCAGACTACAGTGTAATAAAGTAAGCCTGCAGATTCTGTGGGTCTGGAAAAAGCTCACCCTTACTCTGGCCATGGGTCACTCAGTTGGGACTCTGAAAAGAGTGGAGAAGGGACAGAAATGAAAGTGGACAGGGCCACTAAGAACAGCAGCAACATCTGTCTGTGAGGCAGAAATAACTCTTTTATCTGGTGTGTTTCTGACTCTACCTTGAAGTTTCCAGCACCGTTCAGCATGTTCCAGACCATCAAAGATCAGCTAGAGCAGCGCACACGGGCCCTGCAAACCAACATCCAGTGGCAGCAGGAGGAGCTCCACAGGATCCAGGAGCAGCTGTGCCTGGTCCAGCACTCCAGCATCCAGGTGATGCCCCTGCTGGGCCAGTGGTCCAGTGGTTCAGTGTGGCCTGTCTTCCCTGCTCCCTGATGTATCCTGATCCACCTTCGCAGGAAAGGCAGAGCATCCTCCCCAATCCCCCTGTATGGCCTGTACGCACCCTGCTTACAAGCCATGTTGAAACCTCCATGGAAGGAGTGCAGGAATAAACACCACCTCCTCTGCCCCAGTTCCAGGCCAAACATAAAGTTTTCACTCATCCTTTTCACTCTCCCCTATCTCTGTTGGGTACATATTTGCTGCCTCACCTGCATTTCCACTCACGGGTTGGGAGGTGGATCACCCTGGGCTTATGCCAGTCCATCCTATGAGTTATAAACTCCAGCTCCTCTATAACCCTGCATCCCCAGCACCTAGTCCAGGCTGCTGACAGAGACATGGGGGCAGCTCTGCTTCTGCTTCCCCTCAGTTAAAGCAGAGGTAGGAGGTGTGGGAAGTGATGACATCTGCACCCTGATGGGGACAGCAAAGGGGCTGGGAACTGAAGGTCAGCACCCTGCCAAATTGGAGTGCTCTGCAGGCGCTGATGGCAGCAGCTTCTGTGACCCCAGTTGTCACTTCTTGAATCCTTTTGAGAGTTTCATCTCAGAGGAAAACTATACAGGGTCTGGCAGAAGTAACACCATTGAGTGTGGTTGGAAGAGTACATAAAGGTCTCAAATGAGATGGACAGTAATTTTAACATTTCACCTAAAATGTCATATGGTATGTTTGAGTGTGATATTGTTATGTTACAGAATCACGTGCTTATGATTTTATAATAAAAGATTTGGTATAGATTACTAGCTCATAAGAAGAGGGGGTTATTTGTGCTGGACCCTGATATTGGGCCTGTTTCAAGGATAAATTATTTTTACCAAGTGTCCAGGACTGTTTTTCTTCCAAAGTGCATTTTTTGACCCAACCCTTAATTGTAAATGTAATTTAGCTATTTGGGAGTTTTTCCTGAGAGCTCTAAACCTTTGCACCTCATTAGGAGAGACATAAAGTAGAAGAGACCCCTAGGGAAAATGGCTGGAGCATGGTCCCTGCCCCACCCCCTCACTGTCCACACAGCTCCTAAAGTGCAGTGAAATCCCAATGAATAGGCCATGTGCAGGCATCATCCAATGGTGTGGAGTTACTAGGCAACGGGAGATACCTGGACTCCCCAAAGATGCCCTGCGCAGCACTCTGAGCCCAACGCTGGCTCCTCAAAGAGATCAGAGCTCAGCAAGACTGACAGCTTCTGCCCACTGTCACCCAGGCCCGCTTGTATATGTGTGCCCGAGCTTTTCTGAGAAAGCCACAGCCACCCTCAGAGCCCTGCTGCTTTGCCCCAGCCAACCCTCTCCAGGGACACCCCTGACATTGATGAGGGTAAAGACCAAACCATTTACATGAAAAGAAATGGAATCACTGAGGCGTCGAAGACCCTTTTCACTCATTCTTCCCCAGCTGTACTCTTTTCTCACTGATCAGGGTCCAACTGGTAAAACTTGCCTGACTCCAGTTAATTGAATGGCATTTTTACACTAACACAGGAGGGGGGAAACTGAGCCAGAAATTGCTGAAAGCAAGGTAGGTAGACATATGAACATCCTCCTTGAAGCCCAGACTTTTCTATTTTCCACCTTTTCAACATAAAGTCTAGACTCTAAAATATCAGGCAACACAAGTTATATCTTTCCCAGCACCCAGCTCAGGCTTATTACAAAGACTTATTACAAAGAATTATTCTATTTGTTCCTCATGACCAGTGCATTTTTTAAGCCCCAAATCCAATATGCCAGTGAGCACCTGGGTCTGTGGGGAATAATGTGAAAACAAAGCCTTCAGCTCCATCCTGATGTGTCCCTTCTCGCTTCATTCCTATGACATTATTTTTGCTGTGGGCTTTGTTGTGGGATTACACAGAGAACATGAAAATCCACAGATAATCAACCAGAGAATATTTCCTCCAACAATAGGCCTTCCTGTATTTTTTTCAAGTTTAGAGATTTAAAGAAATACCTTCCAAAATATTTAACCAAACTGTGATATTTGTCTAGAAAAAAATAAACTATATGATTCAATCATAAGAAAAACAAGTAAAAATTACTCCTCCCCCCAACAAATGGGAGTAGATTAAATAACAATGGCAAAACGTTTATAATTGTAGAAGCCTGATGAATGATACATGGAGTTTCACTGTACACTATCTCCATTTTGTGTATGTCTGAAATATTCTGGAATCATTAATATTCATAGATGTACGCAGATAAAAATAATGAAAAACCACATATGAGTGTAGGATTGGTTTGTTCTTGAAAATTAGAAGTATATTTTTTCTCTGATAACTTGTCCTTGAATTAGGGAGCTGTTTTTCTCTTTCTGCCTGTACAGTTGACCATGGAGCCCTTTCACAAGTCATGGCTGGCTGTGCGCAGCCATACATCAGGGCTGCCCCTGCTCATCCTTTGTCCTCCTGCAGTAGGCTTTCCTACTCTGCTCATGGGCTTGGAGCTCCCACTGAGACTCTGTGTGCTGGTGTTGTTTGCTAAGTATAATTTTTAACAAGACTGGGTTGTGAGGGAGTGGTCATCTTGTGTGTTACTGTTTGCACCTAAATGTAGTCCCAGGGAAGAGGCCACCTGAGGGGAGCCGCTGAACAGAGGTGCTCCATCACCCCCTGCAGTCCTGGGAAGGCAGCCTCGCTCCTTCCTTTTGAGAGCATGTGCGCCCTCTGCTGGCTATTAAAAGAAATGCCTGGAAGGACACATAACAAGGGCTATTGATTTTCTCCCTCCACCCTTTTTTTCTTTTTAAAGATTTTATTTATTTATTTTTAGACAGAGGGGAAGGGAGGGAGAAAGAGAGGGAGAGAAACATCAATGTGTGGTTGCCTCTCGCATACCCCCTACTGGGGACCTGGCCCACAACCCAGGCATGTGCCCTGACTGGGAATTAAACTGGCAATCCTTTGGTTCGCAGTCAGGCACTGAGCCACACCAGCTAGGGCTCCTTTCTTTCTTCCATTCATCTCTCTTTCCATTCATTCCTCCCCTGCATCCATCCACCCACCCAGCCAGCCAGCAGATGCCCAGGCACTTGGTTAGGCACTTTGGGGATACAGACATAAATAGAAAAAAACATACATTAATAGGACACAGTAGCAAACCAAGTATATGTGCTGTTATGAGATGTTTGCTGTTAGTGTCACTGTTTTATTAATGAGAAAACTAAGGCTTTGAAAAGTAGCCCTGGCTGGTGTGGCTCAGTGGATTGAGCGCTGGCCTGCACTCTGTCATTTTTCCCCTCTGTCATTTTTCTTTAAAAAAGAAAAGTTATGAAAATCACCCAAGATTGGTGGGGTTGGAATTTGAGCTAAGGTGTGTTTGACTTAAGCTAGAGTATAGCCTGTCATAAATGAAATTGCATTTATCTGAGCTGTAATCAGAAGGTAAATTGTATCCTACCAGAAAAAAAGTATGTTATTTGGTTTGGTTTGAGTATGAAGTGAAGTCTAAGTCACCCTATGTGCTATAAAGAAGCCATGTTATAATGGGTAACAGAAATTACAAAAGCACTAATCTAATCCTCAGACTGAATCTGTACTGAATGGGTAATAAATCTGAAATGAGGTAGTAAATCTGAAATGATGGATACCCCCCAAAATATTTTTAACCTCTAAAGTAAGAAGGAGCCCTCATTTCACACTGCAAACTCCTCTGTTGGGGCTGGATCTGTGCCAGGAAAGTGGGGAACAGGTGGCGTGGTGGAAAGCACACTACTTGGGAAAACTAGTAGAGCTAGGTGACCTTGGGCCCCTGGAAGATGCTGACCCCAGCTCTGAACTAGACACTTGAACTGCCTGACCTTCAAGTGCTCCTCCAAGCATCTGCCTGGCATGGTTCTATATCCACCATCCCAAAACCACTCAGCAAATGTTGCTTGTTGGTTCTGTACTGGATATGAGGCTACCTCCCTGATTACAGGAATTGGGGTTCAAACTCCAGATGCTGGGAGAAAGAGAGCCTTCTCTGAAGAATTCAAAGGTAAAGTCCTAAAATGGAGCGGAACAGTTTGTCAAGAATCAGAATATATAAGTAATATTACTCTTTGCGCTGCCTAAGTAATCACTAGTTGTTTTGAATGCCCAAGAGAAGCTGTTGTAAAAGAACTAGTTACAGGTCTTAAGTTTGAATTATTATTAAAACTATTAAAGTTGTTTTTCCTAAGCCTCTAGAGTCAACTTACAGATTATCTTGTATTTACAAATCTACTGATTTGGTCTAGAAGAAGCAATGTTTTTACTTTTTTTATTTACATTTAACTAGTTTATAAATTTAAGATTGTAAAAATCAACATTACCGACGAAGGCCATTACTTTCCAAATTTAATATACCTAAATCTTTCAAACATTTCACATAACTAACAAGACAGACTTGTAAGTCTAAGAAGTAAAATCTTTGTAAGCACCTAAGCAATTCTTTTTAATCAAATACACCAAACTTGTAAATGAGGTAGATCAAAGTTCTCACAAACACTTCAACACTCTTCACAAACTTGATCAAAATCTCCTAAACCTTTCAAATTAAAATCACCAGGCTAATGTATCACAACCTCTTAAATTATTTCGGAGACATCTTAGATAATATAGTGTATTGAGAGTATCACAGAGACTATAAAGCTTATTCTTACATGATTTTAAAGTACATGAACTTGATATGACATCATCATCTCCATACCCCTTTGCCTTCCTGGAGTACAGTCACCTTATCAATGAGAGCAAATTTGCCATCCTGGCTGGGAGCACTGGGTTGAAGGTGCCCATCTACAATATGGGTACAAACCCTGGTCATTGATCAGTGATTCAAGGCTGGGCACAGGGCCTGATCCATGCCACAAGTTAGCCAACTCTCTGCCCCCATTATCAGGTTATTCATCCATTGACAAGATAATCCTCCCTTCTAACAGTAAACTAATAAGCCAGCCTAGACTCTATGCAAGTACATCAATTTATTTTTAAATTTTATTTTTCAATTACAGTTTGCATTCAATATTATTTTGTATTAGTTTCAGGTTTACATATGTCAATTTATTGATAGACCATCTGGGTGTAAGCATCTTGAACTGTTAGACTCCCATCACTAGTCTATAACCTTCTTGAAGTCAGGGTCAGTGTCTCTATCTTGTCCAGTGCTTTGTTTCAGGGACCTTGCCCTGTGCTGTGGTATCTGGGCACTTCATGCCTCCATGTTCAGTGAGAGAGAGTGAAAAAGCAAACTTCTTCCCATGGACAGAAGATACAAGTGCAGAACTGTAGAGGCCCTGTGACTCCACCTTAAAGACATTCCTGTTGTGCTTCCAGATGTTTCTGCAGCAACCAGCTGTATCCCTGAGCTTTAGCAGTGCCCAGCGGTGTGATGCTCAACAGCAGCTCCCTCAGAGGTCAGCCCCAGGGGCCCAGTCCCCACTCACCACAAACCTTCAGCTTCCAGGGCAGATGACCTCCACCCAGGTCACAGACCAGCACCTGCTCAGAGAATCAAGTGTGACATCAACCCAGGTAAACATCCTCACACATGTGTCCCACAAGTCTTTATCATCCACTCCTGGTTTTAGCCACTATCAGTGTGAGAACACATGTCATCCACTTCTGTTTGTTGTTCTTTTCCCCAGGACCACCATGCTCCTCATCCCCCAGATTCCCTTCCAAGCCTTTCCCTCATGCCATTACCACTAACTAAAAGCCACCAGTGGCCTTGTTACCTGACAGTGAATAGCACTAGAATTCAATGGAATTGAGAGGTCCTGAGCACCTACTTCTGGAGGATCAACAGGACTTAGCTTCCCCTCAAGTCTCCTGTATTCACACATACAGCCATGGATCTAGTGAGCCTCTGCAGAGCTCCTGCTATTCATAGTCCCTAGAGGAATAAGAGTTGTCCTTGACCTGAAAGAGCTTGTAGTCTAGTGGAACCTCTAGGAATGTAAACAGATACTGTACAATAAAATGTGGAGAAGTATATGTAGCAGAGAGTTTAGTCCATCTTCACCCAAACTTAAGAGTTCTACTTCAAAATACAGCCTTTTTGTTCTAAAGGTCAACAGAAAAATCAATGGCTGAGTATAGCCAGGAAATTTTTGGAAAAGAAAAACTGAGGCAGGATTGACACTATTGATATTGAAATATTTTGGAGACACTCTGAGAATTAAAACACTGTGGTACCATCATGTGAGTAGACAATTAGTGAAACAGAGTAAAGAAACCAAAAGCAAACCCAAACTCATCCCCTCATTCGCTGATTATTTCACTCAACAAATCTTTATTGAGCACTCACTGCATGCTAGACACTAAGTTCTAGGTACCAAGGGACAGCAGTGAACCAAAAGGAATCTCTGATCCAGTGGGAAGAGAGAGAGAAATAAGTAAAAGTCATAGCATGTCAACAGCAACACAGGAACACTGGTGAAGGAGGGGATGGGTGGGAGTTTTAACCAGGTGGCCAGAGAAGGCCTCACTGAGAAGATGGCACTGAAGCTAAGACTTGCAGGATGAGGGAATGGGCATGTTGGTATCAGGGGAAGAGCCTTGCACATGCAGGAATCAGCAAGTACAAAGAACCTGATGCAGGAGGAGGCCAAGGATCCTGTGTCTGCAGGGGAACTAGTTAAGCAGAAAGTTGTTCAATTCGACACATATCAAGTGGCTTTTCTACTGAGGGCCTGGCACTGTCCTAGGCCCCAGGATGCAAAGAATTCTTAAGGTGCTTATAATCGAATGGGGAAGATAGTCACAAGATCAAAATAATAAATATTCAGTAGGTCCTAAGGTAGACAAGAGACCTAGGAGTGTGGAGGAGGGAGGTTCTGGGAGGGTTCCTGGGTAGATGACAGCTGAACAAAGTCTAAGTTTTGCCTTTCTCATTAACTTGAGGTTCAGGGTCCCAAGTCAACCAGAAGAATGCAGATGATATCAGCAGGTCGCCACCCTGTGGGCAGCCTGACAACCTCGTTCAGCAGCCCTACAGCTGTGCTCTCACCAACTCTGAGCCTGACCACACTGGCCTCTAACACCCAGGACACCAACCAGTGCCAGCCCAACCCGGACTTCAGCCATGATAGGCAGCTCAGGTAGGGAGACTGTCTTTATGTATAAGATAACTGAGGCTGAGCTTGAGACTCGTCATTTCAGCAAAGTTCAGATTCCCAGGCTTCCGTAGTTGATCTCTGCTAATGTAGAGACAAGAGACAGTGGGGTCTTGATGGCCAGAGGACATGGTCTGCTGTGTTCCTCATCCTCTGAGAAGAGCAGGCAAAGGGATTCCTGTAGACAGAAAGGACCCAGGCAGGCTGGACACGTGCTGTGATCCAGCAGGTCTACAGTTTGGGTGCTAATCAATTTCCCTTTTGTCTCTTCCTCTGCTCCAAGGCTATTGCTGAGCCAGCCAATCCAGCCCATAATGCCTGGGTCCTGTGATGCAAGGCAGACCTCTGAGGTTGGCAGGACTGGACAGCACATCAAGTAGGTGGCCAAGTGGAGGGGGGAGGCTGAGAGTTGCACTGGGTGGTCCCAGGCTGGCAGGCTCTCACCTGCCCATACCCACAGCTCCACCATGAATCCCACATCCTTTGAAAGACTCTTCCCTCAGCTTTTCTTCCACCATTTTCCATTTGAGTAGATAAAACTTTGTGTCAGTGTTCCATGCTTAGAACAGGACCCAAATGAAACAATTAATTATATCCCTAGCTTTTCATCATCCTCTGATGTCTTTACATGTCTAAATGCCTTCAACCTCAGCAGTATCCCAGGTAAGTGTAGCCCTTGGCTCCAGCTGACCAGCACATGCTGGTAGATTCCACAGGCACACATAGCCTGCTTTGTGATTCTAGAACTATGCTGCAGGACTGTGAGACCTTGCAATGCAGACCCTCTGTCCCTCCCAGACACACAACCATCTCTCTCCTTTCCCCAGGAGAAACCCCAGGAGCAGAAGCAGCTTTGCTTGACTGCTTCATTCTAGAGACAAAGTTTACTGGAGACATTGGGGTTGGCTGGGGTGGGGTGGAGGGATGGGGAGAAAATGCAGACAACTGTAATTGAATAACAATAAAAATTTTTTTTTAAAGTTTACTGGAGACATAGGAGCAAATACTTGAACAGCTACTGGAAAACAGTGTCTGGCCCTATGAAATGAAGCATAAAAAGAACTATCTCACATCTTTTTTTATATAAACATCTTTCTTATATAAATGATGATTTAATTTGTGATAGAAGTTCACTGGGACGGTGCTAGCTAATTAGGCCCATCGTGCCCTCACACAGAGGACTTACAGCCATCCCCTAGGCCCTTCCCCAGAAGCCCTTTCTCCTGTGTCCTCCTTCAGCCACTTACACTAGTAACAGCTGATGGTTGCCGAGTATTTCTGACAGTCAGCAGTCTGAACCTAAACCATTTCATTTTGTTCTATAAAAACCCAGTGTGGGGGCAGAGAGAGTGTACAGTGCAGAAGCTGCCTCTAATTCTTTGATGATGCTCTCAATCAGGCGGTGGTGGTGGGGTTGGTTTTGGATTTTCACTGTTCTTCCTAAGGTCCAAATGAATGGGAACAAAGAATCTTGTTATATCACTTTGCAGAGACACTTACAATGCACTGAACTAGGCAAAAGTGGAATTTAAAAATGGAATTTTCAGTCAGCCTAATAATTTATACCCTCCCTGTATCCCTCTACCATCTTTTCCAGACACAACCTAACATTCCATCTTCTAGGATGTGTTCACTTGTGCCTCCTCCACACACAGAAGCCTCTTCAGGGGAAGTTTGGAACCCTCAAATACTGTTTAAATGACCCCCAAGTATAAAAATGACATTTCTAAAAAATATACTGCAAACTGGACTTCTCTCTAGTGTCTTTAAGCACCTGTTCCTCATCTCTGCTCCTCCAGGGCCTTCCTAATGGTCTTCCCGTACCCACTGTTAGTGACTCATTAATATCTACACCTGTTCCTTTATTTTTAATTTTTATTGTGGTACCATATATATAACATAAAATTTACCATTGTAACAATTTTTAAGTATACAGTTCTGTGGCATTAAATACATTCATATTGTTCAATCATCACCATCATCCATCTCCCAAAATTTTTCATCTTCCCAAACTAAAACTCTGTACCCATTAAACATGAATTCTCCATCCTCCCAGCCCCTGGCAGCCATCATCCTACTTTCTGTCTCTAGGAATTTGACTACCCCAGGCACCTCATATACTTGGAATCATACAATATTTGTCCTACAGTGATTGGCTTATTTCAATCAGTATAATGGCCTCAGGGTTCATCCATGCTATAGTATGTGTCAGAATTCCTCCCTTTTTAAGGATAAATAATATTCTGTTGTATGTATAGACTGCATTTTGTTTATCCATTCGTTTATCAGTGTGAATGGATATTGTGTTGGCTACTGTGAATAATACTGCTATGGACATGGATATATAAATATCTGTTTGAGTCCATACTTTCACTCCTTTTGGGCATATACCCAGAAGTGGAGTGGCTGGATCATATGGCAGTTTTATGTTTCGTGTTTTTTTTTAATGTAAAATTTCATAGAATTAGGTTTCTAGAAGAGAGTATAGGTACATATATTTATGGGGTTTTTTTTCTGTTTCATCCTCTTTTTCTTTCATTTTTTAATTGTTGTTCAAGTACAGTTGTTCCATTCTTGCCCCACCACCACCCCCAGCCCCACCCTTGGTCCTAATCCTTTAGCTTTGTCCTTGTGTCCTTTATAAATGCTCCTTGATTACCCTTCCCCTACCCCCCCTTACCCCTCCCCGCTCTCTGGTTACTGTCAATTTGTTCTTTATTTCAGTGTCTCTGTTTCTATTTTGCTTGCTTGTTTGTTTTGTTGAGTAGGTGACAGCATGGATGGATCTGGAGAGTATTGTGTTTCACTTTTTAAGGAGTCACTAGGCTGTTTTCCACAGTGGCTGCACCATTTTAAGTTCCCACCAACAGGGCACACGGGTTCCAATTTCTCTACATACTCATCAACACTTGCTATTTTCTGGGTTTTTTTTTTCCATAATAGCTAATATGATGGATCTGAGTGATATCTCATTTTGATTTTGATTTGCATTTCCCTAGTGATTAGTGACATGGAGACTTTGTTTATGTGTTTATTCACCATTTGTATCTTTTCTTCAGAGAAATGTCCATTCGAGATCTTTGTCTATGTTTTAAACAGATTTGTTGTTGTTAAGTTATAGGAGCTGTTTTTCATATTTTGGATATCAATCCCTTTATAGATATATGATTTGCAAATATTTTTGCTGGCTGGCCTTTCCATTACATGGACAACATCCTTTGATGAACAAACGTTTTTCTTTTTCTTTTTTTTGATATATTTATTGATTATGCTATTACACTTGTCCCATTTCCACCCCTTCACTCAACTCCATCCTGCCCACCCCCTCCCTCCCACATTCCCCCCCTATAATTCATGTCCATGGGTCATACTTATAAGTTCTTTGGCGTCTACATTTCCTACACTATTCTTACCCTCCCCCTGTCTATTTTCCACCTATCATTTATGCTATTTATTCTCTGTACCTTTCCCCCCTCTCTCCCCCTCCCAATCCCCTATTGATAACCCTCCATGTGATCTCCATTTCTGTGGTTCTGTTTCTGTTCTAGTTGTTTCCTTAGTTTTCTTTTGTTTTGGTTTTAGGTATGGTTGTTAATAACTGTCAGTTTGCTGTCATTTTTACTGTTCATATTTTTTATCTTCTTTTTCTTAGGTAAGTCCCTTTAACATTTCATGTAATAATGGCTTGGTGATGATGAACTCCTTTAACTTGACCTTATCTGAGAAGCACTTTATCTTCCCTTCCATTCTAAATGATAGCTTTGCTGGATAGAGCAATCTTGGATGTAGGCCCTTGCCTTTCATGACTTGGAATACTTCTTGCCAGCCCCTTCTTGCCTGTAAGGTCTCTTTGGAGAAATCAGCTGACAGTCTTATGGGAACCCCTTTGTAGGTAACTGTGTCCTTTCCTCTTGCTGCTTCTAAGATTCTCTCCTTCTGTGTAATCTTGGGTAATGTAATTATGATGTGCCTTGGTGTGTTCCTCCTTGGGTCCAGCTTCTTTGGGACTCTCTGAGCTTCCTGGACTTCCTGGAAGTCTATTTCCTTTGCCAGACTGGGGAAGTTCTCCTTCATTATTTGTTCAAATTAGTTTTCAATTTTTTGTTCTTCCTCTTCTCCTTCTGGCACCCCTATAATTTGGATGTTGGAACGTTTCAAGATGCCCTGGAGGGGTTCCTAAGCCTCTCCTCATTTTTCCGAATTCTTGTTTCTTCATTCTTTTCTGGTTGGATGTTTCTTTCTTTCTTCTGGTCCACACCATTGATTTGAGTCCCAGTTTCCTTCGCATCAGTATTGGTTCCCTGTACATTTTCCTTTGTTTCTCTTAGCATAGGCTTCATTTTTTCATCTACTTTTTGAACAGATTCAACCAATTCTGTGAGTATATTGATAACCAGTGCTTTGAACTGTGCATCCGATAGGTTGGCTATCTCTTCGTCGCTTAGTTGTATTTTTTCTGAAGCTTTGAAGTGTTCTGTCATTTGGGCCTTTTTTTTTTTTTGGTCTTGGCGCTTCTGTTACTTTAAGAGGCGGAGCCTTAGGTGTTCCCCGGGGCGGGGTAACTCTGGTCGCAGTGCTGTGACGCTGTACGTGGGGGAGGGGCCGAGAGGGAGCACTGGTGCCCGCTCCACTCTCCACCGGATTTCAGCCACTCCCTCTGCTACCCAGAATCAAATTGGGCCCCTCTGGTGCTGGCTCCCGAGTGGGTGGGCTTGTGCACACTCTAGGCCCCTGTGGGTCTCTCCAACCACCTCTCCTGTGAGGCTGGGAGTCTCTCCTGCTGCTGCCCCAACACCCACAGGCGTTTTCAATCAGAGGTTTGAGGCTTTATTTCCCCGCCCTGGAGCCCTGGGTTATGCGGTATGCTTCGCTCCCCACCCTTCCTCCGGGTTTATCTGTGTGCGAGTGTGGGGCCGCGGGATGCTACCCGTGCTCTGCCTGCCCCCTTCTCCACCACTCTGAGTCCGGCCCTCTTGGTTTATCTGTGCGTGAATGTGGGGCCACAGGGTCTGCTAGTGGTCAGACTGCCTGTCCCTTTCGTCCCACACTCCACCAGTGTCGGTCCACCATGGCCACGCGAGTCCTCTCCTCCCTGGTGCCCGTCTTCGCCCCTCCTACCGGTCTGGATGTATGTTTCTTTTTTATCTACTTGGTGTTGGACTTCCTTGCTGTTCAATTTTCTGTCAATTCTGGTTGTGCAAGGAGGCGCAGTGTGTCTACCTATGCCACCATCTTGGTTCTAAAATCATCACAAACGTTTTTCAATTTGATGAGATCCAGTTTTCTTTTCCACTGTTGCCTGTGCTGTCGGTGTCCTATCAACACCTCTTTTTTAAGTATGTTTTTTTCTTCCCATATGAAACCAAACAGGTATCCACAGAGCCAGGCTGTTTTTCCAAATGCAGACGTGCACAGCTCTAGCAGCAGCGCCTCTACCCCCATCCTGATGATGGGACAGGCAGTGCTGCATCCCAGCTTCCCCAGCTCCCAGCCAGCACCCCTGCAGCCCACACAGGCCCAGCAGCAGCCTCAGCAGCACTTCCCGCAGGTGGGCGCCAGGTGATCTTGGGGCCAGGGAGACAGGGCCCAGCTCCAAACCCACACCTTTCCCCACCTTGCTTTAGAGGTGGCTTTAGTCCTTAGGACTGAAATATACCCCTACAGATTTGTATTTGAATCTTTATAGTTTCTAAAGTTCACAATTCTCAAAGGTTATAAATGTACACAGTATAAGAAATTTAGCATCAGCTATTATGCCTCATATGGTTATGTACTAAAAGGGTCCATTTTTAAAAAGTAGTTTTTATTAGTGTCTGTATTTTTAAAGCAAGAATAAGACCCTGATAACTATGTTTGTTGGACTTGCTAGTGTACTTATATCAAAGCCTTTTACAAATATAAAATTAAATCACATTTAAGGACTTATCAGAATTCCTTAATAAATACGATAATGTTGCCTGAAGTTGGGCTTTCCCAGGAAACATGCAGCATGTTGCCATGTGGTCACCAGTTACTTCTAGCAAGTACCAAAGACACTGGCTTTCTCCTCACCCCTCTGCCCTGCTGGCACATTCAATGTCATACAAAATTGTGCAGTGGCAGACACTTTGAGAGCAGAGGGCTAGAAATGAAAAGAATCATCCTTGAAGGTCTAAAATCTATATAATTTAATTCCAAAACTACTAAACTATCTGTGGTATGCTTTTCAAATCTCCCTGATCCCAGGCATAGTGGGAATCAACTCAAGACTCAATTTTGCATATCTTGTCAACTTATAGAACACAGACGTGATTTGGGAAGGGAACTGATGCTGTGAGAGGGAGGCAGAGCCTGAGGGAGAGTTAGAGGCCTCCCAGATATTTTTTCAGTGGTAGCAACGAAAATGCAAGGCTCAGGCTGCACAGAGTGCTCAGGCCTCCTTGGTACCCTCAGGGCCTATGGTGCAGTGTGCAAAGAGCTTGTTACAGAGCAACCAGGCTCTGGGTTAGTGCCGAGTGAGAGCACTGTGGCTGGGAGGCCTCTGTGAAGAAAGTATTCAGTGTTCTGCTGTAGAGCTGGACACTTGGGAAATGCTTGAAGTGCAGGTTAAGGTGTGGAGGTGAAGGACCAATATTGTAGCAAGAGAGACAGCCTTAGCCAAATTAGATGGGCAGGCATGCGCCAGCAGCTTCAAAACCAGAGTGAATGGGAATAGTGGGAGGTGAGTTTGAAGGGTCCAAGTTTCCAAAGTTGGGCTTTGGCCAGTTGGAGTTTCTGACATGCAAATGAGGATGTTTTCTAATAGGTGCTACAAATGGCAGTATTTGGAAGGAGTTACAGGATCTGGAACCACTAGTGAAAGTGTGCTGGCTACATGCATGTTTGCATTCTGCCATATTAATTATCTGCATGTGGGTGAGCTTCCAACATCCAAAAACATACACGCTACATATGGACATGTACATGTGGGCCACATGTACATGTGGACCATGTGTACATGTTCAGTCCCCACAGGCTCACTGGGCCAGAAGGAACCTTTGTGCTGGCTTGAAGCTTGCCTTCACAATTCACCCTGTCTGGTAGAGCATGGGGTTCTTTTCTACCCCATGTACTCTCCTTCCACAGTCCCACCAAAGCCCTCATCACAAGACCCCCGGCCATGGAGAAGAGTCCTATGGTCTGTCCATATCTGCATTTCAGCTGAGGAGTTGTGGAATCACAGAAGCACCTCTGGAGCCCTTTTCCTTTCCTTTCTAGATACAGGTGCCAACCTCTTTGCACAGTGAGCAACAGGACTCACTGTGCAGCCACTTCTCTCCACCTACTTGCAGCAGCCAGGGACCCTGGGCTTTGCCCTGCAGCCCCAGCCCCCTCGACCTCCCCGAAGGGTCAGCAGTCTGTCTGAGTCCTCAGTCCTCCAGCAGCTTCCCCAGTAGTACCCTGGCACCTCAGTCAGGTCCCAATCAGCTTTAACTAATGGACGGATAAGGGGGCGGAGGAGAATTTGAACTAAACCATTGGCCTTTGCACACATGGCATATATTTCAGATGTTCTCGATGGTAACCATCTCTGGAGAACCATGGATGGCATCTGGGAATGATCAGGAATTCTGGCCGAGTTTCCATCACTTCTGCACTCCTCGGGCACACTCTACAGCCATAGTTGGATGTCATGATTCAGTCTACCTTAACAGATAGCTGGTCTCGCTGCACCTTCCTGACAGCACACTGGTCACTCTAGCCAGTAGTGGCCCATCCACACGTACTAGCTGGCCTTCACTCTATTAATCATGTTTTCTTTGAATTCCAGAAGCACCGTTAGAAATCTATTCAAGAGAGAATTAAGAGATTATTTTTCATTATTTTTAAATGGTTGTTTTTGTCTCAATTTGCACAGCTGCATAGAGGAGGTAACTTAGGCACTTTCATTTTAAAAAATAATAAGATCTTATGACTTCATTTGGAGACCACAGTAACAAAATAGCTAACCAGTCAGAGAGCAAAGCTGGTCATCACTCACCAGGCAGCAGCCCACACCCTCCAGCCTGAGCCCCACACTATGCTGGTGATTACTTTTATAACACTGGACTGTTTCCTGTTTACTTTGTTGATTGCAACTACTAGATAACTCAGAGCAAAGCACAATCATGCAGCTGACAATCCAGAACCTTGTGAACTGAAGGGTTATGAAGGGAGAGGTTTTACAAGCCGGATAGGTCTGTGGAGTGCCCGGCCCCCAAAACCCCCCTGCGTGTGCTGAGCCTGTGTGTGAGAACACTGTCCCTTGCTACACATCTTCTGCAATAAGACCCAGGACTGGATTTCCTTTTCAAAATGCACTTTGCTTTATTTTTTGTATGTTTTCTTACATTGAGATGTTTCTAAAGAAAAGATTTTATGTAATTACAATTACAAGATGCAGTGTAGTACAGCTATTGTAATAATGACCTATTTCTATACAAAATAAAATTGTATGGATTATATATAAATTATTTTGTACCTGAGACACAGTTCCTTTCCCAAATATAAAAGTATAAAAGTTTTCTTGTGTTTTTCCATGAGTGGACATTTTGTAATAAATTAACAGATTTGTGTGTAATTTCCTCTGGAAGCAGTTTCTGTCCCTTGTCGTATGTGCATGCTCATATCTTTTCATCCATAAACATATATGTTTTTTAAATTTCAACATGTTTCTAAGGATAATCAAATACGTGGAAAAGGTGGAAGTAAGCAAAAAATAAGTCAGGTGACAGTGTTATGTTTTTTCAGCTGTAACATGTGCATCAGCCTTTCAGGTCCCTGATTTTTATAGCAAATGTTGTGCCAGGAAAAAACAATGGTTCAATGAGCAATGATAGCAAAACAGACAAACCAAAACAGGAAAAGTTCCTGGAAACATATCAACCTTATGGACATAGGTAATCTGTGGAGAAGAACAAGACATTTGCCACCAAAGGATTCATCCTCTATAATTCAACTCACCTGGGCTGGTCTCCATGGGCTCTGACCAACAGCACTCAGACATCAGTGATGCACAGGGTGTGTGTGTGTGTGTGTGTGTGTGTGTGTGTGTGTGAGAGAGAGAAACAGGCACACATATCATACTGATGAGGGCTGATAGAGCAGCAGCATCTTGGAGATTTCTGCCAACTACAGACATCAATCATTCTTCCCCATGAAGCTTCATCATGCTGACACAGGGTGTCCTGCACACTGTGACTAGGAACCAATGAGGTGGTGATGCTCAGCACAGCCCTTTCCAAAGCCGCTGGCCCAGGAGAACTGAATTCCTTTCCTTCCTCCATCACTGTAGCTCTGTGCTGCTACCTGCATCCCTGTAAAACACAGATCACTCCTCAGCTCTATGACTGGGATCAGGTTTAATGGCCTAAGATGCTGCCATATAAATACATCAAAAAGGAGTTTTATTCATCATGCAATTGTTGTATTCCTGGAAAAAGGTAAGTCTGAAATTTTACATGCATTAGGATCATTTACTGTTTAAACTAAAAGAACCAGAAAAGAACTGGATTAATTACTTTGTAGTTTAACTCTTTTGTAAAGTGGAAGATCTGATTTTTCTGTAAAAGTTTGTATTTTAATGGGCTGTCAGAATTCTTATTTCTAAGTTAAGCGAGATTTTTAATGGAAACAGCATTTAATTGCCCTATGATTTTCTAGTTGGAAGCCATTAAGAGAGGGTGGGATATGCCATGCTACTAATTTAATTTAGTGTTGCTTAAATCTTACACGTGTTCAGAATCTGGATAAACTCAGAAAACTCTTACTGTGTAATGTTTCTGTATACCCACATGATATCAGGGGAAGCTTAATCCCTAAGCTTTTCTTTTTCCCCTGCTTTTCTTTTAATCCCTAAGCTTTTGGTTGTTTTAATTTTCTTCATTAAAAGGCTGCTTTGCAACCCTGTCCTGCTTACAGAAAAACCATGAGCTTTCTATTTGGGAAACTATAAAATCTTGCTTGGCTCATGAGAAGTGACTGAAATGTGAACCCTGGAATATACAGCCTTTTTTAATATCTTAAACTAACACTGAAATGTACCATCTTCTGTCTCTAATGGCAACCAAAATTCACTAACTTAAAATTTTTGTTTATACAGGAAACATGGTGAACTGGTCAACTATTAGATCATTTTAAACCATGACATTTTGCACTCTCTCCTAAATTATCTGGTAAAATTTGAGTGTTTGGTACAAAATTGCTTCAATTTCTCTTTACTTTGTGAGGCCTAAAGGTTTTAGAGTTAGCCATTGATAACCTAGAGAAAAAACTGATTAGGTTCCTCCAGAGAAATGCCCTGTGTGGCTTATGGACAGACACATACAAACTACGCACTACACACGTGCAATGCAAACAGTAGCAGACTTCTATACACAGAACAAGGCTGATTACAAAGCTGAAATACCTAGCCTTCTGGTATCTGTGAAAGAACTTTATTTTTCTGAGGGGAAAAAAATGCTCATTAGGAAAAAAGAAAATCTCCTTTAGGATTTTTTCCTAACCAGCCAATGTCCAGCTATGGGGAAAGAGGGTAACCCTTTAGCACATTCAGTAAATTAACACATGCCTTAAAATAGATATTCCAATATTGAGTTACTGCTTGTAAGAATTTAATTAAAATCTCAAGTCTGATATAAAAGATCCCTTAAAAGTTTTAAATTATCTTAAAAGCAAAAAGGACCCACTTAATGTAATAACAAAACTAAATATATTTATATCAAACTGGTTACAAGTATGTGAATACCATGGATTTAATTTTTTGTATTTTAATCTCTAGTCATTCTTACACTTTTTCTGTGTTCCAGTTTTTATATCCCATTATAGGATTTCAGTAACTCACCAAATAAAAATTTTATACCACTCTAGGATTAAGGATCTTACCATACCTGTCCTCCAAAAAAAGGACAGCCATTTCTGACCAGCAGAGCCTGAAAGTCCAGAGTCAGCAACTTGAGAGTTTGGCCTAGAGACCAGGGACTTGGTTATTTAGTCTGTCAATTCACCCAGATCTGCTGGCATGAAATTCTTCCCTTTCTATTTCAAAATCATATGTCTTACATCAGGAAGCTTTCATTGTTCTTACATAGATTTTTATTTTTGAGACTTGGTGAAGATTTCTTCACATTTTCTCAGGCTAGATGTATCTAACTTACTGTATGACATATTGAGTCTGGTGTTCTGGCCTATTTGGAAACTCATGTATGTCTTAATTACAGCATTTCACTGTAATTAACACAGTTGTAGCATGTAGCTATCAGGATGAATAAACTGCTGGACCCCTTTCTACCTTCACAGTGCAGCACCCACTTTTCCCGGGAGCATCTGGCTCCCTTGCAAGTGTCACCTCACTTCTCTCAGATAGAAGCTCATATGTGTCTGTACCTTATTAACAGACACAGCTTTACAAAGAAACAGGATACCCATACATATCAATACCTTCTGACTTATTAAAAATATTTTGCATATCTATTATATTGACTCCTCTGTTAATTACAACTACCTTTTTTAATATTCCATGGTTTACTGTAAGCACAAAGTCATTGACTCATGGCCTTTTTATAAACTCAGCTTTTCTAATTAACCATTGTTGTTATTATTATTATTTTATTTCAAGCTCAAATCAGTGCAGCTTGGGAAACTCCCTTCATTGGTCTCTTTATCTTTTTAACACTACCTATCAGAAATCAGATTCTGGATTTCTTTATGGAAACAAGCAAATCAAGGTCCAGCCTTATTTTTTTTTTTCTACTACAAAGCATGGAATTAACCCCAAGGAGACCTGTTTCCTTTTTATTTAAAAAAAAGTATTGGAGATTAAAATCTGGGTGACTAGAGTGAGAATGAGAGTTGGTGTTGGGTAAAAACACTGCTTCTCTTGCTACTATTGAGCCATTTTGTGGTGATAGAGGCAAACACGTATTTCTTTGAGGTGGTGATTTGTTGGGAACCGCCCTGCCTGGTTTCAGAGGCTGTAACCCCCCATGATTAAGGCTGAGTCAGAGTTGGGACCATAAGCCACTAAGGAGACAAAGCTTATCTCCCTGGCAGGTGTGCCACCTCTGCCCACTTCACCCTGCTTGGCCCTGAGCTTGGCCAGTTAGCCAATGACGGGTAAGAATCCTCAAGGGAGGATCAACCTAAGACAGGCATGGTCACGGAAGAGGCCCGCAGGGAAGGACTCAGGGGACTGTGGAAAAAGGGGGTGATGGACCCTCGCCCCTCGGCTTTGAAATGGCCTGAGTCCTCATTCTGTCTGCAAGAAGTCTCCTAATCTCTTAGCTGCCTTACTTGCCTTGCCTAACTTAAGCCGGAAGCAATAACAGAGGGCAGGGCAGTCCTGTGCTGGGAGGGGCGGATTCCCTGGGGAATCAGGCCTAACAAAAATACATACATTCCTGTGAAACCTACTTAATTTGTACCCTCAGTTTAAAAGATAAGGGTCCAGACCTGAGATGAGTCTGGTGCCTAAAGTTTTATGGCCCTCTAACTAATTGGCTGTAACTCAGAATAAACCCTCAAAGTTCTCTGTAAATCATGTATTGTTTAACCCTTACTGCCTGACAATGATTGATGAGCTTTATCTGCATTAAAGCCTCCCAACATCGATTTCTTCAACATAATATATTTTACATGGTATTTTACTATACCTTTCTAATGTGATTTCATCAACACTAAGATTCTCACCAAAATTGATGTTTCATATAAAGTCAGTTATAAACTGTCAATTTTAATTTCAAAGTACTTCTTGTGCCAGTCGTCTCCTCTCTGTCCCCACTACTCACTCCCTAACCCAGGCCCTCATTTCAGCTGGATCACAGCCCCTTCATTGACACCCCCCGCCCTGCCCCGCAAGCTCCAGTTCGTATGCACAATAAAAATAGAGTTCCAAAGCACACAAAGTTCATCCTAATGGTTTTGGTCTCTGGAGGCCATCCGTGACTGACCTGACTCCTGAGACGTAGAGGAGAAGACATGGGGGAAGAGCCTGTAGGCTAATGATTTTCAGTACTTCAGACCAGTGTTTATTATATGTCTGTTCAGCCTTTACTTACAGCAGCAGAGTTGACATCTGAGAGGGCCATATTATATATTTCCACTGGAGGGGTCTATTTGCTTTGACAAGAAGTAGGATCTATTCATTCTATCAGTTATCTGAAAACTTGAGGCAGCTGGCACCAATTTCTTATTTATTAAATTGACACTTCAGTACCCTGACACATAGTGCACATGAGGAATCTCTAGGTGTTTAGTTCCCCTCTAGATGCTGGAAGCCAGTTAGAAAGGGGAGGATCATATCTGCAGGTGGAGGTATAAGGAGTCAGGGTCATACAAGTGATCCCAAAGGGCCATTATGATATAAAAGGCCTCGGGCACACCCTGGCTGGTGTAGCTCAGTGGATTGGGTGCCAGCCTGTGAATTGAAAGGCCACTGGTTTGATTCCCAGTCAGGGTACATGCATGGGTTTTGGGCCAGGTCCCTTGCTGGGGGGGTGCATGGGAGGCAACCAATGGATGTATTTCTTGCACATTGATGTTTCTCTCCCTCTCTTTCTCCCTCCCTTCCCCTCTCTCTAAAAACAAATAAATAAAATCTCTTTAAAAAGAAAAAGAAAGGCCTCAGGCAGGTTTTAGGTGCCTTATCCTGAGGAAGAGGAAAATAGGCAAGATGAGGGGAGGAGGGAAGGAGAGGAGAGCAATGGAGAATGCCTTCAAAGTGCTGGGGATAAATTATTTTCAACCTAGAATTCCATAGGAGCCAAAACATTAATAAATTGGGGGGGTTAAATAAATATCTTTGGATATGTGAGGGGGCAAAAACTTTAGCTCCCATCTTCCCTATCTTAAGAAGCCACTAAATGGCATGCTTCTGCAAGATAAGAGAGTTCAGGCCCTGGCCATGTGGTTCAGTTAGTTGGCATGTCCTCCTGAAATGCCAAACTTGTGGGTTCAATCCTCAGTCAGCACAAACAAGAATCAACCAATGAATGCATAAATAAATGAAACAACAAAATAATGTTTCTCACTCTCAAATCAATAAAAAAAATTTTTTTAAGAAGAAAGTTCATCAAGAATATGAAGGCATGTATTCATGGATCAAGTTCACTATCTTTGAATCCTTAGACTGGTGACATCCAGGCCTAGGCCTCTGAGCTCTAGAATGATCTCTCCTGGGCACCTCCTCAGAGCACCCATCATCTCTCACATCACATCTAAGCCACTTGTCTACCCTGCCTACTGCTTCCCCAGCTTTCCTGCCTTTTCTGCCTCTCCCTCAGTACGTCTTCTTCCAGAATAGATGGAAAGCAGTCCATCCCCATACTCATTCTGCACCCTGTCTTCATCTGGCTTCTTCCCACTAGCTACTGCTCCAATAGTGAAACTTTGTAAAATCGCTGATAACTTCCTCTTTGGAGAATCTAGTGGGATTCATCTTATTTTTGCCTTACTTAAGCTCCGTAACATTTAAAACCTGTTGATTACTCCAGCTTCCTTTGGACTTACAACATTTTCAAAGACTTTTCCTAAGACTTGACTAATTTCTTAAGTCTCTGTCACTCTGCTCCTCCCACACCCCTCTTAAATATAGTGACTCTGCACTGCTTTTCTCTCTCCAAGTCCTCTTAATTTTACCTCTTTATTTGTATAAAAATCAGTCTGCCTCTTTCCAATCCCACTGCTACTGCCACAGACCCTCCTCATTGTCCCTACTATGTAGTTTCCTTCCACTTATCTCCTTGCTTACCATCTTGTCCCTACACCCAAATCTATTCTTCACAGTGTAAACCAAATTAATTCTAAAACAAATCTGAATATGGCCCTGCTTTCGTGAAAAACCTTTCAATGTTTCATCACCTATAATACTCTGGAGTAAGGCCCACAGACTATCTTGTCTCTCCGCCTAGAGTCTGAGCAGTCATACTACTTCAGACCTTCCGTGACTGCACGTTCTGCCACTTCCCTGCCAAGCTATCTTCTGCCCTTCCTTTCAGACCCCACACAAGCCTCCTTGACCCGGCTGTGGATGAAAGAACCTCCAAATCTCTACAAAGTTTTATTAAGAATTTATTTGAGCCAAGTTTGAGGACATGCCCAGAAGCAATATCTCAATGGATTGAGAGAATGCGCTGAACAATGGCAGTTTTGCGACTAATTTTACAAATTTAGAATCAAGAGAAACTATAAGGAAGGTCACATGAAATCTGTTGGTTAAAGAGACGGGAGAAAGCAAAGCGAGTTAAATGTCTAGGATTGGACTAAAAAGCAATTATGGAGGAACGCGTACTTTTACATTGGTGAGTTCAGGATAGTTAACATCCGACATCGGGAATAGAGATGGTATGTTGGCAACATGAAAGCAATGAGGGGGCTTTCCGTATTGACAGACTGTTGCCAGTGAATCTGCTTCCAAGTGATCTGGAGAAGAAACCTACTTTGATATTTCAAAAGTATGTTATCCTGAATGCATAAGAACGAGGGGCCGGGCGGGCTCAGGAAGCGATGACCTGCCCAGGTGTACTCTGTGGTTACTTGACCTCTCTAGGCTTGCCAGACCTGTCACCGGGCCCCTGAGACGGTCGGGTGTACACACTCACACATCAACCCCCAACAGCTCCGCAGTCTAGAACAACAACGACCATCACTCGTGAGTCCTCCTACTCTCCGTCTGCATCTGCAGGGCAGAGCTGTCTGTCATCTCCAGGACCACCAGCCGGCACCCTGCCGCCCAGGTTCCATAAACGTGGTCCCAATTAACGAGTGAACGGGAAAAACAAAACAGCGTCTTGTCTACCAAGCCCTGCTCCCAGCCAACCGGAACCCTAGGTTTTGAATCTGTTTCAAGACTCAGACGAGAAGCGAGAAGGCGTAGGACCCTTCCTCGGCGCATTCTCGAGGAGACGGAAACTCAGCCACAGAAAACCAGATGCGGAGAGCCGGACTAGCAGCGCAGCCAACCTAGGCAGCGTCAGGCCTGACGGCTTTATTCCCGGCGCGCACCGCTGACGTCAAAGCTCCACCTCCCGTTTCCTCCCCCTCCCCGCCGCCAGGCGACCCGGAAGTTGTACTTGCAACCCTGCTTTCCTTCTCCCACAATCCCTCGCGCTCTTTCTTTTCAACCTGGGCCCATCATAGTGAGTACGGGGTGTGGGTGTCGAACTCAGGAATCTGGGTCCATCCTTGTCCGCGATTGTGTTGACCTGGACAACGGGATCTCTCCTGAACTGGAGTAAGACCCCGCGTTCCAGAGAACGGGAATCCGCCTTGGGCTTAAGGGCTTTTGTAGCCTGGGAGGGTGAATGGCTTAGGAGTGCCGGGTCGCAGGGGTTTCCGGGACGGGGGCACAAATCTGATGCTTGTGCTGTGGGCGTGGATGCTTGTGCTGTGGAATGGCTAGCTTGACTCTCCCGGAAACTAGGGTTTCGGACACCAGCCAGGCTTCTGCCTACGAAAGCGCCGAGAGGGCGGCTGCGTGAGCCCCGGTCCGGGAGGGAGGAATTGGCTCGTGCAGGTCCCACCCTGTTCAGAACCCCCTTGTCGCCTGAGTTTAGATGGCTCCCGCAAAGAAGGGTGGCGAGAAGAAGAAGGGCCGTTCTGCTATCAACGAGGTAGTAACCAGAGAGTATACCATCAACATCCACAAGCGCATCCATGGAGTGTGAGTATCCTACCCCTCGCCCAGCCACACTGGTCCGGAGCCTTCCAAACTCGGCGCGTCTGGGTGTCACTCCAAGTCTGTCCAGAATTAAATGCTGGTTGACCTAGAAATTAGCATTTCTTTAAAAACTCATATCTGACTACAAACGTGAGATTGAATAATCAGGTTTCTGGGAGAGGCAATTGGAAAAACACGGTGATAAAATCATTCCACTCAGTGCTTGTAATTGAATTAAATAGACTTGGGCAGGTGAAATGAACAATGTATATTGCCGGGGGAAGCAAACATTTTAATGTCTCTATTTAGACTCTAGGGAAGTTAAACAGTTAATTTAAAAAAAGCCCTGTCCATTCCAGAGTGTGAACATTTAAAGGGGGTTATTTTAGTTCTGATACATATAGATATGTACTAACTAATATTGATTGAGATATAATATCAGAGGCGAAACCGCTAGAGACAGGAAAATAATTGTTCTATATTTTTTCCTGGGGTTTGGTTTTTCTTATGATTAGTAACTTTTCCCATTTTCTGCTTATCATTCTTGCTGCTGATAATGGAGACCAAATCTTGAGTACACAAATATTAAGGGGCAAAATAATCTATTCAGGCACCAGTCTGTGGAGCAAAGTCTCTTGCACTCGACTTGGTATTCTCCAGGACAACTAATTTTTCAGGGGATTCAAATGTGCAGCGTTGTCCACATTGAGCCTGACTGGCTGGCTGTTCCTAGCCAAGGGTTGGTCATCTGTGAGCCAAGAGGCATCATGTTCCTTTTGTCTTACTTGGGGACTCTGAGGTGGCTGCTGGGTCCAAAAGCCAGTGCCATTGTGGTGCATTGCTTCTGAGTAACCACATTCCCTTCCCAACACCCGTTTGAGCCAAAAAGTCCTACCTTCCTGGTTGATTTAGTTGGTTCCCCCTCACTCCCCCAAAATCTAGTAATATCCTCAAACCCTCCACTGGCTTACCATCTTGCTCAGATTGGACTCCAGAGTACTTACTGATTATGTATGAACTGGCCACTTATATTCTTAATTGTATCAGACATGTATCTGATTCAGGGTAGCTGTTTTGTTTTACTCTTTCCCCGCTTTGTTTTTCTCACACATAACTAAATGGCTGCCCTCATCATGCTTCAGCTCTTGACTCCAATATTTCCTTGGCCATCTTATTCAAACCTGCAATCCCCTTCCCTGATGCTCCCTACCTCTTTTCTGTGGTTTATTTTTCTCTGTCAGACTTGACACCATTTGATATACTCCAGAAGTGTCATAATCTGAAGGACCTAGGATTTTCTTATACTACTGATAGTATTCTTAGTGCCTTTTATTTCTAGGTAATTAAGTATTTAAGTGAATGGCATGAGCTTGCTTACTTGCTAGAAATAACCAGGAGGCTGGTGAAAGTAGAGAAGGGAGCAGGAGAGACATGGTAAAGTGGGGTGTGAATGTGGGTGAAGAAGCAGGCCTTTTGTGGGTCATGGGATGTTATTGAAGATTTTAGAGCAGAATTAAGTCACTTTTCCATGCTCCATTTGTTATTTTTATTGGATTCCATAAAGTTTGCCTCATCCAACAAGTATGGGGCACCTATTACATGCCAGGAGCTGTGCCGTAGGTTAGAGTTGAATCATTGGCAGGGCCCAAGTGAAGGCATGAAATCAAATGGATTTGTGTGCTTGTTTAAACAGTGCATTAATAGTACCTAGCTCACAGCTGGAACTGACAGGAGCTAATGACAGTGCCTGACACGTGCCAAGAGCTTCATAGAATTAACTCTTGTCCCCATTATACTTTTTGAGAGGAATCTGTACATTTCAGGTCTCTGTTCTTTGAGCACAGAACAGGGAAATGAACTTTGAAATTAGTATTGAATGGTCTCCAAAAACATGCTGTGTCTTAAGATATGACAGCTCTAATTATGAGTGGGGACCCCCCAAAAACAGAATTATCTTCTGGAGAGCAGGGCAGTTATATATATGGGCTCTCCCTGCTAGGTAAGTGTTGTAGGAACCCACCTGAATACGTATACCAGCTGACATTGTGAGAGTCTCTGTTCGGCTTCACTGTGTTGGGGGGGGGGGGTGGAGCGGGGTGGAGACAACACGGTTTGCCCGTTTCATGATGGGACATTTACAAGTGCAAAGTGATCTCCCTGCACTGCACTGAGTGTTCAGCAGTTTTTGGCCAAAAACGGCATACCCTTGTGCCCTACCTAGGTAACTTTTTTTTGTTTATTGTTTCCCTGGATGAAAAAAGTCATCAAAAGGAAAAGTTATGCTGATGTGCAAGAGGTGAAGCAAAAAAAAAAAAAAAAGTACTAAAAGGTATCAAAATTGACAAGTTCAAAAACTGTTTTGAGCAGTGGGGGGGGATGTCTTGATAGGTGTATTGCATCAGATGGAGAGTACTTTGAAGGTGACTGAAGTATAAACATGTAAGAAATACACAATTTTTTATAAATTTCCCAGGGTTTTTTTGCCTCCACCCTCATTTTGATCTAGGAATGCTTACTGTTCAGTATTGTATGCTTCAAGCATATTTATGTTCAAGCATATTCTAAAGTTATCCTTTGATTATATTCTCCTTGATAGGTATTATTAGTTTGGGGTTGATTTTGTTGATCAGGAAAGGGTTGGCCAATATGTATATTAACATTACTTAAGGACCATATGTAGAGCCCTTATTCTATCATTAAAAGTGGGTTGTGGATCTTTTGTGTTCCAAATATGTTAGCTGCTGGGCATTAATACTGCCTCAAGAAAGGATTGTCCTGTCTTGTTCAAGTTTGTTGTAGGTTTATTTTACGAAAGTAGAACATAATATGTATTTCGTTAAATTTTGTACTCCTTTAATTCATTTATTTACTTATGTTTGAATCTAAGGGGCTTCAAGAAGCGTGCCCCTCGGGCACTTAAAGAGATCCGGAAATTTGCCATGAAGGAGATGGGAACTCCAGATGTGCGCATCGACACCAGGCTCAACAAAGCCGTCTGGGCCAAAGGAATAAGGTGCCAAAGTGTTATCTGTGTTATAAGATGAACCTTTAAAATCACACCAGCTCACTTTGGCACATTCTATATAAGTTCAGTAATTAGCTAATGCATATAGAAGTATAAAATAGTATGAAAGTAACTCAGGGTGGGGCATCACCTGCAGAGAAGCCCTTTGACATGGTATTTTTAATGAGACCCAAATAACGAAGGAGCTAGCAATGTGAGGCTTAGGTGGGGGTGGTGCACAGGGAACAAATCAGGTGAAGTCAAATAAGTGACTTGAAGAACAGTGAACAAGGATGGAAAGTTAGGGGGAGATCATAAGGGATCTTGTAGGTCATGGCAAAGAGTTTGTATTTCTCTCTGGAAACGATTGGAGCAGTTTTTTAATTTAACCATAGGTAATTTCACCTATCCTCCCCCAGGCACATTTTTGGTTGCCACTGTAGGCCACAGATTCTGGTGAACATCCTAGAATGCATAACATAGCCTTCCACACAAAGAATTATCCAGCCCAATTATCAATAGGACCAAGATTGAGAAGTTGAGAAGCCTTGCTCATAAAGCAGGGGACTGGTTTTTGCCGTGAAGGACAATTCAAGGTGCCAGTGTGGAAATAAGGGTAGTGGCACTGGCATGGGCTAGGTGATTTATAAGACTGAAGTAGGGCAGAGTGTAGCATCTGGGTAGTATTTCAGTATTGAGGTTGGATGGGATGACATTCAGCCCTGCAGTGGACTCGCATTTAGGGTACTGGTAGAAATGTGTGATAGAGGAGCTTCCAGCGATGGCTCCTTTGAGGTAAGGGAGGAGTGGTATTGTAGACATCAAGAGTAGTCCCAAGTTTCAGGACACTTCACCTCAGACCAGTAAAAGGAGGCAGTATAATCCACTGTGATGCAGAGAGTGAACAACATTTAATAGTTCTTTGTGTTCAGTGTAGCCTGCAGTTATTTTAGTGTTCCTGCAAATTTAACTTTTAGACAAAGACCATAACCACAATTTTTGTGGTGGTGATA